>NC_137466.1:45732173-46932173 GCF_964235325.1 Thermobia domestica | reverse complement strand
AAGAATAAAACAACTTTACAAAAAGAAAAAGCACACTTTTGAGGTCTGAGCTGTCATTTTATTGTCCAGAGGACTTCAAACACCTTTCGATAGAGAACCGACTTTTTTATGGTTATTATGAGAGGATGGTATTTGTCTGAGGCAGGTATTTGTTTTTGTTGTTTTAGTAACAACTTCCATGACCGAAGCGTTTTTTTTTTTTTTTTTTTTTTTTTTTGTGAGATCATAGAGTAAGGAAACTACTTAACTTTGCGAACTAGGAAATTTATTTACTAGCAACTACTGAAGCTGTGCGTTCATAGAAAAGACGAGCGAAATAATTATGTATTATTTAATTGTAGCTTCTTTAAATCCCAATAAACAAGAGTAGCTCTTAAGAATGTTGATAAATTGCACCATAATGGTTATTCAGCCCATTAATTTGTATGAGGAAACATTGTTTTAATTTTTTGAAATAACAGAATTTTAGCCTGTTAATTTTACTGACTACTTCTTCTTGAGATCTTTAAATGTACTCTATGCGAAATTTAACTACGGTATTATGTAATTTTAATATATATAAATAAAAACTAAAACAATATTACATTGAATATTTTTAAAGCAACGAACTCTTAGATAGACCAGAAAAAGAAATTAGTAAAATTGAATGATTAAAATCTCGTCTATTTAAAAGAAAAATACTTCCTCATATAAGTCAATGGGCTATTAAAAAAAGAAAGATAGCAATTCAACATTCAAAAAAATAAGACACACACACCTCCTTTCAATAAAGTCGTTTTTCGAAAGCTACCCTGAAACGATGGCGTGTCGTTTGTTACAACCAGTGTTAAAAGTGAGGGAAAACACGAGGGACGTCATCCTCCACTTCCAAAAATATCTATGGCGTCCACTTCCTAAAAAATATAGTGGGCAAAGATAGGCACAGGGGACGGCATAACGTCATGCGTTCCCCAACCTTTTCAGATCCATTTTTATCCTTGGTTACAATTCTATTTTGATGTTGTTTGACACACTATTTTCATTGCTGATTTATCAAATCTTATTACCGTGAAGATTAGCACATACCTGACAAAATAGCTAAGGGTTGAAAATAAGATGAAACACACATTAACCAATACTTTGTGTATCTAGCAGGCATATTGTTTGGAACCAAAAATGTGAGTTTTGAGACCTTGGACTTAAATTGACGGCGGAAGTGACGAAATTATTTGCCTCATCCATTAATGGTGTGCTCGGTGATTGTCTATAATATCCCACGCTAGAAGAACAACAAGGCATGTGTTGAAGAGGGCAGACTCAGACGATACAAACAGGTAGACTTGAGACCTCTATAAGTTTCAAAGAAGCCAAAATGTGGGTACCAGTGAACAAGGCGGTGACCTACAGAGCTCATTGCACTATAATACTGGCGAAGAGTAATCATGGATGGAGGAGAATCCTCAGCGGCAAAGATCTCCAAGTTTAGAAGAGGATTGTCAAGCGAATGCGGCAGAAGTGAGTGCAGAACTCAATCACTAGCTGGAAGACCTATATTACTGTGACGATCACAATCCGATGCGACTTACATAACCTAATCAACTGCGATCGAATACAATTTCCAAACCGGTAACCACCTCCAATGAAATGAGGAAATGGTGCCGAGAACATGCAAAGTGGATCGCCGGTGGTGATTGGAAACGTGTAATATGGACCGATGAAACCTATTTCTATTTCGAAAAATAGACCGGGTTTATGAATCGCGAGTGCCCAAAGAAACCCATGTTCCATACGGTCTCTTCTCTAACCGTTATGACGGCGACTTAGTGGTTCTGCGAGCCGCAATTACGCTTCATTCCATTAGTCCTGTGAGTACGTTGCACCAACCTAAACGTGTTATTGAATAAATGTGTTACTTAAATGATTCCATTGTTCATATACAAGTAGTTAATCAAGAATGTACTCTCCTTTGTTGTTTACAACGTTCAACAAGTTTTTCAATACATCATAACAGTTTTTCAATACCTCATGCAGAAATCAGCTGTTTAAGACTCGAAAAAGTCATCCAACCAAGCTGTCATTTCTGCATCAGTATTGAAAGAAACTCCCCGCATAGCATTTAAAAGAGATCGAAAGAGTTGAAAATCTCTTGGTGCCAAATTGGGAGAGTATATTGGGTGTGGCAGTACTTCTCAACCATGAGTTTTAATGGCTTCCTTGGTCATATTGGCGATATGAGGGCGGGCGTTGTCGTGCAGCAAAAGAACACCATGCTGCCGATTAGGTCTTTTCTCTTGAATAGACGTGTTGGGTCGTTCAATTTGTTGCACATAGAGTGCCGCGTTGAAAGTTTGGTTCCTTTCAAGCAATTCGAAAAAGAGAATCCCTTCCCAGTCCCAACATACGCACAACATCGTTTTACGCGGATGAACGTCCTGTTTCGCGCGTGGGGTCGCTTGTTTACCGGGGCTAAGCCATTCCTTACGCTGCTTCACATTCATGTAGAGGCACCATTTTTCATCGCCAGTAACGATTCGGTGAAGAAATCGTTCTTTGTGTCCATGGATTGCACGGTGACGAGCAGCAAACCAGCGGAGATTGTGGCTCGTTGACTTTTGTTGGTGACACAAAGTGTGAGGCACCCATGCTCCACACTTCTGAACTTTGTCCATCGAGTGAAGATACTTCTCTACAGTAGTGTGGGAGCAATCCATTGTATCTGCTAGTTCCGATGTTGTTTGACGCGGATTTACATGCAAAAGGTGGTTCATCGTTCTTCATCGAACTCAACTGGACGGCCAGAACGAGGTACGTCTTTGAGGTCAAAATTTCCTTCTTTGAACTTTGCATACCAATCACGGGTGATTCTTTTAGCTATAGCACCCATTCCATACACAGCACAAATATTGCGAGCAGCTTCTGCGGCCTTAGAACCTTGATTAAAGGCAAAAAGAAGGAGGTGTCGAAAATGCTCATTCTTCTCAACTTGACATTCCATGTTAATGATCTGTAAATAACAAGAAAATGTATCTTAGTAACAACGAAACATATATTTAGGTAGAAGAATATATTCTCTTTCGGATGATGTACAACTTCGTGCCAAAAGTATTTAATGCCATACAGATTTTTACAGTTTAACAAAACGGCGGGAACTTAGTTGCCAACCTAATAAAATAGTCACGGAAATGTCTCATCAACTTATCATTATGATAATTATCAAAATTTTAGGTATAATATATCTTTGTTGTTGTCTTGGGCTAGCCATGCTGCAGCAGGGGAACTTAAGGAAAGAAGGGCCCAAAAATCCAAGCGGGGGACCATATATGTATATAATAAAAGGGGCCTGTTGCTATGGCTTCTAGCAAGCGAATCAAACCAACTGTTCATGTACTGGACGAACTCTGATTATTAAGCCCCCAAATACACCCTTCTGCGCCTAGAGTCGTAAAGATTTGTTATGGCACTGCTTAGGGACTTTTCAAACTTGCCAATTGATTTCTGGTACATAGAGCATAAAAGAAGTGGACTTGCTGAGGATTTTTTATTTTATCATTTTCTACTGAATTCCATGCGAGCAACAACTCTAAAACTGGGTATCTTGATTGATCGAAATTTGACACCCCTTTTCAGCAACTTATCGAATAACAGCGTCATTTCAGATTTTGGTAAAGGGGGGCTAGATTCTCCAATCATATAAGAATTTTACGGCTTATTATAAGTAAATTACTGTACAATTGATTAAAAATATGTATTTTTCAAATTCAGAAGGGGGCAATAGCCCCCTCCCTATGCCCTCCCCAAATATCGCCTCTTTTGTCGAAACCATAAGGATTTCAGCCGCGTCAGTTGTTTCCAGATATCATTGTTCATAATGGTAACACTGTAACGGCAGAGGATAAACTTAGCGCTCAGTAGGGATGAGCACGAGTCAAACTAAAACTCGACTCGAGTTTCGATTCGAGTCAAATGTAATTTTCTCGAGACGAGTTCCAAGCCGAGTCAGTCATTTTTAGGTCGAGTTTCGAGTCGAGTCGAATTTGCTAAATGGCTCGCTTGTTCAGCTCGTAACTCGTTTTGAAATCATGGCCTGATTAGACTGGAAAGCGGTGAGGAAGTAAGCATTAATGTGGAATACTTCTAGTTTGTTCACGAAAGGGGACACTACTCTCATCTCGTCTCGTCTCGTCTCGATAACGAGAGAATAGATTTTTATAAGGAGACAGCCTCAAATGTCTTGAGCACCAATATAAGTATTTATTGTAGTTCTTATCATCAAGGTTGAGACCTGCACCGTAGATTTTTTTTTAAGCCAAGCAGAAGCTCGATCCGGGTAGTGATGTCAATCGGCTCGATTCGATTCAATTGAGCGAATAGCTCGAGCCGGCTTGTTGGGATGAGCCATCGGCTCGGCTCAGTTGAGCAGATGGTTTGAGCCGGCTCGGTTACGACAAGCCATCGATTCGGCTGAATTCAGCCGATGGCTCGAGCCAGCTCGGTTGGGACGATTTATCGGCCCGACTCAATTAAGGCGATGGTTTGAGCTGCTCGGTTGGAAGGAGCCACCGACTCGAGCCAGCTCCGTTGAAACAAGTCTATCGTTTCGGTTCTACTCAGCTCAACTGATCCGATGGCTCGAACCGCTCGTTTGAGGTGAGCCATCACCTCGGATAGGATCGTATGAGCCATTGGCTCGAGCGGGCTAGGTTGGGTAAGCTGTTGACTCAGACCACTTCTTAGTTCGGCTCGATAGTGAATGTGCTGTGAGCCGAGCCGCTTGAGCCATTGACAACCCTAAACCCGGGCCGAGAAGATTGGAACATTTTTGGCAGGCGAACCCGAACACTTGCTTCTGCGGAACTCAAATCTCGTTAACAATGTCCTTGCCTCCTAAAGACTTCTCGACGACCGATATCGGCAGTCAAGTAGTTTTTAGTATTCCGATACAAACCACCTATCTTTCATGGTTATACACGGTGTTATAATAATAATAATAATAATAATAATAATAATAATAAATAATAATAATAATAATAATAATAATAATAATAATAATAATAAGTAGTAGTAGTAGTAGTAGTAGTACATGAATTGAACATTTTACGAAACCTTCAGTAAGAGGGATGCAAAACTCAGCATATAAACTCTTCATGAAAAATTAGAAAATACATGCCTCAGTATTTTCGCATCAGCAGCGAGACTATATATATAAGATGTGGACCCACAGTTTAACGTGGGATCCGAACCACATGAGCTCCCACGGGGAATCGAACCCGGGTCTCCCATTCAGTATTTTCCAGAATTTCGTTTCTAAGAGGGGGAAGGGTGATACTTTTAATATTCAATTTTTTTTTCTAAAACTACTCAATGTGAGGATTTGCTTAAATTTAAGCTGAAAAATTCGGTATATAGAATGAATTGAGAACAAGGAAATACATATTTCAACGTTTTCAAAAATTTCGCTCCTGATTAAGGAAAGATGTAATTTCTCCTGTATAATATCCACATTTCCCTTTCTTTATTTATAATATCCACATTTGCTTTCTATATTCAGAAAGTGCGGAATATAAGCGTTCGCTTAACTTGAAGGTTTGAAATTTTGTAGTTCTTTTTTTTTTTTTTTTTTTTTTTTTAAAGGTAATACGTGTTTCAGCAATTTCAAAAATACCGCTCTTAAAGAGAAAAAAATAGGACTATTTCTATAATATCCAAGTTTCATTTTCTTTATTATTCCGAAAGTGCTCAGTGTGAGGGTTCGATTAAGTTGGATGCGTGAAATTCGGCATATACTTTCCTAATGAAAAACGTGAAATACATTTCAGCGTTTTCAGAATTCCGCTTGAGAGGGGTAAAGGGGTCATTTCTATTTAATACCCTTTACGTATTCAGAAAGTGTCGAATTTGAGTATATATATATATATATATATATATATATATATACAGCGTGTCCTTAAAAACACTATCATATTTTAAAGTGGTATTATGTCGCTTTGGATAAACGTAGTTAAATGAAATTGGCCACATTTGACAGAAAAACTCATATTTTTACTATACGTCGTAGACACTGAATGTGGGCCCGATTCTCAGGGCTAGGTACAAATGCCTCCCGCACTAATAGATGGTCTTGTCCCACAATTGCCAACAGGGGCGCACTCAGGGAGATCCACTGTGAATATATATATATATATAGGCCTATGTGTGTGTGTGTGTGTGTATTACTTTGGACCCCTAAATAAAAAATTGACCTTTACGCACCTCATACACCTAGCATTTACATATGACACGTACCGCCGCACGCCTCCTCTGGTCTTCACTCAGGGAAGTATGACTAAGCTTCATTCCATATAAGACAAAACAAACTCTCCTATGAGAAATGTTTCCCATTGAGCCCGAGGCTGTAGATAAGATGATGTTTTGCAAAATACATATCGTAAGGGGCATGGGTGGGAAATAGAATGATTTTTTGACTTTCACCAGATCACCGGTATTAGGCGTAGAATCTTGAAATTTTGTATAAGTGTTCTCCTTGCACCTAGGCTGCAAGTAAGGCGAAGTTTAGCGAATTGCTTGTCCTACTGTTCAGCAAACAGTTTTGCAGAACCGACATTCAAAATGTCCAAACTCTTATGCCAGTTTCCGCAATCTCCCGTTCCCTACTGCATTAGATCGTCACCCAGCGACTTCACTTTCGTAAGTTGAGGGTTCGAAAATAACTGACGGTGGAACACAAGAAGCCCTGCGTCCGCTTTGACCTTTCTGCTATGTTATCACCAGGAAAGTGACCAGTTCCTCAATCGCATGGTCAACAGAGGCGAAAAATGAGTGTCGTACATG
This sequence comes from Thermobia domestica, assembly GCF_964235325.1. NCBI lineage: Eukaryota > Metazoa > Arthropoda > Insecta > Zygentoma > Lepismatidae > Thermobia > Thermobia domestica. The sequence continues at coordinate 46,925,366 of NC_137466.1, read as the reverse complement.
AAGCCAGAAACTAAGAAACAGTCCATTTACTGACGACATAGGATTTCAGGTGTCAAGATCAAATTTAAACAAACATTGTCTGTCCGAAAATTGTTGTGTACAGTCTTCTGGGACTACAACGGTGGTCTTCTAATCCATTTCTTACGCAAGGGTCACACCATCACAGCCGAACGCGGTGTTGTGACACTTTTCCACAACTGCAGGTCCATACACTTCACAAAACTGTCGGTAGATCCCTGACGCCGACAACTTCTTAGTACCCGGCTATTTGAGGCGATCGCAAAGATTATTTATTGCTCATTCGTACTCTTGAAATACGCTGACCATGTATTTAAATGTAGATGGCTAATCATAAACGCGAAAGCAATAAAATCGCTGAGAAAACGTCAGCTCGAGCGTATTTGGTGCGGGTCGGAACAATAGACCGCCTGCTGTTTAAAAGATTTCAAAAGGAAGAAAAAAAAAGGAAAGACGTGTTGCCAGGCAAAGGGATTGTAACAAGAAACAGCTGCTTGGAAGATGGTTTGTGCAGAGTATTGAACTCTGCTATTACACACCTGGATCTTTCAAAAAGACCCGGAAACCCTGAGTGGCTCACAGTATGATTTACACATCTGGTGAAAGTAAAATTACTGAATAGCCACTTTGGCCGCGTTCGCTACAGGGGATAACGCTTTCTCAAAAAGCCTTAGACTTAGGGTAGAAAAATCTAATTACGGTGCGTACCTCGCATTTAGCCACGTGATATTTACCCCAGTTCTGTAAACACTGGCTCCACATAAGTGGACTCGCGCCAACTTATAACTTTGTGTTCCTCCTCAACTCCTGCGTAAGCGCGTCCCGCTTTGATCACACGTGCTATCTTGGGCACTTTCGAAACTTACCATACTTTCTCTATATGCCTCGTGTTTAATCACTTGCAGTTTTCATTCTATTTGATTTCGAAGTATTGGCTTGTCCGTATTGGTAAACCCTTTACTTATTTAGAACACATATATCGTTAACATGTGGTCCTACTTTGACCTATAGTATTTTTTAAGACAAATAATCCATTTCCATTTTCTTTCATGAAGTGATTGTGTTATAATATTATATATGGTGTTCTTTGTTCTAGGTGGCGTACTCTGAAAAGCATGGAGGCAAAGCAGGAGTAAAAATAGTCTCGAAGTTTCAGACACCTTCGGATTTCTTACAGAAGTTCTTGCCTCGAGAAATCGAGGTGGTCAAAGGTTTAAAACATCCGAATCTCATTCGTTTTCTTCAATCAATCGAGACGACTCATAGGTATGTAAAACAGGTGTGTAAACGAGCTCGACGAAAAAAAAAAGGAAAGAAAAAGAAAAAACTGCTTCTTAACTTTTGGTTACTTTGTGATAGTCTTGGTGTCAAAAATATTTGCTCAATCACTCTCATATGGTACAGCATTGATAGCCAATCCACAACGTAATGTGGCTTAAACAAAATTAGAGCCAGTTTTAGGAGCCATTTTCCATTTCCTTTTCCTTCCCTGAGACAACGGTATGCTCAATGTACGGAAGTTATACATTTTCTGAATCTTCATTCTATTGTTCGTATCTTGCTTTTTATTTCACATATCTAGACCAATTAGGGCCTGAACTAGGAAAATTTGAAAGTAACAATATAAAATTTGCGTTTTTCAAAGATCCGGTCCGGTGACAAAGGCCTTGCCTTGCAGAATAGTCTTCGAAATCAGTAAGAAGATATTTTTACAGCTAAAAGTGAAGTCCCGATTCAGGTATATTGTTGGGACAACTATACACTCTTCCTGTTTTGCATGAAATTAAAAAATCAAGAAATCATACTTTTTTTTTTATTTATTCACAGGTCCCCATTTGGCGATCACTGTTGTGACTATGTCTTGCCACCTTTTATACCATTAAACATTCTTTTTATTTTATCCCATTTTGATGCTGACAATTTTGCTTCATGTCAATTGTCAATTAATGTGACGTCAAGGGTTGGACAAAATAGCTACAAGACAATTATAAAAGTACAAGAGTAAGAAATGGATCTGAAACACTCTCCAGTCTTTTTTCTATTATATGCTAAAATTCAAATTTTAAATTTGTGAATTTATTTATCCTAATAAGTATTTTCTTCCCGTTTTGTCCAACGGGTATGACGAAATTGAGAAAATCAATAGCAAGAACTAAGGTTTTCGGGAGAAATACATGTCCAGGATCGAATTTTATGCATAAAATTACATCAGTAAATTGTCAAAAGATGCGATAGTAGAACTAAGAAAGAGGCATTCTAACTAAATGTGCCATATGCAGAGGAGAACAGGCCAATAAAATATTGTTTTCATTTTGAAAATTTTAATTCTTGCAAATTTGCTGAAGAGTGGCTTAGATATAGTAGGGCCTATACCTATTAAATCTTCTACATGCATTGTTTCTCGCATACATTTCAACATTAATGCCAAATGTTATAATACAGACAAAAGATGTTCTTTCTATCAATATCTATAGATGGTAAACTCCTCTAAATAAAAAATATAGATAAATTGTAAAATGTCATTAGTGAAAGAGCATTTGAAATTTTTTAAAGAACAAAAGTCACATAGAACATAAAATCTGTTTTTTACGTACCACTGCACAACTCATGTGCCCGCTTTTGACCCGGCAAACACTGAATCCTTTATTGCTATTTCATCTACAATGCAATAGATGAAATAGCAAGGAAATCACTAGCAGTGATTTCATCTACAATTTCACAAAAGATGCAAAGATTTGTGAATGGGTCGGCTGCTAATTTTAGATGTGGTTGACTGCGTCTAACAGCTTGAAGCATCTTGGTAAGTCGCAAATGTCTAAATACATCCAGGAGATCCCGTAGAGTGGATCTTGAGTCTTCAGGCTGATCTTCATTCATCGATAATTTTAGTGGTTTCTATGGAGAACTGGTATTTTTGACGTAAGTTGGTAGAGCAGTGGGCGGCTCGGGACAACTGGTGGAGAGTAAGCATAATGGCGAGAAGTAATTTATCTAAAAATGTATTCGATTATAAGCGCCCCTTTAGAATTTTAGCCTTACATTTTTTTTGAAAAACAGGAGGCACTTATATTTCAGTAAATATAGTATTTGGAATATGACATGTATAGTGTTTGCATAAAAAATACCTTGTCTCTTTTTTTTTTTTTTTTTTGAATTTTGCACACAAATACTAGATACTTAATTAATTTTATATTCTTTGTATCAGACTATTCGTATATTAGCAAGAATTATTAAATTGCTACTGTATAGAAAGAAATAGATTTGTACATAAAATGTCACATCATACATTGCTTCTTAATACTAGTCATTTATATTGCCCCTTACTGTCAGAATTACCCTATAGAAATGCAAGTATTAAATTTAACTTTTACGATATTATATCTTTTTAGAGTATACATCATCATGCAGTACACAGAAAACGGAAGCCTCTTAGATATTATCCGGAAGGAGAAACGCATAAATGAAGTTCGTGCGAAACGATGGTTTCGTCAGTTGGTTGACGCTATTGAATACTGTCATGACAATGGTGCTGTTTATAGGCAAGGATTGAACCTATTATTTAAACTGATTAAATTAATATACACATGTTTAATTATAAATACAATAGTAATAAATTATAATTTGAAATATCAGGCCCATATTTAAGTATTTTACGCCTATGTCCTCCCAAAACTTTGGTACCCTCCACCCTCTATATTGGTTCGTATCGGTAAAAGGTGGAGCGTACAAAACCAAATGCAGATTACACAGGCAACCAATAACCAATAGCCTCGCAGTCAGCTTCTTCTAGCGCCAGTAGTGTCGTAACGACAACATCTGAGGGTGAGGCTAAAGGAGATGGTGATAATGAGAAACGAATGAAATGGTGGAATGAATAAAGTAGGAGGAAACGGGAGAATCCTGAGAAACTCACGCACCCTGTGTTTGTCCACCACAAAGTCCAAAAAAAATTGGTGCCACCATAATCGAACCAGGTACCCCACGCACCAAAGGGGAACGCTCTACCATTGAGCCACCGTGGCTCCTTTAATTTTATATATTAGATTAGACCCAGTAAAAAAGGCAAAGAGAGTGAAGCCGAAACTCTGTCGTCTTAACACGAGATTCAACTATTGGGTTGAGCAATTTAATCAGTTACGATATCAACGAAAGCGAAAGGTTCCAAACAATATGCCTACTAGAATTAAGAAAGCATAGCCATTTAATTTCATGTAAGTAGGTTTCTTACCTTCCATATGTTTCATCTATTTATTCATTATTTGTTTCCTCGTAAAACAATTTCTTCCTTTTTTAAAATAAATAAAAGAAATGATAGTCGTAGATACTATTAAAATTTAGAAGTTAATGCGAAAAAATATTATTCTATTAGAGGAACTGATTTCTCATACTCTGTTAACAATGTAACCCAACACTAAATTATGACAGATGTATTGGCAGAAGTGCATCATGCTTGACCCATCCATTAAGAATAATGTTATGTTCTTGATAGTTAAAGCAGCAAATCAGGATTAATATGCATAGTGTAACCACACTATCAGTTGCATGTAAAACTTCACCTATTAAGACATTTAGTGCATGATGTAAAGTTAAAATAGTTTGGTTAATTTGCATATTAACGTAGCAGTGTTTCGAATACGGTACTTTCTGTCAGAATATCATCACTTCCATGAAGAAAAAAGAACGAAGAATAAAATTACTTTTTCTTTTGCTATTCCCCTTCGTCCTCCATTGCCTTAAATATAATAATAATACAGGGTTAGCCTAAAAGAAATAGACAAGTTGTACTATGTATAAAATGTTATGTATTTTTTTGAGCAAAAAGATTTTACCTGTGGTCATGCGTATTATAGGGAGCTAGCTTGTTTACCAGCGGGAGCTGAGGTAAAGGGGGAAAATTTTCAACAATTTTTCTGCCTGACTCTTGCAATACTCCCTTACCCTCCTTCTATATGTCAGCGTTGCCAGGGTTAAAAAATTGTCATATGAATGTCATTCTGAAGAGTTAGTGTGAGTTGGTTATTTCTTGTGTACTGTTGTGGTTACGGTTTTGTTGCTTATTATTCATTTGACAATGGCTTCACAGCGTAAGAGAGGGCAAACTATACATAGCGAAGCTAGAGAAGTAATAAGGAAGGCCATAGTGCAGTGCGACGATGTAATATGCCATTACAGTCTAATGAGATGATGTTTTTAATAGGAGGGTGCCCGAAATTTTTTGCACCGACTGTACTTGACGTTTAACAAAAAATTTCTGGCTGTTCATACAATTCGTAATATTATTCGGTATTCTATTTCAAATTAACATGGAAAACTGTAAAAAAAAATTCATTGCGAATGATAGTTTTGGGAATCAATATCTTTATTTATATTTTAAATTAGTTATAAATCTTGCATATGTATATGTAAATGGATTATTACAATTCTTACGGTGTCAGTGCTATCCGAAAATATAGATCCACTATTGGACGGAACTTTCCAGATCAAATAACCAATCTAAAATTCGACAGAATTTTCAGGACCACCCTTCACCTCTCTTTTAGATACCTAGGTCCTTCTAAAATCTAGTTTAATTCAGATTTTACCAAATTTTATTCGTTTCAAAGCCCCACCGCCAAAATGCTTAGTTTTGATTGGCTGATAAACCCACGCTATGATATTAGGGCGCAATTATTCCATTCCACGCCGGGAAGTGTTACTGAAGACACTGGATTTTGATCGTCTAGCTTAAAAAGTCGAAAGGAGTGAGAGAAACTACAAATAAAGGTAATATTGTGACGTTATTAACATCTAAAAATCACTGGAAGTCTTGGGAGCCATAAACTACTAAATTTCAGAGTAAAAAACTGGACTAAAAAGCAAAATTAGGAAGCATAATTTAGTAACGCCATGTTGAGCAGCTATAGTTAATAGTGGACAGGTTTGTGAAGTGCATCAGTTCGCGAGTTATTCTTAGGGATCCACAAATAGTTTCGGAAAGTGGTGTTTTCCCCTTAAAATACTTTTATCCTCAAAATCATTCCTTTTCTAGTTACGTAAGACCTGCCCCACTACCGTTTGTGTTCGTGTATATAGTGGATGTGATTTCTTTTCGTATTTATTCATTAGTAACATGGCGGTATTTAATTTCTTTGTAGTTAAGATAGGTAGAATAATGCACGTGTAAATTTACAGTAAGGGCTCCTATCTGACTCCCAAATTGGGAGTACGGCTTCCAGCGGGATGAGTTGAATATTTACTTTTGTTTCCGGGTTCCTGCCCCTTCAGGGCAGGGGTCCTATTGTTAGCTAATACTTTGATATGTCCCCTCAGGGCATTGATTAAACAGGTTAAGTAAATAATGTGATTTAGTAAATATAAGGGCCAGTTGGCCCTGTTCATTTCTTTCCTTTCGTTACTTTTCATAGAGCCGATTTAACATGGTAAAATATGAATTTTTTCTGTGTATATTTATTAGTATAACATGTATTAATGTAGTGTGTAGTATGAATGTGGCATGTATGTGTTCCTAATGTAGTAAACATTTTCTAGTAGTAGTAATTGTGGTAGTTAAGTGATGAAAAAGTGTGTGATATAATTAAATATGGACAGTGTAGTATTTACTATACGATAATTTTTTTATTATTCCGTCATTAAGTGAACTCATACACAATATTTAAAAGTGAACGTAATATAGTATAATAATTCCGTGTACAAGGTCACATTCAGTTGTTCAAGGGTTGATTATATCGTCGCTAGCCCTAGTGTCAAAAGTCAGTACTAACCGCCATTCTTCTGTCGAGATGCTTAGTGATTTAGTTTTCATGAAATTGACCTTTCTTTCCGAAATAAAACCTAGAAGGTATAATTCACAGCCCATATGAATGTACAGTTAGGTCAAGTGACCCAAAATTAATATATGCTGAAAATTTCAACATTCTGCCTAGTCTAGAAATCGAAATATTTAAGTAAATAAACAATACGTAAATTTTTAACAGAAATCGGGCGATATGATGCTAGTTCTTCGCTTTGAAATTATATTAGATGTTCATTTTTTCTTCGTGGCTGCAGAAGTTCATTGTTGCTGCAGAATTTCATAAACATTAAACATTATAGCAGATAATTCTATTTTCGGTGAACATACGTAGGATTTTTTTTCTTTCGTTCTTAATAAAGCTACCAGGTATTACGTAGTATTGTGTGTGTGGTGAAAGAGTCTTGAGTTCGAGTGAGGTTGTCGTGCGGTGATCGGAATGGGAAATGTTTGTAGTGATTATAGGTTTTAAAGTGTTATGATGAAATGTGTATATAGGCTGGGCGTAGATAGAGGAAACAGGGTGTTTGTAGAATATAGCGTCGTAGCAAATGAAAAGAATGATGATATGAATATAATATGAATATTAATGTGAATATGAATATAAAGTATATGAATATTGTAATAAATGAATATCGAATATAGGACACCCATATAGTTAAATATATAGTAGCCCAGTGAATATTTCGCCGCGTGTTGATATATAGATATTGAATAGATACGTGTAGCTACAAACATCTCAAGTTCTGACCCCTGCACCATGATATCACGCGGACCGGAGGGCGATATATAGTCGGACTATGGTAATACTTTGTAGTTTAATGTGTTATAATAATAATCAACCATAGTAATACCATCTGATAGAATGGGTAGCATCATATAATCGCAGACTAGACATACTGAATGATAAATTATGAAAGGACAATAGTAGTTATACAACAGGGCTGTAGTGAATCATATCTTCTGGTCGGTTTTAAAAATAGAATATACCACTCCGTGAGATTTTTTTTTCTTCACGTTACCTACTCAGGCTAGCTTATAATGTTCATGGAGGCGACAGTTCTGATAGGGTTACAGAATCAAAACAATTAATTATTGAAATTTATTATCCCGTACCCGGGCATCGACACCTCCCCCTTTGAATATTTTCGTTTTCTTTTCTTAGTTTCCAAACTAGATAGTGATGGAAATTAATCGATGCCTCAGAATTTAGCGCATTCTGCGAAGGGGAGCTATCGGTGAAGTTTGGCAATAGAAATCGCCGATCCAAAATTCAGTTTATTTAATTTTTTTTTTATTTCGGCAAATCATTAGTTAGGGATATCTTAGATAATACTTCTATTCTAGTTTCATTACTCTCCTCGAACCTTCTTAGTTTTTCTAAGGGGTCGAATATTTTTTTTCTTAGAGATTTCAAAATTGGGGACGCAGTTACCTGGTCCCTTCCCCCTCTCCTTTTATCCTGCTGGTTTGGGCCGGATACGGGGCTCGGATTTCAATCTTACAACCAAACTTTTGTGGGATTGGGATCTGATGGACACAGAACTTGCATCCTTGGCAGCAGGGCGCCCCCTTGAGTCTACGTATTTGAGTAGACCACCCTTTTGGCATATTAAGGATATTTTGGCTATGGATTTGTTGAGAGTGAAATTCGACTTCTATCTTTGTAGCGTTAGTTATTTCTCACTTAAGTCTTTGGCGCCCCTATTCTTCGTCTTCCTTCTTCTCTATCTCTCTCTCTGTCTTCATTTCTTCAAGTTTTTTTTAATTTTTCAACCTCCCCCCCCCCGATTTTGAACTTGTTGCTTACGATTTATTTAACGTACAACTCTGATCTGAAATTACCAGCTGAGACGTTGCAAGACACGATTCATGAATGGAGTAGATAATGATTGGGTCCTCCATCACATTTTGACCTATCGCTGAAATGAACAAAGACGTAGTATTTGACGACACTTCGATTACGTTCTTTCACCGTCGTTCCTCTTAAGTTTTTTTTTTTTTGTAATCCATTGGTCACTTTCCTTTCTGTTTTGGTTTTCGATTACTTTGTAGTTAACCTGGGCCCAGAAATTGTACTTTGGTTTATCTAGTTATATCTTTAGAAATGCTCTGTGTTACGTGCCTGCCTCACAAAGTTTTTTTTCATGATTTAAGCACGAATTGATTATATAAAAGTGAAAAATTTATAGATGCGCGGTATCAGGTAGAAAAGCGATTTTCTTTTTTCATATGTAATGTCGGAAGTCATTTGTTTTGGACAATGTTTGCAACCTTGTCAAAATTTTATTATTGGGGTGATTAATTTAAATGTGTGTGCATTTATTGAATATAAATATATATATAGAGAGAGAAATGAATACGTCGAAATGTATATGTACTTAGTATACGAATATGATTTTATAGTAAAAGTATGATATTAAAAGTATTATATGAATATATGTAAGAGCGCTCGTGTCTGTTCCCCTAAACGTGTGTTGGTTGCTATAGTTTACCAGTAAGTTCTCCGACGAATGTAAGAATGTAGATTTTGTTAAGAATACCGCCGTGCACTCAAGTGAGTTTTCCTTTTCTTTTGAATGAATGTAAATGATACCTTATGTAATTATGTAATGGCATGTATTGGAAAGTAACGGCAGGTCTAAACGTAACTCACATCATAACGAATATTATCCCTGAACTACTAACCAAAAACCATTGTGGAAAGTGTACCTTGAATCCTTCTCACCTGCATATGTATCCTATGACTTGACCAGTTTTTTTTAATCCTCAATTTAAACCTTCATACTCCGTACACCTGTGGAAGATCATTTTAAATCCGAACCATGTATAAATATATACGAAAGTGATCCTAAGGAAAGGCCTCATGACGTGTCCCAGTGATGCATAAATAACTTAAAACTATTCAATTAATAAGTTTGGAAATGGACCGTCTAAGAGGAGAAACATCCTCTAGCGATAGTGATTTTTCGAAATCCCTGGATGGGTATAAAGCGTCGCAGTGTGCGATTGCAGATATAAACTGTTAAAAGTTATAAACCAAGTATAGACGACGAATGGTTTTGTAAACCAATAGATATATATATATAGAGAGAGAGATATATAAACACGAACGAAGTTAAATGGAGCGAAATGTTCTGGACACTACGAGTAGTGCGTGATTTGTGATTTGAACGCTCAAAATCATTAATATTTTATTACCCAATGTGAGGTAGAGACTCATATAAGTTCTGATACACTTAAAAGTTTTTTTTCTTTTCTTTCCTCTTTGTCCATTTTTTTTAAGTGAAATAAGTGTCTTCTTTGCATATGTCGCAAATCATAATTTTGCTTTAGCATGTCTAAGATACAATATATGTAATTATTTTTATTTGTCAAGATGATTGAATATATAAAAATTTACTAGAATATAACACTATGTACTCTATTAATATATGACCAAGAACTTGTGCTTTTAATATTTTCTTATAATTATTTGTGTTGTCCCTTTTTTTTCCACTATGAATGTAATAAACTATTTGTACCTTTGTAGTTAGTTGGTTTCCTTTAAACATATATACACTGTCCTGAGTGAGTGAGCGAGTGAATGCATGATAGATTTAATATAAGTAATTTTAGTGATATCATCTGTTGTATTAACATCTATAATATATGTGTCATGTTTCAACATATGTGTTAAGGTAAATAACTTAGGTCATGAAGGACCGTCACTAACGGTTTAAATCGGCTCGAGGAGTGAAGCAAAAATAGCAGGATGAGCCTAAATACGACATCTTTCTTCCAGGAAGTTGAGACTTTTATTGATACGATACATAAATTTATATTGAGTTGATAAGTTTGATTTTTTTTTCTTGGCTAATTCATATGTGTGGTCGATCCTAGAGAACAGAGTTCAGATGCTGGATGGTTATCAATCACTGGTTAGAATAACAGTACAAAGAATTAAATTTCACTTTTCTCATTTCCAGGTCTAGGTTTGGGCAACCCCAAGATCGTGGTGCCTGGAGCTAGGTCTGGGTGGTATGAGGGAACATGTGTCTATTCCGAAGCATTCCAAAATTGATTAGTCGTTAATAACATTTAGAATGATTCATCTTTCAACGACTTTCCCGACCTCTTACTATATTTCCGGAATTATCCAGTAATCTGTTTCTTATTAAAATACCCTATTTCTTTTCTTTCTTCTTTACCTACCTCCTTCTTTTACCCTTCTACTTTCTTCTCTTTCTTTCCTATTTCTAAATGAAAGAAAACGGAGTCATGATTGAGAGTAGTCGCTATTTGCACGGTCAATAAGTTGTTTCGATGAGTTTTCTTCGGGAGTCCGATATGGAATAATTAACAATAACAAAAGGTTTATTGGAAGTTACTTTATTGAAGAATAATCATGATTTCGATTAGTAGATGATGTTTCGTAAATCGTTCTCGTTCAAAGAAAGTTAATTTTTAGCGACTCCTCTACATTGCGCTTTTCTTCGTTTATTACTATTTTTTTTATTTTTTATTTTTTATTGTTTTCTTTCAACGAAGAAGCGAGGGAGAAAAAACTGAAGCATTTGTTATCACAGCCTAATTTGCGTGTGTCCAGGGATCTTCGATAGGGATTTCATAATTGCATAAACTCTTTGAATTAAGTGAGTATTAGCTGAATTTTTTGACAACGCACCGGCAACCCTGCCCAGGATCGTCGAGTGACCGTTTCTTGGAGACGGGGTGGGGCACCTGTCAATCAACTCTGAATTCCTCAACCTCGCATTAAAGCCAGCTCCCTATAATACATACTTGAGGTTTTGCGGCTAACAGTTTTGCTTTTGTTTCAGTGATGAGCAAGGATGTTATAAAATAGAGGATCTGCCCATACAACAAAATCGTGAAGCCATACGTCACAGTTTGTCCACACCCTGCCCACTCCGCTCCACTAAGATCGCAATGTTTCGAGCCAACAATCATTGCGGAAAGAGAGTAGCCAATCATACGTGATACGGCTCAGAGGACGCTCGGTTGTTTTTTTGGCTTCATTGACTTCATAGAATAAAGATACGTATGGGCAGATCCTCTATTTTGTAACATCCTTGGTGATGGGTGTGTGACGTAAGCGGCCTTGCCCTCGAACTTGACCTTGACGTGGCTTGGAGAAATATGGAGAGACAAGTTGAGAAGACATGCCAAGACAAATTTAGTTACTGTAGTCAACGTAATTTTACGACACAGTATGAGAACAGCCACCCACACGGCAGTCCATTTATGACTGGGTGCATAAATTTGATGTAACACGTTTTCTGTGTAAGAAAAAAAACACCGGAAGACCTCCAGTGTCAAATGAAACAGTTGAGCGCGTTCGTGCGAACTACGCTCGCAACCCGAGGAAATCAACGAGACGTGCAAGAAAGAAACTTGATATGCCTCAAAAGACTGTCTGGAACATTCTACGCAAACGTCTCAAGTTCTATCCATATCGATTGGAATTACTGCAAAATCTCAGTGAAAGTGACAAACAGCAACGTTTAGAGTTTTTGTGTTCATCAAAATCTTTGTGAAGAAAAAGATGACTTCCTTCAGCTACTTACATTTAGGGACGAATCAACCTTTCACATTAGTGGTGTCGTATATGGGGAAGTGAAAACCCTCACGAGATTGTGGAGCAGATTCGAGACTCCCCAAAGGTTAACGTGTTTTGTGCTGCATCGTCCAAAAAGGTGTATGGTTCGTTCTTTTTCTAAGAAGAAACGGTTACTGGAAGAACGTACCTGGACATGTTGCAACTTTGGTTGGTGCCAGAACTTGAAGAAGATAGTGACAATTTCATTTTGTGCAGGATAGAGCCCCACCACACTGGCATTCCGATGTAAGGGGTTACCTTGATGAAGTTCTTCCAAGGCGATGGATTGGCCGTTCAACTGCTGAGAATATGGCTATAACTCAATGGCCATCACGAAGTCCAGACCTCACACCGTGTGATTACTTTCTGTGAGGTGTCGTAAAAGATAATGTTTTTGTTCCCCCTCCCCCAGAGTCTGACGCAACTGAAAACGAATCAGAGATGCTGTTGCATTGGTGAACAGTCAGACTTTGATGCGTGTTTGAGAAGAATTGAACTGCAGACTAGATGTTTTCCGTGTAAGCAAAGGATCACACATAGAACATCTGTAGTTGTACCACAAAAACTTGCAGATGTACCCTACAACTCACGTAAGTAGTGTCACCACACCATGTCATTAAAACTCTTTCTTTGGGTGACCATTAATGTTGTGTGTTTCTTTTAGGCTAACCCTGTATAATACGTAATTTGATATTCATATTTCATTATGTTTCTTCTCTATGTCTCTAAACGTATAAGATGATACTGGTTTAGGAAAATATTTATATTATTATTATTGTTATTTTCAGGGATATTAAATGTGAGAATTTATTACTCGATCACGATTACAATATTAAATTGTCAGACTTTGGATTTGCTCGTGGACATATGCATTATCGGGATGGTCATTCATCTTTCAGTCATACCTTCTGTGGCAGCTATGCTTACGCGTCGCCTGAAATTCTGAAAGGCATCCCTTATCAACCTCACTTGGCTGATATTTGGTCCATGGGAGTAGTGCTTTACGCCATTGTGTTTGGACGCCTTCCTTTCGATGATTCCAACTATAATAACTTGCTAAAGGTAAGTTTTATATTATTAGTACTAATAAATTATGCGTTAGTTTTATTAAGTCGAAATATATATGTTGAAGAGCAAGTTCGGCTTCAGATGTACTTATTTACTTAGCTACTCCTCGGCGCTACAATCCATGTAGAACGTGTTCTTCTTCCATTTTGTTTTCATTTCTATTTGTTACGCCATGAAGTGTAATGATATGACTGCACGCATCAATCCAAGTAGCCTGCATTAAAGTTTAACTGTATCAAATTGTTAAAAATGTTTTTAGTAATTATCACAATCCAAAACATTCCGTGTCAAAAGGGAGCCAAGTTCCGAACAAGTACAAAAAAAAAAAAAAAAAAAAAAAAGTAATCAATACAGCCAAATTCTTCAGCCACGATAACTTACGATCTCTTGTAGTAACCACTTGGGCAAGTTTCTCAAATCAGAAGCGTCATTTTAGATTTTGCTTGGTGGTGGTGGTGGCAAAACGCCTTGATCAAGTGGTTACCCTTAGGCAAAACCCCTTGATATAAGTAAAATTTTGAGTTTTTCACTGATTTACTACTATTTTATTGATAAAAAGCTATATAAATCTCAAACTCAGGGGGGGAGGCAATTGCCGCCCTTGTCTCAAATACTTTCAGAATGGCGAGATTTATGTCAAGAACTGTGAGAATTGATATCATAATTTACCTTGGCTGAAAAATTTGTTTGTATTGATTACTTTTTTGTACTTATTCGAAACTTGACTTTTTTGACTGAGTGTTTTAATTGAAATATCAGAACTTTTGTTTGTTTGACTGGTTTTAGCACTCCATATAACCTACTTCAATATACTTTGCAGTAAATGGTTTAAGAAAAGGTAAGATTCGAAAAACCAACGCCACATTTGCGTTCAGCATTAAATTCCCTATAATTTGAAACTCAAGATGATTTCTTTGCATTAAAAAAAAGGCCCCATTTCATGATACTCATATGGCGAACTCACTTAGCTCAAATTATCACTAAAGCCTACAATAGACTGAATCTTATTCGCCAACTCACAGGCACAACCTGGGGCCTACAAGCAGATACCATTCTCACAACATATAAGGTGTTCCTACGAACCGTCCTCACCTATGGGGTTAGAGCCCGGGATGCTGCACATTCAACCTTTTAAAACAAGCTCAAGATCCTAGAATGACACGCCCTGTGTATTGCATATCGTTTCAAGCTACCCAGCCCTACACAGGATCTGTATGATCGCACCTCCTTTCCTCACGTCCTTTACCATATTGAAAAACTTCGACTTTCCTACATTACCAATAGAGTGGCTCAGAAGCATCCCCTTTTCCTTGATATTCTACACAGTGATATCGCTTACACTCCACAACATCCTGTGCGCCACCCGCCACTCTCCCTCCTATTTACTTTATATCGTTATTCACTCCCACCAAATCATTCTGATGAAGACATCGCATCAGCCTTTGCCATTCATTCAGATTCGTACTACATCTTCCCATCATATGCACAGTAATCCATCTCTTCCAACAGGGCTCATTGTAAAGTAAATGAAATTTTTGAGTTTTACGTCCCACGGATATGCCGGTTAGGCTAAAGGAGACGGTGATGATGAGTAATGAATGAAATGGTGGAATGAAGAAAGTGGGAGGAAACGGGAGAACCCCGAGAAAACCCACGCACACGGTGTTTGTCCACCACAAAGTTCACTTGGCGGGAGCAGGGTTTGAACCCGAGACCCCTAGCACCAGAGGTGAACGCTCTACCACTGAGCCACCGCGGCCCCACGGGGCTCATTGTGTCTCTCATCATGATCCTGAGCAGCCCCAGGATCGGAAGATAACATGCATTCGTCTAACTAACCCTTCCCTTTACTGTATTGTGGCGTTCAGTGCACTTCACCCTCATCTCCCTCTCATCACCCATCCTAATGATTATGGCTAAAGGCCATAATGTCTGCTATGGTACT
The DNA here is from genome assembly GCF_964235325.1 of Thermobia domestica. NCBI lineage: Eukaryota > Metazoa > Arthropoda > Insecta > Zygentoma > Lepismatidae > Thermobia > Thermobia domestica. The sequence continues at coordinate 46,909,946 of NC_137466.1, read as the reverse complement.
TCAATACTATATAATTTATGATCAATAAAGTTCATATAAATTATTAAATTACTTAGACCATCCCTGCTGACTCTTTTCCATATTACTATTCCTTCTCTTCCCGAGAAAAGGGCGTAACCCTTGTAAGGGGCTAGCATGAAGCATGCTAGCATTGTAAAAAAAAAAAACGCTTTTGTTGCTATTGTAGCATTTTAATAGATAAACACCAGTAGGCTTAAACATGTAAAGTATTCAATAGTTAGTATTTGGAGAATTTTATATCATTCTTTTATACTTTCACTTTTTTCTTCGTTTTATTTTTAAGCAAGTTCAAGATAAAGTGATGTTCCCGAAAGAACTAAAGGTGTCTCCAGCATGTAAATCTCTTATAAACAAACTTCTGGTACCAGCTCGTACGAGAGTGTCTATATAGCAAATAAAAACGGATCCATGGTTTGAAACTCCTACTACTAGTGGTACTTCCAGCGGGCAGATGTTACAGGTATTTCAAAATGTAGAATTGTAGTTTGTATATATGATAGGTGTGCGCAATTTCGCCATGTTTGCAATTCTGCCAGTAAGTGTATTTCCGAACACGTTGTCATAAGTCGGTAGATGGGAGTAGTATATAGGTAGATAGTGTACGCTGAACGTCTTTTGTCCCGTTTCTACGAGTAGGCGCTAGGCATGAAGGACCGGCAGTCTGTGTATGTGATAGATGTAGTGGTGTTATAAGATCGAGAGAAACAATGTGCATTCCATTGTTTCAGAAGGAAGGTTCGAAGCTGTGTGGTAAGTATTGTATTGTGAAGATGAATAATTTATGTCTACAATGATGTGGGTAACGTTGTGTGTTGTATATACAACCATTTCTTGAATTCCTATACTTACTTTTTCTTATTGACATCTTTTTTCACCATCCCTTTATCAGGGTAGTATTCTGGTCATTGACCTCCAAGAACTAGTTGTGGAAATCCATGCTTCTTTGTTTCCTGTCACAAATACAGAATATCTATCTCTTGTATGGGAATACGAAAAAGTTAAGAAAAATAACAAAATAGTGTTTTGCGTAGCCAAGATACGCAGCTAAATTTATCATTATCATCGTAGGGTAAACATTACTTCAATGCGGCCAATTTTCCAAGATAGACAGGTGGCCAACTTACAAAATTGACGGGTTTTACCGTACTAATATTTATCCAAAATGTGTAAGTTTTAGTTATCTCTTTGTACTAGCTAGATCAAAAATGCATGAATAATCACAGAAAAAGTCTCTATTCTACCGACAACACTGGATTGTAAATCTTTTAAAGATAAATCAAAACATAACTTTCTTTCATCGTTTATTATTTGAATGCTATTGAAATCACTGTTTATTTTAAAGTAAAGAAATGGAATGGGTGAATGAATGAGCGGACGGCCAGATGTTCAAAAATCAAAATCAAAATCAAAATTGGTCGAATGAGTGGAGGGCCATGAAATATGCTACCTCACGTTGTAAAAGGTAGTAAGTGGTAAATATCGCTAATTTTAGTAAACTTATTCAGGAAGGTTCACAAAGTTACTATCGTTTTATGGCGTGTACTTAAGATTAACTTCCAAACACTGGGGACCAATTCTGAAATTAAATAATAGGTTTATACTTCTAGTTTCAATACAAGGATAAAACTTATTGCTAGGAATCTTATTCCATTAAAAAATATCTAAATATTTCTTATAGCGTTCTATTTTTGGAAATCTATTGTTTAACCGGGAGTATTTCTAATTTGAATAGTGTGATAAAAGGGTGATGGGGATTCTATACTTAGAGTACTCAATTCATTAAGTATAACGTATTTATAAGTTACATACGTGTAACAGATGTAATTTTAATATATATGCATATTACTAGCAAAAAATTGAAACACTTGAAGAAAATACAAATTACCTTATTAATACAATGGCTTGAGACAATCGTCAGCTTGGAGAACATCTCTGGTTGTCGTGAGTTTGAGGCATATAATTTATTAATGATTTCCAGAGGAATATTGTATCAATAATAATGCAGTGCAGAACTCAGCGAGAAAAGTGGAGGACATCTGCTCCGGACTCTGAGCTTCAGAGCTGATCACAGATCTTCAATAATCTTGAAGTCTGGGGATTTGGCGGACATGAGTGGTATTATAGTTCATGAAGTCATGCATAAAGAGCGCCAGCGGACTGAATTACCACCTAGAATGCGCACATAGGCATAATCATAGGACCCAGGATTATCAGGATGGGGTCCACAGCATCGCAGAGTTGGGGTGGGAAACTTTGAAGCATAAGATTCCTTTGGCATTTGTCATACATAAACTTAGCCTGTTGTAGGACATAAGGTGAAAGAGGGCTCATCAGACCATATTACGCGTTTCAAGTCATGTCGGTCCAACCATGTAGTTATGACAAATTTTGCCGTCCCTCGTAACTTGTCACCCCATGCAAATGCACGTGTTACACATATGATAGAGTCGGCCCTGTATATATTTTTACTTCTTTATGATTGTGAGTGCATTCAGAATGCTGATATAATTACATGTATTAAAGATATCATTAGTTTATAATTATAGTTTCGCACTGGTGTATTGCATTCCAAATAGAGGAAGTTCAACTTATAAATACATATTTACAATAATAAAAGAAAGAGCTTAAAGTGTATTTTAAAAAAAAACAAAGAAAAACTGCTCATCTTTGAGGTTGGTAGAGGCCGTTGTTTTTTATTTTTTTTTTTTCTAAATCTACCATAAGTGAGAGTGTTCATGGTTTAATGGGTTAGGGAAATTTTACTTACTTAGTCATGGAACCTTTGAGAAAATCAGATTAATTAATACGAGAATTTCAATGTGAACATTGTTTCAGCAGCAAACAAATAAATACAGAATAGACCTATTACGCGATATTGGTTTGATTTTTTTTCTCTACTTTTAAAAATCTTAGCTAAAACTTAGCTTCTTATCGTAAATTCATTTTCGGTCACGCCTCTACTCTACTTAATATCTAAGAGGCAAATATATAATACACTACTGTATTCTGAAATTGTCATTATGTATTCCGTCAGTCTTGTCTATGTGAGCCATGAATGAATCGTGACTCAATGTGAACATAAGGAAAATAATTCTTTCTCAAAGTTGCTTTCTATTTTGAAGCATTTATTAGTCAAATTTGCTGAAAATTTACCTCCGTGAAGAATACCTAAAAAAAGAAAAAAAATAATAATTTTCTACATAAAGCTCAATAATAACAGAATATAGATAATGTGGTTTATATAATTATGTGTATAGTGTATAAATTATTGTATGGCACTTTACATCATTTCGAGAAAATTCAAATTGAGAGCCTGAAAAACTGAATTTTTGAATCATGATCAAAATTACGTTAATATCTGAACATCGTAACTTGTTTTACATTAAGAACTTGGTGTATTCGATTTTACATACAGGATGTTCCGAGAATAATCCAACAAACTGCGTATACGTGATTAAGACCTCAATACAAGAGAAAAGGTTATCTTTAAGTTTGCTTGGAAACACCTAATTACGGAGATGGACCCAATGTAAGATATTTAGGGGATTGATTGTAGAATGGTTATACGGAATAATTCGATCGACAAACCTCGCATACGAGTTTAGGACCTCTATAGAAGAAAAATATACCTGCGACTTTGGTCAGAAGCGCGTAATAACAGATATAGGGGCAATTTAAGGTAATTAGTAGAATTGGTCATAGGGTGAATTACCTTAGTTCGGCCCCATCTGTAATTAGATGTTTCCGACCAAAGTCGTACATAAACCTTTCTCTTGTATTGAGCGCTTGAATACGTATGCAAATTTTGTCGGTCCTTTTGTTCAGTGTTGATATCCTACGACCAAATTCACTAATTACCTTTAATTAGCCTTAGCTACGTAATTAGGCGAATTTCTGATTAAATTAACAAATAAACGTTTTTCCTACATTGAAATGCTAAACACATATGCGAAATTTGTCCGTTTATGCAGGAACACTCTGTATATCTTTCAGTGTGTCTATTTCATTTGGTTCTCCTTTTTGATAGTAAATTGTATTATGTAAGAAAACATAAGAATAATACAGAAAAGTAATGATGTTATGTATTTTAATAAATATTACATTAGTATTAAACGTTTTAATGCACCAGGAAACGAATCTTACTCGGAGTTAACGACAAAGCTTTAAACTTTAAAGAATATCATTTAAAAAAAAAAAGTTTGAAGTGGACATTTCTTGCAATAAATTCATGAAAGTATTCGCTTAATAGCAGAATGGGAAAAAATGTTTGTTGCATTTCTTGCCTTATAAACAATCCGTAGCCAAATGTCTCTATCCTACATGATTTTAAAACAACTTAGTTGGCATTTAACATTCTAGAAAATCTAGACTATAGCTATGTATGTATACTGGTGAGCAAAAATTTAAGGACAGGATAGGCAAAGTGACATCAAATGTTAGGAACTCGGTGGAAATAACTGAAATGATTGATGCCAGTATGTTGCACGTTGCGTGACGTGACCTTAGTGTCAAATGAGTCTGCTCCCACAACAGGAGACAATTGAATGAAAGAGACAACAAGACAGAGTATATCCGTCAAAACGCTGTTAAGGTGCATTGTGGTAGTGTTACTGCCAACAAAATGGCCGTATGCAACATTTGGATGACTTTACACGGGAGGGGGGATCGGGTAACTGGAACATGGACGAAGTATGATAAGTGTCTTCGGGGAGCATTCCAAACCATAGGCAATGCTGTGCAAAGGAGCGGTGGTGGTCGACCATGGTCAACAACAGCAGTGGACGATCGTTGTAGTGTGCAACAAGAACGAACGGATTAATGACAAATAAAGGATACAATCGTAAACACATTTAACAGGATTACAATCCACACACAATCTCACCTTTAGAGTTGTACGTCGACAACATGTTGTCTCTTTTCCTGATGGGTATTACGTTGTTCAGTTTACGTCTGAATATCGGTGGGACCTAGAACATCAATACTAAACCAAGGAGGGGTTACGTTCTCTGGTTAGATGAGAGCAGACTCAGTCTGAGTCTGTTCATCTGGTGAGAGGTGGAACCAAACAATGAACTCAGGAACATTGTCGAACACAATCGTTTTGGTGGTCCAGTTGTTCAAATGTGGAGAGACATAATGTTGCATGGACATACTGGTCTCGAAAATTTTGAACGTGGTACACTAGCCGGTTAACGTTATTGTCACACTGTACTCTTTCGCATGTGCGTCTTTTCTGAGGTGCAGTCAACCCTAATTTCCTATTTATGATTTATAATGCGCGACCGCATCGAACAGCACAGATAGTGGAGCATATTCGTACGAGAGGATATTCGTTGAAAGGACTGGCCTGCCAGTTTTCATGACTTGATCACATCGAGCACATGCGGGAAGCAATAGAGAAACGACTTGCAGCACATCAAAATACACCAAGAACAATCCAGCAGTTGTCAACAGCGCTGGTGGAGGAATGGAACTCCATACCACAATAGCTCATTACCAACTTTGTAAACAGCATGACACCAGCTGTAGCATGCATCGCTGTCCGTGGTGATCACACCCTTCTAACAAGGTAAACTCATGTCCAAAAAGATTGTCGCATATCTATAACTGTCTTCTTGTAAGGATATAATTTTATAATTATTTTGCAGGATACTTTTAATTCTTATACTATGTGTATAATTGGGAAAGGTATATTTGTGGTAAATTTCATAGGAAAAGAATTATAAATACGAAAATTAGAATGAATAAATCAAAATGTTGCTAAATGGACAAGAAAGTTTTATTTTCGTTTTATTGCTCTTATTTATTGCTCTTTAGACATGAAATTTTCCACATACATGTCTTTGCTAATTATACACATACTAACATTATGAGAAATACTGGGCGAATTCGTTATCAAATTATATTCCTACAACAACATATTTATAGATATGCGACAATAATTTTGGACATGAGTGTACATTCACGAAGCGTCCCCTCGGGATTCATGTAAAATTGATTCACATGCGAAGTTCTCCGCGGCCCAATGTGCATTGTACTAATTTAGCGGCCCATACCGGTAATTTGCATATTTATTGGCCTTCATATATCTGGAATTCAATCATGCACTACTATAACGCTCGGACACACAAAAAAATGAAATGAAATCTTTAGTTTTACGTCCCACGTTTATGCCGGTTAAGCTAAAGGAGACGGTGATGATGAGAAATGAATGAAATGGTGGAATGAAGAAAGTGGGAGGAAATGGGAGAACCCCGAGAAAACCCACGGATACGGTGTTTGTCCACCACAAAGTCCACAGCTGGGATCGAACCAGGGACCCCAAGCACCGGAGGTGAACGCTCTACCACTGAGCCACCGTGGCCCCCACTCGGACACAAAATTGCTTTTAGTTTCTTTAGATGCTACTGGACATGAATGTGGGCAAATGCAGAACAAGTTGGATCAAGTACTGCTTCTCTGACACATGTTACTCACCCCGGCCGCCATCTTGGACTTGCTATATTGGATACAAGTTTAGGTTTTTCAAATAGGAATAGGTGCAAGTGATACATTCAATTCATGTGCAATTTTCTCGGAAATTCACTGGTGTAGTGAACTTTACTGTAGCTTGTACCGTTTGGAAGGTATTTTATGTTAAATTCCGGGAATAGACATTGCAGAGTAATATCAGTTACGCTTACGTTTTTGATGTTGACAAATGAAAACTATTTCTAACTGTAAAAATACTGTAGGTATAAACAAACTCTACAAAATTGGTGGCATAATCTTATTATATTTATATGAATGATTGTCATTATTTCTATGTTATACTATAACAAGGAAATCCTTCCATTTCCTTTGTATTACGGTCAAAATGCCTAATGTAAATCCAGATACAACCACATTTGTGTGAAGTCTTACGATTTCCGTATTGACGTCTGTGTGTCTGTCTGTATGTATGTTCAGAGAATATTTCGTTAACGATAAATCACGTAGAAGATTACATATACACACGGGGCCCTACACAACTTTCTATTTGGTTCAATATTCGTGAAGTACCTGACATTTAACATGCAATACCTTGCAAATGGTACAAGCTACGGTAAAACTCACTACACCAATACATTTCCGAGAAAATTGTGCATGATTTTGATATATCTCTTGCATATATTTCCATTTGAAAAACCGAAACTTGAATCCAATACTGCGGATCCAAAATGGCCGCCGGGGTGAGTAACATATGTCAGAGAAACAGTATTTGATCCAATTTGTTTTGCATATGCCAGTGGGTTTTCCCGTTTTCTCCCACATTCTCATTCCACCAAGTATTCCGCTGACTTGCCTTAATCATCCGTGTTCCTTAGCCTAATAGGCATAATCGTGGAATATTAAACTGAAACATTACATTGATCTTTTAAACTTTACCTTCTTCTAAGATTATTTAGATATAAAGATTCACGGTCTTATCATGATAAGTGATTTAATAATTTCTTTATATTTGTCCTTTCGTAGAAGGAGCAGCAACATATCAAAATGACACGAACTGCTAATGGTAACTGACCAAAGGATAGAACGTGGTTGTGATAAAGAATGTACGAAGGCATTCGTGAGAAAACCCGAGAAGTATTGAAAGTATTGCTGGAGAATATAATCAGAGATGTTGTCGGTATACAGATCGTCAAGAAGATGTTGATATCTATGGATGTTGTATATGCCTTGAAGGGGCAAAGAAGAGATCTATAGGGGTTTGGTCTATCCCGAGGACTATTGAAATTATCCCTGAAGAACGTCATCACAGATGGTGCTCACGAAGACACTGACAGCTATGGATGTTGTGTATGCCTTCAAGGGTATAAGGGCATATGCTTATAAACATAATAGGACAAGTCAACAAGTACGTATAAATAGTAATCAGAATAATTATTATTCTAGCAAATTAACACAATCCTTTTCGAGGGTAACAAGATTTTACTTTTTTTTATTTCCAAAAGAAGTCTCACCACATTACATTCAATAACCGTTACATGCTTCTTACTTTCTTCACCCATATCTATTATTATTATTTTATCTAGCAACCTCAAGACATTTCTTTTTTTTTATCTTTCTTTTCGCATAGCTCCTCAGCTATTACGCCTCTGATCCTTTTCATGAAACAGGTATAGATTGACTGACAACAACGATAATGACAATACAACGATAAACCGTTGTAAGGGGCAAAGAAGAGATTTGTAGGGGGTTCGGTCCCTTATTTATTAGGAGACCCCGAGGACTATTGCAAGTATCCCTGAAGAACGTTATCACAGATGGTGCTTACGAAGACAGTGACAGCTATGGATGTTGTGTATGCCCTGAAGAGGCAATGGTGAGTACTTCAAGTTATATGCCCGTGGCCAAACTCCCTTTATAAAAATTGTTGTATGAGTACATCAGGATTCTGAAACATGTAGTTTTTGATAGCGCACATATTAGTTCCTAACTGACGTCTTGACCCGGCTACGGTAGATTCCATAGTCTAGGAGCTATGGACCTTTAAAGTTCATTTTTTCATGTTTTCGGCAGCCTATAACTCTGAAGGGAAGCATTTGTGGACCCAGGTTGGTCTATCTTATCTTGGTGTCAGGAATCATCTTCCAAAAAAGGGCGCCCATCAAGGGGGCAAGGTGGGGCGCTCGCCCCTCTCTAGAGGAAATTGTACTTCGGAAGATCGAAAACCCGATAGATTTTTTAGAATAGTTACCGCAAAATTTGAGACATTTAAAATGTCGCTAATGCTTGCCCCTTCCTGGGAACCACAACATGGGCGCCCTTGCTCCTAAATGTTGTCGATGTTGTTTTGAAACACCCTGTATATATATGCAAGAAATTTTCAATCTCTTTCAACTTCCTTCGTATTTATTTGAATTCCATCATGTTCGTTCTAGGCTCTTTTTTTAAATTATAATTATGCGGTCAATAAAGTCAATAAAGGTTATTTTTATAAACTTTCCGACTGTGGAATTAAAAATCCGTGAAAACTGAAAAAGCTATGAATTCGATTATTTAGTTTGAGTGGAAACCTGAACGTGCGTTATCTGCTCGGCTGTAACTTACCGTAGGTGGAGTACCAAAACTACTGGATAGAAAAGAGGTTGGCTTGCAATCACACAGGTAGTTGGCGTTGGCAGTGTTGTTTTAATAATGATATTTGTGGCTATCACTGTTTCTTTCAGAAACAATGTTCCGGGGGTTACACTTAGTATTCCGGGGGGCACTGCTGGTGCTATTCAATTTATTGTTATATTATAGACGTATTATTTTGGTCTCCTCCGGGGGGCCCTCTCAGAGCTCCGGGGGGCAGTGCCCCCCAAAAAAAAGTTTCGAAAAAACGCTGGTGGCTATGAGTTAAAACTTATTATTTATGAGTTATAACAGTTCAGTGTTGAGTTTGGAACTGATAATTAGGGAATAAATTTTGACTATTGTTAGAATTTTTTTTAAAAAAAAACCTGTAAACTGTTATTACAAATGAAATACTGGGATAGAAAATATAAATAATTTTATTATAGAAATTACTTTGTAATAATGATGTGAATAAGGTAGTTTTTCTGTAGGTAGTTAAACTTTTGATATTATTCATCCGTGCTTTATTTTATTCTAACGCTGTAAAGACATATGACTTGTGCTGATGTAGAGAACTGTTGTTTACTAGTTTTTGGTATACATACAGTACCCAAGTTACGTCAGTGTAATTCAGATTAGTAATATTGATAGTCTTTTAATTATTGTTTGGCTGCCGTTGTTCAGGGCTCAGTGGTAGAGCGTTCACCTGTGGTGTGCATGGGGATCCCTGGTTCGATTCCGGCTGTCGCCAAGTGGGCTTTGTGGTGGACAAACATCGTGTTCATGTTTTTATTTTTAGGTAATCTTTCGTTACCTCGCACTTTCTTGATTCCGCCATTTCTTTAATTTGTTATCATCACCGTCATGTAAAGAGCCATGGCATCTCCAATGATCTAAACATTCATCACAAATAATGTTAAACCATTTGAAGAAAACTGGCTACAAAAATAAGCTCAACATTTGAGTGCTATGGTATGAATCAAAAACATTTACACTATGGAATTAGTATGTGTAAATCTCTACTGAAACGTAACCAACTCAAAGTATTTCTGAAGCGGCTCACCACTGTGGTCAAAGCGAAGAGAAACTCCACAGTATGTGGCAAACCCCACATTTAACACCGAGGAAGGTTATACAATGTGTTTGGTGTGATTGGAAGGGAATCGTGCATCACAAGCTGCTGCTGCCGGGCAAAATGATAGACTCTGAACTGAATTGTCGACAATTAGCGCAAGTGCGTCAATAATGCAAAACAAACAGCCGGAACTGGTCAACAGAAAGGGTTCCGTATACCACGTTCACAACTCAAAACCGCATACAACTTTAACGAGCTGTCATCTTGGTTGGGAGTTTTAATGCATCTACCTTATAGACTGGACGCGGCACCGTTCGACTACGTTTTGTTTCAGTCTCTGCAGAACTTCCTCAATGGTGTTAAGTTAGTTTCGAAAGAGGCTTGTGAAAACCACGTGTCCACGAAACCAAGAGACCAATTTTTTGACTTGAAACCACAAAAATTCATATAGCGACGGGATTATGGTGTTGCCCCCCCCCCCCCGAAAAAAAATGCAGCTCATCGGACAAAATGTTGCATATGTCGTTTCATATTGTTCTTTTGAAATCGCAATAACTGCATTTTTAATTTTGACCTCTATAGACTCAACACTTTTTAGACATGCTGATACTTCTCTTCTGTCCACTGAACGGCGTTATAAAACTGGCAATTGATAATTAATGAAATACTGCTTTGAAGTTTCATTGCTTTCACCTGTGTTTCATTTCACTTCAGTAACAAACATAAATAGTCGAAGAAAAATGATGGAACCAGGGTGGCATTTTCTACGATACAAATTTAAAATCTCAGACGTTACGTCATCGATAAACGTACTTAGGCTGAGAAATCTTAATTAAGGCTGTGCCTGTAACTTTCCTGATCTTACTATTACCTTCAGATCTTGGAGTATCTTCAAATCCTATTTCTTATTACATACATAGAATGTGTTGCACAGATTCAGTCCGAAGCATTGTTAATGTGTGCCTTTAAAATCTTGGGTCTTATTGAAATTTTAAGTTCTTGGAGACTAATAGATTGAGATCTATTCTATAATCACAACAAAGAGAAACCATGTGCTATACTTACGTTTAGATTAATATTACACTATTTATATCTTATGAAACATTCCTTTTAAAAAAACTGTTTAAATCATGTATCATTGCTGAAATTCACTTTCTGGATGTAACATGATCTTACTCTTGGAGCAAAGTCATAAGTCAAAAAAATTATTAATATAATGTCATACTTCTTTTTGCCCCAATCTGTACTAGAAGACTTTTTATTTCAACTGTGCCCTCGGAAAATATGTGAAACACACTTTGGCATAGCGGCAAAAATAGCGGCATATCAAAATCAGATAGGTGAATTATGGTAAAGGTATCACATGCAAAATCGTATTGTCTAGTTCACTACGTTTCTGCTTTTCGAATATTTTTATTTGTTTTGAAAATATTACAGAAAAACTCTAAAATTAGCGGTAGTTTAATTTCGTTGTAGTGAAGACCCTTAAGATCTAAGACTTGAGTGAACTAATATTGCTCACGAAACTCGAGAAACTTCTCGCCTCATATCATCTAGTCTTGTTTTCATCTTATGGGCAACACTAGCTTAAAATTACTAAGAAATATTTTTTCATGAATTAGTATTCCAGTACTAATATATATTTTATTGTTTTTTTTTTTCTTTATCAGGCTAAAGGCATTTCGCTGTTACTCACGGTTCATGGGCTGCATTTAGTGATAGTTTGGTGCAGGGCCACCGATAAAGTTCGTACAGGTGATAAATGGCAGCAGATGCTGTTTCTCTTCCGCAACTTCTCCCCCAGTATAGACTGATTAACACTCAAAATATTCTTACTAAAGACCCGCAAGTTTTCATGAGGTCTAACGTGAGGCAGGTTGGGATATAAAGGGGAAGAGGTGGGACCTGGGCATTCATAGCCATATTTGCAACAGGAGTAAATGTTGAAGGGAAATTAGGGTTGGGATATCGAGGCTGACTCTGTGGGTACTCCCTCCGACTTCCTTTCCCTTCTCCTAGCGGAGTTTCAAAGGAGGTTCGGGGGAATCTCACATTGTCTACTCGATTTTTTTTCTAGCCCCATTCGGCCTTCAACATTTGCTTGGCCATTGGTCCTCTTAAAAATGTGATATGTGAGGGGTGACCCACAACCCCCCTTCTTATCCCTACCCCCAACCTGTCACAATTTTTAATTTTTTTAAACAATTTTTATTAGAGTAGTTCAATAAACTATATTTATTTATATTTTTTTTCTAAATAGGTCCTGTACCATAGGAAGCAGAATAGATCATTCATTTCCTTTAGTTCGCGTTCCGTGATTTTTTTTTTTTTAAAGTTTAGGGCTAACAGCATGTCCGAGAGAAGATGATACTGCAATTTTAAAATGGTAAGTAAGTTTCTTAGTTCAAACACTTTAGTTTTAATTACAGGTTCTAGAGGAAGAACCAGCTAATTCCATTTATCCGTCTTCCGTGTTTCTCTTTAGCCATTTGAAGGAAGACAGAGAAAAAAATACACAGAAGGTTAATAAATGATTGTCTATGCCTACAGGATAAGATTACAAGATGTTCCGTTGTCTCAGAAAGTGTATTTATTTCTGTTGAAAGAGCTAAGTCGCATCAATAAACTTCTGTCTCCTCTTGTAAAAGTCTGCAAAAATGATTATTAGCACTTTCTTTCCCTAGAACCGCGGTTAGTCCTTAGGTTATAATAAAAATTTATTTGTTCATTTTTTAAAAAACATATATATATATATATATATATATATATATATATATATATATATATATATATATATATATATATATATATATATTACTTTATGTACCGTATGTAACTTAAATTGAGTCGTTCAAATTCTAGGACAATAAAATTTTAACTATAAGGTTAAATTTGTGTGGATTTGACAAATGAATGCTCTCACATGTTATAAAATAGAATCAAACCCTCCAGAAGGAGCTCCGGAACAAACAAAATAGTAGCGTTTTATCGTTTTCGTAATTGCTCAGAAGCAGAAAAATCTAGAAATGACAGTGCAGTTCAAATCTCTATATATGCATGACGTAACTTTTTTTTAATGCAAGATTTTATTCAGCGAACGTTCTTTACTTTGTTCTTTGGTGTAATCTTTCGTAACCAACTGGCTAACAAGCGCAGTTTCTGTATTCAGTCCCTAGTAGACACATGAATTTTTCTTTTTTCTTTTCTTTTCTTTTTTTTAGAAAAATCGAAACCGGTTTTGAAAACTTTCAAAAAAGCCTATTTTTCAAAATTTGTTTCGTTTTTGGCCTCCTATCAAACCAATTCTGTTTCGTATCAAAAACTAGTTGCTCCTTTGTCACTTTTTTTTGAAAATAATAAGCACCTTTGGCGCGGGAGATCTGGGTTCCCTCCTTGTGGAAGTTTATGTCGTTCAGATCCCACTTAAGCTGTAGGTCCACATTTCATTTAGCCTCGCTGCTGAAAGGGGCGCTGAACTCAAATAGCAATTATTATTTACAAACGAGTACTAGAAGAAGAAGAACATACCGGCGTCGGCGAAAATCAAACTGGTTCAGTAAAAATTAAAAACCTTTCTTTCTTTTTTTTTTTTTTTACAAAACTTGATGAAAAACGGATTTTTTTTGACAAAGCTGAAACCCGTTTCGATGGAAAAACTAAACCAGTTTGGGAGAAAACAGGAAACTATAAAAAATGGTTTTATCCCTCATTAATCACTATCTCAGATATAAATCTCACTATAGTGCTGCCAAAATGTCTTGAGCCGTGGCAAAAATGTGAACTAAAGCTCACACCTGCTACACACCCACGCGTTCAGCCAATAAGGGTTCAGCTGTTGCTAAGCTAGACAGCCTTAGTAAAGGGAATGGAATTCCTTTAGCCGATAGCAGCGCTTGGAATGGAAGATTAGGTGTCAAGTCAATGCGGTATATCTATAGTAGTTAGTCTATCACTTCAAGCAACAGTACCATCTCATATAACCTCGGTGCTAAAATTGACACTGAATTCCAATCTATCAATCAACCAATCACCCCATTTCTTTCACTATATCCCACTCATGCTTCTTAATTTCTTCTTTGGTCTATAGATTATAGTATTCTAGATGTGAAACTCTCAAAACTTAAAAAAAAAAATGTTAGTCAGTTACATAATTTTATATTTTAACTCAGTGGTCTAATTTCTCTCTACATGATAAGTAGGTTATATAAGTTTAGGACTTCTCCCCAGAGCAGTAGTTTGAAAGACATATTTCAAACATATTTTCTTTTCATGCTAACATAAAATTCTAACAACAATGCTTAATCCGCACTCTAAGCTAATTTTCGATACTGATTCTGTGGTGCACGAGTACAATATTCACAGTAAAAGGAAAATTTAGGGATTTTTCTTTTTAAATATCTCTACATAATTTCTCTCGGCTTCCTGATACTTGCAAATTATTTACATGATCTACGAGGGTCGTTTAATAAGTCCTTAGAAAAAAGATACAAAAAAGAAAACATTTTGGGTAGATTTTTATGTATTTTTCAACATAATCTTTCAGCTCGACACATTTTCCCCAACGATTCTCCAACTCTTTAAGTCATTTAATGGTAGGATTTCAGAAGGTTTTCAAAATAGGCATCTGATTGGGCGATGACCTCCTCGTTCGACGTGAATCGTTTTCCGCCGAGCCATGTTTTCAAGTTTGGAAATAAAAAGAAAAGACATTGGAGGCTAAATCTTGTGAGTACGATGGATGTTGTAACAATTTGAATTTTAAATTAGTGATTTTCGCCATCGAAACTTTGTTTGATGGCCCAGACTTTTTTCTTTGCCAAACAAAGACATTTTTTGTTGATTTTTCCTTTGAACCAATGCAATAATGACGTACAATACTCTCCATCTATCGTTTGTCCTTTTTCCAAGTAATTGATGTAGATGATTTCGCGTACATCCCCCCCCCCCCCAAGAAAAAAACCTGGAGCTGGATCGCCTTTAAAAATTCACTGCTTCAATTATTGCTTTCTTTCTGAAGTGTAGTAGTGTCTCATCCACTGTTATGTATCGCTGGGATTGCGACGAAAAGTGCTCGATTGTATTTACTCTCCACTGACATGAGAGCAGACACGGTACCGAGATTATTTTCAATCCCAATTTTTCATGCAAAATTGAAAACACTGTATATTGTGATATTTCGTGCAATTTGATTCGTCTCTCACTCAAAACTATATCATGGATTTTGTCAATCATTTCGAAGGAAGTCACTTCCACTGGAGGTTCCTATACGAGTTCATCATTTGCGGATGTACGGGCACGTTTAAACTCATTTACTCAATTATAAACAGTCGTAAACACAGGAGTAGATGTGTGATGAACTTCATCCAACTCAGCTTGGATCTCTTTCGGTGTTAAAGTGTTTAATAGCCGCACGAAACTAATTTCTTTCCATTTTTTTCTAAATAAACACGAGTTTGTTTCTTTAATCGACTATGACTATAAAACCGGTTGACGGCTATACTGAAAATTTAACAACAGTCTAGTGAGGAGTGACGCTTGCTGAAAGCAAACCTTTTCTCGGTACTACGAGTGTCATCTTTCGGATTTTCTAAAGACGTATTGAACGACCCTCGTATTATATAGAAATGAAAATGATCTTGTGAGTCATTTGAAATGAATTTTTGGACAGTTATCACCTATCTCAAATTGGGCTTTTCCCATGTTACATTGATGAAAGGATACATCTTGAAGAGCAGTAGAGAGCGCTCAAAATATAATCTCTTACAATCATGTCAAGTATTTTAAAAAAAAAACTGGTATATAAACCTCATTAAAAATAAGTAGATCCGTGTCCGTTTTTTGAGAATTCATGTTTTAAGGGGGTATTTTCTACAAATTTTTCCTTCACATTGATAAGATGTTTCTTGTTTGTGATCGCATCACGGGCAAACGGTCGATCCATTTGAAATGAATTTTGGAACTATCTCATGCTTCAGGTCACTTTAATTAAAAGGATATCATAAGGGAATAAAGGTTCAAAATTTTCGTTGAAAATAGAGCATTTAATCGTTTTTTGTCATAAAATCTGTATCCTAAAGGAAATTCAAATATTTTCCATAAGTCTATTTCTTCTTGTGGAGAACGGACATTTCAGGTAATCTGCAAACAGGGGCGCCCGAAGAAAATTTTCTAGAGGGGAGGGCCATCTCCATGGTTGCTATATTACATATGATATTTAATATACGTGGTTTGCTACATTACGTATACATTTTCGTGAGCCAGGGGGGGGGGGAATCTCGCGCCCCATCCTGCCCTCCTCTTCGGGCGCCCATGTTTGCAAATATAGTCCATTACAAACAAAGAAACAAGTTGTGATTTGTGTTTATTATTATTATTATTTTAGTAAACCTTTTTAAAGCACAGATTACACGATAAACTAAGGTCCTACTGTTCAAAACTGAAAACAAATTTTTACCTCCCTACACATTTGCTCATATTTCACTATTCTTTCTCATTCCTCTGCATCATCGTATTTATATTTGTAGTACGCTTCCTGTTTTGTCGGTTTCCTTTCGCCTTTTTATTTTACTTCTTTTACATCCTTTTCCTTCTTCCAATAATTTTATTTCCTCATCTTTTCCTCGTCATTTCTCTCAACATTTCTTCTGTAACATATGCTTTTCCTTCGTTATGCTCAACTTTCCTTTGAACTATTGTGACCTGCAGTTAGTTTCTATTTCTGTTATTGCGAAGCCAAATATCTTTAATTAAATTTTCTAGCAAACTCGTTCTCATATCCCACTCGTTTTAATTTTTTCCGTCACCAACATCATCACCATTATCATAGGTATTCTGCCATTATAGACGGCCATTTGCCGCAACTGAGTAGCTTCCATGCTCCACAATATTTCGCTAGCATCTTCGTCTTCAAGTATGATCTTTCCGTTTTAATAGAGTCTATTAATTGTTGCCTCCTTCGCCCCCTTTCCTCTCTTTGCTGCCACCATACTCCTTAGCACGTCCCTCATAATACAGTTCCTTCTTAGTCAATAATCCCAACAAATTTCATCTTTCTCTTCTTAATAATATCTAAAATTGTTCTTTTCTTCCTTCACCATTTCCAACACTCTCTCATTAGTTTTATGCTCCACCCAGCTAATTTTCTCCATTTTTTTCACACCCACATTTCAAAAGCTTCGAGTCCTATTTTTTAAATCGTTTTTACGTAATGTCTATGTTTATGTTTTATACAGTACAATACTCCACACGAAACATTCTATGAGATTTTTCTCAACTCTTCATTCAAAGTCCCATCAAACAGACTTTCTTTTTTCTACGAGGATTGTTTTATCATTCCTATCCGTGTTTTATTTCACATTTGCAAATCATATCATCACTGGTAATACTACCCGCTGTTGTAAACTAGTTACCTGTTCTATTTTCTCCTCTCCTATATTTGACACGATCGCTTCGTTCCGATCACCATAGCTTTGGTCTTTCTAACATTTATTTTCATGCCATATTCTTCCCAGTCCTTCCTCAAGTTTTCTAACATATTATTGATCTTCCTTTCAGATTCCGTAACAAGCGCCATATAAACTGCAAATCAATTTTCCCATATCCAACTTAATTTTGTCTTACCATTTTCGTAGTTTCATTGTTCAGTTGGAATTTACTTCAGCCAATAATATTTCCTTTGAAAAGATGTCAACTTCAAAGAGAACTTCATATTTTTGAAAGAACTTAGAAATCTATCATCATACACGTGCACAATTTATTTGAAGTACGAGGAAATACCCAAAAGAAACCGGAATTATTGTGTAAAAGCTATATTTTCAAACTTTTTACAAAACAATCTTATATCCTTCAAAATACTCTCCATTGCTACTAATACATTTGTCCCACCGATACTTCCACTGTTCGAAACATTGTTTGTAGTCATCTTGAGAAATGGTTGACAGTTCTTCCCTCGTTACTTTCTTGACCTCGTTATTTCAATATTGTCAAATCGGTGCCGTTTCATGCCTCTTTTCATGCGTGGAAGTGAGAGCAAGTTGCACGGAGTCAGGTCAGGCGAGTAAGGTGCGTGGGGCAGCGGAACCATGCTATTCTTAGCCAACAACTGGTGAACAGAGATGGCTGTGTGCGGGTACATTGTCGTGGTGGAAGAACCGGTTTCCTATCTGACATAAATCGGATCTTTTTTGACGAACACTGTTGCACAATCTTCTTAACCTTCCAAATAAAAGGCTTGATTGATGGTCTGACCTGGTCACTTAAACTTGTCATCAGAAAAATCGAAACAAGAACATAACAGAGCTAGCAGAAACACTCTCAGCAGATGAACACAACAAGCCAAGCCGACAACCAGGTGGCACTGAATTCGAATGAGTTGCGCTATACACGCCTAGCAGCATACATGTGTACTACAGAAGCTTCGCACACCACAATGCTATTCCGGTTTTCTTTTGGTACTACCTTGTACATGTAAATCGGACGTGTAAAAACATGCTATTTCATTGATACAGATCCTTAAGTACCATAATCGCATTCTATACTGCTTCTCCCTTCTTGTGATCATAGGCCGAACTTGAGGGGAACAGACGTGTGATTTCCCCATAGAACACCGCTGGCTCCCCTAAAACATCATTGGATCACCGGTTGAAACTATGATAAGCCTCTAGTAAAATAACTAGTTATGTCACTGCTTCTGATTTGGAAAGTAATAAATAAAAACAGTGGAGTATCGCCAGCGAGGTTGATCCTTCTTGGTATTGCATTATTAATGGTGTAGTGTAGTAATAATAAAAATATATTTTAAAAAATCATATTGAATGTTTCGTGTGACGTATTGTGCTGTAGGAAGGAGAGATGTGAACATCAAGAACAAATAAATAAACGTTTAAATATGTATGGGTGGGACAAGGATAGAAAACATTGCTGTTGTAAGATAAACCAATAATGAATCCTTGGCAAAAGTTTGGGAAAAAACAATACTGAAGATACCTTTAAAAATGACTCAAAACTAATAAGCTTTTGAAAATAAATTGTTTTTCTTAGGATATAATCAGGGCTGGCCAATCGATTTACTGGCCCTAGAATGATAGTCAATTTTGGGGCCAATGATGTAGGTTAGAAAATTCATATTCATTCATATTTTGCACCAATTTTTACTTTTTCATATCAATGATAATGAAATCCAGCAGAATCACCATTCTTGTAATTCTTGACATTAATAGCCATTCATAACATTAATAGTATACAGTCGTAAAAATGTCTTACAAAATGATGGTTCATAACCTATAAATCTTTTGAATCCGAAGAATGAATTAGAAATAGTAATTGTGAAAAACTTGCAGTTTTTCTGAAGGACCTAACTCTTTCCTCCTACCCTGGGTTCGATTCTTGGTGGGAGCTCATGTGGTTCAGATCCCATATTAAGCTGTAGGTGTACATCTCCTATAGACTCACTGATGAAAGAAGCGCTTAAGAGTCTTCATCCCGGTGAAATTAAAATATCGCTAATTTTACAGTAATTATGTGATATCTTCAAATAGATAAAAGATAATTGAAATATGGAACAAGAGCGCCCTAGACAAATTATTTTGCGTGAGGTACCGTTATCACAAGTCACTTAGTGGCTTTCCGTTTTCAGCTGTTTAGAAACACGAAAATAAATGTCGATTCAAAATGGCTCGAAATCGAAAGCAGATAAGTGAGTCGTGATAACGGTTTCTCATGTAAAATAATAATGTCTAGGGCGCTCTTGTTCCATATTTCGATTATCTTTTATCTATTGGAAGATATCACATAATTACTGTAAAATTAGCGGTATTTTAATTTCGCCGGAATGAAGACACTTAATTAGAAATCTTAAATCCAAATCTTGAGCTCCCTCATGGCTAAGCGGTTAGCGTTTGCACCTTTAGCGTCGGAGACTCGGGTTCGATTCTGGGTGGGAGCTCAGGTGCTTCGGATCCCACGTTAAACTGTAGGTTCATGTTTCATATCCCTTGCTGCTGAAAGGGATGCTAAATAAAATCATATATCACATCATTAAATCCAGATCTTTTTTGCCTCCTACACCTCACGGAACAGCCCTAGATGCGAGAGAACGTATGGTGAGCGGTCAAACAGGGTGTAGAAAAGCAATACTTCAGTGTTTCTTCCGGAGATAATCATCCGCCCCCGAAAGTAAAATTAATGAAATTAATTACATGTCACTCTTCTGCAGGGAACATTCTTTAGCATATAGTGTAATGTCCTATTGCAGCTCTCTCACATTTGCCCCTTCCCGCCTCTGACAACATATACCGGAATAAAGTCTGTTCATAGACGGTGTTGTAGAAGGTAATGTGTAGAAACTAAGGTAATTTATGTTGTATGGAAAATTCTCAAATGACAGCAAGAGACCTGCTGCTAGTGATAATGATAAGGAGTTTTATAACTAATTTCATATTATGATTTAGTTTTCCTTTCTTTTTCTTTTCTTTTCTCTTTGTATTATTGTTGAGCAATACACTTCCTAGAACCTCATATATTCCCTGTGAGTTTTTTTATTTTGCAGAATTAGAACTCCTCTTAGAATCAATTGTCCTAGTGAGAAACACCAAGATTTTGAAGAGATTTACTCATCGAAGAGGTTCCCATCAAGAATCTATTTTATGGGTGAGGTAGGTGAAAAAAAAAATATTATTACATGGCATTTTTCATTGTTTACTTGAAGTTAATTTAATTTCTATTTTTCGTTTTTTTTTTTTTTAATTTTAACTCTTCTCGCATGAATCGTTTCTAAATACAAAATGAAATTAAATTCAGTTTAGCGTCCCACAATTATGCTCTTTAGGTTAAGGAAGACGGGTGATTAAGGCAAATGAATGAAGATGGAAGAATTGGTGGAATGATAATATAGGAGGAAAACCCACGGAAAACCCACGGTGTTGTCCACCACTTGGCCGGGGATCGAACCAAGGACCCCGTGGCCCAGAGACAAGCGTTCTACTACTGAGTCACCTTAACCCCTCGTTTCTAATGGGACTGCATAATCAAGCATAAGAGCAATGTCACAAGAAGGTAGGAAAGAAACAAAATCACTATGGTGATCATTTGGGAGCTAACCTACCATCCAAGTTCCGATTTGCATAAAGAGCTAAAGGAAGAAATGGAACCTATTCTTGAAACGTTAAATGGATTTCAAAAATCTTTTTTTTCTTTCTTTCTTTTATACAAGAGCTTTCTCGCTATTATGACCAACATTGAAGCTGGAAATGGTTAATTACTACCATTTTGGGTTTGAATTTACGGTAAATGGCAAAGATCGGTCTTTTCCAATTGTGGTCCACGAAACTTCTGCGTGGCATTATTTACATTTCAAAATTTCATAATTTTGAGCTCCTTTGTGACTAAGCAGTTAGTATACGCGGCTTTGGTATGGGAGACCCGGGTTTAATTCCCGGCAGGCGCTCATGTGGTTCGGATTCTACATTAATTAGCAGGTCCCATCTCATATAGCCTTGCTGCTGAAAGGGACGTTAAACTCAAAATCAACTCAACATTTCATAATTTATAAAAGATATATATAAATAATTCCACAGACCACTTGTATGTATGTATTATATGTTGTACACTTATAACATAAATAAATGTTTGTAATTTAATTATTGTTAACATTGTTGTCTATTTATCAGCTACTATTATCGCGTAGATATCAAAATTTAAAGGTGTAGGGCACGGGCGCCCGAAGAAAATTTTCTAGGGAGGGGCTCAAATCCCAGGTTGCTATATTACGTTTGGAATTGTATTAAACTGTTGCTGAGAGTTGCTTAATTGTCACATTGTACAATTGAGAAATAAGTATTACAGAAGATAAATTATTTTTCAATTTCAAGAAGCAACACAGCAAATATATATATATATAAAAAATACATTTATTGAATGAATGTATCCATCACCTACATTAAACAATAGAAATAACGCAAAAGATGTTTACAAAATCACAAATCAAATCGGACGGTATAATGCTTGGGGTTTTTATCAAATCTTAGAAGCCCTTCGTGTGTTCTAATGAGTTTATGCAGTCCTTTTTATACTATATTTTGTCATGCAATGATAACAGGCACAAAGCATACTCACGAACCAAGGAATTCCTTAATGAACGTCGGCTCCAGCGGAGACATCTTGCAGGTCATGG
The DNA here is from genome assembly GCF_964235325.1 of Thermobia domestica. Classification (NCBI taxonomy): domain Eukaryota; kingdom Metazoa; phylum Arthropoda; class Insecta; order Zygentoma; family Lepismatidae; genus Thermobia; species Thermobia domestica. Next base: position 46,887,600 of record NC_137466.1, on the reverse strand, counting down.
AAGTTGGCACTTACTAACGAAGTGGATCGAATACACACTATTAACGAACGTCGATTAAATGATGGTTATCGAATGAAGAATGATGATAATTGCTCGAAAATGTCAGGTTATATACTAATCCGAAGACTATTTCGGATTTAAGGAAAACCACATGTTTGCATTTATTTTTCGAAATAAAGGAAAGTATGTTTTCCTTTTTCTTTAAAATAGTTACCTTCGGAGTATTTATTGGAAATACCATTTGCGTATTAGTCTTTTTTCGAAACAAGGTCAAGCGAGTTGTTTTCTTTTTTAATTTTAAACCTGGATCGCTTTTTTATTATTATTATTATTATTATTATTATTATTATTATTATTATTATTATTATTATTATTATTATTATTAGTTCACTTTTGTGAATATAGAAATTTTCATTATTTATGTCCACTGGAACATAATAGTATTAAGAAAATCTTAAGTAATATAATACATTTTCGTAAGCCAGAGGGGGCTCGGGCCCCACCTTGCCCTCTCCTTCGGGCGCCCATGGTGTAGAATCTGTAGCTGTAACTTGCCTTAAAAATAAAATAAAATCTACTTCTGAAGCAATTTTGATCCACTATGATAGATGGAACCTATTGTTAGGACGTAGAATGGTTGCAAAATAGTACATTTCTACCACTTCCGGTTTTAATACAGTGAAGATGACACTTTTTCATCAGACTTAAATCGATTTAAAAAAAAACAGCTTTGTCTGCAAATTTCTATGTCCGTTATCGTGTTTGCTCTACGGAGTTCATCGTTGAAACCGAAAATGGTTAATTACTGGCACTTCCTGCGACTTTATATACTAACTCTTATTCGTTATTGATATATTTACAAGTACAGTGAAACCTGTCTATGTTGGCCACCATCGGTTCCATTGAAAAGTGGCCAACTTAGACAGGTGGCCAACTTACAGAAAATAAGTATGATTTGTGTATTTTTAGAATAGGATTTCTAGTATTACTTAATTGTAAAATTTTAATAAGCAGTGGCACGACAGCTACTTATAAATAATGTGTATAGAGTAATCATAAAAATATACAGTACTAGAAAATATTACTATAGTATGCGAGAGCGCCGATTTCTCTGTAAATTTGGGGGGGACATTCAGATGCAGAAGGTATATATATGAAGATTTTAAGACAAATTGCACTCAAATTATACCAAATATTGTATATTCATAAAAAATAGGGGCCACATGAGCTTTGGGGGCCCGGGCCCCCTCGGTCCCCCCAGGATCGGCGTTCTTGATAGTATGTTTATTATATATGCATACCTTTCTCTTCCTGAAAACTAGTCTGGTACATTAGATTATTCGGATTGAAAACACAATAACACACAAAAACCATGAAATAGAAGTGTATGTACGCAGTTTATTGAAATTGATATTATAGCACACTGAGTTATTCAGATTGAAAACAAGAAAAGCTAAGTTATAAATTGAGAAATTCATATGCAATTTATATGACTTCTTTTCAGTTGTTACTGAATGGTGGTTCATTCTAGACATATTTGGTTTATTCTTTTTGGCAGATATGCACATTCTAATATTGCAGTTAACAATCTCTTGTTAATGACATAGAAATGTTTCCTTCGGAGCAAAAGATGTTGTGAGAAAATCTTGAGGGAATTCATATCTCAAAACCTCCGCTACCTTTTGACATGCAGTCAGGTGCCAATAAATGACAATTGAGCTTTAACCTTGAGAATTTTCCGGAATTACTAAAGCTTCCCACTGATGAAAGGAGCCGATATAGCTAATGGTTTTACCAAAACAGACAGGGTAAACAAATACGTACAACCATTTCCTGAATCCCTGTACGTGCTTTTTCTTATTCACATCTTCCTTCACCACCCTTTTATGAGGGTAGTGTTCTGGCCATTGACCTCCAAGAACAAATCGTGCGAATCTATGCTTCTTTATGTCCAGTCACAAATACAGAACATCTGCCTCTCAGATGGGAATTCGAAAGAGTTAAGAAAAATAACAAAACTGTAATTTTCGTGGCCAAGATACGCAGGTAAATTTATCATTATCATCATAGGGTAAACATTGCTTCAGTGTGGCCAACTTCCAAGATAGACAGGTGGCCAACTTATAGAGTAGTAAGTAACGAATGTCTTATGGGAAAATGCAGGTTCAAGACGAACTAGGCCAAGATAAGCAGGTGGCCAACTTAGAGAGGTGGCCAAATTGACAGGTTTCACTGTAGTATTGTGTAGCTGTTAGGACTATAATGTCAGTGTTAAGAGAAACCAAGCAGCAATAGATACAATTTGCTACTTAAAATTGTATTTTCAGGTATATTTATGAATAAATAACATTTGAAGCAAAAATAAAAGTTATCAACTGGTTCCTATCAACTATTCAACGAATGATGTATGATTTAATTCCATAAAAATTATCCTCTTTCCAATTATCAAACATTACATATAAGAATTTACAAGTATATCATATTATTTAGCTCGATGTGATTTATCGATAGACGTGTCTTATCTTACAGTTAGTCGAACAAAATATTGATGTTAGTTGAACTAGCGTTGTATTAAGAGTTTTACTAACTCGCGATTCTAACTTTCGTGTTTAGCACTAAGTGAAGTTAACAATAATTTATATTGAAAAAGGTCATCCATGACATTTCCGTACGGTTGTCCAAATACAATAGAAGAAAGCAATATAGAAGAGAATAGGACTCCCTTAATTTGATTTTTCCTAAAGTGTTTGGACAACCCTGCTAAAAAGTCGTGACTCTCCTGTTTTCGATATAAATCGCTGTTAACTTCACTTATGTGTTACTAAATACGGAAGTTAGCATTGGGAGTTAGTAAAACGATTAAAAAAAAAAGGCTCTGCATAAGGACCTAAGAATTAATAATAATTTTGAGCTATGTCCCGTTAACGATACTGTAGTGTCATAATACCTTGATTAGTGTATAGTTTATTTCAGTTTTGTCTCAATAGGCCGTGAGGTTAAAGTACAGAATCAACCTTTAGGTTTACAAAATAATAATAATAATAATAACAATTTTTTCGAAAACTGCACATGAAGATTTATACTTTCATCAAACACTAATTATACATTGTAGAGTTATTCGATATCTCTGCGAAATAGAAAGTAAAACATTGTCAAAAACAGTGAACAGTTAAAATCAGTATACATTCATCCGGAAAGAGTGAAACAATTCCAATCAAGAGCTGAATGCAATTTTTTTTTCAGCCTGCTTTAGGCTCTCTTACGAGTGTATTGTCCCTACTACTATTTGATGCACTTTCCAAATTCATTTACAATAATTACCTGATCTTTTTTCAAATCGTTTTCGAAATCACCTGGAGCTAAAAGATCTGAATATTTCAACGCTCTTCAACACTTTTCTTCTTGCTATCCTAAAAACAGAAGTGAAACAAACGTGGTAGGTTCCCTTGCAACAACAAAAAAGCGCTACCGGTAAGATCTAACCAGTCGTTCTTTCAAAAAAAAAAAAAAAAAAAAAGCTCCGGGGGGACACACGTAGTATTCCGGGGAGACACTGCTGGTACTATTTTATTTATTATTATATTATACACGTATTATTTTGGTCTCGTCCGGGCGGGGACTCTCATAGCTCCATGGGGACAGTGCCCTCCAAAAAACATGTCTGGAAGAAACACTGGATGTAACTCGAAATAAAACAATAAAAATTAGAAGTAAGGAATTTAGAACTGACAAGCCACCCAAGGATTTGTAAATTTTAATTTCTAAAGCAGAGGTACCGTAATGGATTTGATACCTGGATTGCTTAACAAATGTAACAGAACATTTTCTATTTGGAAGCAGAGTGTGATGTAAAGGGAATAAAAGAGAGTAAAAGAGAGTAAGGATATTTTTGGGACAGGTACACACGAAAAAGAAAGTACTTGACAGTTGACAAATTTTCTTTTGCCAATAACTCGGGAACAAATGAATTAATTTGGATATTTTTGTTGTTATCCTTAGAATAGTTATAACTTGACAACATTTATTTTTCTAATAAGTCAACAATAAATTGACCTATTAGAGTACCGACTTTGTCAACTGAAGAATACTTTGTTTCGCTATTGTACAATCTATACTTACATGTTAGCTGGAACCTTCGGTGATCCTCCATCGGTGACTCTCTCGGTGTATTGTCGTTCTCCTTTGGTTGCGTTACCACTAGGCGATGGGCGCCCACACTGTTAGAGTTTGTCTATTTCAGGTGTGCTCTCGGAAAATATGCGAAACATACTTGGGACTCACCTCCGCCATCCTCTGACGGAGGAAACTCTCACTTTGCTTATGGAAAAGAAGTGAATGACCTCAGCTGGGTTGCTAATTTCTCATTCAGTTGTTTGTTCTTGACGAGTGAAGATCGTAGGCTACTTAGAATGGCTAACAAGACACAGCACAGCGGAGTCCGTGAAATAATTCATTGTGGCAACGCTTCCAAATCTAACAATTGAAAGATCGCCGCAGCAATTTATCCCTCATCTTTCGAGGGAGGTACGGGAAAACATATCAACAGCAGCACTTGAAATAGAAAGGGTAGGCGTAGATGCAGAAAAAAAAAAACTACTTATTCAGCGGCGATGAACTACGTATTCAAAGCTTGGATACTCTCTCCGATAACAATGTCATTCTTATCTACAATAACTTTTCACTTAAATGTAGATATTATCTACCCTTTTTAAACATGAGCAACGTTATGATTCTAAGATCAAGAATCGCGCCTACATCTTCATTCTAGCTTCGCTTGTCTACTACTACTCATTTGTTCCCTCTTCTTTTGGTTTTATTGAGCGGCCTGAGTCATTGAAATGTCAGTTCAATGAATTGCCACATGAAAACACAGGGTGTGTAGATTGAACATCAAATAAGGTGATTGTTGGAAGGTGGAGACAGGAAACAATCTACAAGTTTGTATATTAAGAAATACATAAAAGAAAACGAGTTGACACAAAATAGAAATTATTTTGTATCTGAGTATGTAAATGAAGATAAGTCGTCATGATAGAAATAAATATAGCTTTAATATTGACCTGATAATGTCCACTGTCCTTCATTTCAAATAAGTAATATTTGTTGTTTTCACAGAATTTCAGTCCAAAATATTATTATCTCTTAACTGTGCTGGTAAAAAGTAGTTTTTTTTTTTTTTTTTTTGTTGGTGGGGTATCTGAAAACCCCACATTAAAATTACACTGTAAACCTTGCGGTAACAGTTCTATTGGGCACAAAGTAGCAGATATGGTTACACATAATCTGGACAAACGTACAAATGTATTTTTTTTAAATACTTTCTTTGGATTACATTGAACAACAAATGTATCTGCCTACAACGAGAAAATGTACGTTGCCGAAGAGAGGCCGGGGGGAAATTAAATACCCCATCAACACTGCTAAGAGTTACATCTAATTTATCATGTAGGACACAATACCTTCACACAGAGAGCTTGTGCTTTTACAGATGTATAAAATATAATGATCGTAATGCCCAGGAGGAGAGACGAAGTATTTTCGGTCAGTTACTTTTAGTATTACATGGAAAAATAAATATCAGTTTTAGATTAAAAGGTTAGGTGAAATATTTTTGTCTCAAACCCAAATTTCACATAACAATGAGCATGAAAAATGGAAATTTATCGGTAGAAACACGATTTTTTGGTGACACGCGAAAACGCGAAATGTATCAGTTTAGTATGAAAATGTTTATTCCGTAAAATATATATTTTTCACTATTTGTTAGGTCATATGACGCTCCCGACTAAACGCAAAATTCTGTTGAATCTAGCGAAATCTGCAGCAATTCTCGATATTCCACGAAATTTACGCAAAAGTGACAATTTTTCGACTCTTTTACTATTTATTCATTACCATTATTTCTCCCTTCTGCATACTTCACCGTAAGTAAACGCTACTGGTTTGTCATGTCTACCACAATAAAATACAGGTCTGTTTGAAGTCTAGCACCAGCCCTCACTCTCCTTTCATGGCTGCAACGCAAAGCAACCGAAAATCACATGTTTCGAGAGAGCATGACTTGATAACGTGCTTCGAAAATTTCAACGTTCCTTTGGCCATAAAGTTATTCCAATGTCCGAATATAATCTTGTGGCACAACTTATGTTTAAGGAAGAAAAACAAAACTGAGTTGAGTGGAGAAAAAAAGAGTCTGAAAAGAAGTTCAAGGAAGTTGGGGTGACGTGCAGCAACAAACATGATTTAAAAGGATCCAGCTGGTAGGATTTTTAAGACAGTATCATCATTTCATCTTCCCCAGCTCAAACTTGCGAAACGTGATCGTTTTCTTGCAATGTAATGAAAATTAACATCTTTGGGAAAACAGACCACCATGAATATTTCAAATTTTACATGTAGTTACAAAATGAGCTCCAAACTGTATCTACTGGTGAAGTGGATAGTGTGGAAGGAGTATTGAGTGGTGTTAGATGAGCATTCAAAAATCGCTGGAAAGTGCCTCCAGCTAATGTGCATATCAGTTTCGAGTGTTGACATGGAGAGAGATTCCTTACAACGACATACTTACCTACAAAAGAACAAATTTAACACCAGAAAACATAGAAACAATGCTTACGTTATTTTCATAAGTAAACTGAACACTAAAGCTATTTTTTCCTATAAATGTTTTGTGTGTGACTTTTTTTCTTTAAATGATAAATTTATTCAATGAGGATGATTAGTATTATTTTTTAAAAAAACTAAAATATTGTTTAATATAGTCATGCATGAGCTCATGTCATTATCATTATTGAGTGGAAATTAAGGTGAAATGAAAGGTAACTAATTGTAATTACCAAGGAAAATAGTGTTCTTACATTTGAACTTTAATTCACCGACTTTATCCCGTTTTACGTATATTTTCATAACGAAATTACGAATTCTTATTTACAACAAAATCGTATCTCTACTTATTGGGGCCATCGAGTTCTACAAGAGTTTCGGTAATTCGAATACTACCTGTGGATAGTTTCTACTATTCACAAAAGGGATTACAGTATGAAATACTCCAGGACATTTCTTCCACGAATAGTCATAATAATTAATTTTCAGTGAATATTTCTGTACTCCTATGCAGACTGACCCTCCCTCCCTCCTAATTTACGGAAGTTTCACACTTAATGGTTTATTACCTTTAATAAAATTTACCAAAACTTGGCAGTGCATTGAAACAGAATTTGAGAATATGTTTGAAGTGACGAGTATATAATTCCACCCCTTCCTCAAATCAAGCACTATCTCCCGTGAATAGTTTTAATCATACTCATTAGAGAAGATACGAAGTAGCTGCAATGCATTATTCTTAATTTTAAATCACATTGTAAAATAATTTTAAACGGAAAATCAAATTAGTTGAGATATTTCTATCCCTGCCTCCCAAAAAATTTCACATGACGCTATGTGCGTCATGGTACCCCTTATCACTACCCTGTACTCAGACAGATCTACTTGCATTTATGCTAATTATTACGTACTATTACTATTATTAGTAGTTCATACATCAACTAACTTACGGCTGCACAAATAATGCTCAAATCTATATATGATTTATGTTCGTTGATGTTAAAACTTGTTAAATATTGCACAGTTCTAAAAGTAAGCAGTAACAACTAGTTTCAGTTTATATACTGTGCTCATGTTATGTAGTTACTAAATACTTTTGGTTGTCATGAAAGAAATAGTTATAGATTTTACATAAGAGATTACAACCTTATTAATATTCAAATAGCCCATTGTCTTAGTAATAAAAAGCTAAGTACATTCATGCCTTATCCATTTTTAAATAAACACAGGCAAACTTAACGGATTGGCCACTGTTAATTATTAGGAATTAACGTTATTTACAGACAGGTAATTTTCTCATTATTATTAGTTTCAGGTATCATTAAAAAGAAGTGGTATTGAAGATCTATTGAATTCATCACTAATCAGAAGTGTGTTTGCTGTGAGCATCGTCGATAGTGTTTGCAATAAAGTATCGTACTCTGAATCGTTCTCCATTGGAACTCTATACCGGGCCTATGCATCCTAGCACACTCGGACGGAAAATGTTAAAGAATACAAGAAATGCCTTATGTATTGACAGGTTCGCTTTCTTCACATTTCACATGTGTCTTGGCCCTTTTCACCCGTGCTGAAACTTCTTTGTTTTCGGTAAGTAAAGTTTTATTTATACATTATATATATATATATGAATAGTAGAATGTGTTCCCGTCATGGTAGAGTGAAGGTGACTTGTGCTCCGCAAATTTTTGTATATTAATGTAGAAGAAATATCCGCTATTGAATATAATTTAGTGTCAAGTGAACTATTAGTACTGTAGATTATAATGGACTATAAAAAGTATCTATGACACACAAAACATTTTTTATTAAATATGGTTAACATGGGATTTCCCAGTTTTTATTAATAAAATACGGATTAGGAGCAAGTTTTCGAACTTTTTGTTAAGTATTAAGAAATTTATTGTTAAATATGGGAGTTTGCAATAAATGTCTCAAAGCTGTTCTCAGGCAGGAACTGAATCTGAAAAAAATGCAAAGATTGTAAAAACATATATCATGATACTTGTGTTAATCTCTCTGAAGATAATATTAAATTTCATCGACCGAATGATCAAGCTTGGCGTTGCGATAATTGCGACAGAGCTAGGCGTTCTAGTATAGATAGTGACAAGTTACTAGTGAATACAACACACTGTCCTTCGTAACTTGAAATTTATCAGTTATTGTTATCTATTAAAGAAGAAATTAGTGATTTGAAAAAAAGCGAACAAGGAAGTCGGAGGAGAATTGGGAAAGTCGTTAAACTTAGCACATGAAAAATTAGATGAAAACTCGAAGCTTCTCAAAAATCAAAGTGAACTGTTAAAAGCAGGAAACTATCGATAATTTAAAAAGTGAAAATTTAAGGTTGCAAAAACAAATAGTTAAAATGAACTTACAAATTGATGAGTTGGATCAATACGGACGACGTAACACGTTGGAAGTGTGCGGCGTCCCTGAGCTACCAAATGAAGACATATTAACTAGTGTAAAAAAAAATATAGGTCGTGCTCTAGACTTAGATATTAATGACACCATGATTAATGCGTGCCACGGAGTAAAAAAAACATCGAGGTCACGATGCTGCTAATATAATTGTTAAATTTGTAAGAAGAATAGATAAAGATATGTTTTTACATAGAAGGAAGGTTAACGACAGGGGGACATATTTACGTAAATCAATGTCTCTCCGCAAGGAAAATGGTATTCAGTGAGGCACGGAAAATTTAAAGAGAAAAATTACGAGTATTTGTGAGTCGATTTTTCTGGTAATATAAAGTTGAGAAAAATAGCAGATGACTCTGTAATTTATACACTTCGTACAGTAGAGGATATTCGAACACTAATATAATTTATGAGTAATAATGATAGAGTGATTTCAATATGTTACAAGAATGTACCAGGAATTAATACTAAATTAAATGAAATATATACTAGTATTTTAACAGAAAACTATGATTTCATTGTATTGACAGAAACGTGGTTGATTAATAGTAGTGCTGTCGAAATCGGTTTTTGAAAAATCGAAAATCGGTTTTTGAAAAATCGAAAACCGGTTTTTGAAAAAGTGAAATTTCATAAAACCGAAATGTCGGTTTTGGAAACCGTTTTTGTGGTTTCGTTTTTGAAAACAGCTTTTGCGGTTTCGGTTTTCAGAAAACCGGTTTTGCGGTTTTCGGTTTACAGAAAACCGGTTTTCTTAAAAACCGAAAACTGCAAATGTCACAGTAATTCGACAGCACTAATATCAAGTAACGACGAGAAAACAGCTAAGAATCTTTCCCCACTTCGTCTCACAGTTGCCAGATGGAGGGAAACTTCCCTCGGTGTAGGGAAAAAATGGTGAAAATTTGCAGAGGGGAAAGAATAAATTTTTTTCTTAACATGTCTCAAAGTGTAGGGAAATTCTTGTTGAGTATACTTTTACAGTTGGCAGAATAAAAAAAATAAGTTACAATTTCTCATAAAGAGGCACGGCTATCATTATTGGGAAGTTAAAAAATACAGAATAAAACATGATCGGTGCTTCCGTCACGTATGAACTATTGCAGGTGTCTGGGACTTGCGATAAGAAACTAGTCAACACATGCAAAACCACAACATTCACATTTATCGAAGTGGCAACAAGTCAACAATAAAATTGTGTATTGCGATCTAAATTTTCATTCATTCATTTTTTTTTTAAGAAAGGGAAGAGGTTTTTTTTTTGTTAAGAAAAGAAAGAGTGGCAGTACTATTTTTAAAAAACAAGGTGAAAGAGTAATGATAAATGAAAGATCTCAGTCTAAGTGGATGAGATTTCAAATTGATTTTATGAGTTGCATATAGAGTGATCTTAAATAGGGATATACCTTATTTTCTATTTAGCTTAGTGTTGTCATATTACCCTATTTTAACGGGTACCACCCGATTTTCAGGTTCTATATTCGTTCCCCGCTTAAACATATCTTAATCACGAAAAACCACCCGATTTTTGGGATTGGAGAAAAATCTAAGACGACTTAGTTGATAAAGTGGTGGTATATTCAACGTAAACCGCCACACCTCTGACAATCTCAATCGCGATTGAGTTAAATTTAGACTCGCGCTCAGGCTCAGACTGTGGGCTATCTGAACAGTGCGCGTGTGCAGGTACATTTATTAATAAGAGATCTGCTCTAATGCAGAATGGTTTTCTTTGTGTAGTTCATGTGTTTTTAATGTAATGTATTGGAAGTTCTATACAAATGTAGATGTTGTGACAAACATACTTGAATTATTCATGCCTTCAAGAATGCCGAACGACAATTTGAAGTGGAACTTTAAAGACTATTATAGATGCGAATTTACGTATGTTAGCCAGGGCAGAACTCAGTTTGAAGCAAAATGTACACACTGGAAAACTGTTTCGTTTGAAAAGTAGGCTGCAGGGAAGCAAACTGGACCCTACCTGATTTTTATATATTTTGTAAAGTAGACCACGGGGAACACGCATATGAAGGCATTTTGACATTTCGAATTTCGGAACTCGAGATATTCGAATATAAAATGACCACCGAAGCAAACTGAACCCCACCTGATTTTTATATATTTTGTAAAGTAGACCACGAGGAACACGAATCTGAAGGAGTTTTGATATTCCGACTTCCGGAACTCGAGATATTAAAACTTAAAGTTTAAGACGCTATGTATTTATATGAAAAAAAAAAAAACACTATATTCTCTATACGAAACATATTATGTCCTGTGAGATATGTAAAGGTAAAGAATAAAGTTCTGTCGCTTTTTGTGGAGGTCTGTGTTCAATTTGTTCTCACACCGTGAGTTGAATGCGAATGGAGAAAAGGCGAAAGTCAGATATTGGTGTGGGTATATCCAAGATTGTACCTACTTGTAGCGGTTCAGTTACAACGTGAACTTGTGTAAGGACAAAGTGAATATGGAACCTCCACAGAGCGTCATAAGGGTGTGTATGCTGTACGAGTTCAAACTTGGGTCAAACACCACTGCAGTGGGGTGGAAGATATCTCAGGCCTTTCGTGAGGGTGTCGTGATTACGCAGACAGTGCAAGGGTGGTTTAGAAAGTTTAAGAACGGTGACAAAACACCCACAAAAGACGCACCACGTGCCGGAAGACCAACACACATACAAAATTAAGATCTTCAGGTAGCAATTGAGGCGAACAGTGGAGAGACATGTGAGGAACTGGGGCTAACATTCAATGTGAGTGAAGAAATCATTCAGCAGCACCTCCATCAACTTGGGAAGCAGTACAAGTTGAGTCTATGTGTCCAACATGACTTTTACTCCAATCCAGAAGGCTACGCGAGCAGACACCTGTGTTTCTTTGCTGATTCGTCTGAGGAAAAACCATTTCTGGACAGGATGTTGACATATGATGAGAAGTGGGTCCTGTGCGAAGTTCAACGGCGTCGTCATCATTGGTTAAAATCCCGTGAACCGGTTTCAAAACAGCTGAAATCAGTAATGCAGCAGAAAGTCCTCCTGTGTGTTTGGTGGACTGCTCGCGGTATCGTGCATCGGGAACTGCTACCGGCTGGTCAGAGTAGAACATCAATGCGACTGTGTACTGTAGCAAGTTGCGCCGTGTTCAAGAAAAACTCAAAAGCCTGGAGCCAGCACTTCTCAATCGCTAAGTCGTTCTCCCATTACGGGACAATGCTAAGCCCCACATGGGTAGAATGACCCGGGACACCATCCTACGCCTTGGATGGGAAACACTATTGCATCCACCATACTTCCCGGATATTGCACCGTCCGATTATCACCTATTCCATTCCTTGGGCACTTACCTTAGAGAACTCCAGTTCAACTCCGTAGTAGAGGTGCAAAATTCACTTGATACCTTCTTCTCTGGATGGGAAACACTTGCATCCACCATACTTCCCGGATATTGCACCGTCCGATTATCACCTATTCCATTCCTTGGGTACTTACCTTAGAGAACTCCAGTTCAACTCCGTAGTAGAGATGCAAAATGCACTTGATACCTTCTTCTCTTCACGGCAAACCAAGTTTTACCGCGAAGGAATCCATGCCCATCCCGAATGTTGGCAGAAGATCGTTGATACTGATGGATACTATTTTTGATCTTCCAGGTACGTCTTAGGTGACATATCGATGCTCTAAGGTGATAGGTCAAAAAGCGACAGAACTTTTTTCTTCACTTTTATACATACTATATAAAACTACTGTGTAAGTTCTAGTATCTCGAGTTCGGGAAGTCGGAATGTCAAAATTCCTTCAGATTATTGCTCATTTTGGTTAGTATACAAAATATATAAAAATCAAATGGGGTCCTTTTTGCTTCCGTGGTCAATTTATGTTCGAACATCTGGAGTTCCGAAATTTGGAATGTCAAAATTCCTTCAGATTCGTGTTCCTCGTGGTCTACAAAATATATAAAAATCAGGTGGGGTCCAGTTTGTTTCCATGATCACTTTATGTTCGAATATCTCGAGTTCCGACATTCGAAATGTCAAAATTCCTTCAGATTCGTGTTCTTCGTGGTCTAATTTACAAAATATATGAAAATCAGATGGGGTCCAGTTTGCTTCCCTGCAGGCGAAAAGTACATTGGAAGTGTCATCAAAGAAAAACTAAAAAAAAAAAAAAAAATGCGAAGGATCCCAGGTCAGTATTTGTAACACACAAGTTCACATCAGTCCGTACGGTTTAGAACCCGCCACTTTTCTGATTTTAAAATATGGCAACCCTAATTTAGCTGTGACTTGTACAGCCATCAAACTATCCCTTTCGCACAGTGCTGCACATATTATCGTAATAGTCTTGGAGCAAATAAAAAAAGTTAAAACACACACATAAATCAATACAATCGTCTCGATCGATACATGCTTTCACAATATTGGTAAACGGTGTAATTAAAAACAGCAAACATTGTTTCTGCTTTAAAAAGGACAAACATGGTTTCGCTTATAAAACCGCAAACACGGTTTCGGGCGGCTTTCGCTTTCGAAAAGAGCTTTTGCGGTTTCCGTTTGGAAATTTGTTTTTGCGGTTTCGGTTTCGAAAACCGCAGTTGCGTTTTCGGTTTTGAAAACCGTTTTGCGGTTTAGGTTTTGAAAACCGCGGTTTTCGGTTTTCAGAAAACCGGTTTTCTCAAAACCGAAAACCGCAAATGTCACAAAAATTCGACAGCACTAATTAATAGTGTATTTTATAGTGAATTCATTGGTGATATATATATATATATATATATATATATATATATATTGTTTTTGATAAGATAGACCAAATAAAATGGGAGGAGGTTCACTTATACCAGTAATTAAAAGTTTCAAGTGCAAGAAATTAGGATAAATATTGAACATGTACAAATTGTCTGTATTAAAGTTATAACAGGAAGTAGTACTTATATTATTGTATCAGTATACTTTCCCTCTAACACAAGAATTGAAACGTATTATTATTATTATTTAGAAAATTTGAGGTCACTAATTTTCAGTTCTACAATATAATTATAGTAGGCGATGTTAACATACTCTCTATTAGTGATTCCAGCTATAATCTTATGACTGGAGGTCATATTTGTGTGATGCTTGCAAACTTTTTGTCTTTGTTTAATCTTCAATCATACAATAATATAAGGAATAGTAATGGAAGAACATTAGATTTATTATTAACAAATTTAAAAGATATTGATATTACTAGGAATAATTCTTCATTAGTAACTGAGGACTTACATCCGTTATTAATCGCATTCTGTATTACACCTAAACAGTTACAAAGTTTAATCCAACTATTATTTTTAACTATTGTAAAGCTGACTTTTACAATTTGTATAAGGATCTACAAAAAATAGATTGCAGTCAGATATGTCAATATGATAACCCGAATGATTCACTAAATTACTCTTATAGGAAACTTGACGCTGTAATTAATAAGAATGTTTCTAAATGAAAAATAAATAAAAGATCTTATCCATGTTGGTTTAAGCCGAGATAATAAATCTTATAAAACAGAAAGAATATTTTAGAAGAAAATGGAATCATTCCAGTTTTAATTTGCTCAAATTTGTTGAATGACGCAAAAAGTTGAAAAGTGTGATAAGCAGATCTTACTAATTATACGTTAGTAAGGTAGAAAATAATATATTTGAGAACCCAAAAAGATTTTGGAGTTTCATAAATAATAAAAAGAGGGATAACAGGAAACAGAATCAGATGACTTGTGAAGGTAACTTGCTTAATTCCAGTAAAAGAAATTGTGGATTCTTTTGTAGATCATTTTAAAAGCGATTATTCTCCTGGTTGTTCGTCTTATGTAATTCCTGAACAGAGTTATCATGAAACAACACACTGTTTAAATATTTCTGCTAAAACTAAAAGAAGATTACGAGATATATGTAAAAAAAATTAAATCAAGTAAAGTGAGTGGTTATGATGATATACCTACTTATATATTTAAAGCATGTGGGGAAATTCTTCGTGTTCCTCTTTTATATATATACACACAATAGCATCTTGAAATTTCCAGATATTTGGAAAATTAGTAAAATTGTACCTATTTTCATGTCGGGCAGTCTATGTGAAGTAAAAAAATATCGAACGATTTCATTTATATCTGTTCCTTGGAAAACATTTGAGAAATTTTATAACGGAAAATTTTTGAGCATGTTAAATCTTATATATCAACCTGTCAACGTGGCTTTTATCCGAAAAGATGTACTATTACAAACTTGGTCACATTTACTCAATTTATATCTGATTCTTTCAATGATAGTTACTGTGTAGATGCCATGTACATTGATTTTGATAAAGCATTTGACAAATTAGATCATATCATTTTGCTTCAAAAGTTGTCTAATTTTGGTTTTTCTTATGGATTGCTAAAATTAATTTCTTCTTACTTAAGCAATCGGAAGAAGTTTGTAGTGTATAAGCAATTATACTCTTTTATGTTCAATGGAAATTTAGGTGTATCACAGAGATCCAATTTAGGACCATTGTTTTTTTCTATTATTTATAAATGACTTACCACGTGCTATTAACTTCTCAAAATATCTTTTACTTGCTGACGACTTTAAAATTTATAAGAAGAAAAGTAACATATGGTCGCTGCAAGTTAAACTTAATTTTAATGTAAAGAAACGCTTAATTTGTACATTTTCAAGGCAATTTACTTCATAAACCCATGAATATGTTATGAATCGTGAAACATTAACCAGAGTAAATTTTACTAAAGGTTTAGGTATATGGCTAAACAACAAACTTACTTATGAATTACATATTGAAAAAATAGGTAATGAATCTTATAAAATACTTTGTTTTGTGCTACGAAATTCTAAAGATTTAAATAATATTCAAACTGCATTCAAGCTATTTAGTAGTTATGTAAGAAGGTAGATTAGAGTACGCAAGCGTGGTATGGAATCCTTCTTACCAATATTACATTAAGAAAATTGAAAGAATTCAAATTAAGTTTTTGCGACACATGTATTACAAGAAATATAAAATATCTTCATGTAAAGAATATATTTCTTATAATAATTTAGTTAACGAATTTACCTGTGACACATTAGAATTAAGGAGAGAATTAACAGATCATTTATTTTTGTACAAAATTGTAACTGGCCTATTGGAATGTGGTGAATGTTTACAACTATTAAGCTTCAATGTTAAAATGAATGCGTTACGGAATCTGCAACCATTCTACAGTAAGAAATCAAATTCAGTGTATCATCAAACCTCATAACTGTGAAGAGACTAATATTCATTATTTATTGACTTTCGTTGATCTCCCACAAAATCATTTATTGTTTGTATAAGAAACATGATATTCTTTAAGACTTATCATCGGTGTTGTGAGACTATTGTTCTTTTTCTTCCTAATTACATAAAACTATTTCTTATGTGTCAAAGAACGCTAGTTGTTCGGAAGTCTTAGTTAATGAAATTCATTTATATCTGAGAATTTAGTCAATGTTTTTCTTCCGTAATTTTGTGTTTCCGTAGCTAAATTGTGGAAGTGTTTGTTTATGTTATATAATGTATTATATCAATGTGTATTTTATGTAATAAAGCTGAGAGAGCTCCTTTCCCAACTATCTGTCCATCTCTGACGTCATGAGTACCTGTTGAGACGAAAACATCTCATCTACACGAGCCTGGAGTAAGCAGGGTTACCAGCAGATCTTCGTCTTTAAATACTCTCTCCAACCCGGAAACGGGGAGTTTTTCACGGAGTCAATTTGCGGAGTGACACGGAGCCTTTGGAGTCGCTTGGAGTCTTTGGAGTCGGTTATCGAAGTTAGTCTCCAGAGTCTGTCGAGAGTCAGTCTTCGGAGTCATCTTAGGACTTAGTCGCGAAGTTGTCGAAAGGCTGTCAACGGAGTCGGTCCGGGGAGTGCACGGCAGTCAATTGGGCACTCCGAGAGTGACTTAGAAAACGAACCGAACAGTCTATAATTTGGTTTTCGACATACAGAACATCGGATGAACAACAGGAGGATAACAGGAAGCCCAGCAGAGAAGATGAAGCTACAGATACTGTGACATCAGATTTCTTCCCTTCTTTTCCTCACCTCTCACCTGCCCACTCTGTTTCTCTCTTCAAAAAACCTAAAATTCTTATTTTTATTTCTCTTAAAATCAGACGGGTGTCGTCCGGTCCCAGGACCCGTTCTACCCTTGAGCAACATCCCAAGAATCTCTCCTTGACGACACAGCTTTCTTTGAAAATTCTTTTCAAATTAAGCACCCGTAAAATGGCGGAGATGCTGGTCTTTTCTCAGTAATTGTTCCTCTATTTTTCCTCCGTAAAATGGCGGAGATACTGATCTTTTATCAGTAATTGTTCCTCTATCCCCCCGTAAAATGGTGGATATACTGGTTTCTTCTTTGCAACTTTTCAATTAAGTTTTTTTTATAATCATTTTCACCACCGCTACCCCTCCCCCACCCTCTCCGTGTTTCGCTACTCAAAAGTTATTAGTTTCCTTTTTTCTTATTCGCAAGATTTGTTTTTTTTCTTCAATCCTTTGAAGAGTGTTGGAGAAGCCTCAAATATCTCTTGTGCTTTAAGACTTCCTGTTATCTCTCTTCCTCCCTCTAAGTTTTTGCATGTGTAATTTAGACTTAAGTAGTTATATATATATACTCTGTATTTCGTTAAAGTAGTGCCCATTTTAGTGCATTTTTTGTGTATATGTTGCAACGTCTTGTTGACGAATTTTTAGTACCGGGTGATGACTTCTTAAATCTTAGTGACACGATTTATTTCGATCCCGCGGCTTGTTCGTCCCCTGTATCGCCTAAGTTTACCAGAAACTATTTAGACCAGCTTCGAAAAAAGAGTTTTCTGAGGTCTTATCCGATATTACACCCGATTCTTTAGAAGTTACCGTTGAGAAGCCCATTTTAGACATGGTGTCAGGAGGCGATAACCAACCGTTGCCTATTTTTAATACCATAGTACGACCAGAACCTTTCTACGCTAGGTTAGGAGAAGACGTGGAACGTTTTGTGCGAAAGTATGAACCTATTGCTGACATTAATGGTTGGGATGGGATGAGACGGAAGCTAGTACTTGGGAATTTGCTCAGAGGTCCGGGCGAATCATGGTTTACATCTATGGAGAAAAAGCCGGATTTTGCTCAGATGTCATATGAGCAATTTAAGCAAGCATTAATAACAGCGTTTCAAGATAATTTGGTTCCTCAGTTGACAGAGGCCCAAATGCGAGGACGGGAACAGGGCGATGATGAGTCAGTTCTTGATTATGTATGTGCAAAACAGCATCTCATTCTCAGAGCAGATCCTAACGCGCCGAAGAAAAAGCAGATACAACTGATCATAGAAGGGTTATTTCTCGACTTTTTCAAGGTCGTTATTCGCAAAGAAAATAATACGGTAGCTGCGTTATTGGGTGATTTAGTAGTGGAAGAAAAGACTCGGCTATTACTCAAGAGAAAGGAGTTGGAAAAATTCTTTAAAAAGAAATCTGCGGTCTTGCATTCGTCAGTGCTCCCGCCAAGCCAAGTTGATAGTCAGTTATGTAGAAGTGCAGAGTCAGCAGTTCAAAGTCCGCTTTATAGGCAAGAGAATTTTGTGCAGTCAGCTACAGCACAGAAAGAACAGACTAAGGCAATTAATGATCAAATGAATGACTTACAACAGCAATTAGCAAAAATTACTCTTTAAATATCCGCGTTAACCTCAAATGATGAAAATCAAGGTAGCGATCATGCACAAAATAGGAAAAGTCAGCAAAGGAATGTAGGTCAGGGTAATAACGAGAGAAGTGATAATCGTCAAAACCGTAAAAACAATAACAATAACAACAATAATAAAAACAATTCAGGTTCTTCCACGCAATCTTCTTCACAGACCCAGGGTTCGACTCCTAGTAAGGGTCCTATTGTCTGTTATAAATGCAACATGCCTAACCATATTGCACGGTACTGTAGGGCGTCTTTAAACTCAAAAACAAAGTAGATGACGGACGAATCTGCTCGAAAGTGTGTTATAGTCTCCATTGTATCTTCTAACGACTTATTACAAGTTTAGGCTCTTTTAGATGGTCAGCAAGTTAAGATGATGATAGATTCTGGTAGCCAAATAAGTTGTCTCGGGGAGAATCTAGTTCCGAAGAACGCAAGACGTCTTCGTGTTAACACCAGATTGAAGGGAGTTACGGGAAAAAGCATTCAAGTATGCGAAATTGCCTTGTTGAAAATTTTCCTTGGGAACAGATGTTTTACTCACGTTTTAAGGATAATCCCGAATTTTGATTATGGTCCTTTGGTTGGTGCGGATTTCTTAGAAAAACATAGAGCTATCATAAGTTATGATAAGCAAAATTTGACTTTGTATCGTTTTGGACGTCCTCCGTCCAGGAAGTTATCACCTAGGAATTTAGAGGTCAATTTATCTCAAGTATTAACATCGAGAATCGCTCGGGAATCTAGAGCTATTTTTAGAGTTCTAGAGAATATCATTTTACCACCTCGTTCGCACACTTTAATTAAGTTACGTTCCTGTTGGGACATTACGGGGAAATGGCGTTACTGTTACCATCTCAGTGTATAGAGGAAATGTTGGGAATTTTTATCCCAAGGGTAATAGTAGATTGTGAGTCCCCAGTGGTGTTTGTGACGAATCCCACCGTCAACACCGTGAAGTTGCGCCAAGGAACGAAGATAGGCAATGCAGAGGAGTTCGAGGAAGTGCCCGATGAACCAGAAAGGACATTGACAGCATCAGAAGAATCTTTGCCGTCTCCAGAGAGGTTGGAACAGTCTAGAAAGATGTGTGACCCGATAAGAGTAGATGTCAACCCAGATTTGTCTCCAAAAGACCGGGAGCGTTTTACGACCTAATTTACCAGTTTGCCGATGTCTGGAGTTGGTCGGAAGACGATGTGGGACTCGCCCGTGGTTTTGACCATGAGATACGACTTTCCAACCCCACGCCAGTCAACAAAACACCTTATTTAGTACCTTACCACCTATGTGAAGTCCTCAAACAACAGCTGGATACCATGCTAAGACAAGGGACGATTCGAGAGCAGACGTCTCCATGGAACCACCCAATTCTTTTAGTGAAAAAACGCAATGGACAGTTCAGATTTGTATCCGTGCCAGTTGCGGACGTCCCAGTTGCGGACGCTGCTCTTATCTGTTAAAATCATTCCCAGTTTCGGACGCACAGGTGTTGTTTGGAATTTCCATGCCTCGATTACGATGCAACCAGACTTGTTAGTCCCAATTGCGTACGCGTGCAGGAGAAGAGGAAAGATCTATTGATAACAAGCAGCAACGTTGCCACATTTTTCATTTCATTACATTTACTACCCTGCCTCGATAAAAAGAATTCAAATCTGTTAGTACACGAACATCTATAATTATAAAGCTATGTAATATTAGAGATACTGCTAACCACTAGTTTATCCATTAATTACATATGAAATACATGTAAATTACATCAGAATTCCTGTAATTATTTTGCAGATTTGTGCATTATTTAATTTCATTTATCCAAGCAAATTTTTAGTGAGGGAAATTTTCGTTGATGCTAGCCCAAAATAGCACTTCCATTTTTATTCCTCCTGTCGAAAGAGAAGTTATTTAAGTTTATTGGTTTTGCATGATAATTTACTTAATTACTTGTTTTAAAATTACTGAATTCCTTGTTTTAGAAGTCAATAACAAAAGCTTGTAGTTTGCAGAATATTAGTTGATTAAATATTTAATCATAATCGACCGTTTCGCACACCCTCATCGACAAGGAATATTTAGCGTCCGAGGAAAATTTCTTACAAAAATTCATCAAGAAGATCCATTTCTCAAGGTAATTTGCACCCAAACTCCTAGCCTAAACTTTCGTACGAAACTATATGAGACATAATTATGCATGTTAATGTAGAATCAAAATCTTATGAATGATTAATAAAGTAGAGTAATAAACTGAAATTTAGTGGAGAGGTTCATTTCCATGAAAAACTGTACAACACACAACGCAAAAAGTTCAACTATAGGCTCATTCTACATGTAAAAAAAATGGAAGAAAAAAATAGTGAATCTGGAAATGTGACGTTAAAAATATCCACTAACGCGAATAGGAGAACCTCTGAAATATGTTTCCTTTTGAACAAAACATAACCCAAATAGATGAATGAGGCGGCTATGCAGAAACGACTAATGAATCTTTGTAATGATTCTACCCAAAACGCTCCCATTTTCTCAGATATAGCTCATCCCGAAGATTCATTAAAACCACTGAAATGTGATTTTATGATAGCATATTTCAACCACGGGAGAGATTATTATAATTATTATTCTCTTAACAAAGTCAATCTGTACTAAAGACTATGTCAAACTATATTTCAATTGAATTGCACTTTATCCCCTCCCAAGACCAGAGGGGGAAGTAGAATTGAGGTATTTTTTTCTGAAACATTTTCCTAGTAAAACATAACAAATACTGTAACTCTATTGGTCACTGACTGATGGCTTCGCCAATCAGAGGCAGTCCTTCGATTTCACTGAGAGCAAAGCTTCCAACACAGTAACAAATTCTACCATTATAAATTTTCAGCTAGATTCAGCTAATATGTGCACAGTTGCTGATGTGTTTGTGTAAGTTCGTGTTCGACACCGTTCCAAAGGTTTGGTATTGGATATCATAATGGAAGACGTGGTTATTATCGAAACCGAAAAGAAGAAACCATCTGCCTTACATGCCGGATTCCACTACATAATTCATAGGTAATTGGGTGTTATTGACTTATTATTACATTATTTTTAATGAAGTTAGTATACGTATATTAAAAGGTGCAAACTGTTTTAACGCAGTAGGATCAAATTAATGAATTAAATACGATATACATGATAGGCATTACAAAACATGACATTCACCTTTTTCAAATAGATACATTAAAAAGAATGGTGTATAATTTGTTGCTCATAGTAGATACAGAAGCGTCATTTAGGATTTTGCTGGAATATATAAAAGTTGGAGTTTTTTCTGTTATTATATTAGTAGTCAATAGATTAGAATATAACTATTTCTCAAACTAAGCCTGGTTAAGTGTGAAGGGAAGTTGCATAGAGGGTACGAAATCCTTGTGTGGGGGGGCGGTTCCCATCTTATTTTTGAAATAAAATTCTCCTCACTAAAAATTTGTGAGGATAATTTTATTTCGACATTGTACGTAAAACGGCTCAAGCTCCTGAAAAAGTCATGCCCCTTTAAAAACTTACTAGCTACAATCCTGAATGAATCTCTCTTCAGCAAGGGAGCGCGGTGGCTCAGTGGTAGAGCGTTCATCTTTGGTGCTTGGGATCCCTGGTTCGATTCCAGCTCGCGCCGTGTGGACTTTGTAGTTCACAAACACCGTGCTCGTCGGTTTACTCGGAGTTCTCCCGTTTCCTCCCACTTTCTTCATTCCACCATTTCACTCATCTTTCATCAACACCGTCTCCTTCAGCCTAACCGGCATAATCGTGGGACGTAAAATTTAAATATTTCATTTTTTCATTTCTCTTTTCAGCAAATCGTATTCTTGCAGCAAAAAGTCCTTATCGTTGCTGAGGGCAGGATAGTAAATGTAATGAAATTTAAAATGTGGCAACGTTGCTGCTTGTTGTCAATAGATCTTACCTCGCGTCCGGAATTGGGACTAACAATTCTGGTTGCTTTGTAATCGACTCATGGAAATGACAAGCAACACCTGTGCGTCCACAATTGGGAAAGATTTTAACAGATAAGAGCAGCGTCCGCAACTGGGAAGAAACCATTTATTCTAATTATTACGTACTATTACTATTATTATTAGTGTGTACAGCAGCTACTTACGGTGCACAAATAATGCTCAAATCTATATATGCTTTTTTTTTTGGTTAATGTTGGAACTTGTTACATATTATACAGTTCTAAAAATAAGCAGCAACAACTATTATTAGTTTATATACTGTGCTCATGTTATGTAATTAGTAAATACATTGTGTTTGTCATGAAGTAAATACTTATGGTTTTTACATAAGAGATTACAGTCTTATTAATATTCAATAAGGCTATTATCTTACAATGTTAGTAATAAATAGCTGTGTATATTCATACTTAACATAATCATTATCCATTTTCAAATAATGGCAGGCAGGGAGCAATCTTAACGGAATGGCGACTGTTAATTATTAGGAATTAACGTTATTTACAGACAGGAAATTTTCCTTATTATTATTATTATTATTATTATTATTATTATTATTATTATTATTCTTTCAGATGTGTTTAACCGGAAACCATGTTTAGCATCCCTCTCCGAAAGGTCTCCGTTTCACCTATTTAGCTGATATAATGTTAGCCCTTTGTTTGAGAGTGAAACCTTTCATCCTCACTGTGACAAATATGATACGGTGTATTCCAACGTGTTCCATTCTGTGTTTCCTTATGTAATGGTAAGTGTCATGCTACAACTTCTATCCAACTGGAGGATAGATTTATTACTGCTAGTTGGTTTACTTTAATACCCTCTCTGACAATCTGAAGTACGAGTCAGTGAAATTGGCGTTGGGAGTAACAAATGATTAGTCCATAGCAAATGAAATCTTTGATTTTAATTAACGTCCCACGATTATGACTTTAAGACAAGGGAGACGGATGATTAAGACAAGTGAATGATGATGGACGAATTGGAAATGAGAATCTGGGAGGAAAGGGGAGTACTACGAGAAAATTCACGGAAACTATGTTGTCCACCACAAATTTACTTGATCGGGGATCGAACCAGGAAACTCACGCTCCAGATTTAAGTGATATAGCATTCAGCCATCGTACCTCACATGAGTTTGTAACGTGTTGCTGCGAAATTCATGTGTAGCAAGAAAGCCAGCTTTCAGTGGCCGACTGTTGCATGTAATAAAGCAAGTTGTCTAATATGAGGGTGATCAGAAAGTAAGGTTACAAAGCCTGCAGTGGAACGTGTATATATCATACAACTAATACAGCCAACAGATAGTGTATACATTAGGTTATTTTTCGTCATAGTATCCACATTGGTTGAGACACTTGTCACATCGTGGGATGAGTTTGAAGATTTCCTCCTGGTATAAATTCCTGTCCTTGCTTGTTCAGCCACGTTGTCACGCCATGTGTCCGTTGTCCTCCTCTGAAGCGAAGCGGCGGTCTACTACATATCGTCAGATACTGTGACGTGATCTTCGTGCTGTCCTGAATCATTTCCTCCAGACGATCTGTGTTCAAATCTGTTGATACCGTGACGGGTCGGTCACTGCGCTCATGATCTGTGACCTTTTCTCTACCAGCCGCGAACTTCAGATACCATTCTGCGACATGCTGACGTGACATTAGTCTCTTCGTAAACCTTTATTAACTGCCGGTGAATTTTATTCGCGGTTTCATGTTTCGCCCACACAAATCGAATAACTTTTCGGATTTCTTTGCGAGACCATCTTTACAAACGAGTCACCATTTGTGTTTACCTACAACTAGCGCACAGTTGCCAACTCCATGTACACTCTGCATACCTCTCATTCCTCGATAACAGACGAAACTCCGGGAATATTTGGCTTGTAACCTTAGTTTCTGATCCTTCCTCGTACTAACAAAAGAATGATAGTATGTATAATACTAGTAATACTATATTCTGTTAGAGAAGTGTAATAAATAATCCTTTATTTCGTTTGGTTCAGATGTTCACATGACAAGGTGATGAATGTAATTATAGTTAGTTGGTGAGACGTATTGTTTGTATATTCAGATCCCTTCAGATCTCGCAAACCGAAGAACAATGCCGTATCATTTGGATTTCTTTTGTTTAAATCCATAGACAAAGTGATATTCTTTTATCTTCCTACTGTTCGGTTTTAAGAGTAATTATTCCAACGTCATTAATTTATGCATCTGCTCTGTGTACTAATTTGTACTCATATTACGTGAGATTGTAAGCTTCGTTTGCAGTCATCAATGAAATCAATGCAAGTAACTGGGATGTAGTGGTTCAATTAATTTATTTATTTTCGAACTGTATGTCCCACAGTTCTTCCCTTGCGGTCCTCAGGAACTAACGTCGGAATCACAGGCAAGTATTTGGGAATACTTAAAAAAAAGAGTATTATTGTGTCACATATACACCACGTAAACAACTTTTAGTTCTTATGGGAAGAGATATTGTCAGTTGTCATTGAAACTAAAAGTGGTAGTAATTTTCTAAAGCTTACGGTTTTAGTATAAATATTGGAGTGGAGGTGGATTTTCTACAAAGGGTATTCAAATGGAAAGATTCGAAACGTCGTACAAATTAAACCGGTTGAAATAGGGATATGCCGCTTTGGGATAACGTAGTGCGATATCTAAGGAAGAGAATGTAGTGTCCGGCATGAAAGGGCACCTCACACATGACGTAGGAGAGAATCAGGCAGTTATGTGTTTCGTCCAATTGACACGGCAGTGCATGTGGAAGAAATCATGGTGTTCACATTGAAAAATTTGACGATTGAGGAGCAGCGAGGTGTTGTCAGATTTCTGACTGTGAAAGAGGTTAAACCGGCCGATATTCATCGCCAGATTGTGGTCGTATACAGGGGAAATTGTGTGTCCGACAAGTCAGTTAGAAAGTGGGGTGCGTTTTTGTGGAGACTGGGAGAGTTTGAGTGATGACCGAGACCAGGCCACAAAATATGCTGGACAAGTTTAAGTGAGAGCAGCTTGGGCATCCCTACAGTCCTGACATGTCGCCCTGCGACTTCCATCTGTTTCATGTGCTAAAAATAAATCTCAAAGGGAAGCGCTTCAACTCGCACAAAGAACTGAAGGACACAGTGGAGGACTGGTTCCTATCACAACCATCTGAATTCTAGGAAGAAGGAATCGTTCGGCTCGTGAAATCATGGAATATTGTCCTCAGGTCTCTGGTTATTACTTTTCAATGAAGACTTCGTTTATACCTACAGTGTCACTTCGTACCTGTTCATTTGAACTAACCTTGTACTTCGGACGCTAAATTGATTGCATAAAAAAAAACTTCGTTTTTATTACCTTTTTAACTCTAGTGATTAACGTTAAAACTGAAAATAGTTGACGTCTGTCATTAACTGTTGTAATAGAGAGATTAGGGTGATGACTATATTTTTGATGCACTTAATTGATTACAGGAAACCGCTTCTCGCTATTACCGTTTACACTTTACAGTGATCAAGCTTGAAACCGAAAGTGGTTGTTTTTACTATTTCCGTTTTGTATAGAGAATTAAGAGAGAAAATATCACCTATTCTTAAAACGCAAAATCGATTCCAAAACACTCCTTCTCGTTATCGCTTATCGCTCTTACGCTATGTAGATCAGTGGTTCATAATCTTCCTTACTCAGCGCCTCCTTCATGAATCCCACATACTTCAGGCCCGCTCTTCGTGAACCTTACAAATTTCACGCTCTCTCTTTATTATTTATTAAGTATGCTGCCTTTGGGCAGGTCCTGGGACTAATGAAGATTTTATTTTTTCAATTTTAGATTTTGCCTGGAAATGTTTCTCTCACTTTTGTCGATCTTCAGTTTCCTCTTTTAATTCCCAATATTTTCTCCTATCTTTCAAATCATCGAGCAGCTGTGTTCTTCTTCCTATTCTTCGTCTCCCTTGCATCTTTCCTTCTATGGCGGTGTGAAGAACACAATTTCTTCGCAAGATGTGCCCAATCCAATTGGCCATTCTATGAAGGATGGTGGCTAGAAGTGTCCTCTTCTCTCCTATCCATTTTAAAATACCTTCGTTTTTTGCTCTTTCTATCCATTTTATCTTCCTCCAACACCACATTTGTAAGCTCTCTGGTTCAGAGGCTTGGACATTACGGAAGTTAGAGAAGAAATATTTATACAGTCCAATGCTCCATATATAGCACTTGACCAACTTCCTCTTAAGTCCAATATTGAGCGGGCTAGTTAAGGGGGAGGGGAGGCAGTAGTCAAAATCTTATATTATTTAGGCGAGGGAATGCTATATCAGGCGCCCCTAGTATTCAAATATTTTTCAAAAGCTAACAATTTTTCTTTTGCCTGTTTTTCGTAAGTGAAAAGAGATAATGAAAGGAAACTTACCACAATAATAGATAATGTTATTCTACACCTGAAAATACGAATCGGAAGAATAACCAGTGTTGCCATCCATAGAAATGACAGTGTGGCCGAAATTTGAATTACCCAAAAATTTTGGTTAAGTCAGAGACTAGAAAATTGAACTCAATGTTAATTGATGACTTATTATATATGTGTTCCTTGTTAGCTACTTTTAAAATAATAATTGTATTTATTTTGTAATAACTTACATCAGTTTTTACAATCACAACTCTCCCTTTACATCAAGAATTCTTTCTGATATAATTCTCATCAATCCAGTACCATCTCTGCTGCTTTTTCCTTTCCGGAATCCAAATTCATCTTCTTCCAACCTCCCATCTATCTTACTTTCCAGCCGCCTGTTCAGCATATGTGCAATGATCTTTCCAATGTGGGAAATCAGGCTAATGGTTCTGTGATCGCTGCACTTCTTTGCTTGCTTTTTCTTGGGGAATGCAATCACTGTAACATCAAGAAAATCCTTTGGCCATTCTCAACTCAGGCAAATCTTGTTAATAAGTGAAGTCAGTGCTTTCATTGCGTTGTCTCCTAATCCCTGAGCAAATCTACTGGTATGTGGTCATCTCCAGTGGTCTTTCTCCTTCGCATGTCTTTGATTGCTTGTACTACTTCGCTTTTCAATATACTGGGTCCTTTTTCATCATCCACCTCTTCCTCTGCTTCGATCGCAATACCTTTAGGGTGGTTCTTCTGATCATACAGATCTTTTATGTATTCCTCCCAAATTCTAAGGATTCTTTGATGGTCAGTGGTTACTTTACGTTCTTGATCTTCGATCCCAAACGTTCGTATACTTTTGTTAGCTTTCCCTCCGAGCTCTTGTGCTTTCTGGTACGTCAGATAATATCTACCGCGCCGTTGAAGTTCCATTATTTCTTCACATCTGCTACATGTACATTTCTTTGGTTTTGTCTTCTCAATTCATTATTTAGCTTTCTGTATTCATTGATGTCCGTGTTTGTTGCCCTTCTGCGTTCTTCCATCTTCTTAAGCATTGCTTCAGTTATCCGTGATTTTCTCGGTGCTCTTTACATCCTGCCAATGTTATTGTGGACTGTATCAAGTAGAATCTGTTTAACTGTTTCCCAACTATTCTCTATATTGTCAACCACATCGCCCATTGCACAGAATTTTTCTTCAGTCTCTTTTTTCACATCATCGTCATATTTCTTAGTCGCTCTAAGCTCCATTTTCGATTTCTTCTCCCGTTTTTCTTGATCGTCTTTAACCAGGTTTGCACTTCCGCCACCAGGAGATTGTGATCCGAATGAATGTCCGCTTCTGGCAGTCTACACGTCTCGTACACTATTCCTAAAACGTTGCTTCACAAGAATGCAATCGATTTGATAGCGTTTCTTATCTCCTGGACTTTACCACGTGTACAGCTTGGTTTGTCTTTTCTTAAACCACGTATTCCATCACAACCATATGTTGCCTACAGAAGTCGATAAGCATTTGACCTCGTTCGTTTCTTCTACATAGTTCAAACGGTCCCACTGCCTTATTCACAGCTCCTTCTCTTACTACGCTGTTGAAATCTCCCATTACTATAGCGCTGACCTTACCTCTTCCTTCCTGATGTAATGTGTCACTGATCTGATCATACATTACTTCTACTTCATTATCATCATGGTCGGTTGTTGGCATATACACTTGTATTATCACAATATTCACTGGTTTTGTATGTAGTTTTGCAAACATCAAGCGGTCACCGCAATATTCCACATTGCTTACACTTCTTGCTACTTCGTTCTTCATTACTACGCGACACCATTCTCGGCCTTATCGCCACCCGAATAGTATATTCTGTAATTTCCCGATACTATCTCATCTTTCCCTGGCCATCTCACTTCACTCAAGCCCACTATGTCCACTTCACATTTGTCCATTTCCACTTTTAACTTTTCAAAATTTCCCTCACGTCGTAGAGTTCGTACATTCCAGGTTCCCATGCTGAAATGGAAGTTATTGTTTTCTCCTCTGATGATTCTTCTCGGAGTAGTCTCCATCCGGAGATCCGAACGGGGGACTATTTTACCACCTCTTTTTTTTTTTTTTTTTTTTTTTTTTTTTTACCTCACAAGAGACATCACCCAATTGTCCGGCTCCGATTTCAATGAAATTTTTCTTGCTGATAGAGGATATGTATGTATTATTTTTGATGACAGAAATTTTTGCCATGGTGTATGTTTTCTATTTTTTAATAAGAGTTGTGATGTGGTTATTAGAGATTACTGCAGAAGTCCCTTACTTCCCTTTGTAAACGGAGTGTTAATAAAATAACAACCATGTAGATACATACAAGGCCTAGGGGAAAGTCGTATGGTAGGTATGATCTTGACGGCAGCCATCTTGAAATCCGCCATTTTGAATTATGGTCAAGTTTTTATTATGGGAATAGGGTAATACGATACATAATTTCGGGCTAGAATTTAATCAGGAAGACAATGGTGATGTTTGTTTTAAGATACACCCATTTGAAGAAAAGTTACAGGTATATTAATTGTTTATACTTACTACATGCGTAAGTCCCTTACCTCCGCTTCTAACCCGGGTATTAATGATAATATGTTGATAAAAGCTTCGGTAATACATATTATGCCCAGAGAAAAGGGATACGGTAAAAGTATCCTTGACGGCAGTCATCTTGAAATCCGCCATTTTGAATTAAAGTGAAGTTTTGAAAAATTAAACCCATAGTATGTCACATCTCATTTTAAGAGCAAATTTTCCAGAAAAACCAATGGTATGCTTATTTTTGTTCTATAGTTAACCAGTATATATTTAGGACTCTTCTAATGTGCACCAAACATCCATTATTCAATATTTCAAATTGGCAACACTCTTAATTTTCACCGCATGTTTTAAGATTCCAACTGGCAGTTTGCAATTGTTGCCATGGATGATGTTTTCTAAATTTATTACATCTTTTAAGAGTTGCGATTTGTCAGTTCATGAATAGTGTTGGGATAAGCATCCAACAACCTTTCTGAATTTTGAAGACTTGCCATATAATTATTTATTTCCTATACCTGCACTTCAAAAACTCGTTTACTGACATGAATCATCGCACAATGAAACAACTCTACCTTTGCATTTAGGTAGTACCGAAGACGTAGCTTGTAATGGATAGTAGATGAGGCGAGAAATCAAATGAAAATTCACTTCAAAAAAGAAAACGAAATATGATTGTTGTGTACATCAATGGTCTTTTGTTTTGTTTTATATTTATTTCTTTATTGTATATTTATTTATTTTCTATGGCAATTTTTTTAGCTAGTCAGACAAAAAAGTCATTCGTTTTCTAGCGATTGTTGTCGATTGTTCATGTTTGTAAGATTTATAATCAGTATTGATCGGGAACTCGATTAAGTTACCTTACCCTCTTTATAAACAAGTTACCTGTTTTCATATTTTTTTCATGGTACAAACAGCGTATTGGGAACAGTCATATTATGCCTCTTTGATATTTTCTATCATTGCTGCAGTTCCTTTAAAGTTGTATTTATAAAAAACATTTTATTGTTTGTCATTTGCGCAACATGTAGGCTACATTTCCTGATAATTTTGTTTTCGTATAACACATATTTGTTATAATTTCATTTGTATTTTTTTACGTCACATAGGTCCATAGGTTTTTCATGTATTCTGGTTTAAAATAAATAATTACATATCAAGTCTCCAAAATTCAGAAATATTGCTGGATGCTTATCCCAACACTATTAACGAACTTACAAATCGCAACTCTTAAAAAATGTAATATAATTAGAAAACATGAGGCATGGCAATATTTGCAAAGTGCCAGCTGGTATCTTAAAACATGCGGTGAAAATTAGGAGTGTTGCCAATTTGAAATATTGAATAATGGATGTTTGGTGCACATTAGAAACAGTCCTAAATTCATACTGGTTATCTATAGAGCAAAAATAAGCATACCATTGGCTTTTCTGGAAAATTTGCTATTAAAATGAGGTGTCACATGCTATGGGTTTATGGGTTTAATTTTTCAAAACTTCACTTTAATTCGAAATGGCGGATTTCAAGATGACTGCCGTCAAGGATACCCTTACCGTATCCCTTTCCTCTGGGCATAATATGTATTACCGAAGCTTTTATCAACTTCTTATCATTAATACCCGGGTTAGAAGCGGAGGTAAGGGACTTACGCATGTAGGATTTAGGATTTACATTTCTGGGCTTTCGGCATCTAAGACCATGTAGCCCGTCACGTTTTGAGGGATGACGTCCCTCGGCGAGCACACAATCCGGGGAAAGGGAAGGAAGAAAGGAGTGGGGAAGGAAGGAAGCGGCCTGGGACCTATAAGTTAGGTACCAGCCCGGCATTTGCCTGGTGTGAATGAGGAAAACCCAGGAAACCCTCATTCCGGGTGGCTGACCTGAAAAAGGTGTTACACTTTTTCGACCGAGTGACCCCACCGGGAATCGAACCCGGAACCGCTCGCACCGAAGGCGAGAGCGTTAGCGACTACGCTATAGGACTTACGCATGTAGTAAGTGTAAACAATTAATATACCTGTAACTTTTCTTCAAATGGGCGTATCTTAAAACAAACTTCACCATTGTCTTCCTGATTAAATTCTAGCCCGAAATTATGTATCGTGTTACCCTATTCCCATTAAAAAACCTTGACCTTAATTCAAAATGGCGGATTTCAAGATGGCTGCCGTCAAGGTCATACCTACCATACGATTTTCCCCTAGCCTTATATGTACCTACATGTTTTTTTTTTTTTATTAACACTCCGTTTACAAAGGGAAGTAAGGGACTTCTGCAGTAATCTTTAACAACCACATCACAACTATAAAACATTATGAAAAATAGAAAACATGCACCATGGCAAAAATTTCTGTCATCACAAATAATACATACATGTCCTCTATCAGCAACAAAAATTTCATTGAAATCGGAGCCGGACAATTGGTGATGTCCCTTGTCACGAAGAACCATCATATTTATTTATTCTCCTCCTTTGTCCCTTCTGGGAAAAGATAATGTGGTAGTATTCCCATTTCCTTTTCACATCTCCATGCCGTTGACCATCTAGTGGTTCATCCGCCTTTTAGGACAGTTTCCCCACCTAAGGACAAGAAGGTGCCCTGACCTCTTGCTGTTTATTAATCCAAGATTGCTGTTTCTTGCTGTTTCTTCTATGATTTCAAATGCAGTGTTGAATACTCGAATCTTCAATGATAATGATAAGCAAGCAAAAGAGTCTGTTTATCATCTCACTGTGGAGATGAAACGACGTCCAGCCGTAGGCTGCTTTGTCCAGTGTAGGTACATTATTTGTTCGAATCAAAGTTTGTGCAGTGAGCTAGCATGTCCCACAGAAACGACAGCGCGCAGAACGGGAGCCAGGTGTCCGGGCAGGATGCAAGGCCTGTTTGTCTCGTCAGTGGTGAGTTTTGTCTGGTGTTATTCAGCTACTGGAGTGTTTTGCCTATCGAGGAAGGATGGAGGTTGGTTTTATGTTTTGATGTTTTTCTTTGAATTTAAGAGCTTTGGATTTTTTTATTTTATTTTGTTTTATTTACTTTTTTATTTTATTTTAT
Source organism: Thermobia domestica (assembly GCF_964235325.1). NCBI lineage: Eukaryota > Metazoa > Arthropoda > Insecta > Zygentoma > Lepismatidae > Thermobia > Thermobia domestica. Next base: position 46,854,831 of record NC_137466.1, on the reverse strand, counting down.
TTTTTATTTTTTAATTTTTTTATAGTATTAAAACATATACTGCATATACATATAGCCTATATATTATTGTGTACCACAATGTAAAGAAACATAATATTTAATTGGATTTTAAAATTTGTATAAAACAGGCAATGTATGAAGTGGAGGCAGTTTGAATATTCTTTAGGATTCATAATCCAATGGAAAATTTAGAGTGCCTTGACTTCTACAATGCAAATGACCGGCGATGACTTCTAGAACTAGGAAGACTCAGAAAGAATGTGCAAGAATGTTGACATGACGGAAAAATCATATAAATACTACCGGATTCTCTTCCGGGTAGGAGAAGTTCTATTTTGACGCCGAAACTCTGCGAGTCAAATTATTCATAATTAGTTTCTGTCACTCCGTCATTCTGTCCATCAGAGGTTCTGCTCGTCATCGTTATTAAAAGTAAGTGATTATGCATTGTCTTCTCTAGTCTTTAAGTCATACCAGTCCACATCATGCTCTGTAGTTTTTCAGTCATTCAAGATCAGTTCATTAAATTCTTGTTCTAAATTATTTCTGTGTTATCGAATTTTATCTTTGAAATTCTACTCCCATGTTTCTAATTCTGAGCTACGCTATCTACGCCCCCAAGACTTGCATTAGTTTAAATTACTTCTTGGAGGAACTGGGTGGATGTTAAGGCCATTCAGTAGTTTTCATGTATGAGAATTGTTTGGGGTTTGCGACCCAGACAAGAGGTCTCCGTTCGACATGCCTCCAGAAGTTTCTAACTGCCTTTTACGTCACAAAACCGGTCACGTTTGAGGTAGATTGCAAACCTATTTTTAAGGTTTTAGCATGGTGGAGTGCGCGGTCTTTTGGATAGTGTTACAAACTATTTTGTATGTTGAAATTCACTGTTCAAATTGATTTCGGTATTGTAATGTTTCTCCAAACGCGGGAGTGTGCAATCATATTTCAAAGTGTATTTAAACGTTTTAGAATTTAAGTGCTAAGGTTGTATTTAAGGTGGTTTAGGAATTTAAGGTTATATTACATAGAGTACAATGTTATATTAGTTATTTAAGTTAAAAGATTATTTTTCTTGCCTTATTTTGCTCATGCCCATTGATGAGTTAACAGAATTGTTAGATGACATACATTTACATGTAGTGAAATTAAAGAAAAAGTCAGCGCAAACGCAAACAAGATTTCCACATAAATATAATACTAGGCTAAACAGCAAAATGAATCAAGGAACGAATACAGAAACTCCGGCAAACAATTCGGTTAAGGTTGAGATTGCTCGAGATTTGTTGCCTATTCCGAGGTTCGATGTCAAAAGTGGTGATGATATACGTTTATTTATGGAAGAATATGATGACGTATGTAGGATCAATGGTTGGGACGAAACTAAGAAAAAGGAAATGTTACCGTTAGCATTTACAGGGCAATTTAGAAAAAGGTTACGGGTATTTTTACAGAGACAAAGTGAAGAGCCACAATCTTATGACAATTTAAAGACACTTATTTTTAAGGAATTTGGTAGATCTACACTAGGTTTAGACATAGAAGATCAATTGCGAGAAAGAATACAAAAACCTGATGAACCAGTTACGAACTTTGTGTATGACATGCTTTTGCTGATTCAGAGATTTGATGACAAGTTGTCAGAGGAAAGGGTGATTGCTCTTATAGCCTCTGCATTACAACCTTATTATTTAGAGCGCATTGGAGTATATGAATTTACAACTGTAGAAGAAATGTTAGGTGTTTTAGTTAAGCTTGAGAAAAATAAAGCCCGTGTACAGAGAAGGGAAAAACGCGAACGTAATACTTCCGTTACGAAACAATCTTGGAAATCCGTACTTCCAAAGTTGAAAACTTCATTAACAGCAGATTCTTCCGAGGTCGAGTCAGATAGTGAAGTAGAGGTGAAACCGCTGAACAATCAGGAAAAGAGGAAGAAAAAGAAAAAGTTAGTTAAGCAGGAGGCTAGTGAACCGAAAGTGCAGAGTCAATCAAGTAATCAGGCACAAAGTCCAGTTAGCTCCGATCAATTGCAGTCGTTAGAGAAAAAGTTAGAGAAATTAACTTTACAGATTAGTCAGCAACAATCTGATCAGAATAACAGTAATAGTAGTAATAAAAACAATGGTAATAAAAACAGACAGAATTTTCAAGGAAAAGGGAATAACTTTTTCAGACAAAATAGAGGAAATCAGAATCATAACTCTAGTCAAAGAGGAAATTTTAGAGGTCGATTCCGTGGTAACTATAGAAATTTTAGAGGCCAGTCGAGAAATCAATTTTATCCTAGAGGTAATTTTCATAATTACCAGTTCCAAACACCTATGTATGGTAGTAATTATCAACATTATCCGACTCAGGCACAAACACATCCCATTTGTTCTGTTTGTGGTCATGGTTTTCACACAGAGGATACATGTTTATTGCGGAAGCAGTCTTTAAACGCGTAATGTCTGTAAATGTGGGAGGTACATTTACAGATAACGCAGTATTCGGGAACAAGGGTCACGTTGTAAAATCCTCCATTATCACTCAAAACAATATGATTTTAATGCCAATACTGATAGAAGATAAGAATGCTCATGCTGTGTTAGATTCGGCTTCACAAATATCAATAATTAGAGAAGATTTAGTTTCACCAAAGGCTAAGATTTTGAATATTGATACACGCATAAAAGGAATTACACAAAATTCTCTTTTGATAAATAAAATAGCAATTGTTCGTTTTAAGATTAATGGGAGAACATTTCATCATGCTTTTCGCGTGCTAAACAATTTTTCCCAAGACATGTTGTTAGGGAATGACTTTTTAGTATCCCAGAGAGCACAAATAGACTTGAATAGAAATGTTTTGTTGCTACGTAGATTTGGAAAACCTCCTAGGTTTGCTATAAGTGATAACAGAGATATTTCAAAGGAATTATCACCACAGGCTAATAATTTAGTTTGTAATAGTATGAACCCTGCGTTTGTTTTGGTTAATGATGTTACTATTCCGCCTCGAACGAAACAATTTGTTGAAGTAAAATTAGCGAATTCAAAGACAGGAAAAGAATGGTTACTTGAACCAAACAAATCGTTACAAGACAAGACAGGAATTTTGATTCCTAGGACAGTTTTATCTCCCAAACAACACTTTGTACAAGTTATTAATCCTTTTGTGTCTTCAATTTCGTTAACGAAAAATGAGATTTTAGGGTATGCCGAAGATTTAGCATATTTAAGTGATTTTCAATGTTTCAATGTACAGTCAGAGGATATAGATTCAGAGCAGTTGTTGAAAGATCAGAAATTGTTTGATAGTACAAAACTAGATGTTGGTACAGAGGTTAAACCTGAGATTAGAGAACAATTGATTGATTTATGCTATAGGTATGCCGACGTGTTTGCTTGGTCAGAGGATTCTATAGGGAGAATTAAGAATTATGAGCATGTAATAGAGTTAAAAACACAGGTTCCTTTCTATAGAAGACAGTATCCCATTCCTGCGGCCCTTAGACCACAAATTAGAGAACAAATCAATCTTCTTTTAGACCAAAAAGTTATTGAATATAGTGAAAGCCCATATAACTCGCCCGTGCTGTTTGTAAAGAAGAAAAATGGAGATTTACGTCTATGTTTGGACTCGCGTCTCCTTAACTCTCACGCAGTGTTACAATCCGTCTCTTTACCACCAATACATGACATTTTATCTACTATAGGAGGAAGACTGTACTATTGTTCGTTAGATATCAAGAATGCATTTCATTGTGTTCCTTTGGCAGAACAATCTAGACCTTATACAGCTTTTAATTTGCCTCAAATCGGGTCATTTCGTTATCGTTCAATTCCCCAAGGTTTCTTAAATTCTCCAGCAATATTTAGTAGAATTATGTCCATGTGTTTAGCGAACGTTTATCCTGAACATGTGATGTGTTATATGGATGACGTCCTGATTTCAACGAATTCTCAGGAGCAGATGGTTGAGATTTTAGAAAAAGTGTTTCAAAGATTACGTAATGTAGGTCTGAAGCTTTCTGTTGAGAAATGTAAGTTTATCCACGATAAAGTAATAGCGTTAGGACATGAATTATCCAGGTTTGGTTACAAAATTTCGGACAAGATCATTAATTCAATCAAAACATTTCAGATACCTACATCAACTAAAAAATTAAAATCATTTTTGGGACTTACGAATTATGTTAGGAAATTCGTCAAGGACTATGCAGAAATAGTGGACCCTCTTCAAAAACTGACGAGGAAAAATGTTAAATTTCATTGGACAGACGAACACCAGAGAAGTTTTGATAGGTTAAAATCAGAATTGATGAAGACACCCATACTGAAGCCGTACGATGCGAAGAAACCTCTAGCTTTGTACACAGATGCTTCCCGAAAATCTGTGAGTGGAATTTTGATGCAATGCGATGAAGATAAGAAGTGGTATCCAATAGCCTACTACAGCAGGAATTTGCGAGACAGTGAGAAGAATTTGGACATTTATTCTTTAGAGTTACTCGCAGTGTTAAGTGCATTCAAAGCGCTTAGAGTATTTTTAATTGGTCGAGAGTTCAAATTGCTTTGTGACAATAGGTCAATTACCTACTTGAAAAATACTCCTAACCTACCATCGAAGCTAGCGAGATGGCAACTACAGCTAGCAGAATATCAGTATATTCCTATTCATGTTAAGTCTTCAGACAATGTGGCAGATGTACTTTCCAGGGAAACAAATAATCAACCAACAAAAGAGGACTTTGATGTTGAAGACCTGAATACATTCATTTCATTGAAGGAGGACGTTGATGTCGGCAAACTTCAGAGGGAGGACTCTTTTTGCGGTCCAATCATCCGAGTTTTGGAAGGAGAAGAACCGAAGGACGCGAAGACGGAAAGACAATCGTACTACTTTGAGATCAAGGACGGACGCCTTTTTCGTAAACAAAAACATCCTGGAGGAATTAATTATTTATTATGTATTCCTTCTTCTTTAAGAGACTATGTTTTTGACTGTGTTCATTCTTCTAATCTAGGAGGGGGACATCTAAGTTTTTCAAAAACGTATTCAGCCGCAGTTAAGAAAGTTTACATGCCAGCCTTAAAGCAGTACGTACAGAAACGTTGTCAGCAGTGTATATCTTGTCAGGTGAACAAACGAAGATCTGGTCGAACACCTCTACATCCACAAACCTATCCAGCATACTCTGCTATGAGTACAATAGTGATTGACGAGTGCGGGCCTTTTCCCTTATCGGCTACACACAGACATAAATACATTTTAACAATGGTGGATGCTTGTACAAGATATTTGGTGACTAAAAGTCTTCCTGACATTACGGCAGAAACGATAACTAATGCCATTTATGAGGAAATAATTCTCAAGTTTGGTATTCCTCAATTAATTTACTTAGATAGATTGACATCTCACAAATCGAAGATCATGGAAGAAATGGCAGAACGATTCAACATCAAGTTGAAATTTGCGAATACAGCTAGTAGCTATACCATTGGATTAGCTGAGAAATTTAACGACAAAATACAAACATGCCTTCGGCATTTTGTAAACAAGAAATCAAATGACTGGGACACGGCTTTGGCAAATATAACATTTTGTATTAATACCCACAAACATGAAGGTACCCGTTTTTCGCCTTTTTACCTTCTTTTTGGGTTTGAAGCGAGAACGATGTTGGATGCGAAGTTAGATCTTCCATGCAAGTTCGTGGAGAACGAAGTCCGAATCAAGAATGTACAGGATGCGAGGGAGATTGCAGCGAAAAATCTTTCTAAGAGATTTGAGTCGCAGAAACAATACTTTCAGAGAAAGTACTCCGATCAAAAATTTTATTTAGGACAGAAAGTCCTAATCCAAGATGTTAACCCGCAGAAAGGAGTTCCGGCTTGCTTTGGAAACAAATTTAGGACGCAAGGGACAATTGTTGAAAAATTGAATGAAAATTCGTATCGAATTCGCTATCGAAATTCGAAAAATGAAGAAGTCGAGGATTCATTTGACATTAGAAGACTACGTCCGTTTTACGAAGATTCCAATTGCCAAATGGGAACGTTAGTGTAAAAAAAAAGAGTTTATGAAATATAACATTATCTAGTATAGGTATTAACTGGTGGTGGCCTATCTTATTACTTTGCGTTTTGATATGCTTCAGCGAATTCTGGACGCTGAACCTCAACCAAGTCCAGACAATCGACGGAAGTTGACATAGAAATATGTTAACATTTTCTAAATTTCAATATCAAAACGTAATTTAATAATCTTCAATTGTGTCGTTTTCTATTCTATCCTTTTGGGTTAGATTAGGAATTATGGATTTTTCTTCCACACTTAGAGAAACAAATCAACATTAGAGAAAAAAATGATCCTGTAAGGTAAACATTAGATTAGAGAACATCCTATAAATAAATTTTAAATCTGAGATTTCATTTTCAACAAGCCGCTTAGTGGAAATTTTTATTCATTTCAGATGAATTGGATTTCCATGACTCTGATTCTTTGTATGTCCATGATATAGGTTTATTTTATTCAATTTCATCTGTATTTTTGGTTAACTTCAATTTTGAAACACTGAATGTTGATTTAATTTTGAAAACACCAGTAGTAACACCAAACAAAATTTCAAAATTGTTTCAAGTTTCCAATTTAGGAATGTTACATTCTGATAAGCTTGTGAAATATAATATTCCAGAACAGGTATATGAAAGCGACAACAAATTCATGGAAATCAATAAGTTGTTATGTAAATGGCATTCATTTTTATTTTTATGCGAGACGTCTAGTTTACGAGTCACTTCCCCATCGAAATGTTTAACGAATATGGTTTTCAATAAATCATTTACTAATTGCGAAGTTCAAACTATTCCACATAAGCTTGAGTATAGTCATCTTTATACTCCTGCAGGATTATTAGTTAATTCTCTAATACCAGGACACATTACAAAAAGAACATCTCATAATGTTCTTCATACTGAACCATTAGTCTATGGTAACAACAAAACACAATTCATTTTGTATGAAAACTTTGAAAACATCTTTATAAAACACACTGTATTACCCTCAAGGCAAACTATTAATGTGGTCAACACGAATGTTGTTCTGACAATAAATATCTCAGCCCCACATTTAAATGTAACGTATGCAATCAAATCTTTAGATCAAATCAGTGCTGAATTAGAATCACTCAAACTCAATGAAAATAGTTTGCATATGCTACATTTTGACAACTTGCATAGCATTTTTTCAATTGTAATCCCGATTATGTTAGTTTTGTTTCTTGCTCTATTGTTGTATTTATTTTTTAAATTGAGAAAACTAGAGAAAAATTACGCTAACTCACATGCAAACAATCTTGAAGGTAGTAATCATTGAACTACTTACCGAACTATGTGTATTTATTTTATCCTTATCAATATATTTATGTATTTAAGTTTATTATGTATATCAGTAACAGCATACATACCTGGAAAATATATTTAAAAAAAAAAGAAAAGAGAAACAAAATATTAGTTTTCTTTTACTTAAATACTTCCAAATATTAGTAGAAATAAGTTAGTAGTGTAAGTTAATAGAGATAGTTCATAGGAATGTGGGCACTGTACCTTGCATGACGCACAAGTACACTTCCACATCTCATTCCAATGTTCAGTATTGATTTTGAGAATTTTTTTAAGTTTTCTCTAAATAATTTAAGATAGAATGACTATGATAATAATTCATATATGTAATTAATTTTTATTTGAATTAACTCAATTCATGATCTAAGGCTACCAAGGTGTGAGACGTCATACTAAATGTGTTAGTCTTATTTTCATGCAATCATGTTAAGAGTATGTTATTTTTGGTCTGCGTATTAAAGCGCAGGGAACATTTAGATTTTATTGGAATATTTTATTAAGGATATACGATATTAATAGTAAGACTAGTGTATTGAGGCACGAGATTCAACCTCTCTCCCTATTTTACAGGCTTGAGACTGTTCAGGATTTACACTATCCTGAGCTAGGTTAAGATTGAATAACGTACCTTTTGTATATGATGTTTATAGAAACTTCATAGTTGATCTCTAAGGTTCAGACAGACGGAGAGAACACAAAAGAAAGTAATTGAGAAATAGGAAATAAGTTTTATTATTGCTTGTAGTTGTTATAGATATTATGTTATTTTATTTCGTTGTGGCCAAAATATTTAGTAGTCCCTTCACTCTCTTTCTTTTACAGAGAATGGACGGACAAATTATTTTTATCATCGAAGCCACGACATTAGTTTGTATAATTATTGCAGTTATATTATTTATAAGACTGTTGTTCAAATATGATTGCACCTTCTCGAAATGTTGTATGCGAAACTTGGCAACACCGCAACCCACTGGACCTCACGTACCTCATTATGTTTCTAATCTGTCATTCGACTCACGTGACAATGCGTTTATTGTTGCATCTACGTCAAATTCATTACATTTATATGACGATGTCAATATTTCTATTCCTAGTAATTATGTTTCTAATATTCCTCTATCCAGTAATAACTTTACTTCAATTTCTTTGAATAAAACACGTTTAGCCATTTGCGATATGCAAATGACTATTATCTAATACAGAGCATCCCTTTACCCTATATATCCTTCCCAGGCAATGCAGGTCACGAATTTTTTTTAACAACTAAAAGCAACATGACTGATTGATTAGAGGATGATTTCTACAAGATAATTATAGCAGGACTAGCTATGAAAAGAAGTGAGGATGGAAAAAGAAAAGGGAAACAGTGGTTTCACTTTGATGCACAACACTTCTGAACTGTAATTGAATTCACGATTTTTTTTCACTTTTGTTCACAATCCACTAGAACTTTAAAAAACACAAAGGACCCATCACTATATTATGTTGAAAGCACCAATAACACAATAAAATAAGAAACACCGAAAACAGAAACTATTATTTTAACAAACTTTGTACTATTAACTGACTTCACACACAGACAAATAAAGACAAGATGCATTCAGCACCAGCTCTGTAGCATCTTACGAGGGGATTCTACTAATCAGTGTTATTCTACGCATCTCCAGTTTTCTCCCCCTGCTACCGCTGTCATTGAATACTACTACGCTGCATTTCCGCTATCAACTGTGAATATTAAAGAGTGTTGCTAACTCTAAATATCCTAGAGTTACTGAGTGATTTAATTTACTTTTTTGTATTATTTACACATACTTAGTGATGAAATAAGTGAGTGAGTGAGTGTATGTTCCTAAACAATATATTTTAGTGTTGTGTGCAAGCGCTTATTCCAGTGATTATATACTTCGTAAGTTGTGTATATCCACATACTTTGAGTGATTAAAACTTGGTGAATTTAAATGCAGTTGGCAACGCGCTGTGAACATTCTTGAGAACTTGGTCTCTGAGCCAACAACAGAGAATGGTTGTTTGTTCCCACAGACATAAAGTGATAAGTCGACAGAAAAATAATCTGTTATCTAACATGACTTCATACCATCTTTGCTTATTCTACGTTCCTGAACTGTTATGTGTCTGCTTTTAACAGACTTTAACTAACAATATTGCAAAGACTTATTTACCATTACAATAAAATATTCTTTTTTTTATATACAGGATAATCCAATGTGGACAATATTTCAGAACATTTTTTTTTAAAATTTCATTCAAGCATTATTTTTCTTTTATTTATTTTGATGTTCATTTTATACATCATGTATTACGTATAGGATACTTTTTATAACATATAGGGTGTTTCATAATTTATGGGTCAATATTTTAAGAAGAATTGATTATTATTACTATTATCATTTTATGTAATTTTTGGTTTTGGTTTAACTTTTTATTTTTTCTCCAAGCTTTTGTTTCAACCACCAAAGAAACAAAATATTTAATTAAAGCACAGGGAATATTGTGTACCACAATGTAAAGAAACATAATATTTAATTGGATTTTAAAATTTGTATAAAACAGGCAATGTATGAAGTGGAGGCAGTTTGAATATTCTTTAGGATTCATAATCCAATGGAAAATTTAGAGTGCCTTGACTTCTACAATGCAAATGACCGGCGATGACTTCTAGAACTAGGAAGACTCAGAAAGAATGTGCAAGAATGTTGACATGACGGAAAAATCATATAAATACTACCGGATTCTCTTCCGGGTAGGAGAAGTTCTATTTTGACGCCGAAACTCTGCGAGTCAAATTATTCATAATTAGTTTCTGTCACTCCGTCATTCTGTCCATCAGAGGTTCTGCTCGTCATCGTTATTAAAAGTAAGTGATTATGCATTGTCTTCTCTAGTCTTTAAGTCATACCAGTCCACATCATGCTCTGTAGTTTTTCAGTCATTCAAGATCAGTTCATTAAATTCTTGTTCTAAATTATTTCTGTGTTATCGAATTTTATCTTTGAAATTCTACTCCCATGTTTCTAATTCTGAGCTACGCTATCTACGCCCCCAAGACTTGCATTAGTTTAAATTACTTCTTGGAGGAACTGGGTGGATGTTAAGGCCATTCAGTAGTTTTCATGTATGAGAATTGTTTGGGGTTTGCGACCCAGACAAGAGGTCTCCGTTCGACATGCCTCCAGAAGTTTCTAACTGCCTTTTACGTCACAAAACCGGTCACGTTTGAGGTAGATTGCAAACCTATTTTTAAGGTTTTAGCAATATGTTCCTTGTTTGCTGACCTGTGTTTTGATTTAATTTTTGTGTTCTTTGTTATGTGGTGTTTATTCTGTTTTGCTTTTATATTCTAGTTCTTCTTTGTGGTATGGTTTTATTGTTGTGTTCTTCTTCTGTTACATGTGTGAGCTGTTTTATTTGTGTGAGTTCTTCTTTGTTGTGTGTGATTTTATTATGTTTGTGTTTTTCGTTTTTTTCTTTGTGGGTTGTTGTCGTGTGAGAGTTCGTCTTTTGTATCTAATGTGGTCATTTTGTATGTTAGTGTATTTCGACGGGCGTCGTGAGTCTTACTTTTTTTATTATTTTTATTATTATTATTTTTATTGTTATTATTATTTCTTGCTAGGTTAGGGATAGGATGTTTTGTAAGGTTGTGTTGCTATTGTTGTCGTTTCTTCTTTCGTATTTCTGAAAGTGATCTTCGTAGAAACGTTTGTTTCTTAGTTGTTGGCTGTAGTTCTTGTTCAGTGTTTGAATTTCTTTGTCTATGGGGTCCAGTTTAGCCACCCGGTATAGTTGTTCCTTTGTTTCATTGAAGGCCTTGTACGTTCGTCGTATCCAGTATCTTTCTGTTCTGGCAATGTCTTCAATATTGTTACGTGAGAAGATGGGGTGTCCATAGATGAGCAGGGGTCTTATCGCTGTTTTGTATAGGTATCGCTTGTTTTCTTCTTCGAGGTATCCGGTTCTGGTTAGAGGGAGGAGGGCAAGTGTAGTACGTATTGCCTTCTTCCTTAGCTGTTTGATGTGCTCTTGGAGTGCGAGTTTGCTGTCTATGCTGATACCTAGGTATTGTGCGGTTGGTTTGGGGTGAATGTATTGGTCTCCTATTTTGATGGTTCTTTTTAGGTCGCTGAAAATGCCTCTGTGGTTTGTTGCAGGGTAGAAAAGGATGATTTGAGTTTTCGTAGGGTTCAGGTCTAATTTCCATTTCTCACACCAGGCTTGGAAATAGGCGATTTGGGTCTGAAGATTATTCAGGATGTATGTAACCGCTTTGCCGGAGGTCCAGTATGCCGTATCGTCAGCAAATAGGCCGAGGTTGTTGTTGAGGTGCTGTTGTACTGGTGTGTCATTGACGTACATGATGTAGAGGAGAGGGGCTATAGTTGATCCTAAAAGGGGGGGGCGCGGTGGCTCAGTGGTAGAGCGTTCACCTCTGGTGCTTGGGGTCCCGGGTTCGATCCCAGCCCCCGCCAAGTGAACTTTGTGGTGGACAAACACCGTGCTCGTGGGTTTTCTCGGGGTTCTCCCGTTTCCTCCCACTTTCTTCATTCCACCATTTCACTCATCTCTCATTATCACCGTCTCCTTTAGCCTAATCGGCATAACCGTGGGACGTAAAACTCAAAGATTTCATTTCATTTTCGATCCTTGGGGGACTCCCCTGTCCACTGAGAAGGTTTCAGAGAGTTGGTTGTTTATTCTAATTTGGGCGGTTCTATTGCTGAGGAAATTGTTTATCCATCTGATAATGCTTGTAGGTAGGTTGAAATCTGTGATTTTGTTCAGCAGTCCGTCATGCCACACCGCGTCGTAGGCGCCGGTGAGGTCAGGAATGCTGCCCCCCCCTCTGAGCCTTTTTCGAAGAGCTATTTCCATGTCGTTATAGATACGAAGGACTTGGTCTATTGTGGAGTATTGAGGCCGGAATCCTGCCTGGTTTGGTGTAAGTTGTTTGCTCGTATTGAAGTATTTGTGCATTCTATTTACCAAGATTTTTTCCATGAGTTTCGAGATGGTTGATGTTAGGGATATGGGTCTGTAGCTTTTGGAGCTGCTCTTTGGCTTTCCTAGCTTGGGTATAATAATTGTTTCGGCTTTTTTCCAGGAGGAGGGGATATATCGCGTCTTGAGGCTCGCTGTGTATAGCGAGGCCAATTTTTTAAGCAGCGTGGGGGGAGCTTCCTTCAGGTGTTTGGTTCTAATTCTGTCCGGGCCAGGCGCAGTGTTTTTCTTTTTCTTTAGTGCCTCGTGTATCTCTGACGGTTCTATTTTCGTTTACTAGGATTGTAGTGTTTCCTGAGTGCACATCTTGCAGATCTGCTGTGGTTAGGTCTCTAAGGTGATTTATGGTGTTTCTGATACGTGTGGCTCGATCCTGAATTTGTTCCTGTTCGTGTGTCTGGGGTGGACTGCTTCTGAACTTTTCTTGCATGTGTTTCGCGAAGAATTGTAGTTTCTCTGCTGTGGTTATTAATTGTTGTCCGTCTATGTTGCTGGTGATACTACCACTGGGTTTGTGGTTGAATCTTTTGACCTCATTCCAGAAGAGCCGTGGTGTCTTACGTCTGGCTTCATTCAGATTGGTGCATAGGGTGATGAATTTTTCTTCATTGTACTCTATAATGTCTCTTTTTATTTCCCTATCCAACCTGTTTATCTCTGTTTTGGTATGGGGATCTCGGTATTTGGTGTATTGTCTTCTTAGCCAACGTTTGTGGTGAATCTTTTCTACTATTCGCCTGGGGAGACGTTTCTCTCTTGTGTTTATTGTTTTTGTTGGGACGTGCAGTTTATCGGCTTCTTCTATGATTACTGTTAGTCTATTGTTGAAATTTTCTATACTATCTGGGGTTTGTTCCACCGAGAGGTTGGCAATGTTTTCCTCGATGTGTTTTCTGTATTCTTCATAGTTTGCTTCCTGGAAGCATTTTATTGTTTTTAGGGCTGGAGTCTCGGAGGTGAGAGCGATTGGTACTTGCATGTATATGGAGACATGGTCGGACTGGAGATCTGGAGTTGTCTCCGTGGTTATGTGCATACGTGCAATAGCTCCATGAACTAGTATTTTGTCAGGTTTGGTGTCCTGCTCCCCCGGATGTTGAGCTATTCGAGTGGGCCCCTCAACTTTGACTTGAAGGTATGAGCTGTCTATTAAGTATTCTAGTAGTTTGGGGCCATTTTTGTTTGTCACAGGATCTCCCATCAGTTCGCTTTGGCTATTGAGGACACTGGTAATGATAATAATAATAACAATAGTTACTTTGTGTTTGTTCCGTTTAATTTCATGACTCTTTGTTGTTACAATTGTAATACTTGTTGTTTATCAGTATGCTTTTACGCTCCATGTTGTTTGGCGTTAAAACTGGTTAAATATTGCACTGCCCTAAACATGAACGGTAACAACTCTTTAAAATTTATAGAATGTGTTCATGTGTAGCGAATTAATTAAATTCTGCTTGTCATGGACCATTTTCAAGTAAAGGGAGGCAGGCAGTGATGCCAACCTGAAACATTATAAAATCCCATCTCAAGGGGGAAAAATCTCATTTCGCCTCTGAATTTCTCACGTTATATTAATTACAAATTTGATTTGTAATTTGAAAATAGAATTCTTGTAGGCGACTCACTTTGTACAATATGCAGCTAAATTAATTATCCATAAATTCTATCTTTATAAAAAAGTTTATCAATAAATCTTTTCCTCAATTGAAAACAAATAAGTTTGTTGTTAGAAATACAGTGTATATATATCACAAGTTTGTATCAACATCATCTACAGACCGTAACGACACTGAAAAAAAAAAGTTCACATATTTAGTGAGAAACGTCTTGAAAAATTTATAATTTCAGGTTCAGTGTTTACTTTATCTTTTCATTCATTTGTTGTACTTTATTATTATTATTATTATTATTATTATTACTTCTTAAATACTCACACACAAATTTTGTTTTGTGCCGGTTAATCTTTAAGCATCTCATGCAATTAATTCACCTCACAAATAGCTTCCAGATTAGCATCCCGACAGCAAAGGTAAGACTTCCTGCAAAGATCTCGAATTTGACGATCAACATTGATTTCACGCTTATGGATGTTACCTTATGCTCAGCATAACGTAACATGGCCCGATGCTTTTGAGCACCTTGTATGTTGGTAGGAAAATTTTAAAATTTATTTAGAATGTTAAGAGAAACTTTTATTTTATAGTAGAAAACCGTAGATCGAGAATTTTGCGTAATTTTAGTACAACAGAGCGTTTCGATAGATGTTATATGAAGATTACATGATTATTAATTATATTCTATATATTTTACGCATTTATCCATGAATATATTATTATTTTAGACAAATAAGTGTATATTTCAGCTTTTTCAATGGTTTTCAGTTCATTTCTATTCATATTTCGGCATAGGGAATCTTCACAAGAAAGCTAAAAATTTTATTTCGTAAAATCTTCTTCAAAATTCCAAATTAATAAAGTCAGCCATAATCCCTTCTTGGTGCATCTCTTTGTTTCGAAGGAAATTTATTTGATTGGATAATCCACAATCACAGCTGCGGCTGAGATTTCGGTTTTCTTTGATCTTCACACAGAAGCCTATCATCCGATCATTACGTCATGATTATCTTCCAATTAGGGATCATCTTCTTGTAACTCTTTGTCTTACGGCGTCAGCCATTTCAAGAGTCAGACGTGCAGTGTTTAGCGTCTGCAGAAAAGTGGAGTAATTTGCGATCACGTTAAATTGTGTTAAATTTTTTTGTTCTGGCGAATATTGGAAATTGTAATCAGAGATAAACGTACGGTGTTTGGTGTTTTCAACAGATTATTAATCCAGAAATAGTCCAATTGTGAAGTGATTTGGTATAACATAATGGATACTAGCCTGTAGATGTCTAGTGTTATGGAATGAGCTCCTTAGCAAATTTTGCGTTCTCGATCAGCCAGAGAACCTAAGAGATGCCAGAGGAGACGGTGAAGGAGAGAGAACGTTGAGTAGTGGTGCAGACATTGAGGAAGAAGAAGTCAAGCCACGCTCGATGCTTTTTCCTGGATAGGTGCTGTAGGAGTTAGTATCCTAAAACTGTTTTGAGACCACGTTTTACGAGTTTCCCAGGAATCTCGGGTGGAAAAGTCGTCAGGAACCTTTTTTTTTTTGTTGTTAATATATCCGTTCAGTCTGTGTAAGAAGAGGATTCAAGTAAGTAAGGAATAGTGAAAGTGAAACTCAATCCAGGTATTTGGCGTCAAAATTTCCTTGTTCTAACAAACATGTGTGAATATATTTTCTGGTGTACGTGTAATATTCGTAATATGAAGCATTAAGTTCGTAAAGTTTCCCTCAACGCCGCACACATGTAGATTCAGGCAATGTGACATCGTGTTTTCATTCGATGGGGGGGGGGGGGGAAACGAAAGCTAGAATCTCAGCACAGAGCGATTGTTGTAATCTCAAGAAAAATGTGTGTACCACATACACATTTTCCCCAGTGATGAAAAGATGTTTTAGATTCCCCAAAATCTAGAAATTATTCATTTTCGGTAACTCTGCTCAAAATTCAACCTTTATTTATTTTGGCATGTTTTCTTTGGTTTTTTTGAAATAGAATGATTACGAATGTTGAAGATGTAATCAAGTGTCAGATTCACGGCTACTGTCAAGTGCAAGGGTACATGCATTTTGCGTACCGGTAACTGAAAACTTTCATCAATAGGCTAAACCTACGTAATATTTTAAAAATCTGATACCCATCAAGTTAGAAATTGCAATTTTTGTTAATTACTAGTAAATATCTTTTCCTTCTTTTTTAAGAAACTCAATATATATTCAGAGCGACACTGATGCAAAAATAACCACTGCGTCTTCGGTATGAATGTGGTAGCGAAACAAAACAAAATATAAATGCAAAATAAGTATGGTGCTTTATGAAATAGATGTGTGATTTTTTTTTTATATACATGCTTGTTTAGGTTAAGTTAGTATAGTTAGAGTAGGGCTTTAGGTTTAAGTATGTCAATATGTACATGAATGTTTTGCCTGTGCTAGATTGTCAAGTGGGTCCGAGCTGAAAAGAGGTCGCGAAGAGCGTAAGTCCTCTACGCCGGCCACAATCTCGATGCACAGAGGAGTGTAAGCACCAAAGAATATATATACAAGAGTGAAATAAGCTAACCACAACATGTAGGCAGTGAAGTTATTATTTTCAGTAGTGTATTGTATTTCTATTGTGTCCTTTTGTTTGTTTTTGCGTGTCGATACAATGTCAATGTTCTAGAAGGCAAGAATATTAAATGAATATTAAAGAATATGAATATTTTGAGAATATGAGCAAAAGTAAAGAATGTTTCGGCTCTGAAAAGTATAGAAATCGATCTTATTAAATTTTATTTAGATGGGTATGTCAGTTCAATGTAAATATTTTCTTATTATCGAATATTTTGTCCAATAATACATTCATGAATAGTTTAAGAATAAAACTTACTAGCCGTGAACGCATCTTTCTTTTCGAATACAAAATCTAATTAGCTTGTAATTTTAAGAAGTCATAGAAATATGTAGTCGATGTTTTTGGTATGCATGCGAAGCATGATCAAAACAGAGAGCAGTATGTACAGAATAAGTTTGCTGGGGAAATGAAATAGCTGTGAAATTCAGGGAAAAGACTTTCCTTAGTGTGACCGAGTTGAAAACAACCGAATCTGTAGAAATTTCTCATTTTATCAGTTTCGATCAAAATCTCAGTTTAGATTTTTTTTAATTTACAAAATTCTGTTTCAAGATTTTTTTTTTAAATTCAGATAGGGCTTTCACAGACAACATCAAGATCTTCTTTGTGCTCAGCGCCAGCTCCACTCGGAGGTCGGTGTCCTGTGTCTGTAGTCGTGGTTCACAACCTATTTCCGGATGGGATGTGGATGATGAACTGCAGGCCTGGATATCGGACTGTGAGTCGAGATGGAAGAGAGTTTGGAAGCTTTATATTTCGGGCCAAATTTGAGTTCTATTTTCCGTAGATGATTGGCTTGGTGAGTGTATCAGTGGCTGTTGATGACGAGCCCATACGGGCCCGGTAGGTTCGGTGTCACTAGTCAGTGATACATTCAACATAGCATGTAATCTCAAGGAAAGGGAACATCATACAAAACACAATTCAATTACATTTATTATTCAAAATTTTTTTTTAAAGTAAAAATGGCGACCCTTATCCAGGATTTCTGTTGTTTCAATCCTACGCGAGCGCTAAGGAAAACAAACAATCACAGCAGAGTATTTGTAATGGGGATCATTACGACAATCGCTACATTGAATGAAACATGGTCACTTCTGAATCTGTATGTGCGTGATGTTGTGGGAAACAAACTTCATGAAAGTGGAAATGTCTGTGGGTAGCAGATCAAGTAACGAATCTCGTCATCCGAGTGAATACATATGCTGTTCTGATGAAATTGCAGGGTTTAGTGTTTATTGTGACAGTTGTTTTAGATGGGTACATGCCCAGTGTTATGGTTTGTCAGAGGAACAAGTGCAGGAGTTAGACAAAAGCAGTGAGCCGTGGTTATGTAAGCCTTGCCTGGCGAAGCAGGTGACAGTGTTGCCACTGCCGAAATCTCCGGAAACTGAGAGTGATGAAGGCGAACGTGTAACGCGGGGTAGCCCGAATGATTCTGATAAGGAGGAAGGAAGTCGAGGAAACGTAGCTTCCGGTCCAAATGTGCAATTAACGGACTTTGCGGCCATGATGGAACGCTTCAGTCAAACTTTAACTGTAACCCTAAATGAAAAATTCGAAAAGGTGGACAATAAATTTCAGGATATTAGCAGTAAATTTCAGGATGTTAATAGTAATTTTCAGGCGATGAGCAATCAAGTTGACAGTAAATTTCAGGACATACATAATAACTTTCAGGCAATGAATGAAAAATTCGATAATGTAAAATTTGAATTGTTACAAACAATTAATGAAAAAGTAGCCCATGTGAACGAAGACGTAGAGGCTGTTAGGTCAGAAGTTCGCGATTTATATACCTCTGTTGGGAACTATCAGAATAAAATAGACGCGCGGGTAGATGCCGTTGAGGAAGGTCTCCGGTTATCGGTTGAAGCGCAGAATCGACGATGTGACGACTTGACTAAGGAGTTCTCACATCTCGAACTCAGTACCCAAAGGTCGTGTCAGGCACTTGAAGCCAGGATTCAAACGTTAGAGGGAAAACAAAACCAAAGAAAAGATAAACGGTGTAGTCGTAAACGAGCGCGAGACTTTGTTGTCGGTGATGGAATCGAGTCTGACGGGACCGAGTCAGACATCCAAGTGGATGTACCGGTCTCTTCGGTTGGGGAGACTCGTACTATTCCCACGGTGACTGTCTCTGTCTGTCAGCCGACCAACATTCACGGCACAAATGTCCTTCCCTTTGAATTATCTACACGTACGTTGAACTTAAACAAGTCACATACGTCCTGTGTTGAGACAATAGGTTGTCAGGCGTTGTCCAGGAGGTCGAATCCATTGCTAGTTTCACCTCAGGTGTCAGGATTTTCCAATCCTAGTTGTCGGTTGAACCATGTGGTGTCCTCTAGTAATGTAGCAGACATGACTCCTTCGTGTGCTGGAGTTCAGGAGGGAATATGTGGTCACGCGGTGGTATCAATGCCAGACAACTTAATTTCTGGACAAAATTACCAACGCTATTCCATTTTCGGTCAAAATCACTTGGGTGCAAAGAGCCCCGTCGTTGGCCACAATTCTCCCGTGAACCCCAGTAGAAGCGAGGAAGGCATTGGCAAGCGAACTCTAAATTTAAGACTTTCTGAACTAAATCACTTACCTACATTTTCTGGTGAATACGGTTTGGCTAGAACACTTCTAGAAAATTTGGAACAAACTTTTAAGGTAATTTCGGCATCAGAACACGAACGTCTAACCTTGGTACCTTGTTGCTTAACAGCTGGGGCCAAGACATGGTTCCAGACTGTATGTCAAGACATTAATAGTTATGCGGATTTTGTGCGTCTGTTCCGAGAACACTATTTTTCGGCGAGAATGGAAAGGTTGCAAAAGAAGTTCATTCAGGGAATGAAATACGATCGAGCGAAGTACAGCCGATTAACGGACTTTGCGTGGAAAATTGTAGCAGAATATTATGCTGTGGCACAACACCCGGATGAAACCGAACTGATTGAGATAGTCTTGGATTGCTTACCAGCTGGTGATGCCAAGTTGTTGAGGGCTGTTGAGCCAAAGAACATTCAACACCTTATGGTGAAAATAGCTGAGATAGAGGGACATCCGGAGCCTAGTGAACCGGTCACGGATAAGAAGTTTAGACGCTTTCAGGTACGTCAGGCGAAAGTCGTCAAAAAGACAGAAAGGTCAGGGAAACAAACCACCAAAGATACTTCGTCTCAGACGGAGGAAGACGAAAGCAAGAGGAAGGAAGGAAGTTCCAATGGCAAAGGAGATGACCGATTTTCCGGAAACCGGGGTCGAAGAAGGAATTTTCAGTCTCGAAGACCATGGCCCAATCAAGGAAGACCGAATTGGGTAAGAGATGGTAATGGAAATCGGAATGCTCCGTATGGGTACAACCAACGCTACTATCCAGCAGCGATGAGTTATGGGTATCCGCGGGGTACATCTCAGACATGCGCGCCAAACGCGATGAACTCAGCAGGAGCGCAAGCCTATCCGGGATACGCGCCGAATTTACTTCCTGGAGGGGGAGTGGCGGCTCCCACGTCCACTTCTTCCCCGGGAGTGAACATGGCGATGTCCACCGGATGGCCTCCGCAATATACGACATTCGTACCTACGATGGCTCAGCCACCAGAAACGAACGGGAATAGTTTGGGAAATGCATACCGCAGCCCTCATTAGGGGAGAGTGTGGACTGCGATGTGGATTCCTCAACTCCCCAGAAAGAACAAGATCGGTTCGCGAGTAGTCAAAATTCCAATTTGGTAACAACCTCGTTCGATTTTAATTCTAACCTTCCAAATTCAAAATTCAATGTTTTGGCAGATTCCGAAAATCGGGAAACAAAATTGGGCACGCCTCTGTTCTCGATTCGTTTCGTGATCGACGAGAAGGAGTGTGACTCCAATGCGGAAAAGGGTATCCTTCTAACGTATCCTTCGCCCACGTTAAGTTGTTCAGTTGGAAGTTTAACTCTAGTTTGCATTCTGGATTCTGGAGCGGACACGAATTTGTTGTCTGGAGACGTTTGGAGGAGGATCAAGGAGATTTATCCGTCAGCTAAACTTCGTCCAAAATCCAACATTTCATTACGAGGTTTCGCAGGAGACGAATCTTTTCAAGTCAAGGGTTTTCAGATTCTAAATTTCACGATTCAAGGTTACGTTTTCGAGGTTCCGGTATATGTGATTCAGAAATTGAAAACAGATTGCATTCTAGGTTTTCCCTTTTTTATTCGGTATCATGTTCTTCTAAATTGTAAAACGAAAGAAGTCTCTCTTGAGACTGATTCTGGTCAGACCATATCCATCAACATGGAAAAGCAGCATTGTTGTCGAGTCACAGTTGCGGAAGTATCATCAGATGAAGAGGAAGACTCTTTGTACCAACCAGCTATTTCGAAAGAAGACATTCAAAATTTTGTTTCTCAGAGAACTGATTTGGATTCGGATTCTAGGAATCGTTTATTTTCTTTGTTGATCAGGTTTCGTTGTCTTTTTACAGAGAATCCCAGAGTCGTGAAGGTTGAGCCGTATAGAATACAGCTTTCAGACGACGTTCCCGTGGTAGGAAAGTTGTATCCTGTACCTGTTCACCTCCAGAAAGAATTTCAGCAAGTGCTGGACAAATGGTTGAAACTCGGAATCATCATAGAAGGTCCTTCACCTTACAGATGCCCTGTTCATATTGTGCGTAAGGCGTCTGGAGAGCTAAGGCCTGTAGTTGATTTGCGTGGTATCAATGAGCGTGTGATTGCACCAAAGATTCAAGTCGAACCGATCTCCGATCTAATCGCGCGAGTCAGTGGTGCAACCATTTTCACCTCATTGGAATGTACGCAGTCATATCACAGTGTCCCGATCCATCCAGACTCTTAAAAATACGTCAGTTTCATTTACAAAGGTCGTCAGTATCAAATGACACGTCTAACCATGGGTTTGAAATCATCTCCAGCAGTTTTCCAGTCAATCATGTATACTTTTTTCGGCTTAGAACCTTTCAAAAACTTTCTCATTGTGTACCTGGATGACGTCCTTTGTTTTTCATCATCTATTGACGAACACTTTCAGCATTTGGAAAAGGTCTTTGAAACTCTTCGTTCGGCAAATCTTTCGCTCAATTTTCAAAAGTGTAATTTCCTTCAATCACAAATTCCTTTTCTTGGCCACATAATTTCAGGATCTTCAGTCGAAATTAATCCCAAAAGTAACGAGGCCATCCGTCACTTTCCTCTGCCGCGGACTAAGAAAGCTTTACGAAGATTTCTTGGTCTCGTGGGATGGCGAAAGCGACATTTTCCTGACTTTGCGGGGTTAACAGCTCCATTTTATGATCTTCTGAAAAAGGATCGAAAGATTGAATACTCTCCGGAGTTACTGGAAAAATTCGATCAGTTGAGAGAACTTTTAAGTAGTCCTCCCGCACTTGCGCAACCGGACTTCAATCTTGATTTTCATTTGTACAGCGATGCATCTGCGGAGTCGTTGGCCGGCTATGTGGCGCAATATCCCCCGGGACAGGATGATCCGGAGGTTATTGCGTATGCGAGTCGGCGAATAAAACCGCACGAGGCCTCGTTGTCAGTGTTCCAGTTGGAATTAGCTGCAGTTCTTTTCCTCTGCGAGAAATTTTCATACTTCATATTAGGTCGTCGGACTACGGTCCACTGTGACAATGCTGCAGTCACGTATGCTTTCAGTTTAAAGAACCTAGATGCTCGAACAACTCGTCTTCTGCTTAAACTGCAACGCTTTGATCTTCAGTTCATTCACATCAAAGGCACGGACAATGAAATCGCAGACCTGTTGAGTCGCTATCCTCCAGAGATTCCTCAGGCAGAAGAGGATCATTTTGTAAATTTCTTGACCGCGGAGGACACGGACTTCTTGAATGTCACGGAACTGAAGCGAGAACAGCGGAAAGATCCGTATTGTAGAAAACTACATGCCATTTGGAAGGGTTGTCAAAACAATACTAGGGTACGTGTGGAGAATAATTTAGTTTATGTCAGAAATTCTCAAAATTCTGTTTGGTTGCTGGTCATTCCTTCCAGCTCAGTGAAAAATATTGTTTCGGCAATTCACAACAAAGGCCATTTTGGAGTGAAGCGATGTTTGTCGTTCGCTAAGGCCATGTTCCATTGGAGAGGTATGCGTGAGACTTTTACAAAGTATATTCAAGAGTGCCTTCTTTGTGCACGAACCAAATACTCCTACAGGGTGATTAGAAAGGAGCCCTGTCATGTTGAGGCGTCTTCTTCCTTTGAGAAGCAATGCCTCGACCTGGTCGGGCCTCTTCCTAAGAGCCAGGGATATAAATATATCTTGTCCATCCTGGACGTCTACAGTCGTTTTGTGTGTTTCTTCCCTCTTCGGACGGCACACACAAGAGAGATTGTGGCGGTCCTTGAAAAGAGATATTATTATCAGCTACCATACCCGAAGTATTTGGTGAGTGACCAAGGTCCGCAGTTCTTATCGGGCGTCTGGAAAGAGTTTTGTCAAAAACACCGGATAAAACATATACTTACCACGCCATACCATCCGGCTTCTCATGGCATTATCGAACGCAGACATCGTGACCTTCATCGCATTCTCCGCCTGTATTGCAGTGACAACCAGTCCAAATGGAGTAATTTTCTAAAAGCAGCCCAAGATTTGTGCAATCACTCTTGGTGTGATGCTCTCGGATGTACTCCAGCGGAGCGTTTCCTAACGTATTCAGCATCCAAGAGCTTCAAAGAAAACTTCATTTGGCCCAAAGAGACGGTGCAAGTAAATAAAGACAAGAAATTTGTAGTTTCTGTTCCGGCAGCAGAACCGAAGAAGGAGAGAAAGCTGCGGAAACAGCAAGACATCGTCACAGAAGGTTCTTTGGTGATGGTGAAAACTCATCATATATCGTCAATACCCAAAAAGGTGTTTGCTAAATTTATGCACACATACGTCGGACCTTACAAAGTGGTATCTTTATCTCGAAATTTGGCGAGATTGCAGACTCTGCAGGGAGAAAACATAGGAGTTCAGAGTTTTGACAATCTGAAACTGTTTCGCTGCTCAGAAGAGAAAAGAAAGGAATTATTAGAAGGATGAAAAAAAAACTTAGTTTATAGGTTAAGGTTAGGTTAGGATTGATTAGAATGTATAGTTGTAATTAGAATTGAGAGAGAAAAAAAAGAAGGATGTTTTATCTTGTATAGTCTCTAGTAATTTAGTAGTAACAAAAAAAAACCAACTTAAGAAGAACTCATAAGTTCAGATTTTTTTTTTCTCCGAAGCTCCCGGAGGATGTTACCTTATGCTCAGCATAACGTAACATGGCCCGATGCTTTTGAGCACCTTGTATGTTGGTAGGAAAATTTTAAAATTTATTTAGAATGTTAAGAGAAACTTTTATTTTATAGTAGAAAACCGTAGATCGAGAATTTTGCGTAATTTTAGTACAACAGAGCGTTTCGATAGATGTTATATGAAGATTACATGATTATTAATTATATTCTATATATTTTACGCATTTATCCATGAATATATTATTATTTTAGACAAATAAGTGTATATTTCAGCTTTTTCAATGGTTTTCAGTTCATTTCTATTCATATTTCGGCATAGGGAATCTTCACAAGAAAGCTAAAAATTTTATTTCGTAAAATCTTCTTCAAAATTCCAAATTAATAAAGTCAGCCATAATCCCTTCTTGGTGCATCTCTTTGTTTCGAAGGAAATTTATTTGATTGGATAATCCACAATCACAGCTGCGGCTGAGATTTCGGTTTTCTTTGATCTTCACACAGAAGCCTATCATCCGATCATTACGTCATGATTATCTTCCAATTAGGGATCATCTTCTTGTAACTCTTTGTCTTACGGCGTCAGCCATTTCAAGAGTCAGACGTGCAGTGTTTAGCGTCTGCAGAAAAGTGGAGTAATTTGCGATCACGTTAAATTGTGTTAAATTTTTTTGTTCTGGCGAATATTGGAAATTGTAATCAGAGATAAACGTACGGTGTTTGGTGTTTTCAACAGATTATTAATCCAGAAATAGTCCAATTGTGAAGTGATTTGGTATAACATAATGGATACTAGCCTGTAGATGTCTAGTGTTATGGAATGAGCTCCTTAGCAAATTTTGCGTTCTCGATCAGCCAGAGAACCTAAGAGATGCCAGAGGAGACGGTGAAGGAGAGAGAACGTTGAGTAGTGGTGCAGACATTGAGGAAGAAGAAGTCAAGCCACGCTCGATGCTTTTTCCTGGATAGGTGCTGTAGGAGTTAGTATCCTAAAACTGTTTTGAGACCACGTTTTACGAGTTTCCCAGGAATCTCGGGTGGAAAAGTCGTCAGGAACCTTTTTTTTTTGTTGTTAATATATCCGTTCAGTCTGTGTAAGAAGAGGATTCAAGTAAGTAAGGAATAGTGAAAGTGAAACTCAATCCAGGTATTTGGCGTCAAAATTTCCTTGTTCTAACAAACATGTGTGAATATATTTTCTGGTGTACGTGTAATATTCGTAATATGAAGCATTAAGTTCGTAAAGTTTCCCTCAACGCCGCACACATGTAGATTCAGGCAATGTGACATCGTGTTTTCATTCGATGGGGGGGGGGGAAACGAAAGCTAGAATCTCAGCACAGAGCGATTGTTGTAATCTCAAGAAAAATGTGTGTACCACACACACATTTTCCCCAGTGATGAAGAGATGTTTTAGATTCCCCAAAATCTAGAAATTATTCATTTTCGGTAACTCTGCTCAAAATTCAACCTTTATTTATTTTGGCATGTTTTCTTTGGTTTTTTTGAAATAGAATGATTACGAATGTTGAAGATGTAATCAAGTGTCAGATTCACGGCTACTGTCGAGTGCAAGGGTACATGCATTTTGCGTACCGGTAACTGAAAACTTTCATCAATAGGCTAAACCTACGTAATATTTTAAAAATCTGATACCCATCAAGTTAGAAATTGCAATGAATATTTTGAGAATATGAGCAAAAGTAAAGAATGTTTCGGCTCTGAAAAGTATAGAAATCGATCTTATTAAATTTTATTTAGATGGGTATGTCAGTTCAATGTAAATATTTTCTTATTATCGAATATTTTGTCCAATAATACATTCATGAATAGTTTAAGAATAAAACTTACTAGCCGTGAACGCATCTTTCTTTTCGAATACAAAATCTAATTAGCTTGTAATTTTAAGAAGTCATAGAAATATGTAGTCGATGTTTTTGGTATGCATGCGAAGCATGATCAAAACAGAGAGCAGTATGTACAGAATAAGTTTGCTGGGGAAATGAAATAGCTGTGAAATTCAGGGAAAAGACTTTCCTTAGTGTGACCGAGTTGAAAACAACCGAATCTGTAGAAATTTCTCATTTTATCAGTTTCGATCAAAATCTCAGTTTAGATTTTTTTTTTAATTTACAAAATTCTGTTTCAAGATTTTTTTTTTTTAAATTCAGATAGGGCTTTCACAGACAACATCAAGATCTTCTTTGTGCTCAGCGCCAGCTCCACTCGGAGGTCGGTGTCCTGTGTCTGTAGTCGTGGTTCACAACCTATTTCCGGATGGGATGTGGATGATGAACTGCAGGCCTGGATATCGGACTGTGAGTCGAGATGGAAGAGAGTTTGGAAGCTTTATATTTCGGGCCAAATTTGAGTTCTATTTTCCGTAGATGATTGGCTTGGTGAGTGTATCAGTGGCTGTTGATGACGAGCCCATACGGGCCCGGTAGGTTCGGTGTCACTAGTCAGTGATACATTCAACATAGCATGTAATCTCAAGGAAAGGGAACATCATACAAAACACAATTCAATTACATTTATTATTCAAAAATTTTTTTTTAAAGTAAAATGGATTATGTTCACTTCCTACCCGTAGAGAATTTTGTTGAAGGGGGCAGACTACTAAATATTTTTCAAAAGCTAACAATTTTTCTTTTGACCATTTTTCGTAAGTGAAAAGAGATAATGAAATTATTATTATTATTGTTGTTGTTGTTGTTGTTGTTGTTAGATATCAAGTATAAAATGGCCTCTGAGCTGAATCTAGTGATTGTTAAATAAATAAAGTGTATCTTCTTCGTAGCTGCCTTGTCCGACTCCTCTCCGATTGGAATGATGTCTGTTTTATTAGTTTCTGCTAATCGCCTTGATCAGTTATGCGTGCGTCAGCTAAGCGCCATCGTCCTCACAGTCCGCCTGTTTGCTTAGTCGTCCTCCTCCTCCTACGATTCATTATGGTAAGTGCTAAGTTACAATTTCATTTCTAACTAGATACTAGATTGACCACTGCTAGTTCATCTAACTTAACACCCTCTCCGACAATCTGTAGTCCGCGTCAGTTGAATTGGAGGTGGGAATAACCGAATGACTCCGTAGCAAATGAAATCTTTCAGCCAATGAAACTGAAAGTGGTGGTAGTTTTCTAGCACTTGTAGTTATAGTAGAGAGATTAGAGTGGGATAGAATATATTCTTGAGACACTAAATTGATTGCATAAACCCGCTTCTCGCTATTTATGACTTTTTTTTTTACTCTAGCGATTAACGTTAAAATTAGAAATGATTAATGTTTGCCATTATTGGTTATAGTAGAGTGATTAGGATGGAGGTGGAATATATTGTTACAACACTTTAATTGATTGCTGAAAACCGCTTCTCGCTATCTGTTACTGTTGTCACTATAGCGATCAACTTTGCAACCGGAAGTGGTTATCTTTGCTACTTCTGGTTTGAATAGAGAGTTAAGGGAGAAAATGACACCGATTCTCAAAACGCTACATCAATACCAAAACACTCCTTCTCAATATCGCTTATCGCTCTTACGCTACGTACGAGTAGATCAGTGGTTCATATTGTTACTCAGCACCCCATCACGAATCCCGCATACTTCACGCCCGCTCTTCGTGAACCCTACATATTTCACGCTTTCTCTTTGCTGTTTATTAATCCAATTTCTTCTATGATTTCAAATGCAGTGTTGAATACTCGAATCTTCCATGATAATGATAATAATAACAATAGTTACTTTGTAAAATGAAATGAAATCTTTGTTTTACGTCTCACGGTTATGCCGGTTAGGCTAAAGGAGACGGTGATGATGAGAGATGAGTGAAATGGTGGAATGAAGAAAGTGGGAGGAAACGGGAGAACCCCGAGAAAACCCACGAGCACGTTGTTTGTCCACCACAAAGTCCACACGAATAGTTACTTTGTGTTTGTTCCGTTTAATTCCATGACTCTTTGTTGTTACAATTGTAATACTTGTTGTTTATCAGTATGCTTTTACGCTCCATGTTGTTTGGCGTTAAAACTGGTTAAATATTGCACTGCCCTAAATATGAACGGTAACAACTCTTTAAAATTTATAGAATGTGTTCATGTGTAGCGAATTAATTAAATTCTGCTTGTCATGGACCATTTTCAAGTAAAGGGAGGCAGGCAGTGATGCCAACCTGAAACATTATAAAATCCCATCTCAAGGAGGAAAAATCTCATTTCGCCTCTGAATTTCTCACGTTATATTAATTACAAATTTGATTTGTAATTTGAAAATAGAATTCTTGTAGGCGACTCACTTTGTACAATATGCAGCTAAATTAATTATCCATAAATTCTATTTTTATAAAAAAGTTTATCAATAAATCTTTTCCTCAATTGAAAACAAATAAGTTTGTTGTTAGAAATACAGTGTATATATATCACAAGTTTGTATCAACATCATCTACCGACCGTAACGACACTGAAAAAAAAAGTTCATATATTTAGTGAGAAACGTCTTGAAAAATTTATAGTTTCAGGTTCAGTGTTTACTTTATCTTTTCATTCATTTGTTGTACTTTATTATTATTATTATTATTATTATTATTATTATTATTATTATTATTATTATTATTATTATTACTTCTTAAATACTCACACACAAATTTTGTTTTGTGCCGGTTAATCTTTAAGCATCTCATGCAATTAATTCACCTCACAAATAGCTTCCAGATTAGCATCCCGACAGCAAAGGTAAGACTTCCTGCAAAGATCTCGAATTTGACGATCAACATTGATTTCACGCTTATGGATTATGTTAACTTCCTACCCGTAGAGAATTTTGTTGAAGGGGGCAGACTACTAAATATTTTTCAAAAGCTAACAATTTTTCTTTTGACCATTTTTCGTAAGTGAAAAGAGATAATGAAATTATTATTATTATTGTTGTTGTTGTTGTTAGATATCAAGTATAAAATGGCCTCTGAGCTGAATCTAGTGATTGTTAAATAAATAAAGTGTATCTTCTTCGTAGCTGCCTTGTCCGACTCCTCTCCGATTGGAATGATGTCTGTTTTATTAGTTTCTGCTAATCGCCTTGATCAGTTATGCGTGCGTCAGCTAAGCGCCATCGTCCTCACAGTCCGCCTGTTTGCTTAGTCGTCCTCCTCCTCCTACGATTCATTATGGTAAGTGCTAAGTTACAATTTCATTTCTAACTAGATACTAGATTGACCACTGCTAGTTCATCTAACTTAACACCCTCTCCGACAATCTGTAGTCCGCGTCAGTTGAATTGGAGGTGGGAATAACCGAATGACTCCGTAGCAAATGAAATCTTTCAGCCAATGAAACTGAAAGTGGTGGTAGTTTTCTAGCACTTGTAGTTATAGTAGAGAGATTAGAGTGGGATAGAATATATTCTTGAGACACTAAATTGATTGCATAAACCCGCTTCTCGCTATTTATGATTTTTTTTACTCTAGCGATTAACGTTAAAATTAAAAAAAAGATTAATGTTTCTCACTATTTGTTATAGTAGAGAGATTAGGATGGAGGTGGAATATATTGTTACAACACTTTAATTGATTGCTGAAAACCGCTTCTCGCTATCTGTTACTGTTGTCACTATAGCGATTAACTTTGCAACCGGAAGTGGTTATCTTTGCTACTTCTGGTTTGAATAGAGAGTTAAGGGAGAAAATGACACCGATTCTCAAAACGCTACATCAATACCAAAACACTCCTTCTCAATATCGCTTATCGCTCTTACGCTACGTACGAGTAGATCAGTGGCTCATATTGTTACTCAGCACCCCATCACGAATCCCGCATACTTCACGCCCGCTCTTCGTGAACCCTACATATTTCACGCTTTCTCTTTGCTGTTTATTAATCCAATTTCTTCTATGATTTCAAATGCAGTGTTGAATACTCGAATCTTCCATGATAATGATAATAATAACAATAGTTACTTTGTAAAATGAAATGAAATCTTTGTTTTACGTCTCACGGTTATGCCGGTTAGGCTAAAGGAGACGGTGATGATGAGAGATGAGTGAAATGGTGGAATGAAGAAAGTGGGAGGAAACGGGAGAACCCCGAGAAAACCCACGAGCACGTTGTTTGTCCACCACAAAGTCCACACGAATAGTTACTTTGTGTTTGTTCCGTTTAATTCCATGTCTCTTTGTTGTTACAATTGTAATACTTGTTGTTT
The DNA here is from genome assembly GCF_964235325.1 of Thermobia domestica. Classification (NCBI taxonomy): domain Eukaryota; kingdom Metazoa; phylum Arthropoda; class Insecta; order Zygentoma; family Lepismatidae; genus Thermobia; species Thermobia domestica. Next base: position 46,824,754 of record NC_137466.1, on the reverse strand, counting down.
ATCAGTATGCTTTTACGCTCCATGTTGTTTGGCGTTAAAACTGGTTAAATATTGCACTGCCCTAAATATGAACGGTAACAACTCTTTAAAATTTATAGAATGTGTTCATGTGTAGCGAATTAATTAAATTCTGCTTGTCATGGACCATTTTCAAGTAAAGGGAGGCAGGCAGTGATGCCAACCTGAAACATTATAAAATCCCATCTCAAGGGGGAAAAATCTCATTTCGCCTCTGAATTTCTCACGTTATATTAATTACAAATTTGATTTGTAATTTGAAAATAGAATTCTTGTAGGCGACTCACTTTGTACAATATGCAGCTAAATTAATTATCCATAAATTCTATCTTTATAAAAAAGTTTATCAATAAATCTTTTCCTCAATTGAAAACAAATAAGTTTGTTGTTAGAAATACAGTGTATATATATCACAAGTTTGTATCAACATCATCTACCGACCGTAACGACACTGAAAAAAAAAGTTCACATATTTAGTGAGAAACGTCTTGAAAAATTTATAGTTTCAGGTTCAGTGTTTACTTTATCTTTTCATTCATTTGTTGTACTTTATTATTATTATTATTATTATTATTATTATTATTATTATTATTATTATTATTATTATTACTTCTTAAATACTCACACACAAATTTTGTTTTGTGCCGGTTAATCTTTAAGCATCTCATGCAATTAATTCACCTCACAAATAGCTTCCAGATTAGCATCCCGACAGCAAAGGTAAGACTTCCTGCAAAGATCTCGAATTTGACGATCAACATTGATTTCACGCTTATGGATTATGTTCACTTCCTACCCGTAGAGAATTTTGCTGAAGGGGGCAGACTACTAAATATTTTTCAAAAGCTAACAATTTTTCTTTTGACCATTTTTCGTAAGTGAAAAGAGATAATGAAATTATTATTATTATTATTGTTGTTGTTGTTGTTAGATATCAAGTATAAAATGGCCTCTGAGCTGAATCTAGTGATTGTTAAATAAATAAAGTGTATCTTCTTCGTAGCTGCCTTGTCCGACTCCTCTCCGATTGGAATGATGTCTGTTTTATTAGTTTCTGCTAATCGCCTTGATCAGTTATGCGTGCGTCAGCTAAGCGCCATCGTCCTCACAGTCCGCCTGTTTGCTTAGTCGTCCTCCTCCTCCTACGATTCATTATGGTAAGTGCTAAGTTACAATTTCATTTCTAACTAGATACTAGATTGACCACTGCTAGTTCATCTAACTTAACACCCTCTCCGACAATCTGTAGTCCGCGTCAGTTGAATTGGAGGTGGGAATAACCGAATGACTCCGTAGCAAATGAAATCTTTCAGCCAATGAAACTGAAAGTGGTGGTAGTTTTCTAGCACTTGCAGTTATAGTAGAGAGATTAGAGTGGGATGGAATATATTCTTGAGACACTAAATTGATTGCATAAACCCGCTTCTCGCTATTTATGACTTTTTTTTCTTACTCTAGCGATTAACGTTAAAATTAGAAATGATTAATGTTTGCCATTATTGGTTATAGTAGAGTGATTAGGATGGAGGTGGAATATATTGTTACAACACTTTAATTGATTGCTGAAAACCGCTTCTCGCTATATGTTACCGTCGTGACTACAGCGATCAATTTTTGAAACCGGAAGTGGTTATTTTTGCTACTTCTGGTTTGAATAGAGAGTAAAGAGTGATTCTCAAAACGCTAAATCAATCCCAAAACACTCCTTCTCGCTATCGCTTTTCGTTTTTGCCCTCTGCAGATCAGTGGTTCCTAACTTTGTCTACGTAGTTCCTTGTTCGTGAATCCCATCTACTTCGTGCCCCCTTTCGTGAGCTTTAGTTAGTTTACTTCCCCACTCTTTCTTGCCGCTTGTTGCTCTGACCTGTTTTACGACATCAGATGCAGTGTTCTCAATTCTTCAATAATAATAATAATAATAATAATAATAATAATAATAATAATAATAATAATAATAATAATAATAATAATAATAATAATAATAATAATGGTAAATGAAATGAAATCTTTAAGTTTTACGTCTCACGGTTATTCCGGTTAGGCAAAAGGGGACGGTGATGATGAGAGATGAGTGAAATGGTGGAATGAAGAAAGTGGGAGGAAACGGGAGAACCCCGAGAAAACCCACAAGCATGGTGTTTGTCCACCACAAAGTTCACACGGCACGCACTGGGATCGAACCAGGGACACCAAGTACCGGAGATGGACGCTCCACCACAGAGCCACCGCGTCCCTAATAATAATAATAATAATACGTCCCATATTTATGTCCGTTAGTCTAAGGGAGACGATGATTAAGGCAAGTCAATGATGGAAGAATTTGTGGAATGAGAATGTGGAAGGAAACAGGAGTATCCCGACAAAATCCACGGAGACAATGTTGTTCACCACAAACTTACTTGGCCGGGAATGGAACCAGGAACCCCACCCATAAGAAGTAAATGCTTTACCACTGAACCACGGTGCCTCCTGTTAATAATAATAATAATAATAATAATAATAATAATAATAACCAATTTATATTTATTTCCAAAAAAACTTGAACATAGTCTACTATTTTAGTGCAATATTTTTACGAGCTTTGTTTTTATTGGAACTACAATTTATGTTTGTCTGGTATTTTAATTTAATTTGTAGTTTATCTCTGTTAGTAATTTATACCCTCCTTGTTAGGTGTTCTCTTCCTCTAGGTTGGGAACAAGTGATTTAAACGAATATCGAAATTGGAAGTCCTACTGGTTTTCTATCACTAGCTATTTTTGTAGAGAATTAGCAGTGGAAACAAAATGTATTGTTGGGACTCTGAATCGATTACATGAAACGTCTTCTTCCTATCTATTGCCGTTTTCGTTCTGCTGTGATCAATGTTAAAACCGGAAGTGATTTATTTCTACTACTTCCGGCTTGAATATAACCTCTATTAGCAAACCAGATTCGGAACATTTGCTCAAAATTGATGGTGATCCATTAACTAATTATTTAGATCTTTTATCTCTCGGACGGACAGACACGCCTGCAGATGGTAAATATACAGATAAATGAGTTTCTGTAGAAAGGAGTTTTGGTAAACCAAACTCCATAGAAAGCAAACGAATACAAATAAATAGAATAACTTTGTGCAGGGTTGGCAATCATACAAAAAAAAAAAAAATATTTTCTGTATACTCGTCAAGAAAGCTTAAAGATGATGTATAGTTTGTTTCTTCAATCGGAGTGCAGTTCGTATATAAAGAATACGGCCTTCTACTTGTGGTGGCTTGTGCCATAAATAAGTCATCGACCGAAGGATCTTGTGCAGAAAACACCCCTGACAACTAAATGGTCAACCAAAACTCTCATTTCAAACAATTGACAGTCGCTTGTCAATTCCGCGTGGAATTTTAGTTGCCACAGTTCCCAATGCTGTCCTTTCAGTTTGTGTTTGATTCCCTAAGACCAGCTTCTTTCTTATTACATTGTCTGACATCTGTTTCATATTAGTCTTAGTATTGTTAAGAAAGAAGGGACATAGTGGATGGTAAAACGTTGCAACCCCGTAAATACTGTCAAAAAAGGCATGGAGGGAGGAAGAGATACTGTTGTAAAATTCAGCATGAGAACTTCAAAGATATTTGCCGAACGGCACTCCTATTGAGTGAATACACTATATAAGTAGTGATTTAGGTGGGCCAATACGCACCGGAATCCCCTTCTGGAAAATATTTATCTTCGATATTCTGTAGTTCAGTAACAAATTGGCCTGTTAGCCGTGTGCATTAAGGCGGTTTCGAATTTTTTTTCCAACTAAATTACTGGGTATAAAGTGCGAAAGAGAAAGTGCAGAGAAAGATTAACTATACGTAGAATGTATATTAGACATACGTAGAACTGTTTGATTGGCCTTCGAGTTCTTGCAACATTTGTTATGATGCACCTTGCTTGCCCTCTATAATGTTTAATTCAGCACCGAGGCATTTGATACAGTTTTCTCTTAATATTTTTTTATATAGCTATAAATTGTATTTAAAAGTAATTGTCAGGTGTAATAAAAACGGCACCCACGGACAACAGAATGCTATTCTACAGGTGAAAATAAACGGAAAATGCTATCTAATGACATATTCTCTAGGGCTTCCCGCAGCTGCTTTGGGGTATCAGAATTTTCACTATGTGGCAACGTCGGAGATTAACTTGGAACCATTAGCATTGCTCTACGAATTCATCAAGTAGTTACTTCGATCGTTCGCTAATAGGTGGTGCTAGTGTCAAAGTTTATGTCATCTGCCATCTGGAAAGAATCGATGTAATTATTTGATGGATTAGTAGATATCTACTCTACGGTTCTTTGAGACATTGTTACATAGTGCAATTCGCGTCTTCAGACGAGAACCCGAAAAGAATGCAATTAAATATATTTCTCCATATACGAGAGTCATTGCAAAACTCATGACAACTATTTTTTTTCTCGATAATGGTAAGGAATAAAAAATTCTGAAATATGCAAATGGAAGGTTAGTTCATATGTAAACATTACACGTAGGGAGATGGATGTACATATACACTACCATAAAGATATAGCACGAGAAAAAAGACGAAAAAATGTCGTTTCAAACTTGTTTTACTGTCAATTGTAACAGTACACAATAGTACAGGACAGAAACAAGTACCTGTGACATCTTATAGTCCCTGCCATCTTGTGGATTCTTGGGGAGACTCCTGATGCCATGGAATGCACATAGTTTGTAATGAACTATTGTATACAGTTGCAATTGACAGAAACACTTTTGGAACGACAAAATTTCTCTTTTTTTCTCGTGCTATATCTCTATGGTGGCATGTGTTCATTCATCTCCCTGCATGTAATGTTTATATATATGAACTAACCTTCCATTTGCATATTTCAGAACTTTTTAATTCTTTACCATTTTCGAGAAAAAAATAGTTGCCATGACTTTTACAATGGCCCTCGTATTTTCACTTGTTGAATAGCACTGTGTAGTCCGTGGACGCCAGTTTTAGAACACCCGATATTATATATATATATACAGAGAGAGAGAGAGAGAGAGATTAGGGTGATTCTTAATTACATGGAGAAAAAAATTCTGGAATTTCTTTGCTCCCAACCTAAACTTATTCCATGTCGGACCAAATTTATCCATGAAAATAATTGGCTCAATTGAAGTACACCTATATTACCCGACCCCCAAGCGACCTAAACTTTTGAATGCATTTGTAATATATAGTAGTATATGACAAGTTTGGAATAGACCCTTGTAATCTTAAAACGGCCAAGGGGAAAGGGATCATATTTTGGATAGAGGTAGTGGAGATAGATCTACTCTTGAAACTGAGTAGTACTATGATGGCAGCATCTTGAAGTCCGCCATCTTGCATTCACAGCCAAAATTTTAAGTAGAAATGGGGTCATGTGACACATCATTTTGGGGTAAGTTTTCACCACAAACACACATCTGTCTTTATTTGCAACTTATCTCTGATCATGTAATGGTTATTAACTTTATAATAACAATTTATTATCCTTCAATATTTTTTTTTATAATTTACAGAAGCATTTAAAAAGAAGTACATAAAATTAAGAAGAAAGCAATTACATACGTTAGGGTCTATTATATAATAGCACATTCCATCCCAAAATTATTTACATGAAGTACGTAAAAAGACATAATTAATATAATGAAGGTTTAAAATGATGATAATAATAATAATAATAAAAGCTGAAGGCTGTGAGTAACTAGGCATATTTTACTGCCAAATTAAACCAATTTTTGAAGCACCTGGATACTTTTTCCTGGGTTCACTGACGATCTGAAGTATGTATTGCTTTTCTTTCTTGGTTAGAATGCTCCCATATTCTTGCACCAGCTTCACCACGTCGATCACCAACATAATGTCTTTCAATATCTCCAACCCACGTTGAAAGTTGACATCTTACTTCCAAGTAGATGGACATATTTTTAGAAAATGTGTGTCTACAGAAAATCTTGAGAAACATGTCTTCGAATCTGCGGAAACAAAGTCCGAGAATTTCTTTCTTTCAAACTATTGATTTCTGCACTATTTATAAAGTTGAGTTTCTTTTGAGTTTAACGTCACTTTCAGCAGCGAAGCTATATGAGACTGGATCTACTGATTAATGTGAAATCCGAATCACATTAGCTCCCGCCGGGAATTGAACTTGGGTCTCCCACGCCTAAGGCACGTACGCTAACCGCTTAGCCACAAAGAAGCTCTTGCACTATTTATAGAGTATCGCTTTGCTTGGTTTTGTACATCATATTGTTCTGTACTCTCCGTTATATTAGAAACCATTTTTTCCATCACGGTTGCGGTACTTCATCATCAAAGAATGCAAATGCCGCAGTTTCTGGTGACGGATACTACAAATGGTTAGCAATTTTTTTTTTCACAGCAGAATTACTAATTTCTGGATCTATTTCCTTGTATTCGATTAATTTCTGTAAAAAACTTGTAATTGTGATAGGGAGCTTTCTCAGCCAGTGGTGCAAGGAACCAAGCATTGAATAGATTCGGACAAAGAAAATGCATAGTCTCTTGATTGAATTCTTCTCTTTTCTCGTCAGTTTAAATTGATCTTGGAATAAATATATTTTGAACGCATATATAGAGTCTTTGCTGTCCGCCGAACATGGCTCACAACTCCAAGAATGCGAAATGAAACACCTTGTGGAAGAATTCCGCATAGGAAGATCATAGCCATCTCATAGATCAATAACAGATACACCAGAAACACCATAGAGAAACATCACAGCCATCTCTATGGTGATTCTGGTGTATTTGTTGTAGTATAAATTCCAGTATACTGACACGGACACCTGCCGTAACATCATCTATCCCAATTCGCTAATTGCTTTTGTCGATGGACGACCAGGATTGTCTAAAGCTTTCGAACAAAAGTATACCAGGCCCGGAACTTGTACTGGCAGCAGTAACATCATTTATTATTGCGTGAAAATTACTTTAAAGAACTAATTCGAATATGTGATGTCGGCACGATAGGTACAGTAAATCACAATCAAACTTCTTCTCAAGGTTTGTACAAGCGCTATTTATTCTGCCGGTGTTGCTTGCAGTTGTATCGAAGCACAACGCTTGTATTTCTCAATTTCTCCACTGGTTCGTAAATAGTTGTAGCTTGTGCTTCTCCTATAGACAGGGGTGCCCACAAGGGGGGGCTATGACGCAAACTGCGTCATTGAAATATTTGGGGGGGGTTAAAAATCTATATAAATATGTTTGATGGGGGGGGGTAAAATTAATCGAAAAGAAGATTTTTTCATGGAAGAACACCTACGGATAGACAATTGGGGGGGGTGCGTCATGGACATAAGGGGGGGTGGGCACCACTGCTATAGATGATGGTATTTCAGGGATGCCTAATAATTATTCTTTGCCTTTAAAAGTTACAATAAAGGCAGATGTGTATTTGTGTGAAAAGCTACCCCCAAAACAATATGCCACACGACGCCATAATTATTTAAAATTTGGGGTGTGAATCGAAGACTGTCATCATGGTACTACTCAGTTTCAGATGTAGATCTACCTTCGTTATCTCTATCCAAAATATGACCCCTTTCCCTTCAGTCATTTGAAAGTTACTGGGGTCTATTCCAAACTTTTGCCAATTGTAAATGTAATCAGAAGTTGATGTCGTTTGGGGGTCGATTAAATATTTTTCAATTGAGCCAATTGTTTTCATGGATTAGTTTGGTCCGACATGGAACTAGTTTAGGGGTTGGGAGCAAAGAAATTCGGAAATTGAAAATTAATGATCACTTTAATATACAACAGGGACTGTTATTAAGTTCCGGGACTAAACAAGTATCCTCCCACTCATTTGTATGTTCACTTGATTATTATCCTTTATATTAAATTGACAATTATGAACTCGGAAGTCTTCATATACTTCATTGTTATATATATGAATGAATATATATGAATTAAGAATCTTTCTCTTTTTTATTTGCAGAACTAGACAGACCAACAGTCAACAACACTGCTTTTTTTTCTTCTACTTAAGTTCAATGCTTCGAGAAATTTCCTGTGTTGCTTTTGGTGGTGTTTTTGGAATTCAGTGTTTTGCGAGTAAATATATTTTGGGATGCTAGCTCCAAATATGATAACAAGAAGTAATTAACTACAAAGATTATGTTATACACAGAATATGCTCTTAACATTAATTTACTTTGGCCGTCATAAAAAAGCAAATACCATATGTTTTGTTAGAAAACGTTACAAATGATTTAGCTGTGATATTTGGATATATGTATTGGATATATAAGTATTTGGACATAATAATTGAAATATCTATTGATCTTTACTGTATTTAATCAAAAAGTATATTAAAATTTGTCAAGTCGCACTTTGATTCTTTTTCAGTTGTAAAAATAAAACACTGTTAATTTATACAACTAAAGCAAACGCCAAAAATGTAGGCGGGTTGCGCGCGCAACAAAAAGTGAGTGGAGAGAGCAACAGCCAACTAGCAACCTACGCACTTGCCACATTTACATTTGTCTTGCTCAGTCACTGTCAAGGTTTCATGTTTCGCGCGCGTGTTGAAGATTGGTTACGGCAGAACGCAGGCTTTGAGCTGTGGCTAGGTAAACGGCTGTCGTCTGCTTACTCCTGCAACAGGAGGGGAAGGAGGTGGCACATGACAAGGGAGAGTTGACAACAGCGAGCTGTAAGGTGCGCGCGCAACCAGCCTATATTTTTGGTGTTTGCTTTAGAACTTTTAATATCATCATTACACATTTACTGAAGATTTTCGGATGACTCTTGGGTGGTCAACCAAACCAACATATGTGCCACTAATAATAGGAGGAAAAAGATGATGATGAAATCGCAATTAAGAGATTCTTAATCGGCACATTCATGATTATGTATAAAAGACAATTGTGTACTTAGGGTTGGTTACCTCCTAGATTAATTGAATAAAGTTTCACTTTAATGAATCTGAACTCGAAAAAATATTAAACATGTGAAGGACCAGTTTTAGAAGTGGATACCTTCAGGAAAGAATATGCATTGGTCCAAGACGAGAGAAACGAAAACCCCTGGGACCTAAAGAGATATTATTGTATCAAGGTTATATTTCATTTAACTTGCACCAATTTGATGGTTAGTTTTGGAGTTTAGTGCCCGTTTTCAGCGCCGAGGCTAAGTGAGACATGGATCTACAGCTTAATGTTGGATCTGAACTGCGTGAGCTTCCACCGCGAATTGAACCCAGGTTTCCTGCACTCAAGACATTAACGTGAATCGTTTAGCTGTGTAAGATTCCAGGATTAATTTGAGGTATGCGTACAAAACCCCTCTACTTTAAACACTGTCGAAAATACTTTCCGCCTACCATTTAAATATCTGTAATCTTATAGGACCCATACACGGTACACGGTTTGTGCAACTAAGGCTATTTGTGCAAACAGTTTGACCGTGTATGGTGCTGTATGAACTGTTTGCGCAAACGTTTGTGCAAACCTTTTCCACATCGAACTCGTTCAAAAATTGTTTACACGAACATGATGTTTGCTCAAACACGTGGACCGTGTATGGGCATGTTTGTGCAAACACGAGCTTTATTTCCGAGTAAGAGGCCTAGTGTACAGACGCTTATTTCTTGCGCTATGGCGTCAATGAATAGGAATCAAGAATTCTGGAGAGAATTTATTGAACTTATCGAAATGTACCTGAACTGTGGAAGGTAAAGAATGAAGATTATAAAAACAGGAATCTGAAAAATGCGGAATATGAGGAATTGGTGGATAAAATTAAGAAAATAGATAGATAGAGGCGGATAGAGAGTCAGTCTGGAATAAAATCAGTTTTCCAGTACTTCACCACATGTAGTTGAATCCATTCGTAAATAATTTTTATAGTCCACAGTCGAACTTATCTCAAGTTCGGATATTACCTAGGTAAATTTTGATGACTAAACATAGACCTAGAGATCTGCATGAGCCGGGCTCAGTCCTGCCCGACTCTGTTATTTCTTTGGTCCGGGCCGGGCTTGGGTGGGCCGACACTGATTTCACTTCAGGTCGGACCGGGCTGGAGCCAATTAATTGCAATTCTTTAATAATTATTGACTTTCGTTTAACGATAATTGGAATAAAGCCAAACGTTGAAGAAGTGTGCCCGTGAAAAATGTTACAAAGAATGCAATAGCTATTTACAGTTTGTCTTGCTTAGCGGCTACACTTTCACTATAGAGGATTGTAGGCATTGCGCGATAAATTGAGCTCTGACTTTGACCTTCATTGAACCCAAAATATGACAAGAAGGGGTGGGAAAGTTTTGCCTGTCGCAAAACAATATTGCCATCTTCACTTTCTGCTAAAATCAATTAAGTTAGATTTTTGTTACAGGAAATAGAGTTTTCGTTATCTCGATGACAGGCAAAGTTCTAGGAGGCAATGGTCCATTCGGGAGGCAGCGTCAGGTTGTGAACCAGAGTTTAGAAAATGTTTCTGAGGGTTAGGTCAAGTTTAATATTATATTTTGAGAAAGATTGGGGCTCGAGCTAAATTTTTTAAAAATTTATCGAGCCGGGGTCGGGCCAAAAACTTTTAAAATTTATCGGGCCCGAGCCGGGCTTGGACCAAGAATTTAAAAAAAAAAACTTATCGGGTCGGGCCTAGCCGAAAATCTCCAAAACATTTTGTGCCCGGTCTGGGTCGGGCCTAGGAACATTCGGGCTGGATTGGGCTCGGGCCGAAAAATTCGTCCCGTGCAGGTCTCTACTTAGACCGTTTCTTGAACCACTCTTTCATTCACACCCCCTTCTTCCGTTTTGGTTCTCAGGTCTTTCCGCTTCCAAAGCACAAGCAATTACTATCGCTATACAAGCTGCTTCAGTGGACATGTTTACGCGATCAAACTCAAAATTGAACGGAAGTTTGTGCAAACACTTGAACCGTGTATGGTCGATTGTTTGCGCAAACACAGTGTTTGCACAAACATGATGTTTGCACAAACCGTGGATCGTCTGTGGGCCCCTTTACACAGGTTTAGTCTTTGGTTTAAGAATGGATGAGCTATATTCTGTTGTTGTCTAACAGTGAAGTTGTGACGAACATTAGCAACTAAAGAGGATCCGAACCTCCAGACAGCTTTCGTCCAAAGCATAAAGATAAAGAACCTCATAACATAAATTTACTGACCTCAGGTAATGAGTGACATCATTATTTTGTTTGAGTTTGACGTCCCACGATCATACATCGAGACTAAGGGAGAAGGTGATAATGGTAATAAATGATGGAAATGAAGGAGGGGAGACAACAGGAGAATCTCATTAAAACCCACGCATACAGTGTTTGTCCACCACAAGTTCACTTGGGACGAGCTGGGATCAAAGCACAGACCTCACTGAGTCAACGCAGCCCCGTTAATTAACTTCGATTGAGCTTGTTCGTATCCTTGGCTTATGTACAGTCTTGTTCAAAAAATCTGGCCACCCCTTTCGTTGAAAACCCACAGTTTGAATTAAATCACGAAAATGTTGATTTTCTTTGCTCAATTGAGACTTTTTATCTAAACTATTTGAATTTTCTACTTGCGAATGGGAGAATATGGCCTTTCAAAAGCAAATTGGGTGGCCGAGATTTTTTGAACAATGCTGTACATCATTGCACTTAAAGATACTCTCAATTTAATTGGCTTCCAATCCCACAGTGAAAATAGACCATTCCCATTCAAAACAAAATAACAAATAGAAGGCTTTTATTTATTCAACAAAAAAATAAGATGCAGTCCATTTCTATTGTCTGAGAACTGCTCACTCGATTATCAGAGAAACTGTTACAAACACATTAAATGATGATTAGAATAATTTGAAAACGTGCACAACAAAACAAATACTTGAAAAATATTCTTCAAGAAAACCACTTGTGCATCCCTATATGTTGTGTTGTTCTATACATACTGTCCTCTTAAACTCAACCTTCAAAGCAGCGTTGCCAGACTCACAGCTCGGAATTATTCCAAAACCTGATTGAAATTATGCTAGATTCGGTCAAATTATGCTAGATCCTCATAACTACTAATTCAGGAGTTTTAAAAGAAGAAAAAAACGAAGTTGAGATACGATAAAGTAACTTAAAATACACAGAGCGCAAGAATGCGTGGATAGAACTCAGTACTTCACGCACCAAAGCTTTAAGTCGACTAAACTAGTGCAGTCGTTGCCAGACTCAATGGCGTATATATCGTATAAATGAATGCAAAGTGTTTATTTACATATTTTACAAGAAAATTACCTCGCAGCATAAGCGGAGTTGGGAATTGTCTGCTGGGGGGCAGATTTTTGGTCGGTCTCGGATCTTTCATTTCAGGAATAAAGATGGTAATGAAGTCAGAAATAAAGATGGTGAAGTTGTCAAAAAGTTGGGGGAGAATGGCCCCCATTGCTCCGCCCATGCCTCGCAGTTAAAGCATTAGAAAACCCTGGGTAGAGCCACAAAAAAAGCCCAAAGCCGTTTCTAACTTACTTCGGAAAATAAGACTGCTTGTATGGTTTACCAACTGTATGAATCAATGGAAGAGGATACATTTCTGCCGTTCTTTTTCTTCCCACGAGCAACTTCTTTCTCATCTCCAAGTTTTACGGCTTTTTGATAAACTTGCTGAAATTATCCTAGATTTGGGTGGGATGCTAAAAGCAAGATGCTAGATGCTAAATACATGCAAATTATACTAGATCTAGCATCATTATACTAGATCTGGCAACGCTGCTTCAAAGTAACCGTTGGACAGAAAATGTTGAACAAATGCATAATTAACTTACGAGAGTTGAACCCTTATTATATAAAGTAAAACATATCAATCTGTAAACAACACTAATATGCAAACTGGAAAACATTTAAGTGTTACGAGTTACATAAACATTTATAGAGACTGTGAGGGCTCCTGAAACCTGGGCTCTACACCAATCATACAACTGCTTTGCCTCACGAGTAATGCAACGGAAGAACTCGGTATGATTCGTTTAGCTCCAATCCAAACGCACAATTGAGAAAAAGCGAAACAGCAGAAGTGTACCAACTATGTTACCCAAGAGCTCCTCCGTGGCTAAGCGGTTAGCGTACGCGCCTTTGGATTCGATTCCCGGCGGGAGCTCATGTGGTTCGGATTCCACGTTAATCAGTAGATCCACGTCTCATATAGCCTCGCTGCTGAACGGGACGTGAAACTCCAAATGAACTCAACTCAATGTTACCGAACTTTGGAAACATTATGAATGAGCAACAAAGGAAAAAAAAGCACTTAAAAAGAACTAAAACACAAACGATAACAATTATTTGAACGAAACAGGAACAATAATACAGCAAAAATATAAATATGACAACAACAACAAAACGATACTTTGTTGCAATCCGCACCCTCAGAGGATGTTCTCCGTATAGCGCGAGAGACGACACTGGCAAAACTTTATGGGTGGAAGATGAGAATGGGACACGCCGTTGTATTATTTTGACTGGAGAAATTGATAAATCAAGCTTCACGACTTCTCGCGATCTAACTATAGTCGAAAATATTTAGATATTCATAATCCTTACTACGCAAGACACCTCAGCTTTTGTCACTCTAATTCCCAATAGTTCACAATCAGGCTAATAATTGTCGCTACGGTATCTGCAGTGCTTCCTACCTGAGACCAAGAGATGTGCTATAACGTGCAGGCAACTTGCGTACGAACTGAAGGCTTCAGAATAAAAACTTGTTATAGCCTTACGAATTAACGGGCATATTCCGTAACGGTTTGCGTCAATTCGACGTTAAATTTGCCATACTCATCATAACAGTAATAATGACCTTTTGCGTTGCGTTGATGTACACTCATGTCCGAAATGATTGTCGCATATCTAAAAGTGTCTTCTTCTAAGAATATAATTTGATAATGATCTTGCAGGGTACTTTTAATACTGATATTATGCCTATAATCGGAAAATGTATATTTGTGGTAAATTTCATAGGAAAACAATTATAAATACGAAAATTAGAATGAGTAAAATGAAATGTTGCTAAATGGACGAGAAAAATTTATTTTCGTTTTATAGTTCTTATTTACTGCTCTTTTGACATGAAATTTCCCATACACATGTCTTTGCCGATTATACACATACTAACATTATAAGAAATACCGGGTGAATTCGTTATCAAATTATATTCCTACACCAACATATTTATAGACATGCGACAATAATTTTGGAGCCCATTATTTTGAGATATGTTCCTGTAGTTTTAGTGTTGGTGGTTGGTCTAACTTGACACGGGTGAGTTTTGTGTACCATTTTTCGAGTTTTGTACACCTCAGATAACCAATCTATAACCACTTGAAAATAGTGCGTATGCGAATTGCTCCAATGCTGACAACGGTAATTGTTGTTTCAATGTTGCATTTTGTGCACTACCTCCCGTTTATTGTGTAGCTCAGGTAAGAGAGATATGGGCTTTTGAAATCTATTATCAAGTTGAGTTGAGTTAATTTTAAGTTTAACGTGCCTTTCAGCAGGAAGGCTATATGAGAAAGGACCTACTGATTAACGTGAAATTCGAACCACATGAGCTCCCGATGGGAATCAAACCCGGGTCTCCCGTTTCAAAGGCGTGTACGCTAACCGCTTAGCCACGAATGAGCTCTGAATTCTATTATCAAGTTTTAGTTAAAATGACTAACTTGATTCTTATACCAAACATCTTTCTTACAATTTTGTGCCGTTATTCCAGGGTTTTGTAGTCCTCTTTTGAACTTTTGTGAAGCTGCCCCCCTCCCGCACGCAAAACAAACGATTGATTTTGATTTCGAGTCGAAATTTATAAGTCAAGGGGGAGGGGCAACTTCAGATAGGTGCACAGTGAGTGTTACATCAAATTTCAATATATTGTTTCTTAAGTGAAATATAACACAGGGAAAAGTGTGTGTGCGAAATTACGAAGAATAGGCATATAGCTAAACACTTCGCTTATTACCATAAATATTTTAAGGAAGCTATTATTGCTTATTTTTAAATACTTTTATCTAATATTTAAGCCTACTCGTTTGATATATACAGCGTGGTCCGGAAGTGGCGTACCCCTAATTGGTGTTTTCTGACGGTTTTAGGTTTTACCCACATTTGTTTGGTAACATTGCTTGGCATTGTCTGGTAACATTGCTTGGCACAGTAAGATGATACAGCTGGATGTAGCACCAGTCCACTACGCATGTAGGCGATTTAACATATTTTGGGGAAATAATTTTCTGATTCAATGGGGTTTCGTTGCTTCTCTGACGCTGGTGGTATAATTTTCAAAACGTATGTGGGGCCACTGTGGATCGTCGCTGCGGTGCTGTCAATTTTTTGGCGAGATGTCGCTACTTGCCCATCCGTGGTCCACTGACGCTTACGGCGTGGGGTGGTTTTCAACGATCAAACATATTTCCAATTTAATTAACGGAAATTAAACAAAGTCGAAGTTTATAGTTAGAATACTGCAAATTTATAGTGTACCACTTTTCACTGTTACAAAGAAGCACGTATTCTTGTTCGCGTAAAAATTACTGTTTTTACAAGAAGTCTCGATCACAAAACTTTCGTTTAGAATTAGAAGTAATAATAATAAAAAAAAAATACAAGTTAACCATTACATTTTCAATCCAATATTACACCCTTTGCCACACTCAATGTTCAGTGAAAATATATCGTTAATCATTCTGACACATTAATACGAGAGAGCTCCTTCGTGGCTAAGCGGTTAACCTACGCGTCTTTGGCGTGGAAGACCTGCGTTCGATTCCCGGCGGGAGTTCATATGGTTTGGATTCCACGTTAATCAGTAGGTCCACGTCTCATAAAGCCTCGCTGCTAACGGGGACGTTAAATTCAAAGTCAACTCAGGGGGTGCGGTGGCTCAGTGGTAGAGCGTTCACCTCCGCTGCTTGGGGTCCCTGGTTCGATCCCAGCTCGTACCGTGTGGACTTTGTAGTGGACAAACATCGTGCTCGTGGGTTTTCTCGGGGTTCTCCTATTTCCTCCCACTTTCTTCATTCCACCATTTCACTCACCTCTCATCATCACCGTCTCCTTTTATCCTAACCGTCATAACTGTTGGACGTAAAACTTAAAGATTTCATTTTTTTCAAAATCAACTCAACTCAACATTAATATGAGATATATGATATTATGATACGTGATTAAATTTCAGAAGCAACCTCATGCTGTAAGCGTCGGTGGACCACCGATGGGGAACTAGCGACAGCTCGCCGAATATGGGCGGCTCCGCAGCGACGATCCGCGGTGGCGCCATTTGTGTTTTGGAAATTATACCACCAGTGGTTCATTAGAGACAGAGACGCAGTAAAACACCAATCAACCAAAAAATTATTCCACCCAAAATATGTTAAATTGCCTATGTGCTTGATTTGTTTACATTGAGGTGTGTTTTAAAAACCATTATAAAACAAGGAAACAAGTATTATCTCCTTTCTCCTTTACCTCTATTCACAAATGTCTGTGCGTTTGAAATAAAGTATAATTACAGACGAACATCTACTGGCAATATTTATAAAAATATATTAAATTATAATATTTTAGAAAATAGAAATGGGGTACAAGTAATTCCAATCAGCGACCCTCTTACTCGTAAACCGAAACACTACGTACTGTGCCACGAAGCCAACATGAAATACGAACCACAAAGAATTGAGAGAGAGAGAAAGAGAGAGAGAGTAGATATAATAAGGTCTGCAATTAAAAAGAACATAACAATTACACGTTCTTTCCACCTCGACGGCATTACACATATCTAGCTACGTTTTACAATATTTCTCGTCATTTGTTAATCTACATCAGTACAGAGAATGGTTTGTATTACGAAAAGGTACCAAATTTCACATAAGTAAATCCCCACGCTAAGCGGGTTTGCATATCCAGGCTCCTAACTATGAAAATATTTACGATCACTCCAACCCCAATCATTTCACAGATTCAACCTGTTGTATATAAGTTATTAGGACGTAAAATTGAATGTAATTTATACGAAAAACCCTTTTATGCATTGCAAGACCTGTAACGTCCAAATATTCACCACAAACTTATAGTTGTATCGACATAAACAAACAAACAAACAAAAAAAGTGTGGAGCAGGAAACCACTTTACACAAAAGTCAAAAGAGGTCATTGAGGACATACGAACTGGTCGAGCGGTTTGTGTCACTAGTCTATCAATCAGAAGTTTCTGTGTTCAAACCCTGTAGAAAATATTCGTTTTTTTTTTCTGAAAAGTGTGTTCCTATTTTCATCAGAGGACTGAGAACATTTCTTTGAATAAATCTTTGGAAACTACTTTTCTCTCAAATTCGATTAGAAGCGAACATTATATGAATTGCTAATCTAAAATCCAAAGCTGAGAACAAAATATTAAGTATGTTCAATATGTCATTATTATCATTTGATTTGTAATTAAAAACTAATTATAAGCATTGACGATTTCAGAAGATTCTCCCCGGTAATGGTCAAGATATGAATGAGAAAAAACTGATAAAACATTATTAGTCTACTTTGAGTATGATCGAAAATAACTTATGGCCACGAAGGGGAAATTTATGTCGACAGGGTCTCAAATTCTCCGACGGGTCATGACCTGAAATTATCATTGTTTGAAAGGTTTCCTTAACAAATAGAATATTATATTTATTTCTCGTTCTACGTTTTGAAATGGAAAAATCATAATTTTAAATAGAATTATAATACGATAAGCATAAAGATTTATACAACTAATGAAGTAAATATTCTTGTGTAAGCTATCGATTTCTATTCGGATTAAAACTCGAATACTCGTTTGCATCACACTTTAAAGTAATTCCTCTCTATATATATATTTCCTACTGGAAAGCATGTTTAACTCCAATTACTTAATCAATATTTTTAATAATATATTTTTATTGTAATACTCTTACTATTCAATGTTGTATGCACTTAATTTCTCAAAGCAAAACCTCACAAATGTATAATTGACTAGTAAATATTATCAAATAAATTATCATTTAGTTTACGTAAACATTGCATCGCCTGATTTGAAACTTCGTATTTTAAATAATAATAATAATAATAATAATAATAATAATAATAATAATAATAATAATAATAATAATAATAATAATAATAGTAGTAGTAGTAGTAGTAGTAGTAATAAAATCATAGCCATATCTTTATCAGAATTTCAGGCTTAGTCAATAAATGAATTCAACATAGTCTCTATTCGAAGCTCTATTTAATCGAATCAGATAAAATACGAAGAGGAACTTCGAGAACAGGCAAAAGAAAAATGTTACTTTGGTGGGTTTGGAAGTAACTTTTAAGAGTTTTTTTTTTTTTACAAATTACAGACAAATGCCTTGGACACTTTTTTCTTTTCTTTAAGTTAACTGATTCACCGAACGTATCTGACATATGAGTAACTTGTCTCTATTTTCTACTCGGTTATACACGTTTTACACTCTTTTCCATTAACCTTGAATGACAAGAACACGAACACAAAAACATCCACATAGGTATGACAGTGAAAATTCCTAACTTCCCCCACGGGGAATCGAACCCGGGACCACATACACCTGAGGCACATGTGCTAGCCACTAGACCAGCGGGAAGAGCAAATGAAATGTATTTTGTAGTGTCTGAAGTTTATAGCTATTTCACCCTGTTGTAGTATATCTATTGATTTTTTTAATGTTTACCGTATTCGTTACTTTGAGGAATGATATATATTATTGATATAGGCTTTATTACATATTCGGCCATAAATATTATATAAATTATCAGAATTATTCATGATCTTCCATGGAAATTCACTGGTGCATGCACAGTAGACAGACAGTGTAATTGGAAGATGAGTTCAACAGAGGTTGTATATTCCGCCGATTATATTTTATTTAATAACTATTTAGAAGAGATAACGAAAACGAGTCTACATAATGAAGATGGAATTTCCGTAGAAGATAGAATGGTGAGGTGTATACGGTTTGGGGTTGATATGGTTGTTGTTGCAGAATCTAAAAAGAAAATTAATAAGATGTAGAAAACTTGAGAAAGGCTTGTGAAGAATATGGGCTGAAAATAAATGTTAGAAAGACAAAATCCATGGTGATTGAAACGAAGCGATCGGTGTGAAATATAGAAGTAGGAGCGGGAAAAAACAACAAGTGATTAGTTTTCGATATCTGAGTACTATTACTAGTGATGATATGACATGCGAACGTGAAATAAAAGCAAGGATAGAAATGGCGAAAAGAGCCTTTAGGATGGAGGAAATAGTATTTTGAGGGGACCACGAATAGAGTTGTAAAGAAAAAGACTCATAAAATGCTTCGTTTACTGTATTTTACTGTATTTATAGGACATAAACATGGACGAAACTGTAGAAACTGTTAAGAAGGAACTGTATCATGACGGATGTGCTAGAGGATATGGTGGCAGGGAAGAGAGGGAGAGGACGAATTAGACTATATAGAAACAGAATTAGGCTATTGACGATATCAAAACAGAAAAATCGTATGTGAAGATGGAGAGGTTAACAGAAGATCGTGGAGCATGGCAGCTTCTCAGCTGCGGTAAGTGACCCGCTGGTAATGGCGGAATACTTCTGATATAATGATACTGATTATGCACAGTAGGAACAGAAATATCCACTTTACTGTCATTGCTAATACGAATCACAATGCAAATTTCTACAAGTTGTCAAAATACCTCGCTCTAAAAGCTGTAGAAAACTATCTGTTACTATGCGAGAGAAAATCATAGGTCGAGCAACAATTAGACAAATTGCCATTCAGATAGCTAGGGGTATGAGCTGTGACGAGAAAACAGTGAAGAAATTGATTTAGCGGTATGAAGAAGGTAGTGAATATTTCACATCTTGGCCAAGAAGTAGGAGACCAATAATAATAATAATAATAATAATAATAATAATAATAATAATAATAATAATAATAATAATAATAATAATAATAATCCCAGGAATTTATATTTATTTCCAGCAAGACTTTTGCATACCCTCCTAGCGCAATATGATGTTTTTGTAAAACGGCAATTATAAAATTGTCAAGCTGAATTTGAAAGTCATAATAAGTAGTGCTTTATTTATTTATTGCACAATTCTTTTATGCCAGTAGCTTTCGCCACCTTACTCGCTCTTCATGCTTACTCAGGAGGAAGCTGCGGGTCCCTAGGTTGGGAACTACTGCTTTCCACCAAGGAATTCAGACATCCTGTTAGAAATTTGTGTTCTGACCAACATCAGAAAGTTGTGTTCTTCTGTTTCTACTGCGCATGCACCAGTGAATTTCCATGGAAGATCATGAATAATTCTGATAATTTATATAATATTTATGGCCGAATATGTAATAAAACCTATATCAATAATATATATCATTCCTCAAAGTAACGAATACGGTAAACATTAAAAAATCAATAGACATACTACAACAGGGTGAAATAGCTATAAACTTCAGACACTACAAAATACATTTCATTTGCTCATTCCGCTGGTCTAGTGGCTAGCACGTGCGCCTCAGGTGTATGTGGTCCCGGGTTCGATTCCCCGTGGGGGAAGTTAGGAATTTTAACTGTCATACCTATGTGGATGTTTTTGTGTTCGTGTTCTTGTCGTTCAAGGTTAATGGAAAAGAGTGTAAAACGTATATAACCGAGTAGAAAATAGAGACAAGTTACTCATATGTCAGATACGTTCGGTGAATCAGTTAACTTAAAGAAAAGAAAAAAGTGTCCAAGGCATTTGTCTGTAATTTGTAAAAAAAAAAAACCTCTTAAAAGTTACTTCCAAACCCACCAAAGTAACATTTTTCTTTTGCCTGTTCTCGAAGTTCCTCTTCGTATTTCTATCTGATTCGATTAAATAGAGCTTCGAATAGAGACTATGTTGAATACATTTATTGACTAAGCCTGAAATTCTGATAAAGATATGGCTATGATTTTATTACTACTACTACTACTACTACTATTATTATTATTATTATTATTATTATTATTATTATTATTATTATTATTATTTAAAATACGAAGTTTCAAATCAGGCGATGCAATGTTTACGTAAACTAAATGATAATTTATTTGATAATATTTACTAGTCAATTATACATTTGTGAGGTTTTGCTTTGAGAAATTAAGTGCATACAACATTGAATAGTAAGAGTATTACAATAAAAATATATTATTAAAAATATTGATTAAGTAATTGGAGTTAAACATGCTTTCCAGTAGGAAATATATATAGAGAGAGGAATTACTTTAAAGTGTGATGCAAACGAGTATTCGAGTTTTAATCCGAATAGAAATCGATAGCTTACACAAGAATATTTACTTCATTAGTTGTATAAATCTTTATGCTTATCGTATTATAATTCTATTTAAAATTATGATTTTTCCATTTCAAAACGTAGAAGGAGAAATAAATGTAATATCCTATTTGTTAAGGATACCTTTCAAACAGTTAAGATTTTAGGGCATGACCTGTCGGAGAATTTGAGACCCTGTCGACATAAATTTCCCCTTCGTGGCCATAAGTTATCTTCGATCATGCTCAAATGGACTAATAATGTTTTATCAGTTTTTTCTCATTCATATATTGACCATTACCGGGGGAGAATCTTCTGAAATTGTCAATGCTTATAATTAGTTTTTCACTACAAATCAAAGGATAATAATGACATATTGAACATACTTAATATTTTGTTCTCAGCTGTGGATGTTAGATTTTCAATTCATATAATGTTCGCTTCTAATCGAATTTGAGAGAAAAGTAGTTTCCAAAGATTTATTCAAAGAAATGTTCTCAGTCCTCTGATGAAAATAGGAACACACGTTTCAGAAAAAAAAAAAACGAATATTTTCTACAGGGTTTGAACACAGAAACTTCTGATTGATAGACTAGTGACACAAACCGCTCGACCAGTTCGTATGTCTTCAATGACCTCTTTTGACTTTTGTGTAAAGTGGTTTCCTGCTCCACACTTTTTTTTTTGTTTGTTTGTTTATGTCGATACAACTATAAGTTTGTGGTGAATATTTGGACGTTACAGGTCTTGCAATGCATAAAAGGGTTTTTCGTATAAATTACATTCAATTTTACGTCCTAATAACTTATATACAACAGGTTGAATCTGTGAAATGATTGGGGTTGGAGTGATCGTAAATATTTTCATAGTTAGGAGCCTGGATATGCAAACCCGCTTAGCGTGGGGATTTACTTATGTGAAATTTGGTACTATAAACATTGCCGAATGGATTGGGTAAGAATCGAACTGCCAACAGTACGAAGTGAACATTCAGAAAGTAAGAAATCACTTCTTTACCAATACGCTGAGAAGAACACGACTGCTAGAAAGTGATTTTAAAGGTGTTGGTTTGACGCGCAGAAAATGTATGCTTAATGCTTGTGCTGTATCTTTTGTACAGCAAACAAAAAGCGATATAACATGTACTAAAAACCTCATATTTCGCGCAACGTTGACATTTCATTTTCTTTCAGTTCACCTGTTCATAGCGTGGATTTAAGGTGAAACTTATCTAATTTGGCCCAGTGTTATTAGTCGCCACTTTAGCGATCGCCACGGAAAATTAAAAAATACGTTGTCCAGGAACTTGGTCGCGAAGATAAATGCCGACAGTGAACATATTTGGATTACTTCATACAGATAAACTTATCATATGTTATTTATTAGCTAATTAATTCAAAAGTAAAACAGTAAACATACAATTACTATTAAAATAATATATGACTGAATTGATGTAATTTTATATTACCTTCGATTATTCATGAACATAATAAAACATGAAACATACAAGATTAATATCATGTCCAACAAAGTAAGATTGTAGTAAGTAGCAGGTAAGTGACAACAGTAATTTATATATATAAATATGGCTAAGTAGGACAGACTGTGGGCTTATTGAACGCAGTAGCATTTTTGCATGATAGCTTGGTCTATGATTCATAGAATATTACTGTATGCTTCGTAGAATTATGTACAATTAGTAATATATATAATACATCCTGTTGCATATATATTCGTAATCACATTTATTAATAATGTCATCTTCTTTTCATTTATCCCATCGTCGGCACGGTATAGCTGTTTAACCACGACATGTAAGCATTATTTATTTAATTACCATTTATATACCTTCCTTCTTTATATTATATTCTATTATTTTACTTCTTTCAAGTCATTTATTATAAATTGTATTTTACATATCTTATTTACTTATATGTATCTATTCCTTTATTTATTTATTTATATCTCGCCGTATCCTTTTACTAATTGAATCTCTTAATGTCGTGTTACAGGTTAACGCAGCTAACTCAGGTGATACGCTGAAGTAAGAATGATGAAACTACAGAAGACAGAAGTCGACAGAAATGTACATAAGAAGCAGATATATTGATTATTATCACTCTAATGCGTATTTAGATGTGAATTGCTACGTGCATATTATAGTTACCAAACAACTGGAATTAGCTAAATTTGTATGCCACAATCTTTGTCAGTGCCATCATTGTTTAACGGCAGATTATACTAAACAGTAAGAATCAAATAAATGTAAATAAGTAACAGAATTGAACGAGGTATTCAGTCACAGCAAATTTAGTTGATTTGGTGAGTATATATAATTACCTCATTTTACGAGTGGATAGCAGATAAGAGGAGGGAATAAAGATTCCACTCCCCGAACCGGTGACTCCTTTAATGATACATCATTCTTGATATCATCATCTCACTAAATATAAATAAGAATGAGTAACATTTACAATACCTTGAATTCGATTTTACTTTATACAGCTGTCTAATGTTTAGCCCTTTGAATATACATATATAAATTCAAACAATAGCAGATAGTCTTGATTGCAAAATAAATCTAAATTCCTCAGAAGTTTTAGGTAAATTCTTACGTTGACTTTTTTTAAATTCAGTATCCAGAAGATTTATATTTTCGATGCTGAATTATTTTTCTTCTTCTTGTGTCGCAATTTATTTCCATAGCCCCATTCACTTTTCAGTTCATGAAATCTTAATAAATAATGAAAAATATTGAAATAATAACATATAAACATTGAATAAATTGAATAAAAATGAAGAATTAACATTTTAGTAAGATACATTATATTAGAAAATTTTAGTTGTAGTGTCGGCAGTGACGGATCACTACAAACAATAGGAGAATTATATCTCTCTCTGCAGATTTCTAACCTGTGATACTTATCTCCACGAACAACTAAGCTTGCCACAATTGGAGATTGCAAACTCAGAACAATTGTAACCAGTAAGGATCAGCATGAGTCGAATTAGAGGTAATTTACCCAATTCAAATTGCAAGCCAATTCATTGCTTTGAGCTTAAGTTTGCCGTCGAATCGAGTTTGATAGTTTGTAACGCAACGGAAATAGTATTTTGGAAAACACTTGGCAATATTCTGTTTTGCGTTGTCTTATTATTTATAAACGTACTAGCCAAGACGTAAAACATAACATATTTTTAGCATGGGTCGCCACTTCTTATAAAAAGAAGAAAAACTTAACAAGGAACTAATTTTCCTTCACGCATTCAGGTTCGTTACTTCAAGATTTGTGCTATTATAATTTCGTTGCCACATGACACATATTAAATCTGAACCATAGTCATTGTAAAAAGAAAATACTATAGCAGTCATTCCTGAAGGACAATAAAATATTCAATTTATTTAACACTTACTGTACGGGTAAAACTGTATGCCGAAAATCTTACCGTAGTAACCAATACACGTAATACTTTGCAGCTGTGCTGTAATACTTAAAAAAAATGCAGATAAGTCTCTAGTATTTTTCGATTTTTTGAACAATACTATTACTTATAAGTGCAAACACCACATTCTAGCACTATAATTATATCAATATCCGTCTACTTTCAAAGTAAAATCATGATGTTTTTACTATTTTCAACTTTTCATTTTCACTTAGTTTTCGTTCATAACTTTGAAGAATAAAATGCACAAAGAAATGTTGTACCGTAAATATTCAATTTCTTTAAAAGATATACTTATCCTGCTCATCAATTTGTTAATTTTTACAATTATTGTGAATTAAGTAACATACTCCAATCTTCTCTACTTTTCTTGCCGCGCAATTCCCGACGGTGAACAGTTCAACTTACTCCCTTTTCTTACGGAAATTCTTTTCAAAAGCACACCATACAAATTATAAAGACTAATTTTGACAATTGTAGAGACACTAGTCAAACAATCTCAAAAACACACCAAACCAAAAGAGTGAAACATAATCAGAATTACATAAACAAAATGGAAACAGACAAAACCCTTATAAACAGAATATTCAAAATATTGTAGGGAAAAAATGAACGCTACAAGTTAACTTGTCCCTGCAGCTCGTTTACACTGGTTTTGAAATCATCACCTGATTATTTGGAAAACGAAATCTATGAGAAACGTAAGCAGTAATGTGGAACAGTTTTAATGTTGTTCAAGAGAGGGGTCAATTCTAGCATCTCAACTTGTTTCGATGACGAGATTTTTTTTTTTTTTTTTTTTTATGAGAAGATAGCCTCGTCAAAACTTGTCTTGTGTGCATGAATATAAGTATTTACTTACTATCAAGGTAGAGATGTTCATGGTCAAATGTTTCAGCCCAAGCCGAAGTCCAAACCAGGCCGTGTTTGGCCGTGTTTTGCCGGCGCACGATAAGTTTTAACCCTTTTTGGTTCAAGCCGGAATACATGCTTCTTCGGAACTCAAACCGGTAACCTCGTGAATGACATCTTTACCTCCTAGACTTTTCGACCACCGAGGTCACCAGTCAACCAGTAAACAAATACTGTACTTTTTAGTATTCGCAAAAAAAAAAAAAAAGAAAACATCCGGAGGATATATGAAAGAAAATGAAATGAAATCTCTGAGTTTTAAGTCCCAAGGTTATGCCGGTTAGGCTAAAGGAAACGGTGATTATGAGAAATGAATGAAAGGCTGGAATGAAGAGAGTGAGAGGAAACGGAAGAACACCAAGAAACCCCAAGCACACTGTGTTTGTCCAACACTAACTTCACTTGGCGTGAGCTGGGATCGAACCAGGGACCACACGCTTCTGAGGTGAACGCTCTACCACTGAGCCACCGCTGCTTGATATATGAAAGAGAGAGAAACTAAGTTTAAAAAACCGAAAGAAAAGAAAAGTCTTCTCAATTTTCTTCTTGTTCTTGTTCTTCATATACTACTACTACTACTACTACTACTACTACTAATAATAATAATAATAATAATAATAATAATAATAATAATTATTATTATTATTATTATTATTAATATTATTATTATTATTAATGGTAAGGAAATCATAAATTGCAGTGCAGTAAACATTAAAGTCCTGTGTGATCCTTCGTACTCTTGTGCCTCACATTCTTCCAGAGTACTTAAAACATAGAATTTGCTTCGTTTTGGGTGGACTCGACTGCAGTTGGAGAAAATTTTTCGATCCGAGTCACGTTTCAAATAAAACTAGCTCCAACTTGCCTATGCCCATCTCCAGAAAGCAGAGTCAGTAATGCCGCGCAAGAATATGGGTGAATAAACATTATTACTCATTCAGTTTGCACGTGTGAACAAATAAACAAGATTTTCATTACCTTCCTATTTTTGTGCATGTATAGCGCATTTTGCTTAACTGTTATGACTTTTTATGTTTAAAACTAATTATTCATTTTTCCAATGATTCTAAATATATAAGTTTAGTAATAGAGGCAAACAAAAGTGTTTTTGTAACAACGAAATAACTACATGAAATGTAAAATCTTTTTCAACAAACTGCCGAGATTTGAGACTCGACAAGATTAACACTTTGGGACATCGGCGCAAATCTGTCTTCAACATTGGAGGGGGGGGGGGACGCGTAAGACCGTTCCCATATTATATTTTACACACACACACACATATTATATATATATATATATATATATATATATATATATATATATATATATATATATATATATATATATATATATATATATATAAAAGCGATGTTCAAAATATTTATGAAGTTGAAAAACAATGCTGTGTGAAGGATCAGGGGAGCAGAATTGTCTTCAGTGGCGTATTTAGGAGGCTATCGGGCTCCACCCCCCCTCCCCCCGAAATTAACTAACTAACTAACTCTATGGCCTATGGAACCCGGAGGTTCAGTGCCGCGTTCACAAAAGCTCTCCACTGACTTCTATCCTTAGCTAATTGCATCCAGTTTCTACTTTGTATTCCTATCTCTGCGAGATCCATCTTAATATTATCCTCCCATCTGCGCCTAGGTCTTTCTAATGGTCGTTTTCCTATGGGTCTACCAGTCAAGACTTTGAAAGCGTTTCTACTTTCTTCCATTCTAGCTACATGACCTGCCCACCTAAGCCTCCTAGACTTGACGACCCTAACAATGTTGGGTAAACCGTATAAACTATGTAGTTCCTCGTTATGAAGGTTCCGCCATTCCCCATTCTCGTTCCTCTTGGGTCCGAATATTCTTCTCAGGATCCTGTTCTCAAATACTTTCAGTCCATGTTCTTCCCTCAGAGTAAGCGACCATGTTTCACAACCATACAGAACAACAGGCATGATTATCGTTTTATATATTTTAAGCTTCAAATTCCTCGACAGAATTCGCGACGACAAGAGATTTTGAACCGAATAGTAACACGAATTCCCTGCTTTTAGTCGACATTTAATTTCTTCGTGAATATGATTTTCGTCTGTTAATATTGATCCTAAATATTTGAAAGTATCCACTTTATCAAAAGTATTATTTAATATTTTAACGCCTCCACAATTTGCCGTATTACGGTCCCGACGCACTTCCATGTATTTAGTTTTCTCTGCATTTACTTCTAAACCCATGTCCTTGCAAGCGTTTAATAAGATCTCTGCATTTATTTCTACTGTTCTCCTATCATCCCCTATTAAATTTACATCATCAGCATATGCCATAACCTGGTGAATGCCGTTCAACTCTAGGCCCTGGTTGCTATCTTTGATTTTCCTTATGGCGTATTCCAGCACAAAGTTAAATAATAATGGCGACAACGCATCTCCTTGTTTCAGGCCATTTTCGACGTGGAAGCTCGTGGACAAAAATTTTCCTACCCGGACTTTACTTTGGGATTCACTTAAACATATCTTAATTAATCTAATTAGCTTTCTCGGTATTCCAAGTTCTGTAAGAACGTTGTATAATGTTTCTCTCCTAACCGAGTCGTAAGCCTTTCTAAAATCAATAAATAGTTGATGTACCGGGGTATTGTATTCCCACTTCTTTTCGAGTATTTGGCGAATGGTAAATATTTGGTCGATAGTTGATCGATTTCGTCTAAATCCGCACTGATAATCTCCAATAATTTCATCTGCGTATGGGGTCAATCTTGCTAACAGAATATTTGAAAGGATTTTATAGGATGTTGACAGAAGAGAAATGCCTCGATAATTATTACAGTCAGTTTTGTCGCCTTTCTTGTGAATTGGAACAATGATTGATTCTTTCCACTCTTTTGGCAATTCTTCCTTGTTCCAGATAAGGAGAATGAGTTTGTGTATCTTGTTCCACAATTTTTCGCCTCCAGCTAAAATTAACTCAGCCGGAATTTCATCTACACCCGGAGATTTGTGTTTCTTCAATTTCTTTATAGCGGCTTCCACTTCTATTCGATTGGGTTCTGGAATATACGGTTCTGCGGTGTGTATCTCCTTTTCTCCACGCACATTAATTTTTGGCTGCGTGTTCAGCAAATCGTCAAAGAAATCTTTCCATCTATTTAAGAGGCTATCCGTATCGCTGAGAACTGTTCCGTCAGATTTCTTTAATATATAAGCACGAGGTTGATAGCCTTTCTTAAATTCGCTGATCCCTTTATACATGTCCCGAATATTTTTATTTTTACTATTATCTTCAAGTTCCTTAATTTTAGCTTTCAAAAAATCCCGTTTCTTTGTTCTAAAAGTTTTGGAAGTTTCCCGCCTGGTATCTGCGAAATTTTGTGTAGTTGTTTCATTCGGATTTTGTAGCCACCGTAATTTTGCCTGTTTTCTCTTCTCTGCTAGTTTAATGCATTCTTGGTCGAACCATGGTTTGTTCCTACGTATTTCCGCGTGTCCCAATTTTTCTATTGCTGAACTTTTAATGCTATCTCTAATTTCAATCCAAGTATCCTCAACACTAGTGCACTCCGAGTCTTCTAAAACCGCGAATCTATTCGAAACTTCAATCTGGTATTCCTCACTTACCTGGCTCTCTTCTAATTTCTTTAAATTAAATCTCTCCGTTTTCGGACATTGAATATTACCTTTATTCAACGATAATCTCTCCCGTATTATCGCTACTACCCCCCGAAATAAATTTGTTAATTTTTCGCATTCAACGTGCGACAATAATCCTTCTTACCATTTCTAAGAATGTCATTGACTTTCCATTTTCTTATGCTCTTTGTTCAGAAATAATACTGTATTTGTCAAACTTCATTCCATGTAAGAACTGCGTCCTTTTGTTCTTTCTTTCGTAATTTCTACCTTTTTGTTTCTTTTTCTTGACGTTAATTTTTTTCATTTCGCCTATCATACTTCATCGACCATCATCAGTAATACCAACACTAAGAGGAGTTGATAATCGAAACTGGTGTTCCACACCAACTTGCGCGGTAATCAACATGACAGCACTTGTTATTATAACAAAGGAAAAATGATATCGTATACTTATTTTTAAAAGAAGGAAATATTTGAATTAAAGAAAATCAAAACGGGGGAATAATTAGCCCGTCAAATTAGGCCAAGAGGACGCTTCCTTTTTCTTGTATGAATAGAATAAAGGATTAGATTCACTTCTAAATTTTTGTATCATTTCATATAGGATTTATCGGTCTGCAATTCTTGATATTTTACTTCAATTTATGCATAAATTAAAATATATTTAATTCTCAAACTCAGGTATGCAATTGACCACTTCCTTTCTTGTGTTGGGCATAGCCCCTCGAAACAAAATCCTAAATACGCCATTGGTTGTCTTCAACATTGAGAGGTGGGCAGATTTGAGGTTTATTCTAGAGAAGGGAGATGAAACTCATATTACGGTAGATAAATCTGATCAACTGTTGTAGACTATTTCTAAATTATATATTAGGCGATGTAGGTGGAGTAATAGTACATATCAGTATTACAAATCATTGCCGTGAACACATTCTGAAATCTGAATACATGCATATTTATAATTGGTATATTCTTAATTAGGCATCCACAAAGATCCACGTTAAAATTGTTTTGTAATAATATAATAATATAAATAATGACTTCCCCAAAATTATGAAGAAAGAATATCCATTATGTATGACGCAACAATACTCTTTGAGCAAAATGATGATAATCTCAATAACATTACAGGAATCGTTACAGAAATCTGACACATGTCATATTCTCTTTAGTTAACAGATGTAACCTTAAGATTATGGAGAAAAATATTCCAGCAATTGAATGCTTTTCTTTGCTTACGAAGCAACCTCTCTCAAAAGAAAAAATGGGACACGCGGAAATACGTAGGAACAAACCATGATTCGAACTAGCACAGAAGAGAAAACAGGCAAAATTACGTTGGCTACAAAATTCGAATGAAATAACTACACAAAATTTCGTAGACATCAGGCGGGAAACTTCCAAAACTTTTAGAACAAAGAAACGCGTTTTTTTGAAAGCTAAATTTTAGAAACTTGAAGATAATAGTAAAAATAAAAATATTCGGGACATGTATAAAGGGATCAATGAATTTAAGAAAGGCTATCAACCTCGTGCTTATATTGAAGAAAGGTGATGGAACAGTTCTCGCTGATACAGATAGCATTTTAAATAGATGGAAATATTTCTTTGACGATTTGCTTAACACGCAGCAGAACCTAATGTGCGTGGAGAAAGGGAGATACACACCACAGAACCGTATATTCCAGAACCCAACCGAGTAGAAGTATAACGCTATAAAGAAATTAAAGACAGACAAATCTCCGGGTGCAAACGAAATTCCGGCTGAGTTAATTTTAGCTGGAGGCGAAAAACTGTGGAACAAGATACACAAACTCATTATCCTTAGCTACAACAAGGAAGAATTGCCACAAGAGTGGAAAGAAGCAATCATTGTTCCAATCCACAAGAAAGGCGACAAAACTGACTGTAATAATTATCGAGGCATCTCTCTTCTGTCAACATCCTATAAAATCCTTTCAAACATTCTATTAGCAAGATTGACCCCTTACGCAGATGAAATTATTGGAGATTATCATTGCGGATTTAGGCGAAATCGATCAACTATCGACCAAATATTTACCATTCGCCAAATACTTGAAAAAAAAAAAGAAACTGGGAATACAATACCCCGGTCCGGTATATCAACAATTTATTGATTTTAGAAATGCTTACGACTCGGTTAGGAGAGAAATATTGTACAACGTTCTTACAGAATTTGGAATACCAAAAAGGCTAACTAGATCAATTAAGGCATGTTTAAATGAATCCCAAAGTAAAGACCGGGTAGGAATATTTTTGGCCACGAGCTTTCACGTCGAGAATGGTGTGAAACAACGAGATGCGCTGTCGCCATTATTATTCAACTTTGTCCTGGAATACGCTATAAGGAAAATCAAAGATAGCAACCAGGGCCTAGAGTTGAACGGTGTTCCCCAGGTTATGCGTACGCTGATGTTGTAAATTTAATAGAGGATGATAGGAGAACAATAGAAAAAAATGCAGAGGTCTTATTAAACGCTTGCAGGGACAAATGTTTAGAAGTAAAAGCAGAGAAAACTAAATACATGGAAGTGCGTCGGGACCGTAATAGGCAAATTATGAATGAGTTAAAATATTAATAAGACTTTTGATGAAGCGGAAACTTTGAAATATCTAGGATCAATATTAATAAACAAAAATCAAATTCATGGAGAATAAAAGCAGGGAATTCGTGTTACTATTCGGTTCAAAACCTCTTGTCGTCGCGAATTCTGTCGAGGAATTTGAAGCTTAAAATATACAAGACCAATCGGAAAACGACCATTAGGAAGACCCAGGCGCAGATGGGGAGACAATATTAAGATGGATCTCGCAAAAGTAGGATATTGAAGGGCTCTCGTGGAGAGCTTTTGTGAACGTGGCATTGAACCTCCGGGTTCCATAGTTCCATAGGCTATAGAGTTAGTTAGCTCACGAAGCATTAGTAGATGCCTTGGCTGATACTACAAATAGATTAAATGCAAATTTACTGAAAAGATGGGTTCTACTGACATTGGATAGTCTGTATACTCTTCTTGTTCTATGGCATAGGGGAGAGGAGAAAATAAGATTTCATATCAGGTTACGTCACGCACAGTCGCACGAATTCATTTCCATTAAAAATGGAAAAACCAAGAGGAACAAATTTCACCTCACTTTCCTTTGTGGCAGTCAGACACAAATTATCACACTTATCTGCAAAAAGCACTTTTCAAATCGGATTATTGGGAGAGCCTCCAGTTCCATTTTTTTGGGGGGGGACATGTCTCTCCATTTCCTCGATATTTGTGCCCGTACCTACAGCTGAGACAATTTCCAGCATGAGGAGAGGGGTATATCCTCCTCTGGCATTTATTGCAATTTGTGCCCAAGTAGCGGAAGTGGAATTGATATATATTGATGAGGCTACTAAACGCACTACAGTACGAAGTTCGGTTACTACAGAATACGATTCTTTTTTTAAAAAAAAATGGAAAAGCCAAGAGAACTCAATTTCATCTTACATTCCTTTGTGGCAGTCGGACACAAATCATCACACTTGTCCCCAAAAGCACTTTTTAAGTCAGATTATTGGGGGGCAGTCCACCCAGATCCAAGATTGGGGTCATGTCCCCCTCGTCCCCTCGGGATTTGCGCCAGTACTTTTGGGTACCGATTACTTCGAAGCTCCGGTAGCCAGAATTTTAGTCCGGTCTTAGAGCTCAGAGTGTAGCTGGAAAACGAAAGCTATGAGAAACATAAGCAGTAATGTGGAACAGTTTTAATATTGTTGACGAGAGGGGACAATTCTAGCATCTCGTCTTATCTCCATAACGAGAAGAGAATAAAATTTTATGACAAGACAGCCTCGTCAAAACTTGCCTTCTGTGCGTGAAATCAGTATTTATTTACGTTAGTATCAAGGCAGAGACGTAGCCCAAGCCAAAGTCCAACCCGGGCGGAACAGGTTTGAACCTGTATGGCCGGCGCACGATAATTTTTAACCATTTTTGTCACAAGCCTGAATACATGCTTCTTCGGAACTCAAACCGGGAACCTCGTGAATGACATCTTTTTCTTCTAGACTTCCGTGAGCATTCGACCAGTAAACAAATGCTGTACTCCTTAGTATTCACAGAAAAAAACAGCCCATCCTTTATGTTTATACGCCGTGTTATAATAGAATAGAGAGAAGATAGGAGGATATATGAAAGAGACAGTAACGAAGATAAAAAAATTGAAAGAAGGGAATTTTTAATATTATTATTATTATTATTATTATTATTATTATTATTATTATTATTGTGCCTCACGTCCTCATATCTTTTTTAGAATACTTAAAACTACACCCAATATTTGCTTTGCTTTGAATAGGCTCGACTTTTGGTTGGAGAAAATTTTTCGAGTCACGTTTCAAATAAAAAACTCTCCAACTTGCCTATGCCTATCCTTAAAAAGCAGGATCCTATCCAAAATTAGCCCAGGATAGGGGGCTTATATCTACAAGAAATGACAATCTTAGCAAAATGCAGAAGTATTTTAGTCTGAGAGAAAAAAAAAGAATGAAATCTCTAATTTCTAGTTTTATTAGTCTTGTAGCTCTCAGTCCTTGGCAAAAGTACTGATAGAAATATGGACAATGAATAATGATTATTTTGTAGAACATTCCACTTTAGTATCACAGGAAATTCATCTTCCGGTTTGTTTGATTGCGAAAATTTAGAATATATTGCTATACGATGTAAAACATGTATACTGTCGCAGGCACGTAGCAAGGATTTCGTAATGGGTGGGTCCGTGACATGATATATTATTTTTATCAGACCAGAAACTGTATCATTGTAAGCTATTTTAGTGGCAACATATATTGGTTCGTTTAGCCAGGATTTCGTAGTGGGGAGGGGGCTGGGCGTGACATGAAATACTGTGGTTATCACACCAGGGGCTCGATCAATCTAAACTATTTTACTGGTAACATATATTGGTTTGCTAGGACAATAAAATGAGGATATGATGGTAAATATTCTAATAAGAAACTATGAAGAAACCTCGAGTAAAGGAATATAAAAAACTATTGAAAAAGATTTTTACAATATCTACGTTCCTTACTCTGTTCATTCAAATATAAAATTTCCCTTTCATTATGACCTCAACTATTATAAAAAGTACACATCCAAAAGTGTCTTATAAAATATTTTACAAACTCTGCATTCCTTTCTCTGTTGAATCAAACGTTAACAGAAATTTCTTTCCGCCAACTTCTATCTGTTAAAAATGAGAAGTTAAAGGAGCAGTAGAAAACTGTTCCTGAAATAACAGGTTTGATACTGCAGACAAGCGATGACGAAAAATTATAATAATAAATGTTCACACTATTAGAGAATGGCATTTTTTCGAAAGCTTTAACTTTTCTGATAGTAGCAGACATTTTGAAAATCCTGTAACTATTCTAAAAATTCCAAACTCCCTGACTTTTCCAGGATATCCCGCTCATTCATCACCATGTATTGCAAATAATTCGGGTAATGCGTTCCTCATAAGTTTGGAGTGGTGAGGAAACAATGAGAAGGACACATGTCGACAACGTTATGCTCAAGTTTGCGTATCTTGCTACTGCTTTTGTAACATAATTTGAAACAGACAGTAAAACACTTGCCAATAACTTCTTAAAGCTGATTCTTCATTTTCTCGTTTCTTTTTGTTTCATCATTCCTTAATTTTTAATTTCCGTTTTCGAAGGGGGGTGTAGATCCTCCGGACCCACCCTCCCTTGCTACAAGCCTGTACTGTCGCTGATTTGTGACGACAATCAGAAAAAGAAGTAACAGGTAAATTACAGTAACAGTTTTCTATTAATAGTATTCTATTAAGGGACAAGTATAACTATTCTCATTTTAACACATTTTGGGCTTAAAACTTTTATTCGGTTTCACACTCTTCCCCCTCAAGCTTGGACACAGAAATGGAAGAATATATTTAGAGCTTGATTTTTGATTCCAGTATATTTCAAGCATCATTTCTCGGATTTAGGATATTGGGGGAGGTCGAGGTATAGGGGGCCCCTAAGACTTACAATGGATGAAGAAATAAAACTTACTTTTTACAATAACGTCTCCTAATGATAATTTCTTTATTACCACAAACTGCAATGTAAATAAATCTACTTACAATATTATATAGTATAATTTCTTAGCCGCCAGAACATTTCTGTTCCCGGAAAAACAAACAAGAAAAGCACCTGTGTAAAGCAACTGCTTCGAACTCTGACCTGAAATTTATCATAAGAAAGTTTTTCTATTTCTCTCTCTCGGAGATTTCCATCCCTTTTGGCCTTTGGGATTGCTCATTGACCAAAGTGCACACATGACCGCTATATGCACACATGGTCTTAGGCATAGTCAGTGATTTTGAAAAGGAAACGAGTTTTCATAGTAA
Source organism: Thermobia domestica (assembly GCF_964235325.1). Classification (NCBI taxonomy): domain Eukaryota; kingdom Metazoa; phylum Arthropoda; class Insecta; order Zygentoma; family Lepismatidae; genus Thermobia; species Thermobia domestica. Next base: position 46,788,986 of record NC_137466.1, on the reverse strand, counting down.
TAATAATAATAATAATAATAATAATAATAATAATAATTTGCGTGTGTCCACGTATACACGTTTCTATATTCTTTGAACATTATTTATTACTTAATTTTTTAAAAATTGTATTGAGTATTTATCTTCATTGTTTTCTGTTACATTTTAGGGTTTATTTTACTGCCTATTTTGTAAATTTTAAGTGCCTATTTGCCCACCTGTTTTCCAGGTTTTTAATGCCTAAACATCTGGTCTCTAGTGATAATGATTAATCGAACTTAAACATAACACATACCGGTATATTCTTCATTGCACTTCTAAACTGTTAATAGGAAATTATGTATATAATTTATATATTGCAAGTATTATGTATAAGCTCTGTAATTAGATTGTAAATAAATGTATTATACGAAGACAATGCAATTTTTAGAGCCAACAAAATTTCTTCGAAAGAGCGGAATATTCTTAGATATAACTATTATTAATAAGAATTAATATTTATTATTATTATTATTATTATATTAATATGAATTAACGCTATTAACAAGCTTAGAAGCTTCTAAATGTAGGACCTGCATTTTTCTTGCATAAAGCGGGGTTTGAACCATCGCATTCACCTATCCACAGCGGAACTGACCCTTTATGTTGCAATCAAAGACTAAAATACTAGACCGCTCCACCACGCGGGTGGTTATAAAATAAAGAAGGTGAGTAATATGTAAAATGTATTCAAATATGGTAACTGCTTATGCAAATTTAAAAAAAAATCTTTCGATAGGGATTGCACAGTTTGCATAAACGCTTTGAATTAAGTGAGTATTAGGTGATTTTTAAAGCGCACTGGCAACCCTGCCCAGGACCATCGAGTGACCGTTTCTTGATGATGGGGGTGGGGCACCTGTCAATCAACTCTGAATTCCTCAGCCTCGCATTAAAACCAGCTCCCAGTAATACTTTATGTAGCTTTTTTCCTTTTTTACGAGATTTTTTTTTTTGGAAAAAGGAGAGAAATGTTTTTCTCTGATATATGTTTCTTACCATTTATCTTTGAACTCCTTAAGTAGACTATTTTGTAACTTTTTTGTCATCTATTGCCTTTACAATAATAAAATCGTCATTCCTAACAATTTATTTTATTCTCTTATTTGGAGTTTGCCACACTGATATATTTGTAACAAAATTGAGATTTGCTCCAACGCCTTTAGAATTCTCAACCAACACAAATTCCGAGATTTTGGGGTTGCCTACTATTTCAGGAAAGGGAGAATTGCAGGTGGTAATGCACTTTTGGAGTCGTGTATACAAGCGTTCCTGAATGGCGGCCATCTTTGTTGTAGGTGGAGTGTCAAGTTTTGCATTTGCAAGCGTTTACGAAAACTACAGTTGCTCAGGACATACGAATCAGACGATCACCAAACAAAAACTAATGTTTGCAAGAGAGACTGAGGTACACAGAGAATATAAACTTTTGCTTCTAAATAAATATGCAGGGTTGTAAGCCATTACATGAAATCACCAGAAAAATCTTGAGAAAATTACACTTTTAAAGGGAGCTGTTGGCACTTTTAAAGTGGGGGATTCATAAGTTTTGTCCTGAATACTATTGCATGTAAAGAGTCTGCAGAAATATCCTGGCACCGTAGATTTATGAGGGGGTTCGAAAGTTGAAGTTTATTTTGATGCCATTTTTGGGGCGTGATATCCCAGGAAGACAAAGTGCTACAAATTCCTGCTTAGAAAACAAAGTAATTCTGTACGTGAATAAACTACTGCAAAAAAAAAAAAAAAAAAAATAGTGACATATTACATGAAAAAGAAAGTGAGGATATAGTAAAAACGCGAAGAAAGCACGTGTGCAACGATGATCATAGCCCGGAGAAAATTAAATGTTTGGATATGTTTCATGCTAGATCTTAAAAGCTACGCATACTGCAGCAATTAGACCCGCTTTTGTTTGTGTTCAGTTGTGCAAAAGCTTGCGAGTGGCGTTTGTTTCATCTTTCTAGCTGCATGATCATTGCCACATCTATATGGTAAGAGGGCTAGCTCCGCCTTGGACCCACAACACCCATAGTCGAACTGGACCGCAGTATTAAGGTACTTAATATATCAGCACAGTGCCATTGACATTCAATCTCAGTTACGGAAGTTGACATGTTCACAAGGTTGCGTTACATCTATCCTAACTATATATAAAACTACATGAACTAACGTAATATAAAGGAGCACTTCCGGTTGACGTGGAAAATTAAAATTTAGCATGAGTTTAGCTTTCAAATATAACCCACAGGAAAATTGCCAAAAGTTAATTATCTAAATGTTCGGACCCTTTATTGGACTTATAATCTCATATTTAAGGTGCTTGAAATTGGAATAAAAACTTCGATATGCTTGTACATTTCCGTTAGCGTTACCTAAATTAATACAAAAAAAAAAAAAAAAAAAAAAAAAACGATAGAGAGGTTTTACGGGGAATTGAGAAATATTCCCAATGTTATTTGTATGGACATTTTCTACATCCCAAAATGTTTAAGCACTTCCAGCAGGATTAGAATGATGAAATTTGGCATGATTGTAGACTTTCGAGACTAATCCACACTAAAATTGCCAAAAGTGAATATTCTTATGTTCCGTAACCCGTCCCAGAGGTTCCTGATTCGATTCCCTACAATGTATCTACATAAAGAAGAGTTTATTTATTAATCTTTTTTTTCTTTCAATAATTATTGTAGTCTCAAGGCTCGAAGAGCACGCTGTAATTTCTCTTTTTTTCCTGTTAATAATAAATGATGGCACAAAGCAAATGTCCTTTCCTACCCAAGCTTCCGCAAAGCTAGTTAATATTCCACTTCTGGATTACTTCATTATTTTCCTGTCTGTCCTAACTTCCCTGTAGGTTTGCATTCGCAAGGAATGCTGAAGTATTGATCTAAAGTTCCTGTTTTGGTTATCTACAACGAAGATATAACTTGCTGAGCCGCGTGTCTTCCGTGTTTATGGTTTGATGCCGCATTTAGGCTTTTTTTTGTTTTTTGTTTTTTGTTTTTTTTTTGTTTTTTTTTTTGCTTAAATGTCAGAATTTCTATCGGGTTTGGTGCCCACTTGTGTGGTCAATACCCGGACACGTTTTGCTGAAGATCAAGCTGACGTTGGGCTTCATGACGTATGTGGGAGGTGCTAGTTTGGACACCATCGTCCCATATTCGGATTAGGAGGAGGATAGAGGCGGAGTTTCAACTAAACCCCGGAAATGAAAGATGAACAAAATCAGGAGGATGTGGAACAATTGGAGTCTTGGTGATCAGATTTTGGAGGAGACAACGCGCGCTCAAGGGTCCTTCCTACCCGTCGCATGATGGAACTTCATCGATTTCAAAAGGCAAATTACCGTAGAGACAATCAGGATCACATACACCAAAAGCCTCTCTAAGTTTGTTAAAGTCAAATCTTGCCTTAACCATTTTCCTTTAACATTTGCCGCGCCAAATATTAAAAAAAAAAATCAATTCGAATTGCCTTTTATTTCTAAAATTAATAAGTACCACCTACATCCCATAGTTATGAGGAAAGTAGTAATTTATAAGTTTCACAATTTAAGAGTTGAGTCTGTCTTTTGTAAAATTTCAGCTAAATGAGGATAACATTACTCTTTTTCCTAACCGAAAATTGGTAATGTTTCACTTAGGTTTTAAAGGGTCTGAAGGGGAGGGGGGGATGAAGTAATTTTCATGTCATTTAAATGGGTGTTTTCATGTAATACAAAATCTTATCTTTTAGATAGCTAAAATACAAAAAGAAACTTGAAATTTGGTAGAATTGTAGGTTTTAGAGGTTTGAGGCGGTAGGATGAGCAAATGCTGGGGTCTGGGAGCGGAGCCCCCAGCTACTCAAAGGCTAGTCTATCCTATATAACGCAACCTGGTGAACATATTAACTTCCGTAACTTCGATTAGATTTCAATGATACTTTGCTGATAGATTAAGTGTCTTAATAATGCGGTCCAGTTCGACTGTGGGTGTCGTGGGTGCAAGGGGGAGCTAACCCCTTACCATATAGACGTGGCAACGTTTATGGAGCTAGAAAGATGGAGCAAACGCCACTCACAAGCTTTTGCACAGCTGAATACAAACAAAAGTGCGCCTAATTGCTGTACAATGCGTAGCTTTTGAGATTTAGCATGAAACATATCAAGACGTTTTAATTTTTTCCGGGCTACGACCATCTCAAAAGCTAAATTACTCATTTATCCATTAATTAGCCATTAATATCCATTAATTAGCCATTTACCCAACTTTCTTCGCGTTTTTACCATGTCCTCACTTTTTTCTCCATGTAATATCAGTCATGATTTTTTTTTTTTTTTTTTTTGCAATAATCTATTCACATACAGAATTACTTTGTGACCTAAGCAGAAATTTTTAGCATTGCCCTCCTGAAATATTACGCCCAAATATAGGATCAAAATAACAAACTTTAACTTTCGGACCCCCCCCCCCCATAAATCTACGGTGCCAGTAGTATCATAGCTGTTGGTATTTCTGCAGACTCTTTACACGAAATAGTATTCAGCACAAAACTTATGAATATCTTTATGCCATTCCAACGTACAGTCCCTTTAAAAGTGTGATTTTCTCTAGGTTTTCTTGTGATTTCACGTATTAGTTTGCCACCCTGCATATTTATTTAGAACAAAAGTTTATATTTTCTGTGTACCTCAGTCTCTCCTGTAAACATTAATTTTTGTTTGGTGATCGTCTGATTCGTACATTCTGACCAACAGTAGTTTTCGTAAACACTTGCAAATGCAAAAATTAATACTAAACCGACATCAAAGATGGCCGCCTTTCAGGAATGCTTATACATACGGCACGTGAATGATGTTATTGTCCTTCTTATACACAAGGTTCATTGCACTTCAGTTTCAATAATTTCTGAGATGATCGAGCAACCTGCTCTGAACCACTTCGTATGGATTGACCTAGTTCTGGACGGAGTGTAGATGGTTCTAGCCTCCAATAGTGGCTGCTTGTTCACTTTATGTTCAACATTACTATTTGTCCAAGAGAAGTACAGTATGTTCCAACAATTTTGATGGGGCAGGGCGATAATGTCTTGGATCATACAACTGGAAGGCTCGTGTGATGCAAAGGAATGTGGCATGATGCTTAAAAGAACACAAGCCTATCGTTTGTTGGTTTTCCTTAGGAAATGATGAAATGAATGTAATGATTTTACAAATACTTGTCTCCAATATACAGTCTAAGAAAAATGTTCTTTGAGGTTAAATTAATGAATTGAGTGATATTTAAAGAAAGGGCTTTCGAAATTATTCAATTTTAACAGTAATTTCACAGTATTGCACAGTAATGCACAATACTGTGAGTAGTTCGTTTTTTAAACTTTCAAACTATGTTATGTGTATGTATAAGAAATGTTATAAACTGTCAGTCTGTCTGTTGACAGATAACAGAGTAAAAGCGGAAGACAGAGCAAGAAACTGGATTCAGTGTCCGAAGAGTAGGTTTCATTTCAATCTTTAACATTTTATTTTAACTGAAAATGGCATTAACCTCTCATTTTCGTGATCGATATAAAGCCAAAGCGGAAAGAGTTACTTAGAAACTGTTTTTAGATATTTATTCAGCATTTTCGAACACATACGTTATGTAAGATTTTATGCAGATTATTGTGATGATCGGAATCAAAGTGGATTCTGTTTTCGCTACGTAACGATTTCAGTTTTTCTTTTTCTTTCTTTCTTTTATCTTTTTTTTTGTAACGTCAGTTCTCATTAACGCCTCTGCTTCTCTCTAGTCATTCATATATATCTGCAGTTAAAACGAAAACGAAAAAAGAAATTTTCTGAATGGTATTGATGAAAAAATATAAAATTATATATGAAGCAAATTTTACTGTTGATAACACATTAAGTGATGTGCAGCAACGATATGATTTAAATATGCAAGAACAACATCCACGAAATATAATTATTCGTTCCATTTACCCCATCTGTAAGACATTCATAGACGGCAGTTCCATCCCACGCCAGAAGACTCTTACGAAAACATGCCAAGAATACTATTTATTTTATAGAAGTCTTCAGCTCATAACGATATTTCATATTAAAACTGCATTAACCTAGAAAACAGTTCCATGGCCACAAACCAAATAAAGTTTATCTGTAAATTACATGTTCACATTTACATATAGAAATTTTTAAAGCACTAACGAAGATTCATAACTAAAAATAAATAATAATATACAAACCATAATTAATTTCGGTCATGTTATGTGTATCTATCTTCTTTATATATGATAGATAAATAGATATTATTAGGGTCGTCCTTATACTTCGAACTCCGAGGTTATTAACTCAATAACCCATGAAAAAATTAGCTCAATTGAGTAATATTAAATTAGTGCCCCAAGCGACCTCAGGGTTTCAGTAAATCGACAATATACGTACAATATGAGGCTAAGGTGAGTTGTAAGTTTAAAATGGACAGATTGAGTGATACCACATCTTGGATAGGGATAATTAAGACAGAATCGGATCTATTAGTTTATAGTATGTGTGACGTCCATCTTGAAGTCCACCATTTTGGATTCAGGTCCAAAATTTTCAATAGGAAGCGATCATGGACATCCTTTGGGGTGATTTTTATAATAAACGCATGTATAAAGTTATTTCCAACTTATCTCTAATAATTTAATAGTTATTATGTATCATCATAATATATGTTTATTAACTTACAAGTCTCCCCAAACTTACAAGGTACCTTTGTCGTGTATAGTACGATATAAATGCATTCAAAATTTGAGGTTGCTTGGGGCTGAGCTCATTTTTTTCATGGGTTACTTAGACCTGATATGGAACCATTTTAGAGGATGAGACAAAACCGTAAATTGAAAAATAAGGACCACCCTAATATATCTTGAAATATGAGATACTTTAATTAATAACTGCAGAAAATTGACATGTTCACCAACATTTATGAGATTGTACACTTAGAAAACAAAGTAATGCTGTGTGACTCATACACATAGGGAAACGTACTTCAAAATAGACAGAGCGATGCACGTATCGTATTCCTAACATTTCATTTCTCTTCATCTCCCTATCACTTTTTATTTTTGAATTTTGCATCATTGATTACTCGACTAGTAGATTTGAATCATTGACTGGGAGTCGATACATTATGAATCCCAATACACATGGTATTTTATATTGTAACGTAGTCAAACTTACGCTGTATTACTACTGTGGTTGCAATAAACGAATTAGTTCTACAAGTTACTGTACATTGAAAGATTTGGAATAGTATGATATGAAAGTGTTATACTACTTTTTCCGTACGATATTATTGTAGTCTATTTTGCGATAGATGACGTTACTGCTTGGTCACAAACTCCTACAAAACCTATCCACTTCGTTCAAATATACTTGAGTGAAAGCGTGATTCCGTATTGACCGAATAATACTTACCTACATTGGCGATTCAGCTCTAAACATTTCTGGTGGAGATCTATACCGTTTACATGGGAAAATTCACCAATAACCTTCGGTCTGCAATTACCAACTGTGAGGATGTATATCTTGTTTGATGTATCCGTATGTGCGGCAAAATTGCGAGCTAATTTTCTTGTTTACAAATGACGTCAACCTCATGGCAGGGTTGCCAGAGATACTGGTTTTATTTGAGATTTCTTTCATATGCAGTTTTGCAAAAAGATCAGAAAGATATCCTGAACCAAATCAAATTTAATAGAATCAGTCGTTTACCTACTTTAAGTTGTTGTGCGCTGAATGTGTAAAACTATTTGACATGGGTTGAAACAGTAAATTATGTAGATGGCTGCAAATTTAAATTTTGTTTATGAAAATAAGGACCGCCTTAAGTACTTTAATTCAGTACACAGAAGTAAGCCATTGCAGAGAGACAAATAACGAACGTCTCATTCCTTTTAGTTTTCTTTATAGTCATATGGGTTTGAAATACTGATAAAATTAGTTAACAGATAGAAAGAAGTATCGCTACTTACTTCCACAACAATCCATGAAGAGCTATGGCTAGCTAGATGAAGCATGTTCAACGTGGTGATGCGTGGACAGTACATCAGTTCTCAGGTGCCATTATCTCTGACCTTCTGGACTTGAGTTCATTAATTCTCAATTCACGTCGTTAGCCAAATTATATCATGATGATGAAAAAATGGAATCAAATTTTTCACTTTTACGATCCACGACCCCTTATGATTATGCCTTGGATCCTAAGGGAGCTGATGATAATGAATAAAATGATTGATGATGAAATTGGTAGGAAACGGAGGACATGAGAAAACCCACGCAATGGTGGTTGTCTACCACAAAGCCCATTTGGTGCTAGCTGGGATCAAATCAGGGAAACTACGTACCAGAGGGGAGCACTCTACCACTGAACTACGTTGTATTTTCGCGATGATGGATCAACACCAGAAAATGCTAGTAATCCAATTGGGAGTAGTAGAACCAGGAATACTAATCCGTTATGTGCGCTAACAATTCAGCTAAGATGGTCATATGTTGCTTTTTTGATCTTGTTACTCACCCATAGAGGGTACATTTTAATGTTTATGCTGACGAGAAAGACTCAATAAAAGAAGAGAATTCAGTACAGAACCAATTTGTTAGGTAAAGTTAGAGAGAGTTTCTGATAAGTATGATTGTATAATATCTGTGATAAATTGTAAGAAAAGTGGTATTATCGGGAATCACAAATAGAATATACTACATATTTGGAGAATCAATTTTTGGTATCACAATACAAAGAGGAGTAGGGAAGGGCGTTATTCCCCTCCCTACGCCACTGGTCTACATATATAGTATGTTGAATAAAATATATCAAGTTTAATAGCAGTACTCACACTTCTGTCTACCGCACAGAGAGCTGTCTGTCGTTTTATTAAATTCAATATCAGTCTACTTTTTTTTTTCTACAAGTTTTAACACCTTATTTGTAGTCTAAATATCGGAATGCATTGCTTTGGGTGGTGACATGTTTCTTTGATTCAATTTTTCACTTAAGATCACACCAATCAGTTTAACTCTTAAATTATTATGGCACAACACCTGTGCCATGGCGTCGACCTTCGGAATTTGCTTTATAAGTCTCTAGTAAAGCCTTTCAGACCGGGTTTTTTGCATTCAAATAAATATGGAAGCATCATAGAACATATTTAATGGGCATTTTGCAATCTCGTGTGCTCTATCTGGGGGCTGTGACGTCACAAACATGGATGATGTTTATAAAGAAAGGGGTATATTTGAGAAGTTTTTTTCAAAAAAATAGCCTGATACATTACTATTTACCCTAGAATCATGGTGTGTATCTCGTTGGTTTCGTTATGCGACAGGCTTTCGAAATGTACCACTCAACTTTCCCTATCGTGTACCAGAAGCGGGAATATCTCGTCCAAAATGGAAAAAAGGGGATTTTTAAAGAAAAAAATCCCTTTTCCCCATGTTTTTCTTCACAGGTACACGATAGCGAAATTTGAGTGGTACCATTTGAAAGGCTGCCTTACGCTGAAGAAAATGAGATATAACTCATGTTGCTAGTCAACAGACGTGTGTCAAAAAATCTCGATTTCTTTATTTTTTATTTTTTTTTTTTTTTTACATATTTTTAGTCAGTTACTTTAGTAAAGTATCTACAGTGTTATCACTATTTATTCTAAAGTCATAATACGTACCTCGTTTTCTTTGGCATGAACCAGTCTTTCAAACGGAATTACTCCCATGTCTCTAGCATGTACCATAGTAGAAAAAATTGCGAAAAGGGAAATTTTTGTCAAAAAATCCCTTTTTTCCAATTTTAGACCCCTCTGGCCGGCCTTTGTGTCAACCCACAGAGCCCTCCAAAAATCTCAAACATACTACACATTATGTGTAATAACTGTACGAAGTTTCAATGTTATATCTTTAAAAATAGGGAGGGTTGCCCATGTGCAAACAGTACGAGTTTTCCCGTATGTGAGCAATGGATAACCCATTTTGCACATGGGGCACTATATTTTTCCTGTCTTATTTTTCAAGATATAACATTGAAACTTCGTACAGTTATTACACATAGTATGTAGTATGTTCGAGATTTTTTGTGGCTCTGTGGGTTGAAACAGGGGCCGTCCAGAGGGGCCCAAAATCCGGGAAAAAGGAATTTTTTGACAAAAATTTCCCTCCTTAGCGAATTTTTTCCACTATGGTACATGGTAGTGACATGCGAGTGGTACCGTTTGAAAGATTGATTCATGGCAAAGAAAATGAGGTACAATTCATGTTCCCACAATGAACAGTCTTGATGATGATGATAGTATAGAAATTCACTAAACAGGTATTATCAAGGGAAAATATGTAAATCGGCTGTAGCATCAAAATTATTCATCCCAGAGCCACTTTTTGTATCTCATTCTCTTCACCATAAAGCAAAGTTTTTTTTTTTAAGTAGTAGCATTCGCATGATCGTATCCTACATCAAAGGGGAGATATTCGCGATAAAGAAAAGATTTTTTAAAAAGAAAATAACTTTTTCCCACTTTGAGCGGAAATTTTCCGCATTGATACACTTTAGGGGAATTTTACGGAAGCAGTTGGAAATACTGCTTTACTAGAAACAAACTTCCGAAGAGAAGGAAGGAAAATACCTTGAACCTGGACCTGAAAACGGGCTATGAACCATCATCCTACGATAAATAGTCTTGACGCAATAGATGATTGAGTGAAAGTCTACAAAATACCTCAAAAAAGCCATAATTTAAAAGGGTTAATAGTATCATAATACAGCAAATCAAGACACAGACTGTGTGTATTGATTTTTAGTGTAACTATGTTCTGGCCACCCTGTAAACTAAAGCAGAGAAGCAGTCATACCTCTCCTTCCGATAAACACATAGCAGTAGCAGTGACTCCACAGAATAATCACACGAACTCGTCAGACAGGAATAACAGCGACAAAAGTATCGAAATAAGCCCTATTTTCCAAGACGAAGAGTGATATATATATATATATATATATATATATATATATATATATATATATATATATATATATATAGATAGATAGATAGATAGATAGATAGATAGATATCAGAAATATGTGAGAATATGCAGCGCCATGTTTACATATTTTCAGTCTCCTGAAATGAACATTTGGTGTAGAAGACAATGAAATACCATAGGTATCACCTTAATATTATTACAACTGAGTGTTGAGCTGTCTCAACATACTTAATATACGTCTTCTAATGATTTGAAACTTTTGGAGCAATCTGTATTTTGTTATAATAGCCTTTCGTATTTACTACTTCTCTTCCAAGTCATTTGCATATTTGTATTCTAGTATCAGTTAAAACTGAAGTACAGTTAGCGTATTCTTTTCATGCTACCCATAGCTTTTCAGCTGAAATACAAGTTCCATTTTAACTTTAGTGAACTAAAAGCACAAATTGTTCTCTTTCTTTACCGCGGTACTGATGAAAACAGACTTCAATAGATTCAAAGAAAAAGGTGTAGACCACCACTATTTTTTCCTTTTTCTTTCTCTTTTAGCTTTTATTTTTCTCACCTTCTGGCAGTTGCTACGGAAATGGAATGGAAAGCTGCAAATCGAGAACGAACTCCCCGGGGAGCTGGAAATTGAACAATCATTGTCTCCCATTGCACGTCACAAAGGTTAAGCATTCTCTCTCTCTCGACCTAAAAGGAAAAAGTTTAAATGGAAATTGCGAGCATGATTTCAGAATATATCTAGATATAACTTCAGGAAGTATATCCAATTTTCAAATGGAAAAGTGCATTATTAAATTTAACCATGAAATGAAATGTAATTTTTTAGGCAAAGAGTTCCTTTACTCAACATTCTATATTTCTAATAATATTAATAGATATTTCCATCAACTATTGAAATTCAATACCCTAATACTTAATCACCTGTAGCACATCTCGTGAGATACCAAGAGCAGATATCTTTAACAGCAGGTATCATAGCATGATATACAGTTATTATAGCATGATAGCTTTCTATTTCCTCATATTGTGTAAATATTATCTGTGATTTGATCTTTGTTGTTTTGGTATTTCTGTTTGTAAATCCATGAGCTCGAGCCTTCTCATCTTGCAGCCACCAATGTGGCAACGTTTTCTCCGGCACTCTGCGCAGTGCTAGCAGACGATCTCCGACTTACTCCCAAGTATCCCAAGTACAGTTTCTCGCTGAACCTGTCAATCTCTAAATTGTGGTGAAATTCAACACAGTTGTAGTAAAGACTGATTCATGAGCCTTAGGAATGATCACAAGAAGGAGCTGAAGCACGTGCAAAACACTTGAATGAAGCTCCCTATTGCAAGTGTCGATTTCATCTGGCTCCTAACAAAATATTTCTGCGTATAGTCAGGTGTCTACATGTTCAGAAACCTGGTCAGTACATTCCCTTAGCATAATAAGATAACAGTCCACTAGAATTGTACTATTTACATACAAATTGTTTTATAGATCCCTGTTATATACTTTACGTGCAAACTTATTATACCACCATCATGGGACAGATTTTCGCAAATTCCAACAAGCAAACCACCTTCTACACACAGTTTGCGTTGCTAGACTGCTTCTTGCGCTTCCAACAGAGAAAAGATTTCCATAATGTGCTTATTTCTTAAGATAAAACTGATTTCTTTCATCTAATGGCACATTTCGTTCTGCTGTCTCGCTTGTATTGTTTTATTTGATCTGAAAATCCAGAAGGGAATGATGATAAAATCTTCACTGTTTCTATTATATATGTGTATGTGTATGCAAGGTTCAACTCTTAGCTATGAACTTCAAGAATCTCCATTTGGTTCTTCGCGTATTATGTCTTTCAAAAGTACGTTTACTTACCTTCCTTCTCTTGTCTATTCTCAAAGGAAAACCTTACTCTGCAAAGGAAATTCTTGATTCATTACTCTGCACAATTATTTCTCTCTGTTGTCTCCTTGCCATCCATTGAATTAAAATATCTGACTCGCTCTAAAGAGATTTTCCAAGAACTGACATCGCTTTGTGAAACATTAATCTTGCTGTGAGAATAATTATTTACTTCTTCTCTTCTATCGCTTACTGTTTGCTAAGAAAATCCTTGAAGTTTTTATATAAACGTTTAAATTAAGTTTTGTCTTTGAATATTCTCTATTTAACAGTATCAGGTTAACACCTATTCAAAAGAAACTGGCTTCGAGATTTACGTGATCAAATTCGATAGATAATATCTTCACAATTTATATACTAAAGGCTTAAGTTTTAAGATCATTATTAAGTCTCTATTATTTCTTTTAAAAGGAACAAATTACACCTTCAAGATCGTGTACTGTAATGGTGATTATGGATGCATTAAGTTTCACTGGAAAAATCCTTTGGAACAGAATTCATACTTTTTTGGAAAGAAGAAATAAGGTATAAAATACGTTCAAGAAAATATTTTTAAAATTCATTGCTCAGAAATAAGCATTTAAAGTAACAATAATAAAGTAACCCGTCTTCTCTAGTCTAATGACTAGCGCAGGTATCTCTAGTGCACGTGCTCGCATGTTTGATTCGCAGAGCATTTAATCCACTATAATGGTTCGGATCTCAATTTAAAGTGTAGATCTCATCTTATAGAAGCTTGGCTCCTCACAAAGATGTACAGTCTTTAACAAATCTTGATCATCTATCTTGTTTATTAAAAGTAATTACTCTGATATATTAATGAAAGGAGAAAACAACCAATGTAATCTTATTTTTACACATCAAATCCTCTGTTGGTGTGGATTCAATAACATACAGAGAGTGGAAAAATGACTGAGTGGATCGGGACTCGAACCTGGCACACCGTGTCCATGCTTTAACCACTACGTCACCTAGTCCACCTCCCAAAACAGCCAAATACCCTTTCACACCTGTAGTCAAAGCTCCGAGACCGGTGTTCGATTTTACATGCCCTCTGTAACGCAACTAACGAATGTGCTGACGTTACTTGCATGAGATCATGAATTTTGTATATATTCAGAAAACTAGTCTAAGTGCCTAGTCAGTCGGTTGAACAGAGTCGTGTAAAATTGAACAAAGCAGAATATGATTTTACGAGTTCAAACTGAGGCATTCTCCACATCTAGCCACGAAAATTATCAACAGCGAATTTGGTCCGGAAATGGTGAATGGACACCACACGTCGTTGGTTTGTGAAATTTCTTACCGCAGACATAACATTAAAATATGAGTTTCGCATCCAACGACAAACATGTTATGCTGAGTTCATGGAAAAATACAATTACGGAAGAGAGAATTCGTAAAAGTGTTCGTGCAATTTCGAACGAGTTAGGTATACCCGATACCATTACAAGTCACAAAGGAACCTCACAAGATGCTAATTTGGTACCAAAGAGCCAATATGCACGTTAGACAGTCTTCATTATATTGATAATCACATCCAGAAAAATGAAATCTTTATGTACACGTGTTCGAGAAAATCGACTTTTGGTGAAGAATTAATATAATGCTGAATTTCACGAATGCAGGAGGGTATCGCTGTTGGGTCAAATATTACATAGAACGTCATACTCGGCAAACACAATGTCATACAGATAGAAGCAACCGTGCAACGGGGACCGCCACAGAAAGATAGAGAGAACGAACGAAAAATAGATACCAGAGAAGAATAGCAAAACAAAGCTAAAAAACGGACAAAGATTAAGTTTTGAATGCAGACAAAACCCCTTGAAGCAGAAAGAGGAATCAGTCATGCTACCGAGGTTTACGAAGCCGGAACAACCAGTATAAAACTTTCAAGCCACGAGGAATATGTGGGCAATGTTGTTAACCACACACAGAAAATATGTTGGTACAGAGCAGGGTACGCGAGTACACGCGCGTTCATGTTGTAACGAGAATACAAATATATTTTGTGTCAGCCTGAATCAGACTGCAAAGTTCGAGATGGTAGATTTGAATCGAGGACGACGAAGTACAGTATGAGCACTGAAGTCGAGGAAGATATTTCCTAGATGTTCAAAAGGGATTCCATTGTGAGCTTCAGTCTTCTGGCTCAAGGTCGTAAAGTAAGTCATGTGTCCGCGTTGTGTGCCCTTTTTGAGGGCAACATGTATCCCTACTACGTACAACGTGTGGAAGGTCTTTAGCTGCATGATTATGCATCACGTGAAGCATTTTATTGTCGATTAAGCAATATGCGATGAGAAATTTGTATCATCTGTGGTTTTTTCACCGATGAAGCCCCCTTGGGTAACGATGTATTACCACTTTCCATAATACCCGTAAATGGGGTGGACTCGAAGTAAGAGTATCCAGAATTAATCGCGGAACTAAACTTTAATACGTATTAAATATAATTAATTATAATCCACTCATAACCTCGTGATCCTCTATTGCCGTTAGGAACAAAAATCATATTAAAATTACGAAATATATAGCCAAAGCTACTTCAGCATCTCGAAAAAAAAAAAGTGTTTCTAGAAATAAATTTTCTTTTCGACAATCAAAGTTTCGTAAATTAAATAAATTTAGGTTTCGTAATTCGTTTTAACAGGTATCAGAAAACTTTTATCCGGGAATTCTCGTAATTTGTAATAAATAATGTTTATCTCTACTATTGTATAAAAAATGTGAGTGAAGGACACATCATAGGCCATACCACTATAGGTACTGACATGAAATTTGGAGAGAATAGCCTTTGCCATCAAGGTAAGGAGTAAAAAGGAATTTCTGGAAATACCCTTTCTGAAGGGAACAAGGGGTCCAAAATTTTCTCCAACAATAGTATATCTCACGAATCCCTTGCATTAGAGAGATGAAATTCGGCATATAAACTGTTCATCAGAAATAAGAAAATATTTGTTATAGCGTTTACAAAAGTTTTGCATGAAAAGGGAGAAGAGGGACATCTTTAAAATATTCAGATTTCCCTTTATTTAATCAGAAAGTGCCGAATATGAGGATTCGCTTAAGTTAGAGATCTGAAATGTGCTATACAGAAATGCAAAGCAAATTCGTTCAGAAGCAGCCATGAATGATCAACAGACATGTTGCCCTCATGTTTAATGTATGTCCACGTGTTGTTCAAAGAACGGTGCAGAGTTTCCATGATTTGTAGTATGAAACGCAAATCGTTGGCTGATAGTAACAAAAGTGTGTGGCTGCACGTGCAGCTACCTTGACTAATCAGGTATTGTAGTTTTCCCCTCTTTTTCAGCTTTTGATTAGGACATTTCAAACCACGTGTGCTCAATATTATATATTAAAAATGTTCTTTTCATAGTTGTATGGTGAACTTCGAAAATGTTAGGGATTTTAATAGAATTCATTGAAATAAATGTGCATGAATGAATAAAAACAAGTTGCAATCGATAAGAATCGTCGCTGCTTTGTTCGCAAACTAGCAGTATCAATACGGTTCAATTGATGTAGGCTATAAAGAATACTCCAGGCATTGAATTTCCTTCTCTGAAAATTGGAAGTTATGCAGGAATCAAACCGAATGACCACGTGATGTGTCAACATTTTGTGAAGAAGCGATAGCTAAGTTAACGAGATCTCCAATTTCATTCACAATCAACGGATCTCAGAAGAAGTCTATTTTCATCTTTACGAATATATTAAGGAACGGAATTTTCATTACTACACAAAGGAAAAGTTTTTAACACTTTTCCAGCGTCCGTTTCATATTGCCAAGCTTACAAATAGGTGCGCTATGCCTATACACACTGTTATACTCCCTTTTATTTTGAAATTAAGGATGATATTGCAGGCATGGTTACTTCTGATTGGGATTTAGGTATGTTGGAAACATCGTTAGTGCCAAGGTTGTAAAAGGTCCAATGTAAATCTCGAAAGTGAGTGTTTCGAAAGGATGAAGACACGATGTACTCTACCCGGCCACCCATAGGAACTATTTGTAGATTGTTTTGGAAAGCGCGTTGTTCCATGACTACAAAGATGTCCCGATCTCAGTCGTGATATTTTCTGTGAGGATATCTGAAAGACAGAAGTACTGCGTATTTCCTGTAATCACTGCTCACATAAAAGCGACAACGTGTTGCCTTGATGAATGCAGAATTTTCATACCAGGCTGTTAGAATGTGTGCGTAGACATGGCATACTACTGCTCAATGTCATCTCAAGCTGTAATGGAAGAAGTAACAGACCATTTTGCTTACGATCATAAATTTAATATTGTTCACAATATATATAAACTATAAAATGTATGTGTTACCAGTGGTGGATCTATCCCGAGGCCGGGAGCCTAGCCTCCTCCAATTTTTTGAGTGACAAAAACAATTGAAGCTATGATTTATATATTTTTGAAAGTTTATAGTAAACTCATGATATGCCTGATAGTTTGGGTCTGGCTGGCCTTCCACTTTTTACATTCTAGATCCGCCACGGTTTGTTACCAAGTTTGATCGTGCATTGAATGTCAATTAAAATTTTCCTTTCCCCTGTGCCGTTCTGAGTAAAAATATTACACTAAAACATAAGTATCTTTCTCGCTTAAACTTGTACAAAGTCATCATTTATATAACTAAAATCAATATTAAAGGCAAGTTTGTATTTAATTAGAAAACATTCAAGAGGAATGAGTCTTTCTTGACCAGTTAAAGTTCTTTTCAATATTTGTTTTGATTTTCTACTGTACCTTATATATTTTAAACTTCAAAGGAACTGTGCATTAAGTGCAACAGTTCCTTTGAAACAAAGTAAATGATTGATGTAAATCGGTAGTAGCTTCTTTGAAGAATTTCATTTAAGATCAAAAGTAAATGTCCTTTTTTAACGTAGATTTTGCAAATATCTTTGCAGTAATCCATCCAGTAAATGAAATGAGAAATGCTAAGGCTATTTTTCAATTAATCATTTTGCTTCATTTACAGGTTTGTTTCTTGGCAACGATAAACCATTCTAATATTATTTTAGACTTAAAAGTTCATAAACATTCATGTATTTCTAAGTCATTCACATGAATTCTATAGATGTTTAAAAAAGAAAACGTAAAAAGCTTTTAGAGATATTTTAAATGAGAAGATAAACGAAAAATTGTCAGTAGAAACAAACTTAATAATCCAGTCGAGTTTGGTATCGATCATGAACATAATTAATAATGAACCTTTTTCTTCATAGCATGTTTTAATTGTCTTCCTCATTAACCTCGTATAAAGTCCCCACTGATCCGATATCTGCTAAGACTTCCATCTTGGAAAAATGGTGAAAAAAGTGGCACTTTTATTCTACAAGTATTATAGCTAACTTCTTAGAAATTGCAAACTTCAGGAAGAAATTAAACTGCAACAATTTTCAAAAACCAGAAAATTTCCTATCAAATCGAGTATTAGATTTTAACAAGACTTATTTTTTCAGAATAATCATTATCACTTTCCAGAAAATTATATTAAAAACAAATTAGAGTTGTCGGTTTGGAATTGTTCTTCAAAATATTTGTACCGTCGTCTCGTTAATATCAGGATTTACTCAAAAGGTGACTGGATTTACGATACGTAAACCCAAATATTAAGAAACAACAATCACTTGCCAGCACAACCCATTCGCAAAATGGACAAAAAATGTAAGCCTTGAGCTCAAAATTGTGTGTTTGGATTTGTTGTCCTCCTTCCCTAAATAATAGAACTAATTGGAGTCTAGCGTCCCTTTACAGCACCAAGTCCATATGAGATGTGAATCCACAGTTTAAGGTGGAATTTTATATGGAATACCATGCTTGTTAGCAAGAATAATCTCATTTGTAATATATCAGTTTCTACTATGTCTTCAACTGTACCTACAAAAATAGTGTAACTACTAATTTCATAAACAATACTTTGAATAACAATTTTGTTAAGTATAAGAATACTATGACGAAAGCAATACACGTAAGACTGTAGTGACTGATAATAATACCCAAAATATACGATAAAATAGAATATTTAACTTCCTAAATTATAAAATACAATAGTAAATGTAATATTAAATTTTCAGATACAAGTTATGAAACAAATTTCCACTAAAATTATAAACAATATTTTAGATGAAAAGTGTTACGGTAGATATTTTTCATTCTATTAATTCCTTCATAATAATCATCCACTTTTATTAAACATCCGTCTCCTTCGGCCTACGGGGACATCAAATTAAATTAAAAATCTTCCAAATCATTGCGTTTGCTATGATGAGTGCTCGGACAGATATGTTGGAACTCTCCAAATGTCTTTGGTATCACGACGTTCACTACGGAAAATTTAAAAGCGGAGAGTAATGCGTACTCGAATAAAAGAAAATAGCAAAATCTGGTCACGAAAACCAGCATGAACGGTGAGTCGCACTACGCATTACTCCCAGAACTGAGTGCCAAAAGAATAGCTGATGAACCTTTCCCTCAAGAGCTGAGAGTTATGAGGTTAGTTTTAGCCAAAGTAATCAATTCATTAACTCCGTGGATAATAAAATATGGGGATAAAGGCAATAGAATCTTTAACCCATTCAGGAAAATCATTTCAAATCAATTTTTATTCGGAGACTAAAACACACACACACACACAAAAAAAAAAATCATTTTCCAACTTTAGTTTTATTATACAAATGTAACACATGATATGACTTATTTAACAAATTAAATACACATGAAACTTATATATGACATTTGTCCTATTTGTCCAGGTTTTGTGTTTGTATACCAGACTCATTCTCAAAGGAACGATCAACTCTGTGTGTGTGTGTGTCTATGCAACGTTCACCTCTGAAGGGTACCCTTTAGGGATGACTATCAGTCTTTCTTCAGATACAAAAACAGCTATCTTTAAAGTCACCCAAGTCTATGAGTGTGCATTGAATAAATTATGTGACAGATTAAACCGAAATGAAGCTATAAACCACAGATGTCATTTCCGTACAGATGTTTATATCACATATATCATCAACGGAACGATCGACTGTGTGTTTATATACCACAACCATATTACAACACCAATAAAACCTTTAGTATCTAGGTTAATAAACCATTATAATAAAAATAATAAAACTAAAGTTTCAAGATAAAATATTACTATAAAAGCAACAAAATTCATCATAAGAAAAAATACTGTGATGAAGTTAGTGAAACTTTTAATTTGGTGAATAAGAAAACATAATGATAAGATAAAACTCAAACTCTTAATATAGCAGATAAGAAATATTATCATTCGAAAAATGAAACCCGTAATGCGGTAGATACAATTTTATGATAAATCTAATAAAGCGCTTAATTTGGTACATATTTAAAGTAAAATAAAAACCTAGAAAATGATTAATAATGCAAATAATAAACTATTATGATAAAACTTATAACATCTATGATACTTATATAATAGATAACAAATGTCATGATAAAAGTTAATGAAACGTTTAACTTGAGCAAATAAATGAAACTAATAAAACCATTACTGGAATAGGTAACATAATGTTACACTGAAAGAATTAGTGGATAATAACATATTATAATAAAATTAACAAAACACTTATTCAAGTAGACTAGAAGATACTGTGATTAAACTAATAAAATAATTTTGTGCATATCAAAATATCAAGACAAAACTAATCGTAATATGGTAGATAACAAAACATCATGACAAAACTATTAAAACCTTTAATAAATCTGATGGTAAGACATTTGTGATAAAACTATTAAAACTTTGAATGAAGTTGTTAATAAAATATTGTGATAAGATAGTAAAACACACTAATATTGTAAAACCTTTTTGATAAAAGTAATAGAATTCTAAAGGCGGTATTTAATTCTACCATATCATTACCACTTAAAGAAAAAGTCGTCAAAAGTTTAGATACATGCCAATCAATACATCTTACTGAGCTTAACAGAATTATATGCATGAGTATAAAATCTCAAGTGTAGTTTTCTAAGAAATGAATTTCTATGTAGACCTTAAAAATTATCTTATGCGTGAACTCTGACACTGTGGTGAAACTGGTACTGACACCTACCCTCACTGAGCTCTTCATTATGATTCTAGAGCTAATGAGCTAAAGCCTAAAATCATAATTAATATTAACTCTTAAATTTTAATACTGCCCAAAGACAACACACATATCGGTCGACAGATTATATCGAACAAAACAAAGTAATTGCCTTGTGGTAGATTAACATTCGTAGTCTTTTTTTTTGGGGGGGACTAGAAAAACAAACATTATTGGTGTTAAAATATGTAATTCGTTGTCAGTAGTAATTAGATTGTTACTTTGTTGGAAGAAATTGTTATATATTTATGTACTGTGTATGCAGTAAAGCACACTGTTCCCTAATAAGCTGAATTTATTAATGTTCGTGTTTTTGTAAAGGTGAGAGATGTACTCCTTTTATGCACTTGTTATATTATGTTGTAAACACACACACACTGAAAAACTTTGTAAATAAGTTTTAAGATATAAGTAAGAGAATTATGTCATGGAAAGAATATTTATTAGGTAGTAAAGTACTAGATAATTGTATTAGTACTTGATAAAGTATTAAGTAATAAGTGGTTTACTAGATAAGAATACGTTTTTCATCTAGCAGCATTCATTACATACTCTCAGAACTAGAAAAATTAAGATGTTTAAAATGCATATTGTGTTATAGTATTACAGTACACTTTAAAAAAATGATGAATCAAATGTAACAAAGTATTGAAGTTATTCTGCACGAGTGTGTAACACGCAAAGAAGAATGGATAAAGAACTAGCTACATGAGATAATAGTATACCATTAGAAGCAGACAGAAGACCATGAAGTTGCCTTTAAACAATGTAAACATGCGTATGTGATGTCGGTTGCGATTACACTGCTGAGAGAGAACTTTAATTGTTTACCATCGTCTTTACCAAACATCTCTATGTGGTATCCACCATTAATTAGTATCAATCATTGAAGTGGTTCACTGGACAGAGCAAATTAAAATCTCGCTGGAGTTTCCTTAGCATTACAATGCTTTGCACTACCAGATAATTCTATTAATGTACTTCGACAGAGCATAGACTTGACTCCATTCGACAGAAGAAAAACTATAAAAATAAGTATTATCTTCCATGACCATGAAGAAGTGGTTAAATAATTAGAATCTGCTGGTGCCTCAAACTTTAATTTTGAAGCCTAAAATGACTATATTTAATAACACGAAACTAATGGTGTGACACTATTGATGGAGCAAACAAATCTTATTCCATAAATTATTGATAAAGTTTTTAAAACTTGTAAAAAATGGCATATTAATGATCACTGGCAGTGCTTAATTTGTAATGAAAAATTATTTAAAATGTCTTGTTTTAGCAACAATTCAGATTTCTTAAATGACGCTATTTCTTGTGATACTGACAAAACTTGGAATTTTATTTTTATAAGACCTGAAAATTAGAAAATAAGGAATTTGCAAATTTATGTTCATTCTACGATTTATAGGAGTATGCGGGATGTTTTTAAATCCTAGTCTAAATTGAGAAAGTAATGGATTCCAAATTGAAAATTTCATTAACATGAAATAGCATAGTGTCTAAGCGATAAGTGTGAAAGGGGCGTTAAACTCAAACTCTCGTATGAAATAACATATAAAAGGTTAATTATATCTAAACCTTTACCTGTAA
Organism: Thermobia domestica; assembly: GCF_964235325.1. Classification (NCBI taxonomy): domain Eukaryota; kingdom Metazoa; phylum Arthropoda; class Insecta; order Zygentoma; family Lepismatidae; genus Thermobia; species Thermobia domestica. The sequence goes on along the minus strand of NC_137466.1, from coordinate 46,766,343 downwards.
TGTACAGTCCGCTAACACTATACCTTTTAACTATCGGAACATTCTTGTAGTAATGTAACTAGGGGGGACAACGGAGCTTGTTCCCCGGATTGGGAGGGCGCAAAATTGGGCAAATATTTGAGGGAACGTTTCGGTTTGGTTGGTTAGGGGAACACTAAGGCAAGTTCTTGCCCCAGGCGACAACTTAATAGTTACTTCGCTGCATTCTTGCAAACATTTTCAGAATCCCGAAGTTAAATGTTAATGACTTGTTCTAAATAACAATACATCTCCTTTAAATTATAAATATTTAAAGCTTGTTGAGCTTAAACTTTCAAATGCCCGTTCGTGGACTAGTAACTAACACGTATGTTTTCAATGTGCGTATTACAGGTTCGATTCTTGGTTAAGAATTAGCTCCCATACGACCGTTTACTGGCACATAATTGCTCGTCCAGACAATGTCTCACAAAGTTCAGGTGCTCTTTCTTGTTCAAGTAAATAACATTACATATGTCTCATCTGTATAATTCTGTGATTGAAATATTTGGAACCAACACAGTTTCGCCCTTGAAGAGGGAAGGGTCTCTTAGATGTTCGGAAATTATTCACTATATATAAACTCTGTGCATGTCACCGTCAAACATTCCAAATTCATGTGAATGCTACTGTTCCCACATAATATAATTAAGTTTATTGATTTTATCCACTACACGATCATCATCCATACCTAGAAACAATTGAGTCTTTCATAGCGATATTTTGTTTTGTATTCGATTATCCACTATCCTCGAAATTCTACCCAAATGTCGTGATCTCCCTTGTGTGGTCCCTTCATACCTTAATATATTGCGTGAACAACTTTGAGGTAAAATATATAAGTGTTGTAGTGAAGTCACTTCTAGTTCTGAACTGCATTCTCTCGGGGTTCCTGAGCACACTCGCCCTTACCAATTCAACTACTCCCATGCTTTTTGCAAATCTAGTAAGAATTCGATAAATCAGTAACACTTTATGTTTCTTTGTAGTTCCTAGACTACCTTTGAAATGGTTAGAACATCAAGTTCAACTTCATCCAGATCACTACATAACTTGACCGGAAACTTCTTTTCCATGAACATACTACACGGAAGGCAGCTCAGCATCTACGACTCTCCGATATCTTAACTTCATTAACGAAATCAAATTCGAATCCATGACAGGACAATCGGTTCTCGAAGCTATATTATGACGACCAGTTTGCAACTTCTGCCTGCGAACACACTTTGCCATACTAGAAACTTTCGCTAGAGAGAGTCTAAAACCATGCGACATACATAATTTCTGGTTGCTCGAGGAGAACATACAAATAACACAACTAGATGAAGATTTGAACACACCATACTTGAACGAAGTCATTCTATGACAGCAAGGAAATTTTGGAGACATCTGCAGAACTCAACGTTAGATCTTTCAGCAACCTATAGGATGACAACACAACACCAAACCTACTTATCTGTTCATCACTATATCTACCGAAAAACATTGTCTCATTAGAAAACTACACTGAGAAAAATCAATTATCCGGACAGCGGTATATTGTACAAATACAAGGATTCGTTATGTTTACTAAGGAAATCTGTACGGAGCGTACTTTATCCATATGCTACACAGGTATTGCCTTTTACCCGCTTAGATATTACATCATGTCGCTGCAGGATGTCTCACATCTAACACTCTTCTGTATTTTACATACGTATACGTTATAACAAAATACTTTGGATAGTGTAATAATTACCTGTACCTTGGGCAGAAAGTGCTCATACATATGCACTATACTTCATAGAATGTTAATTTAATAATAACAGAAGAAGAATGTTTTTAATATATGTAAAAATTATTATTATGGGATAGTTGTTGCTATGTAAATGTTTATGGATACCTCGTCAGCAAGTTTGTGTGCTTGACAGTTTGAAGGAAAATATATTATAAAGTATATCAGCTAATAAACCATTTTAGCAACGTTCATCGACGTTATCATTCTAATAGAAAAGGTGAGAATAATGGTATATAATTATTAAAGATATTTTTTTACTTGTCAATGAGTACTACCACTCAAGATTTATACATCTTACTTTATCGAACCAGGTTGACGACTACTCTTAGTGAGTCGTTATAACGTATGTTAAATACTTCAGCTATATGTTATATATGTCCATCTGTGTGTGATGTCCTGACCGCCTATAGACTCCTCTTTCTTGCACCATAGATGACGTCATGAAACAACGGTCGTTTGCTTGCGAGTTGGTTTATAAACGAGGTTGTTTACAAACGGAAAAGAAGAGCGGAAGGAAACAAAAGCCTGGGTAAGTGCAATAGTAAACTATCACTTTAGTTAAATATTCCATTAATTATATATTCCTTTAGTATAACTTGCTTTAATATAGTACTAAACAAGTAATGTGATTTATGACTACAATTCTTACTATTGTAACTCGTTAATGGTTGAGGAGAAAGGAATGGGTTAATCTGAATTTTGAGAAATCTTTGAATATTAATGTTTTGTAACTTTTTACATCTCAATGTACTCAAAATGAATGTTATGTGTTTATTCATTCCTTTTTATATGTGACGGTTTATTACTTGATGGAGATTTACTACAGGACTGCTTAACATAATTGCTAAGAAACCGTTTTCAGCGCGAACATTTTCTTGTGTAGTGAATGAAGATTTAGGATTTAGATTTCTGGGCTTTCGGCATCAATGACCTTGTTAGCCCGTCACATGTGAGTTATGACGTCCCTCGGTGAGCACACTATCCGGGGAAAGGGAAGGAAGCAAACGGCCTGGGACCTATATGTTGGGTACCACCCGGCATTTGCCTGGTGTGAAATGAGGAAAACCCAAGAAAGCCTTATTCAGGATGGCTGGACTTAAAAGCTTTTGATACTTTTTCGACCGAGTGCCCCTACCGGAATCGAACCTGGGTCCGCTCGTACCGAAGGCGAGAGCGTTAGCAACTACGCTACGCGGAGCCACTTGTGTCTAGAAAATTTATTTTTACTAGGATATTTGCAACATTTATTTCATTTCTTTGTTTATTTTTCTTTTTCTTTTTGTTTTTTAACAATAAAACAAAACATATTTTACAGCCTCACTGAAATTTAAAAACAGCAATCAGTTCTTTTTGTTTTGTTTTGTTTTGCTTGTTATGTTCTCTAGTTAACTAATGTTTGAGTTACTGACAAGGAGAATTAAAACATTATTATTGTTTCATAATTTTGGAACCAAAAATTAGATGTTTTTCTTTTTTTCCTTGTGTTGACGTCATTGTGGCAAGTTGGGGTGTTTGTATCGTACCTTGGCATTAATTTGGTTACTAGCACTTAGTTTCAAGGTCATAAGTTGCAGACCGCTTGAACCAGCTAGTACACAGCTTGAAGAGTTAGGAGTGTCAGGCGTTTGACTTGCAGCTTTCGTTACAGCGTCTAAATTGCAGTATTGGATTGCGTCCAGCTTCTATCGCTGGTAAAAAAGTTATATCGCTTTTGTAATATGGTAAGAAATACAATGTAACAGTTAGGTATAGTATATATGACTAGTTTAATCAGTCGGAAATTACTCTGTTTCCTTGTCTTATTCTTTCGATTATGTTTAAGTACTGTGACTTCATAGTATTGTTTCACTATTTCTAGAAGGAATTAAGTATTAACGAAGTAAAGAATAAGCAGAAGCCCACTTTGATTGACGTTTACTATTTCTCATACTTCATTGAGAATGTTTTGATCCCCAATTGCGCAAACTTCTAGTATATGTATGTATGTATGTATATATATATATATATATATATATATATATATATATATATATATATATATATATATATATATATATATATATATGTGTGTGAGTAGTAGTGGCCCCGTTATGGTTCGCCGAGTAAGCAAAAATTTTAGTGACGTCATAGGTCAAAGGTCAATGACCTTGGCCCGGGGTCAATGACCTAGGGGTACCTAGGACCACCCCCTCTAAATTTTGGCAGGGGTACCTTGGTCCACCCCCTAAATTTTGACAGGGGTACATAGGACCACCCCCCTTAAATTTTGGAAATTGCCAAATCTAAAAATTTGGTGTGGTAGCCTAGGACCATAGTATGTACCTCTATCAGTATTGGGGGTCTACGTCGTTCCCTTTCATGGGTAAAAAATTGCCAAAAATTCAAATTTCGGGGGTTTTTGACCTAATTTATCCTCTTTGATGAGGTGTTATTACCCTATATGGTTATATGGGCGTATACAGGGGTCGATTACCTTTCATAAGACATGGGTATATTAATGCACCCCTTGAAAAATTTGGGAGGGGTACCATGGCCCACCCCATAAATTTTGGAAATTGATCATTTTATATATTTGGTATTATAGTACTGGACCCTAACATGTATTATGATAAATTTGGGTGGTCCACCTCGTTTCCTTCTAGGGGTACAAAATTGCCAAAATATAAACGTAAGCAATACGTTATACCGTGTGTTTGGTTTTTGGTCGATTTTATCCCCTTTGATGAGGTGTTATCCTATTTAGTTATATGGTCATGTATATAGGTTCATTTCCTATCATAAGATATGGGTACATTGATGCATCCTTTAAAAATTTGGGAGGGGTATTTTGGCTCATCCACTCGGTTTTAGAAATTGTTTAATATAAGCATTTGGTATCATAGTACAGGTCTCCAATATGTACCACTATAAATTTGGATGGTCCACATCGTTCCCTTTTCATAGGTAAAGAACTACCAAAAATCAAATTTCGGAGGTTATTGACCCCTATTTAGCATGTTATATGGGTATGTATAGAGGTTTATTACCTTTATATGTTTATGTTCCCTTTTAAATTTGGGAATTATCAAATAAAATTCGGTAAACGTTTTCTAGGACCCATTGTAGATGTTGATGTTCCTCTTATGGCCAAATATTCAAAATTTAAATGTTATTGACCGGCTTTATTATTGAATAAGTACAGGATTTATTACTTTTTTCATAAGACACAGGTGTATTTGTGTACCAATCTTAAATTTTGGAAGGGGTACATTTCTTATTGTCGTATCAATAATTGGTAATTGTTCTTAAAATTGGATAGTATCTCATTCATTGGGTAAATCATTGTCAAATATGAGTATGATCACGTGATCAGTTATTAACCTATGATGGGATTAGGAGTCCAGAACATTGGTACATTGAAACTTTGTAGGATAATTTGAGAATGCGTCATTGGTTTTGATTATTCCCGCCAAATATAAACGTAAGCAAGACGTTGTACCACATGATTGTCCTTGATGAGGTAGTGTACAGGGATTCATTTCCTTTGTTGTGGTACTTCTTAAGTTTGAGTACACACACTTTTAGAAAACAGTTGGTTCTACTCAGGTAAACAATTGACGGACATTATTGACCTTATTGAACATATAATGATATGATTAATTCTAAGACTTAGGTATATCAAGAGAAGTATTCTTTAAATTTGGGAATGGTGATAAACAGAATTTTAACATAAGGTGCGAAATTTGAAACAATACATTGAACTTTAGTCGCAGCTCATAGTCTAAGATCATTGGTGGTGATTGATTTGAAATCTGATAGCTAACCTTATTGAATCTTATGACTCATAGACGAAAGGCAATACATGCTACAACAGTTTAAAATTTAATCATAAGGTGATGTAATCTGACACTAGCAAAGTTATTGTTAATGCAATTTGATTGGATGATCACTATCTTTCCTGCAATCTGATTGGTTGATCACTATCTTTCGTGCAATCTGATTGGTTGATGATTTTCAAATCTTTGCTGTATTCAGTTTTAAGTTTTGTTTAACATTTAAAAATCTTGGTTTCGTTCAACATTTTGCACTCACTGATAAATATGATCAAAACCGTTTATTTGTTAATCGAATAGTTAAAAACCGGATAAAGTTTGACGGTTAACCGTGAAACGTAACATTTTTAGTTTGAAATTTTTTTGCTTGAAACTTTTTGTTTGAAAATTCTTGCTTTCAAATTTTTGTTTGAATTTTTTGTTTCAAAATTTTGTTTGACATTTTTTTGACAACTTTTGTTTCAAAAATTTTTTGTTTAAAAATTTTTCGTTTGAAATTTTTTAAAAAATTTTTCGTTTCAAAATTTTGTTTAAAATTTTGTTTGAAATTTTTCGTTTCCAAATTTTTTCGTTTGAAATTTTGTTTGAAAATTTTTGTTCGAAAATTTTGTTTAAAATTTTTTGTTTGAAATTTTTCGTTTCTAAATTTTTTGTTTGAAATTTTTTGTTTCACAATTTTGTTTCAACGATTTTTTGTTCTAAATTTTTGTTTCAAAGTTTGGTTTGACATTTTTAAAAGTTTGTGCACTCATTAGTAAAGAACCGGAACTGTTTAGAGCAAAAACCTCTGGCAACATTGTAGTGCAATAGTACACGTCAGAACATGATAATGCAACGTCATCAGTTTTGCATCATCGTTCGAGTTAGTATTAATGATAACATCATCATGGCTACTTGTCTGCAGTTTCTAAACACGCGTGATGTGATGAAATCATTTACCAAGATTACTGATTTACAACAGAATGTACCTTATAGAATCTTAGCTAGCCAAATGATCCCTACAAAGTTTGGATTAAGAATCGTAGTGAAGCTTGAAAACGATAAGAATATAATTTTACCAGCAAGATATTTACCCATGGAAGCATCAAAACAAGAAGAACTGCTGCGTTTCTTAAATACTGGATCTGTGTCTTTATGTTACAAAGGATTCTTGGGTCGAAGTCATCAACTTGAATTTAGTACACAGCCAGATTCGTCAGCAATTGTGATTCAAACGTCAGCACATTAGACATAGTTGTATGAATTTGGTTGGTCGGCATGACGTCAGCGACTGTGATGAAATCATGAATTCAAACGTCAGAACATTCCTTACCAATGACGTCAGCAATAACTATAAACCAGCAAATACAGTGTCATCCCACGAAATCATTTGAGCAAGTGCTTTTCAGGAGGAAAGATGTGTACTTCTAACGATAAAGAGTTCATCTTCGCAAGCTATTATCCAATAAATATATTTCAAACAAAACATGTGATGATTGGTATCAGTGCTAGAACATTTGAACCTGTGATTCGATTGGGCAAAGCAGAACAATTTGGTGTACAACTGACCTGTGAAGAATGGCAAATATTATGTTCACGAATCGACCAAATGAACGATTATTTTCATGATGAGCTAAATGTGACCATAGTCAAATCATTAGGCTCAAATCATGAAGTGGTGCTGCGTACAGTCCTCGAAGAGAAGATGGTGCTGTTACGTAAAAAGAGTACATTCCATGTCCCTCGCAACATGGTGTATCTAACACAAACGGAATGGAACAAATTCATCAGCGTATTTCAGTGTGTGAAACATGCAGTGGAAGTGTGCAACAAAACTAGTATATTCCTGAAAAAGTACTATTTTGAAAAATGTGTTATGCATATTGTACAACATGTATCTAGATATTGTGATGGTTGTCAACATCGTTCGTGGGTGCATACCTGTATTGATAAACAGTTTATTTGTTATCAAATGGACATTGAGTTTCCACCAATTGATATTGCAATAGACCTTAAAAGACTTCAACTGGAATTAAAATTATATGCTAAAGACAAACTAGTGCAAGAAGTTGAAAATACATTGTATCGACAATATCCAGAACCACTATCTGGTATGGATGTATGTGGAGTGTAATAAAATGATCCACTTCAATGAATTGTGTTTTTTCATTTCAAGTACAACCCCAGGTTCTGACGTGTACTATTGCACCACAATGTTGCCAGAGGTTTTTGCTCTAAACAGTTCCGGTTCTTTACTAATGAGTGCACAAACTTTTAAAAATGTCAAACCAACTTTGAAACAAAAATTTAGAACAAAAATCTTTGAAACAAAATTTTGAAACGAAAAAAAAATTCAAACAAAAAATTTCAAACGAAAAAAATTCAAACAAAATTTTGAAACGAAAAAAAAATTTCAAACAAAATTTTGAAACAAAAAATTTCAAACAAAAAATTTGGAAACGAAAAAATTTCAAACAAAAAATTTTAAACAAAATTTTGAAAAACAAAATTTGAAACAAAAAAATTTTAAACAAAAAAATTTGGAAACGAAAAAATTTTAAACAACAAATTTTCAAACAAAAAGTTTCAAGCAAAAAAATTTCAAACTAAAAATTTTACGTTTCACGGTTAACCGTCAAACGTTATCCGGTTTTTAATTATTCGATTAACAAATAAACGGTTTTGATCATATTTATCAGTGAGTGCAAAATGTTGAACGAAACCAAGATTTTTCAATGTTAAACAAAACTTAAAACTGAATACAGCAAAGATTTGAAATCAGCAACCAATCAGATTGCACGAAAGATAGTGATCAACCAATCAGATTGCAGGAAAGATAGTGATCATCCAATCAAATTGCATTAACAATAACTTTGCTAGTGTCAGATTACATCACCTTATGATTAAATTTCAAACTGTTGTAGCATGTATTGCCTTTCGTCTATGAGTCATAAGATTCAGTAAGGTTAGCTATCAGATTTCAAATCAATCACCACCAATGATCTTAGACTATGAGCTGTGACTAAAGTTCAATGTATTGTTTCAAATTTCGCACCTTATGTTAAAATTCTGTTTATCACCATTCCCAAATTTAAAGAATACTTCTCTTGATATACCTAAGTCTTAGAATTAATCATATCATTATATGTTCAATAAGGTCAATAATGTCCGTCAATTGTTTACCTGAGTAGAACCAACTGTTTTCTAAAAGTGTGTGTACCCAAACTTAAGAAGTACCACAACAAAGGAAATGAATCCCTGTACACTACCTCATCAAGGACAATCACGTGGTACAACGTCTTGCTTACGTTTATATTTGGCGGGAATAATCAAAACCAATGACGCATTCTCAAATTATCCTACAATGTACCAATGTTCTGGACTCCTAATCCCATCATAGGTTAATAACTGATCGCGTGATCACAATGATTTACCCAATGAATGAGATACTATCCAATTACCAATTATTGATATGACAATAAGAAATGTACCTCCTCCCAAAATTTAAGATTGGTACACAAATACACCTGTGTCTTATGAAAAAGTAATAAATCCTGTACTTATTCAATAATAAAGCCGGTCAATAACCTTTAAATTTTGAATATTTGGTCATAAGAGGAACACCAATGGGTCCTAGAAAACGTTTACCGAATTTTGTTATTTGATAATTCCCAAATTTAAAAGGGAACATAAACATATAAAGGTAATAAACCATATAACGTGCTAAATAGGTGTCAATAACCTCCGAAATTTGATTTTTTGGTAGTTCTTTACCCATGAAAGGGAACGATGTGGACCATCCAAATTTATAGTGGTACATATTGAAGTCCTGTACTATGATACCAAATGCTTATATTAAAAAATTTCTAAAACCGAGTGGATGAGCCAAGATACCCCTCCCAAATTTTTAAAGGGTGCGTCAATGTACCCATGTCTTATGATAGGAAATGAACCCATATACATGACCATATAACCATATAAGGTAATAGAGCCTCATCAAAGGGGAGAAATTGGGCCAAAAACCAAACACGTGGTACAACGTATTGCTTACGTTTATATTTTTGGCAATTTTGTACCCCTAAAAGGGAACGAGGTGGACCACCCAAATTTATCATGATACATGTTGAGGCATGTACTATGATACCGAATGCTCAAATTGGAAAATTTCCAAAATTTAAGGGGTTGGCCATGGTACCCCTTCCAAATTTTTAAAGGGGTGCACAAATGTACCTATTTCTTATGATAGGGAATAGACACCCAAACATAACCATATAACCATATAAGGTAGTAGGACCTCATCCAAGAGTATAAATTGGTCCAAATGACCAAACACGTGGTTGTACTAAAATTTGGCAATTTTGTATCCCTAAAAGGGAACGAGGTTATAGTAATATATATTAGGGTCATATACTATTATACCAAATGTTTAAATTGGGCAATTTCCAAAATTTAAGGGGTGGGCCAAGGTACCCCTCCCAAATTTTTAAAGGGGTGCATCAATATACCCATATGTTATGAAAGGGAATGAACCCCTGTATACGCACATATAATCATATAGGATAATAACACCTCATCAAACGCGATAAATTAGGTAAAAAGACCAAACACGTGGTTGTACTAAAATTTGGTAATTTTGTACCCATGAAAGGGAACAAGGTGGACCACCCAAATTTATAGTGATACATACTAGGGTTCTATACTATTATACCAAATGTTTAAATTGGGCAATTTCTAAAAATAAAGGGGTGGGCCAAGGTACCCCTTCCAAATTTTTAAAGGGGTGCACCAATATACCCATGTCTTATGAAAGGTAATAGACTCCTGTATACGCTCATATAAACATATAAGGTAATAGGACCTCATCCAAGGGGATAACTTAGGTCAAAACCAAACACGTGGTACTACGTATTGCTTACGTTTATATTTTGGCAATTTGATACCCCTAAAAGGGAACGAGGTGGACCATCCAAATTTATCATAATACATATTAGGGTCCTATACTATAATACCAAATGTTTAAATTGGGCAATTTCTAAAATTTAAGGGGTGGGCCAAGGTACCCCTCCCAAATTTTTCAAGGGGTGCATCAATATACCCATATGTTATGAAAGGGAATGAGCCCCTGTATACGCCCATATAATCATATAGGATAATAACACCTCATCAAACGCGATAAATTAGGTGAAAAGACCAAACACATGGTTGTACTAAAATTTGGTAATTTTGTACCCATGAAAGGGGACAAGGTGGACCACCCAAATTTATAGTGATACATACTAGGGTTCTATACTATTATACCAAATGTTTAAATTGGGCAATTTCTAAAATTTAAGGGGTGGGCCAAGGTACCCCTCCCAAATTTTTCAAGGGGTGCATTAATATACTCATATGTTATGAAAGGTAATCGACCCCTGTATACGCCCATATAACTATATAAGGTAATAATACATCATCAAAGGGGATAAATTAGGTCAAAAACCCCCGAAATTTGACTTTTTGGCAATTTTTTACCCATGAAAGGGAACGACATAGACCCCCAATACTGATAGAGGTACATACTGTGGTCCTAGGCTACCATACCAAATTTTTAGATTTGGCAATTTCCAAAATTTAAGGGGGGTGGTCCTATGTAACCCTGCCAAAATTTAAGGGTGGGCCAAGGTACCCCTGCCAAAATTTAGAGGGGGTGGTCCTATGTACCCCTAGGTCATTGACCCCGGGCCAAGGTCATTGACCTTTGACCTATGACGTCACAAAAAATTTGCTGACTCAGTTGCATATACGGGGACCACTACTACTACTATGTGTATATTATATATATATGTGTGTGTGTGTGTGTGTGTGTTTGTTTGTTTCTTTTTTTGTTGTTCTTGTTGCTTACACTGCTTTAGAGATGAGCTCCTTCATGGCTAAGTGGTTAGCGTACGCGCCTTTGGTGTGGGAGACCCGCGTTCGATTCCCGGCGGAGTCCATGTTAATCAGTAAGTCCACGTCTCATACAGCCTCGTTGCAGAAAAGGATATTAAAATCAACTCAGCACTGCTTTACAGATGGAGTTGTTTGATTCAGGGTTCGAACGAAGCTTTTTACGGGAAGCAGGCACGTAGCCGAGGGGTGGGTCCAGACCCCCCCTTTGGATCCAGAAATGAAAAATATTAAGGAGAGATGAAACAGATGAATCAGCCTCAAAAATATAAAGCTACAAGAAGCGTTTGGTTACTCTTTCTTACGAGGAGCTTTGTGTGGAGGAAACGGGGGGGGGGGCGGATCATGTTGAAATTGGATATTATTGTAACGGAACATTCCGAATTCCATCTAGCTCCATGTTAACCGTATGCAGCGGCGCAAATCTGTCTTCAACATTGGGAGGGACGGGTAAGACAGTTCTCATAATTTTTTTTTAAGGATGTTCAAATTATGAAGTTGAAAAACAATGCTGCGGAGGATCAGGGGAGCAGAGTTGTCTTCAAAATTGTGAGGCGGGCAGATTGAAGGCTTATTCTGGGGTGGGGACATCATTTCATCTTACTTTCCTTTGTGGCAATCGGACACAAATCATCACATTTCTTCCCCAAAAACGCATTTCAAATCGGATTATTGAGGGGAAAGTCCCCCCCCCCAGTTCTAAGATTGGAGGGGACATGTCCTCATCCTCCCGGGATTTGCGCCGGTAACCCTATGGACTAAAATGACGATCGATAAACCGATTCTTTCAGATAGCCTGTCAGTTAGAACTTAAGCAATGCCCAGAATTACCAATAATATGAACCATTTTGAATTTCGCGGCAACACTAATCCATTTTATAGGATGTCTTTACTCCCGAAAGAGATCTCGTTGCTATCCTTGACGGCATTAAACTAAGATAAGAGAAATAGAAAGAAGACGAGAAGAACCGAGTTCGAATGACCTCGGAAGACTATGTCTTTGTTAATACTTTTTTCTATTCTTTTACGCAAGATTTCTTCATAATTCTTTAATTAAAATACTTACTAACATATCCTCATTTTATTGTCCTAACAAATCAATATGGATATGTTGTCAGTAAAATAGTTTAGATTGATCGATCCCCTGGTGTTGTAACCACAGTATTTCAAGTCACGCACCCCCTTCAATTACGAAATCCTGGCTAAACGAACGAATATATGCTACCAGTAAAATAGTTTAGAATGATCGAACCCAAACGAAGCAGGTAATTAACACTAGTACTAGGTATGTGTAGACTAAATGAGGTGATTTGCTTCGTGACCCTTCGAACAATGTACGAAGCGGATGCAAGCAGTTAGTACATGGAGGTAGCTTACCTAAATTTAGATTTCGCTTTCCGAAATCTTAATGGATGTATTAAGTGATTTCGTTACTTACACTCTCAATCTCTAAATACAAGGATTCAAAACACATTTTCGATTCCAAACTATGACTCTGCTAGACAAAGAAAGCATAGTCCAGTGTATGTTTTACTTCATTTTCATATACGTGCTTGTAGGTTTTCTCGGGGACTTGGTTTCCTCCCACTTTCTCATTCCACCAAATATTCCATAACCATTAACTTGCTTTAATCACCGTCTCCCTTAGCCTAACAGCATAATCGTGGGACATTAAGCTCAAAGACTTTATTTTTATTTTCAAGTAATTACTTTTCTCTCCTTTATTTATTTTTAATTTAATTTCTCTTTCAATTTCCCTCTTTTAGGAACATCAACATAATTTGCAATTCTTTCTCATTATAATAACACTATTAAAAGTCCCATATGCAGCTTACCACGTTGTAACCCAGCGGAAACGGATGAACAACGAATATTGTCGAAAATATGTATTGCTTACAGCGGCGTAGCGAGCATTACAAGATTGGGAGGGGGATGAAACTTGAAATTGCCAAGTCTTGGTTTCTTTTTTTAAAAAATGTCAAGTCTTGATAAAAAAAATTGCCAAGTGTTTCGAAAATCTTACAAACCCTGTGGAAAACTATTACAGGAACCTTATTTTCATATTCGTTCCATTCCATGTCCTGTCTGAGACACGAATAACATCAGCCCTTGTTCCGCTCTCGAGTCCAATTTAACATCTAACCTCAGGATCATTATCATCACCCACGATGCACAACTGTTAATTTGATAACTCATGGCTATGTTAGGTAACCTCCGCCAGCTAATCTTCACGAGAACCTTTAAAGTTACAATCAGTTGTAGAAATGCATTTAAAAACGTAGAATAAGGTAGGTTATATTTACTGTTTGTGATGTAGGAGTGCCTAATTTACATATTAAACATTCAATTGAGGGGTTCAGTGAGGACCAGGCTAACCTACATCCAGGTGAAGATTGCGATTTTGACGGAACAGCATACCAATGTCATTAATTGACCTTTGCCTCAACCACTTGTCGGTGTAGCTTGTCCTGAGTTAGGGGCGGATCCAGGGAGGGTCTATCGCCCCCAAGAAGAAGAAACTGTGTATTTTAATATAAAATAAAATCCACCCAGAGTTGAATCTCTTAAAAGTAGCGATAGCTTGTAAGTAGTGGCATTACAACCCACCGCCCCCCAGTAGTCCATCCTGGATCCACCCCTGTTGTATACTAAGCCAAGCTATGAATATCAGACGTATCCTTTGTAACGTGCTGTTTTCATTTGTTTCCTTTTCTTTCAGAAAGTTAAAATTGTCAGTTAGCCTAGTCTCTCGCTAAACTGTCAATTGTGACAAAACACACCAATAATTGTTGATGCCAACTAAAACATACATATCCTAAGCCTACAAAATATATCACATTATTTAAGTTTTTTTTTTTTTTTTAATTGCTTGCAATGTTTTTCTTCGTGCCAAGCATCCGAATGTCATCTTGAATTCTAACCTTCTCATTTCACTACAATTCTTTGAAGTGTAAAACTGCACAGCTTTTTTTTTTTTTTTTTTTGTTTTTTCCTCTCTCTCGCTCTCTTCAGTCCTTCAGTCTCCCACATTTTGATTTCATGATTTCGCACTCTGATGAAAAGTATTAAACACCAAAACGGAAAAGTACTAATATATAACCTCTCTTTTAGTAGCCCCTCCAACCACGCGCCCGGGGCACGTGCCTTGTTTGCTCGCCCATAGCTCTGTGAGCTATATAAGTAACATACAATGCGCGCGCATATGTAAACTTGGTGCCAGCTTTGATTCTCGCTGAGAGAGTATACATATAATGTTGGTTCGAATTCCATCAAACCATAGGCTCATTTTTGTGTAACCTTGGTAGTGAAGAAGACAGTAGACTTCAACAAATATTCCTGTCGGGCCTCGATGGCTCAGTGGTAGAGCGTTCACCTCTGGTGTTTGGGGTCTTTGATTTGATCCCAGCTCGCGCCAAGTAAACTTTGTGGTGGACAAACACCGTGTGCGTGGGTTTTCTCGGGGTTGTCCCGTTTCCTCCCACTTTCTTCATTCCACCATTTCATTCATTACTCATCATCACCGTCTCCTTTAGCATACCCGGCAAAATCGTGGAACGTAAAACTCAAAGATTTCGTTTCATATAAACTTTGATGCAAAGTAACCCCATAGATGAAGATATTTTGCACCACATACAAAAAAGTATGTTCAACATACTAACATAATGTTTGTCTGCAATGTTTTCTCTCCTGTATTTATACATTTCACTTTTTACACAAAACTGCATGCAGTCTACAAATATTGATGTTGGAATTATGGTACCGGTATCAGTACTTAGTATGAATTATCGATATTTGTAAAGAAAATTATGTATTTTCTGGTACCGAAATAGGAGCCACATTCTGATAGTTTAGCATGACCCACAAAAATGGCAACTGAAAAACAGAAAAACTCTCCGTGAACTGATTTGCCTTGGTTGCTCTTTATATCCAAGAATATCATCTCAACCGTAATCAGTGGAAGATTTACGGGATTTGGGGCTTTCAGGCTGAAGCCCACCCAAATTGCAGGATTTCTTTTTAAAAAAATCTAATTTAGTCATTCCTATGCGTATGCCCGTCAAACCCTTCAAAAAGTCTAGTGATTTCTAAATAAACGAAATACAGTGAAACCTCTCTAAAGCGGACAGCCGTGGGGAATCAAAAATTGTCCGCTATAGAGAGGTGTCCGTCTTAGAGAGGTGTCGATATTTTCTTACGTAAATTAGTAAATAAGGTAATATGTAATTACAAACTATTGAAGGTAACTTATCAAACCGTTCTATGACTGTGGGCATGTCGACATCTGCGGATTCTTCACAAATCGCTTTGAAAGAAATTTTGTGTCTAATCCGCAACTTCTCTAACCACTCGTTGGAGACCTTGAAATCTGAAACATTCATTTCTGTTGCTACCTCCAAATTCTTAGCTTTTAGCATCGACTCAAACACAGGAATTTTTTTTCATTCCGCACTCTATAAAAACATTCACTTGCACACCAACTTTGTTCAAAGCAATGAGACACTATTTTCAACGTTATTTTCACACCACAACTTTATTAACTTGTCTTGGTTTTATATTATCTCAGATGCTTGTGTTTTACCGATACAAAAATTTTCAGCTATCCTTCGCACACCTCAGTATTCTTCGCAACAAACCCTTCAGTATTCTTCGAAAATTCAATCAATTCGATTTTAACATTAGCGCTTCTCGTGGCATTTCGAAAGCTCACAACAACTTACACCTTATTGCTTATTCGATGCAGAATGACTTAAAAAGATTTCCGTCTACAAATAGAGGCACTAAGACAATATGCGAATACGCGGCCAAAAAATACCAAACATGTCTTCTGCTTGATTCCAGCGGAACAGTAGAATGACGTGTCATCCCAAATGGCAGGCAACTGTTAATCACTTTTGATTCTAAAACAGGTTGGGTGGGAATGGAATGCAAGCAAAGGATATGAGGGTGTTGTTAAACAAAGACGCTTCATCTGAGTTTCTGAACAGCCAGTTGACGAGGAAAAATGTTATAACAATGCTTCCTTGGTGATACATGTATGCATTTCTGAAAATGTATTTTTTCTGTACTTTTCAACTTGTTTCTAGAGAAAGTATCCGTAATATGGAGGTAAATAATACCTATAAGAGACAGAAAAGACTGTCCGTGTCCGTACTAGAGTGTGTCCGCTTTAGAGAGGTTTGTCAACATGTTGTTTTCCTATTACAGTGTTTGGGGATTACAAAATATGTCCGTTATGAGAGGTGTCCGCTTTACAGAGGTGTCCGTTAGTAGAGGTTTCACTGTATTTCTGTGTGAAGTCCCTCTCAAACTATTCTTCTGAACCCGCCGCTGTTCGTAATTTATTTTCCAACAAGAAATCCATTCCGACATCTACCTAAAGAGGAAATTTTCCTAAAGTTAGACGGCAGGACGGCAGGACGGCAGGACGGCAGGAGGAATAGTAAGAATTTCCCATTTAAGGGGTTACGTTGACCCGGTGCAAAGTAACTACGATTTGAGGCTCAAAACAGCCTTCTCCCAGTGTTATTTTTTCTATGACTTTACAATGTTTCACACTTCAGTTTCAACTATTGCTTGGAAGTCCCATCATACACAGTAGAATTCTACGAAACCGACTTAACTTTGACGGAAATTCTTGTAGGTGATATCTTCCAAATTTTGTCTGCATTTACAGTGAGTGCTTTCCATACCTCTACAACAACAAACCCTTCAGGTAATTAGAACTGATGTTAACCGCCAACATTATAGCCAAAATTCAGTTGGATGTTCTATCTTACGGTGGCAGTTTAAACTTTCTCTTTACAGTTCATGGATTTACCGACGGAAGACTGTGTAACTTTTTTCGTATTTTGTGCGAAGTTAACCCTGAAGTGCAAAGTAGCCCCGTCTTAAGGTACTTACAGATTACCTAGGTAGTTAGCAATTTTCACATTCTTTTTTAAGGTGGTAACAGTTGGAGCCAAGGGATGTGCGATATTTCGATCGAACGATTAATATTTTCAAATATCAAACTATCGATATCGAAATTTTTGACCGATATATCGATGTTTTTGATCTTTATCATATTTCTATATTTTCGATTTTTGATATTGCTTATATTTTGATATTGCTGTATTTTTTGATATTTCGAACAAGTTTCAATAGTATGTCAATATCGATTATCTATTTCAAAATTTGGATATCACAAAGCCCTATCGAAACCCCTCCGAAATGAAGTTTTTGTCTATGGCCTGATTAGGGTTGCGCACGGCACGAGACTAGACAGAATTTTTGTTACGAAATTCGAGACGAGACATAGCTCTTCCAATAGAAACAGATACAGTTTAGAGAGGAGACAACTTTCGCGACATTTTGCGAGAGGTGACAGTCTCAAATCATTTCTCGTGCGCACCCCTAGCCCATATCGTGCGTTATCAAAAAGCATGTTAATGACAAATAACAACATGTAAATACAATATAGGTAGTTAAAAACATTTTTGTTTTCATTCTTCAGTAATGCATTATTATTAACCTCAGTATTTTATAGTCCATTCTTAATCTTAAGGTGATGTATAATTAAGTTTTGAATTCGGTTAACTTATTTTGTTTCTCAAATTGTTTTAAAAATGTATGTACAAACATGTTTATTTTCATTTTTGAGTGCTTAAAGTCACTATAGTTATTAAACATAGTATTGAATATTGTACTCTTAACGTTAAAAAATATACAGTTAACTTTTGAATTCAGTTAACATTTTTCTTACTGAAATTGCTTTAAAAAGTATGTAAAAACATTTTTATTTTCTTTCTTGAGTGTCAAAAGTGATGCACAGTTATTAAGATTAGTACTTTATACTCTATTCTTAATTTTAAACTGGGGGGCGCGGTGGCTCAGTGGTAGAGCGTTCACCTCTGGTGCTTGGGGTCCCGGGTTCGATCCCAGCCCCCGCCAAGTGAACTTTGTGGTGGACAAACACCGTGCTCGTGGGTTTTCTCGGGGTTCTCCCGTTTCCTCCCACTTTCTTCATTCCACCATTTCACTCATCTCTCATTATCACCGTCTCCTTTAGCCTAACCGGTATAAACGTGGGACGTTAAACTTAAAGATTTCATTTCATTTTTAATTTTAAACTGATAAACAGTGCGTTTCTGAATAAATTATGTCAAGTTATTTGAGTGACGAACACTGGTAGAAAATTCTGACTACTACTGGATCATTTTGATTTTAAGGTGACGACTACTGGTGCAAGGATTTTAAAATATTGTTTTTCCTTCAACGGCTACTCCTTTTTGAATTCTGACTACATGGTCATTATAGGAAGGATCAGTGAGTCTTTCCAACTATGGTACAGCTCCGACAGATTCACGATGCTGAGAGAAGAGACAAAATAGTATGTTTTCAACCTTAAAGTGAGAACCACTGGCGTTTTTACCCTGCTATGCAAAAGTAAGTGGGTACTCAATGGGGTTCCAATGCGGTACCTAATTTCTGCATTTTAGATATATGGAAATGCATGTGTCTAAAATGTAAAGAACTGATATTTGTTTACTGAAAACTGCAACTCGGTAAGCCTTAGGGATACCGAGATATGGGAAAATAAAGAGCGACACGATATGTATGTGGGGCTTGCCAGGCCCGTATCCAGGGGGGTCTAGGGGGCCCGGCCCCCCTATATTTTTGCTGGCCTCCTAAAAGTTTTAGAGTAGGCTCGCAAAAGAACTATAATATGGTGATGAACTATCATATGGCTGGATCGGGCCACCCCTAACTTCAGCCGGGCCCCCCGTATATTTTTGGGCTGGCTACGGGCCTGGGGCTTGCATACTTGAAGGTACAATTTGGAAAATGAATTAAAATATGACTAACTGCTATCAAGATATTGTCAAATAAAGGGAGGACCAATACGGGTATGGGATTTTCGTGTTAGATGATAAAATTTCCGAAACCGGTCATGGAAAATTAATAAGCACCAGTAGCAATTCCATCTTCAAGTAATTAGATATTTCGATGGGGTGTTAGAACATCTTACAGTCTACTAAGATTAAATTTTAAAAGCTTTTGAAAATATAACTTGAGATTTGTAAAGAGTATTAGAAATATATAAGTATAAATATGTTTACCTAAAACTTCCAGCCAGTACATCTAACATATAGAGAAACACCGTGAAATAAAAGAGTATGAGATGTTGAAACTTCGGAAAAATTATTGGTCCCAACAAAATTAAATAAGATGGTACATCTATGGGTTAAGTGAGTACCTCATTACAATTTCGATGGAAAGATTAGTTCTAGGTTTTCTTCAGGCAGTTCCAAAGGTTCATCGAGCTGTGTAAAAGAGTGAAAATTCCCTGTGAATATCTAATATAGTAATCAAAATATAACGAGTCATATGTTTTATGGCGTAAAAATAGAGATCTTTAAAGCCGGGGGATCCACTACGTAGTTTGTATCAGTGTCAACAGAGGTCACCTGCGTAGGTCGCTTCAAGCGTTTGTAGTGAGCTCAGTTGGAACTAGCTTCTCAATGTAAAGTAGGGTGTTTCCATCCCAACATACCAAATGGTTTCGTTTCGTTTCAGGAAAATACAGGGTAAATCAACCTGAAATTGGCACAGACCAGTTTTTTTTTTTTTTTTTTTTTTTTTAGATTTTTTCAGATTTATTATATTAAGTGGCAATATCGGCGTTATCTACTTTTTCCCCTGTCTTTCGTCGATGACATTTCCAAGTGGCGTCTGTTTATTTTTTTTTTAATTTATTGTAAAAAATTCGCGTTTAAGTGAAAGGCTTTCATGATATTCAAGTTTTCTGCTCGATTCTAGGCAATAGGTTAAGGAATATGCTTTCAGTGTTTTTGCGTTATTTATTGTTCTAATGGAAATGTTGCACATATTTTATGTTGATCGCTTCGTTAAACCGTAAAGAATGTGCATTTATGTCATACTGTTAAAAATTGTACATTCGTCGCATGCTTACAACGGTGCCAGGAACGTAGCTAGGAGAGAACATGGGGCCCCACGTACCTCCTAAAAGTTGACTTAGCCCTCCAAATATTTATTTAACGTTATTTATATGAAGGAGCCCATTTGCTAATATGGCTTCCCAAAATCAGAACTCTAGTTACGTTCCTGAACGGTATCAAAAATTAGGATTTCTAATGTACACTCATGTCCAAAATTATTGTCGCATGTCTATAAATATGTTGTTCTAGAAATAAAATTTGATAACGAATCCGCCCAGTATTTCTTACAATGTTAGTATGTGTGTATGTGGCAAATTTCAAATGACATGTGGCAAAGACATAGACTATATGTGGCAAATTTCATGTCAAAAGAGCAGTAAATAGGTACAATAAAACGAAAATAATATTGCCTTGTCCATTTAGCAACATTTTATTTTACTAATTATAATTTTCGTATTTATAATTCTTTTCCTTTGAAATTTGCCACAAACATACATTTCCCGATTATACACATAGTATCAGTATTAAAAGCAACCTGCAAAATCATTATCAAATTATATTCTTACAAGAAAACAGTTATAGATATGCGACAATAATTTTGGGCATGAGTGTACATAAACCCCCTTTGCTTGGCACAAGGATATAAAGCAGTTCTAGAGATATTAATTTGATACTATTCAAGGTAACAGTCTACTAGAGATTAATTTGATTTTAAGGTCTTCTACTTTGTCTAGTATCTAGCACACTTGCCTTCGGAGCTCGCTATCCAGGGTTCAATTCCGATAAGAGATAGGGTACAGTAGAACAATAAAAAAATGTTCAGATACCACTAAAGGTAGTAGATCTCCTGCAGCCACCATGGAATAAGAGTAAAGCGTTAAAATAAAATAAAAAAAATACTGATTTTCTTGATTTTTAATTTAAAAAAGATTATCCCAACTGGTCACTAACTGCCTTGTAGAATTTTATGCCTTAACCACTAAGCTTATTTCTGAGCACGAGCGCACCCACGGGTTACTCCGCTTACACCAGACCCTCAAAAACAATAATTCAAAAGATTCCGTACACTTCCGTAATAAAACCACAATTCCTTAGCAGATAAATTGTTGGTGTATTCTCATAATTTGATTTTACACTTC
This sequence comes from Thermobia domestica, assembly GCF_964235325.1. Taxonomy (NCBI): domain Eukaryota; kingdom Metazoa; phylum Arthropoda; class Insecta; order Zygentoma; family Lepismatidae; genus Thermobia; species Thermobia domestica. Next base: position 46,744,754 of record NC_137466.1, on the reverse strand, counting down.
ATCTGTACTATAAATCCTAATTAAAAAAAAATCTAATTCTATCATAGGAAAGTTTGGTAAAATTTTAAATAAGTATATTTTTTTCAAGTGCAGAATCGTTTCAATATTACATACAAGCACTGTCTTGTAGTACTGGACACCTCTCAATACAAAAAATTCTGGCTGCGCGTCTGTGTCCGAGTAAGTGAAGGTAAATATTTTTTTTAGATGTATATAGTACTATTTATAAATGAATTCAGGGAAATCCCACACCATGAACAGTGTACCTAAGTAGCAATTTGTACCAACTACAGATCGCCAGTGGAATATTTTACCGCCACAAACCCGACTGTTCCCCTCTCGCCACCTCCGAAGTCCGTCCTGGATCCACCCCTGGCCCTATTTTACAGGATGTTTTAAAACAACACTGACAACGTTTCGGAGGTGACCAAAATAAAAATTATATACCAACCTACGGTCAAAAGTGCACAGTTTTGGAGTTACAAGTTGCCGAAAACGTGAAAAAATAAATTAAAAGTCAATCCCTCCACTACTATGGGACCGATTGGAGTCGGGCCAAAACATCACTTAGAAACTAACACGTGTTCTATCCAAATATCCATGTTTCAGAACCTCCCGGAATTTGCACAAGAATTTTTGGAGAAGCAGCTGAACAGTACTCAAAAGGTTTGAAGTACTTTCAAACTGCCCCTGTAAAAACTGTTGCGCAAGTACCGGGGAATTCTGAAACATAGATATTTAGATAGAACGCATATTAATTCCTAAAAGATGTATTGACCCAACTCCGATCAGTCTCAAAGCAGTGTAGCAATGGACCTTTTAAGTTAATTTTATCACGTTTTCAGCAGCCTGTAACTCCCAAACTATGCACTTTTGACCATAGGCTGATCAATACTTTTTTGTCTTATTTTGGTGTTAGGAATCACCTCTCAAACGTTGCCGGTCTTGTTCTAAAACACCATGTATAACAAAGTTACTCCTTACCAAAACATTTGATGAAATCTAAAAATTGGTTTATTTCTTCATGATCTTTAGCAAAAAAAAAAAAAAAAAAAAAAAAAAAAAAAAAAGTGGGAGAAATATCCATTTCATTCCGCACGCAAATGTGTACATTTGTAGGACTAACATATAAGTTAAATATAAAGCGCAAAATGACTATTTGGTAAGTACCAACAACTACTCATTTTCGGGTTCTCATTAAAAGATAAATAAATAAATACATTCTGATTTTACTATGTCTAAATAGACTTCCTTTCAGGAAAAATTTATTTGTTCATGAAATAAAGAAACTCACAAAATTTAGTGATACAATGTGTGAAATACATATTTTTTTTAACTTCCTCCGGGCCCATAACTGGGTAATTTACCCTAGCCATTTAAATACAGTGCGTCTCAAAACTTCCTTGACATAGCGTAACTCTGTTATTATCAACAAAATGTAAGAGGGGAACCGGTCTCCAAATATGTTTTCAATCTAAAGTGAAGGAATATTTTAAATCGGACTAGCCGTTTGGGCTGTAGTCTTTATGTGCATAATGTTAAATGAAAATGCAACGTTTCCATTAATAGAGGGACTGGAGGAGGGAAGGGCGGGTCAGGAGGTGAATAAATTTTGTAACAGTATGGTGAATGAGAACTGTGTTTTCAATGGAGGCTGACCATCGACACGTTAGCGTAAAAGACAGTAACTTCATTCACTTATGTTGTTGATCCAGATAAATGGCAAGGTTGAATTTTCATTATTGGACGCATAAAGAGTGTACAGCCCAAATAGTAGTCCGATTTAAAAATTCCTTCACTTTTGGATGGAAAACATCATATTTGGTGACGGTTTCCCCTCTTACATTTTGTTGAAAAACCGATAATATTTACCCTATGTTAGGGGACTTCTGGAACACCGTGTATATATACAATATATACAGTGATGTAATGCTAATTTTTTAGGTGGGTATACGCTCCATCCCTTGTCACACACACACATATTATATATATATACATCGGGTGTTTCAATACTATTGGTCTTTGCACTATTAAGATTTAAAGTTCAACGTTCATAAGAAAGTTATGAAATATCCTTGCTTATACGGAACTCACACTGGCTCTCTGCGCGTATCGGTTGCATAATAAGCAGGATATGTATATGAAGTAACAAGAGAAGTCTGAATGGAGAGCTATGTTTTTGAGAGCAGCTACCGAACCACTTAACCTATCAACCAGAGACTAAGAAAAAGATTACCTATAATGTTATAGATTAATGTAAGACCTTATTTAGCTCTCAGCGTTAACTAGATCAGGCTGTAGAAGTGGCTGTACTTGTATGACTGATAACTATAAGAAGAAAACAATGACTTTGACCAATGTTGTTTCCGCCATGTTGCTCATTCCTTTGGCCCTATCTATCACTATGACACTTTCAAAGGATGTATTTAATGTATACATATCTCGTTTGAGTTAAAATGTTGAGTACATTTGGAGTAATTTAAGATTGACATTTTGAATTTTAACATTGTAGATCGGTCGCGAGCCACAGCCTACTGGCTGCTGTAATAATCAGGGCCATAACCAAGAAGAAATTAATCGCCCTCAATCTGTAGTTTGTCCGTCCTACAGCTTATAACCTCTCTCTCTCCCAAATTGTGTTTAGTTGGACCAGTAAGGATGGCTGGCTCGATTTTTTAAGAGTAGAATTACTCGAACAGTTATTTCCAGCGAAATTTGACCCTGGGGCCATTCACGCAAATGATTCCAATAATAATAATAATAATAATAATAATAATAATAATACGAGGGACATTCAATAAGTAAAGAGACAAATTGCTATAGCTCAATAAAGATTTATTTTAATCTTTCAAAACTAAGGCTATTTTTTAATATAATCACTCTTTACAGTTATGCATTTGTCCCATCTTTCTTGCAGCTTCCTAATTCCCTTGGCGAAGAAATCTTTCGATTTACCCCGAAGCCACCTTTTCACCGTCTGGGAACCCATCTGGCACACGTTTTTCTGTACTTTAAAATGTTCCTAATGACATTGTGAACAGTTCCAACACTTACTTGAACTTCCTCAGCTATCATTTCAACAGTAATTCTTCTGTTATCACGAATAAGTCCGTCAATCCTCGATTCCAACGAAGAACCAGAAACTTCCACTGGACGTCCATATCGGGGTTCATCACCTTGTTCGGCCACTTTTAAACCGATCAACCCACTTGTACACATTCGCACGGTTCATACAACTGTTACCGTACTGTCTCAACATTCTAGAAAAAAATTCGCTTGGTTTTACACCTTCTGCGACTAAAAACCTAATGACTGAGCGCTGTTCTTCTAAGGTGCAATCTTCTAGAGGACTTGCCATGATGAATTGATATTTTTGAAGTTATGTTGACATAAAATTACGAAACAGCAGATCAGAGCATATCCCAAGGTTGCCAGCTAACAACCCTTAACAAAAAAAAAAAATGATTAGTGTTAAAAATATAGACTTTGTCTCTTTACTTATTGAATGACCCTCGTAATAATAATAATAATAATAATAATAATAATAATAATAATAATAATAATAATAATAATAATAATAATAATAATAATAATAATAATAAATCGGTCAAGAATGTGTGAAAAAGATTTTGCAGGTCAGCTATCCCAAGAGAGGTTTTTCTTCATTCACACCAGGCAAATGTTGGAATAGTACCTAACAGGCCCCAAGTACTCTCTTATCCAATGCCGAGAAGGACGTTATCCATATGACATCATCATCAAGCCGGAGATGTAATAACAACCGTTATAATGTGAAATAAATAAATAAATATACTTTCTCTGAAGTAGCTGGCAAATTAACGTGTTCTTTTGGATTTTTTTTCACTATTTCCCGATGTATTTTTTCACATTTTCGTCAATGGAATTTACACAGCTATTGTCTCTTTTCCTTTTTAACTAATTTTCTAACATCTTGCAAATTGCGAAGGAACTCTTAATTAGTCAATCCACAAAGAAAGTTTAAACCTTTTGGGATTTCCACTTCGTGAGGTAAATTTAGACTTTCACTGAAACAGTCACTGCTTCCTTACTATTTATCGTAGGATCGTTCGTACTTTTTTTTTTTTTTCAGAATAGAGCATCATCTTTTCCTACGGTAGCACTCGCTTGTCCGTATTATACACCAGAAACGAGAAAAGGGTGGAAAACCGGGAGCTTTTTCGATTTTTTTTCAAAATGTTTGGGCCCATTTATATTTATATATATATATATATATATATATATATATATATATATATATATATATATATATATATATATATATATACAAAAATTTACTGCGTCATTATTTACTTGGCCTAGCATCATGGTTCAAACGCCATATTCTTCGTATTACGCGCTCTTTCAAACGCTACCATCACATGTCCGTATCTGCATCTGAACCGGGATATCGTTTCTTTTTCGAAGAGTCACCCACCTCGGAACTCTGGCCGGCCTGGGTTCACGTAGGGATCTGAAAATTTCTTGAAAAATATGCTGTTATGTACACAGTACGTGTGCAAAATTTCAGTTCGATATCTTGAAAACAAAGAACAGATTTTTTTTTTTTTTTTTGAAAATCTGAAGGTGATCCATTTATAGATATACAGGATGGCCCAAAAGTAGGTATACAACCCTGCATTGATTAAATATGACCGTTTATTAAGATAGTGAGGTTATTTGCTTCGTTCTATTTCCACTTTAACGTATAAGTGAAAATAAATCAAATAAACTAGCATAAGTAAATCCTGTCTGGATAATAATAAGTAAATTATATATAATGTCATAAGTCAATCAGTACACTAGACTGTATTCCTACTTTTGGGCTACCCTGTATATACATATATTCTAAAAATTCATATAACATTACTATTTGGCCTAGGATTATGGTTCAAACTTCATTTTCTTCAGTATTACGTGTCCTTTCCAACAGTACCACCCACATGTCTGTATCGTACACATGAATCCGAAAGTTCGGTAAAAACCGGACTTTTTTCTGAAAAACCAACCTCTCGGAATATTTGCGCCCCTTGGGTCCGGGTTCAGATAGGAATCTCAAAAGAAATGAGAAATAATTAAAGATGCACACAATCCGCATGCAAAATTTTAATTTTGATATCTTGAAAATTAAGGTGCGAACTTTTTTGAAATTTTCCTAAAAAAAAAAAAAAAAAAAAAAAAAGTCACACTCCTGCCCCTCCTTGGCACCGCCAACTTTACCATCCGGTTGCAAAACGAATCTGGGGTGTTCTTTGATCCATGCTTGACTTGAACAATAAAAAGAACCGGGTTCAATACGTGTTCAAGCGTTTAAATACAACACTACTCCATGGTACTGATTCGTACTATAAATCCCCTAAAGGGTTAAACACTACTAAGGAAATATTTTCGAAGTGACGGCTGTATCAAAATGAGCAAAGATTGCTGTGACATGCTCATACGCTACAAGTCTTTCCTGACTTGTTTTCTACCCATTCCTGTTAAAAATTTTCTTCAATTTTATTTTTTTACCTAAAAGAAAATGAAACAGCAAAGAAAAATGTTTATTTTTACCCCGCCCTTTTGTGTGTGTGTGTGTGTGTGTGTGTGTGTGTGTGTGTGTGTGTGTGTTCGGTAGGTTGAGGAGAAACTACTACTAGTACTAGCTTGGGATCGGCGAAAATGCTAGCTGCTAAGTATTTATCGAAATCAATCGCTCCTTTCTTTTATGTCAATTGCGGCTACAAATGAGCAGTATTAATCCCAGGTTCGCTGTTGTAATTGGCGGTATTGGGAACGACGGTGAATGCTTGAAACAAGACCGACGACAGGTCATGTGTTTTGTTATTTTTGTGGAGGCCAACGATTTCTTGGAGCAAATATATTCATTTAATTTCTCTTAACTTTTAAGTAAAGACCACATTTTTCGGAACCTCCTTCCGAGATTAGAAGGGAACTGATTCCATCCCATATTGCCTTGTTCAAATTGTATTCAATCGACAGAATGTGAATTTGAATTTGTAAGGTAGGGACAACGCATGTGACATCTTGGGGAAAAATCACTGCATGTTCAGAGGGCTGTTTGCTTTTGCTTTTTTTTTTTTTTTTTTTTTTTTTTTTTACATTCGCTCAGTCGAGTTACTCTTAGTCGGTTACCTAGAGCATTCGAAAACCGACGAGTTATCATCACTGCGAATGATTTCTATGGTAGTTTTTTTTCTTTATTTCCATAAGTGAAAAAAGAAAAAAAGTAGGAAAATTTGGGAGGGAAAGGATGGGGAAGGAAAAGAGACCAAAAAAGGGAAAATTTACAAAAACGAAACAAAACAACAACAAAAAAAAAAACTAAAAATTTAGGAAAAAAGTTTGAATCTAGTTTGCTTGTTTATTGTGTATTTCTGTATGTGTGTTTGGTATCTGTGTTCTCTGCGTATTTATGTTTTTACCTTTTGGCTTCTTGTTCTTTTTACCTTAGGCTTCTTCTTGTTTCTTGCAGGTTTTCCCTGTATGTTTAGGTTTTTTCGCCCACATGTTTTATATACATATATATATATATATATATATATATATATATATATATATATATATATATATATATATATATATATATATATTCATCCTCACGGCATTGTCAAGGCTCTATATTTGTATTTTACATTTATTATTGCAACCGGGTGTTACTGACTTCCGTATACGGTAGCCCGATCATCACCCTTGTTCTTCGCGCGCACAGTCATTCGAAGAACTGAAAACGTACTCTGTACACAAACAGTTTATGGTTGTGAACTCGGAAAGCCTGGTACTTCTGCTTGTCAAGGTCAAAAAGTGGGAGAAAAAAGGATGTGTAAAATGTAAAGAGGGTGCAACAGTGACTGATGCTTGTAAGGGAACATATTCATTTGTAGTTCGTGCACATTCCGCCTGTAGCGCTACTGTGGCACGACGTATATTGTAACTGTATAACTCTTGTACACCGCTAGTAGGTCTATTCGCGTTAGTGACGACCGAAACTATGTTGTCAGCTCTGACTGCGATAAGGCACTGCCGTGCTGCTTTTCCTTCTCTTTTTTCCCCCTTTTCCATTTGTGAGACGCCAAACATGTTGTTTTTGCTTGTTGCACGCGCTGAACGGGTTTCGGCGAGCGAAGTATTTAAGAAGTTGACTACATATTCTTGTTTGCGATAGTTTTAAATTGGTTAACTGTTGAAAAATATACGAAAATAAAGCTGTACTTGTTAAGGTATATTAGTCGAGGACGTAGCTACTGACAGTGTTGATTACAGATTTTCTCGAGGAAGAATTTAATTACAGTAGAGGTGAAAAGGAGACGTCCATTTAGACAGCCCCCCCCCCCTTATCAGACTCAATCGGAAATGGTCTCAATCGTTTGCACAGAAATGTGCAGGCGAAATTTTCGTTTGTACACAATTAAGGGCGCCGTCAGAACGAAAACAAAGTGGGGGCTGTCTAAATGGTAGCCCCCCAACAACATGCCCTATTCAAGCACAAATTGTCGCAATCATTTGTACATCGTTTCTACAGAAATGTGAAGGCGAAATTTTCGTTTGTACACAATTAGGGGCGTCGTCAGAACGAAAACAAAGTGGGGGCTGTCTAAATGGTAGCCCCCCACCAACAAGTCCTATTCAAGCACAAATTGTCGCAATCATTTGTACATCGTTTCTACAGAAATGTGAAGGCGAAATTTTCGTTTGTACACAATCAGGGGCGCCGTCAGAACGAAACCAAAGTGGGGGCTGTCCAAATGGTAGCCCCTCCCACCATGTCCAGTTGAATCACAAATTGTCGCAATCGTGTGTACTTCGTTTGTACAGAAATGTGCAGGCGAAATTTTCGTTTGTACACAATTAGGGGCGCCGCCAGAACAGAAAAAATGGGGGCTGTCTAAGTGGTAGCCCCCGACCATGTCCTATTCAATCACAAATTGTCGCAATAGTTTTTACTTCGTTTGTACAGAAATGTGCAGGCGAAATGTATGTTCGCACGCAATTAGGGGCGCCGCCAGAACGAAAAAATTGGGGGCTGTCTAAGTGGTAGCCCCCGACCATGTCCTATTCAATCACAAATTGTCGCAATAGTTTGTACTTCGTTTGTACAGAAATGTGCACGCGAAATTTTCGTTTGTACATAATTAAGGGCGCCGCCAGAACAGAAAAAAATGGGGGCTGTCTAAGTGGTAGCCCCCCACCATGTCCAATTCAATCACAAGTTGTCGCATTCGTTTGTGCATCGTTTGTACAGAAATGTGCAGGCGAAATGTTTGTTTGAACAAACTTAGGGGCGCCGCCAGAACGAAAACAAAGTGGGGAGCTGTCTGAGTGGTAGCTCCCCACACGATGTCCAATTGAATCACAAAGTATCGCAATCGTTTGTACATTGTTTGTACAGAAATGTGCAGGCCACATTTTCGATTGTACACTATTAGGGGCGCCGCCAGGGCGAAAACAAAGTGGGGGGCTTTCTAAGTGATAGCACAATCATCATGTTCAATTCAATTACAAATTGTCGCAATCGTTTGTACAGAAATATGCAGGCAAAATTTTCGTTTGTATACAATTAGGGGCGAGCTCAGAACGAAAACAAAGGGGGGGCTGTCTAAGTGGTAGCCCCCCACCATGTCCAATTCAATCACAAATTGTCACAATCGTTTCTATATCGTTTGTACAGAAATGTGCAGGCTAAATTATTGTTTGTACATAATTAAGGGCGCCGCCAGAACGAAAACAAAGTGGGGGCTGTTTAAGTGATAGCCCCCCACCATGTCCAATTCAGTCACAAATTGTCGCAATCGTTTCTACATCGTTTGTACAGAAATATGCATGCAAAATTTTCGTTTGTACATAATTAGGGGCGCCGCCAGGGCGAAAACAAAGTGGGCGGCTTTCTAAGTGATAGCCCAATCACCATGTTCAATTCAATTACAAATTGTCGCAATCGTTTGTACATCGTTTGTACAGAAATATGCAGGCAAAATTTTCGTTTGTACACAATTAGGGGCGACCTCAGAACGAAAACAAAGGGGGGGGGTCTGTCTAAATGGTAGCGCTCCCACCATGTGCAATTGAATCACAAATTGTCGCAATCGTTTGAATATAGTTATAAAGAAATGTGCAGGCGAGATTTTCGTTTGTACACAATTAGGGGCGCCGCCAGAACGAAAACAAAGTGGGGGGCTGTCTAAATGTTAGCCCTCCCACCGTGTTCAATTCAACCACAAACTGTCGCACTTGTTTGTACGCCTTTGTACATAAATGTGCAGCTGAAATTTTCGTTTGCACATAAATGTGGCCCCGCCAAAACGATAACAAACTATGGGCTCCTTATTGATAGGCCTCCCACCATGTCGAATTCAACCACAAACTGTCGCACTTGTTTGTTACGGTTTTGTACAGAAATTTGCAGGCGAAATTTTCGTTTGTACACAATTGCGGGCGCGCCAAAACGATAACAAAGTATAGGCTACCTAATTGGTAGCACCCCCTACGTCCCATTCAAAAGAAAATCATCTCAATTGTTTGCACATCGTTTGAGCAGTAATGCGCAGGCGAAATTGTTTTCTAAGCTATCAGATGCGCGGACAGAACGAAAAAAAAGGGGAGTTGTCTAAGTGCTAGCCCCACCAGTTGTGTTCGATTGAACCACAAATTGTCGCGATCGTTTATACATCGTTTGTGCAGAAATGTGCAGGTAAAATTTTCGTTTGTATTAAATAATATACGGATGTGAGTATTTTTAATATCTGCGATCAACATTAACCGGTTTGGATAACGGTTGATGAGTTTGAAAATGGTTCCTATTGCACTAGTTGAAAAAAAATTCTTTTTCTCTGGCACACGGAAGAAAATGTCTGATTCTAATAGAACTTTTCACGTAGAATTCGAATCTGCAATCAGTTTTTCTCCATCACCCTCAGTTTTCCCGTGACAGAGGTGTTTTCGGAAAATTTCCCCTCAAATTTCTGTTCTTTTTCTTTTTTTCTTTTTTTAAAACCATTTTCATACTTGTAGCTTGGGTACCTTAGGTATATAAACGCACAAATTATATTGTATGTTAGCCTGATTTATACTTAGTAAGCCCTCTAAGTTTCATAAGAATAGCATTATTCTATCTAGAGAAATAAACATATTTATATAAAAAATATGCTATGTGTACTGTTCATTTTACAATATTCATTAGTGCAGATAAAATCACATATAACTTCCACGAAAATTACAATATAAGCACGGTTTATATCTTATTGGATTTGAAATAAAACATATTTTCAATGATGTATACACCGTGTCACCATTTTATATCTACTTAATAAATAATACAAAAGAAGTGAGTGGTATCTTCTTAATAAATGGACACTTACTTACCTCAACTAATATGTTTTAGTTGTCGACTTTCTTCTGTGTTTGGTTTCTGGAACATCTCTTAAGTGTCCAACAGTAATCAGCTAGCATTTTTGAACTACACTGTCACTGGTACCTCTTCTCCATGGAGGAAATGTCCTGATGAAAATGTTCCCCATACTCATCACTAACAGCACCAAGCTTTTCAGGAAAGAAATGCAGGTGGGAGTCTAGAAAGTGAACTTTAAGGGACATGTTGCAACCCATTTCATTGAATGATTGCCGGAAATCACTCACAATTTCACGGTAATTTGGGGCTTTCTTGTTTCCTAAAAAAATCTCTGTTAAACATTTAAATGGACACCAAGCTGCTTTCTCAACCAGAGTTAAGAGATCCTCAAATTTTTGGTCACGAATCAAACATCTTATTTGGGGGTCTACAAAAATCCCTAGCGTCACTAACCCGAGGAATTTTTTCCTTGAGGTAACAAGATCCTGCATTACTTTTGTCCATTGTCCTAACAAAGTTTTTGAAGAGCTCCAACTTTATGTGAAGAGGAGGTAGAATTATCTAATCAGGGCTCACCAGTGAGGAATAAACAGCATTCTTCTGTCCAGGAGTTAATACATGCGTTGGCCATTCCTTCTTGATGTAATGTTCCGCTTTGTTCCTGCTGTCCCATTCGCAGAGGAAACAACAATATTTCGTATAACCAAGCTGCAAACCCATTAACAAAGAAATGACTTGTAAATCACAGCAAACGGTCCACTTGTATTTCTCATACTGATTTTTTTCTAACACTATTTCGATGTTTTCATAGGTTTCCTTCATATTAGTTGCATAAGCCAAAGGCACTGAAGGAAATTTGTTGCTATTGTGCAAAAGGACAGCCTTAAAACTAGTTTTCAAAGAGTCAATAAGCAATCTCCACTCTGTACTTATATGTGCATGTCCAAGTCTATCCATCACAGCACAGACATTATTACAATACACTAAATCATTTTCTTGAGAATAGTAGTTTTAAAACTCTGTATGAAGGTTTCGAAAAATACACACTTTAGTGTCACGATGGAGCAGATTCCAGCCTTAAGTTTAGAATCAAGAAGTTCTGTCTGTGTATTGGAGAGTTTTAAATCCAGTATGAGGTCATTTAGTTCACCCGGAGTTATCAGATGGGAATCCAATGTAGATGTGCTTCCTACATAAGTAGTGTTGTAAATAGAAAAAAAAACCGTTCGTATTTTTTCAGAAATGTACGTTTTTTTTAGAAAAAAACATTGGCTCTCGTTTTTTTTTCTAAATTTCGTTTTTTTTCAAATAGTCATTTGTAATGTATCTTACACCATTTAAGTCTGAAGTATTTTTATGTAGGTATAATTACCATAAAATGCAACATAAATTAAACACTAGATACTGATACGGTATAAATATTTTACAATTTATATGAGTAGCGTACCTACTAATAATTCGGGTTTCTGTAGTGTTTCACCAATATCAACCAAGAAATAAAAGTATAAATGAAAATTTGTTTTTTCGTGAAAGTAGGCCTATGCAAATAACTTGTCTGACGGTAAAAACTAATACTAATTTGCCTACTAATATTTTTCTAAATATCATATATAAATTATTTGTCGACTAGATATATAGTATGCATTGCCGGCTCTACCATATGTGCAACGCGTGCATTTGCACGGGGCTGCAATATCTGTCATAAATATTTCATTTAAAATAAATATTTCTTGTTGGAAACAGATTTCATGATCATGGTAGTTAAATTTACTAAGCTGACCTTCTATTTGAATACTACATTCATAAATTATGTTTAGGTCGCATAAGTTTAAGTCACATGGTCAGTGCTAAAGCAAATGGTAAAATAAATCCCAGAACAAATTGCTTGATTGTTGTCAAATACAAGAACACAATTCTCGAACGCCTGTCCCCTTTGGTTAGTTATCAGAGTTCTGATATGAAAGCTTCTCTTTTCTTTGTCGCAAATAAGATTGTTATCATTGAAGGTGGAAACAGCTTTTAAAAAATAACAGATGTAGATGGCAAATCAAAAAATAAAGATAAAATAGCTAGTTGTACTTGAATTGCAAACTGATATGTTGAGATTGAAACTCGATATTAAATTCTATAAAAAGGATTATCATCTTTCCTTTCAAAGTGTGTTTACTTTGCCTTTCATTAACATAATAGATTATTATTTAAAGAAAAAAAAATAGACACAACGAGATTGTAGTAAGTATTTAAGCTTTTCTGAGTGCGAGTGAAGTTTCCCTCCCCTTCGTTGTTCAAGCTGGAGTAGCATACTAGGGTGGGTCGTTTTGCCACTTTTTCTTCGGAAGGAAATGTAATACCTGGCAAAAGTGGCCAATCCACATGGACATTTCAGGTATAGATTTTTTTTCAAAATCAGATAATATCTTTTGTGAGAACTATTGCCTCAAAGTTTCAAAATTTACCTGAAAATTGCAAAAAATACCAAAATTGTTCATTTTTTAGTTATGTTAAAGTGAACATATTTTTGGGTTTATACATGCCATATGCTACGAAAACTGACATTCCAGTCTCAAAATGCCAGTTATATGCGCTTGGGGGGATAGGGGTGCCTCTTCTGGGATCGGAAAAGAGGGTAAATTCAGTACAATTAAGCGTTTCTACAGCTTTTTTCGTCCTTGTCTTTTCTTTCGGGACCTTCTGGACCAATATGAAGATGAACGTGACAATTTTTTGGATAGCATCGTCACTGGATATGGTACGTGGTGTTATCACTTCGAGCCGGAATTCAAAAGACAACCCAGAGAATGCCGATTTTTACAAGCGCGACATGCAGGCACTGGTTCATCGTTGGCAAAAGTGCATAACAAATGGTGGGAACTATGTGGGAAAATGAGTCTGTAGCTGAAATATTGCTCTGTTTAGCTGTATTGCTGTTAGTTATGTATCTCCATTAGTTTACATAAAAAAGGAGACATTACTTTCGGAACGACTTTCGTAGATTTGACTGAAACTGTTATGATTGCGCAGAGATACAATGTAAGCGAGAGGGCTGCGGCACATATAACAACTGTGCTTAAGGCAGCTTCATAGACTGGAATTATAACTTCCCAAAAATTTGATGATCGAAGGGATGACACTAAAATATACACAGGCATCGTTAGAGAAGAGCACTTATCACTTGTGGCTGAACCTAACTCTCAATACATTTGTCACGTGACATCATCCTCTGGCTCTGCACATGACGAGACCACAGTTATTTTCGAATACATCATGAACCAACTCAGAGTTGGCTTTGATAAAGTTGAGGTTCTTGGGTGTGATGGAACATACACTAACACTGGTAAGAATGGAGTTGTTCTTCGAAGATTAGAGGAACTAACAGGAAAACCTATGCAATGGGTTATTTGTCTCTTGCATTTTAATGAACTGCTGTTCCGATCTCTCTTCACGCATATTCACGGCGCTTATTCAAGCCCCTATTTTTAACAGGTCCCATAGTTTCAAAACTATCTAACTGTGAAAAGTTTTCAGTGTTGTTATTCAAACCAATAAACTGTGAGTTACCTCATCATAGTCCAGAAGAGCACAGAAAACTCAGTAAAGACCTGAGATGCTTGTTCCAGATATCTCAAGCCATTGACTCCGGAGTATGCGAGTAAGAGCTTGTTTCTATGATCCCTGGCAAACTAAACAAAGCTAGCTGTTTGACTAGTGCAAACAGAATTTTAACATTGTATATTGCAACAAAAAAATCTACCAAGAAATTAATAGAAATTGCGACATTCATACTCAGAGTCTGTATGGTTATGCAATACCGCATCAGAACATAGTCTTTCGTTGCTGATGGTCCTCTCACGTCTTTGAGACCATTCATAGGTCTAGATATTTACCAAGAGAATACCAGGCTGTAATCCGTTCATCCATTTAGACGAATGCATTCTTTGCACTCCCAGCAAATTTCTTCTCGCCACGATGACTGATGGTCGACTTTCTGTCCGACAAGATGCATTACATAAGATTTTTAGTGCTCAAAAAGACGAAGCAGGGAATCTCCATAACTCCATTAGATATAACATCATTCCCAGACTGAATTTTGAGGCAAACGATTACACTGCAATCATCTTCTGGGAAAGCACTGAAGTTTCAATAACTGTACTACCAGTAAGTTCTATGGACGGTACCAAAAAAACAGCTCATGGTCAAACTTTCACTTCCTAACAACACTGTGCCAGAATGGTGCTTCACCGTCTATCCGTGCCACACGGTAGCAGTAGAACGGATAGTGATATTAGTCACTGAAGAAGCCTCCCGAGTATGTGCCAGGAATGCTAGAGGTGGAATAGTCAGGTCACCCTTACTTTCTAGGCAAACTGCGTCTAAACTTCAATCAAATTCCTAATTTGTGACAATTTTTCCTGACAGTGACTAATCGGATCAATTCATGCGGCCCAATATGGTTGGTCGATTGGATAGGCCTAGCGGAGGAGCCCTAGGTGCAGCCACCTCGACATGGTGGGCTCTGGGTCACTTGGCCAGGCTATATTGCCAGGTAAGCGAGGAGCTACACAACCTCTTAACTGTACTGAATTTGCCCCTTTTTCTGACCCCAGAGGAGGCACCCCTGTTCCCCCCAAGGGCATATAACTGGCATTTTCATACTTGAATATCAGTTTTCACAGCAACTGGGATGTATTTAACCAAAAATATTTTTACTTTAACATAACTAAAATTAATGAACAATTTTGGTATTTTTTGTAATTTTCAGGTAAATTTTGAAACTTTGAGGCAATAGTTCTCACAGAAAATATTATCTGATTTGAAAACAAATCTATACCTGAAATGTCTATGTGGATTGGTCACTTTTGCCAGGTATTACATTTCGTTCCGAGAAAAAAGTGGTAAAACGCTGCACCCTAGTAGCATACTTAAAATCGTGACTTTTAAGATTTGTTCTTTCTGGAGAAAGAGGGGAAAAATTACGTCATTGCACGGGCGACAAATTACCTAGGGCCGACCCTGATGATATGTACACTCATGTTCAAAATAATTGTCGCATATTTATAACTGTCTTCTTGTAAGAATATAATTTGATAATGATTTTGCAGGGTACTTTTAATACTGATACTATGTGTATAAACGGGAAATGTATAGTTGTGGTAAATTTTATATGAAAAGAATTATAAATACGAAAATAATGAGTAAAACAAAATGTTCCTAAATGGACAAGAAAGTTTTATTTTCGTTTTATTGTTCTTATTTACTGCTCTTTTGACATGAAATTGCCACATATATATCTTTGCCGATTATACACATACTAACATTATAAGAAATACCAGACAGATTCGTTATCAGATTATATTCCTACAACAACATATTTATAGACATGCGACAATCATTTTGGACATGAGTGTACATACAAAACATGAATATAGGATGACATAATTTGAAGTAATGCAGGGTGTTTCAAAATGAATATTAGGGTTTTGAAACTTTGTAGTATCTATTACAATTAACCTACAATTATAAGTATTATCAAATGAAAGAGCAACTCAAACAATTTTGTACGCACGCATGCACATGCATTGTTTTCTCTGTTTGCCGTTAGAAAGAGCAAGTAGCAAAGATGGAGACTAGAGACCAGAAAGCTTTTTGTGTTTTAATTTTGCAAAGACTGAATCTCTAGTTAGAGTGCAACCGTCTGTGTGAATTGAATGTTTCGAGCCATGTGGCGGAAAGTTGACGGGCCTTTCTCACCTATCGACTCGATGTGTGCCGTATGACGAATGAAGCTCATATCGAACACTTGTAGCAAAAACTGTTTAGGTGTTCTTTTATTTGATGTATTGTTTATAATTGTACATAAAATGTAATAAGTGCTACGAAGACTTAAAGCCCCGATATTCATTTTGAAACACCCTACATTTCTCAGCAACAGTATTGGAACTAAGATGTAAAAAGGAGAGAAAATTTTCCTTATAAAATGATTGTTTACAACAACGATATTATTATTAGTCAATACTATAACTACTACAACACGAGTTACTAGTCAAAAAAATTTAATCAAATCTACAATAACTCTTTCAGATCCAGGTGGCCAAAGTGCCACATACGGGTGTGTCCCATTTTTACCCGCTCCAGTATGGACACTAATTAAAATATCAAGTTTTTTTTTTGCCAAATATGGTTGGACCATAGTTTATCATATTAGTTTCTTTTTCTTCTGTGTTGAATTTCCTTCTCAAATTTCACCCCAGTCAAAAATTCGAGAATTTTTGAATTTCGAATTTTCTTTATTACTTCTTATCTGTAGCTTTATTCGTTGCAGAGAGACCTTAAGACTTATCAGGTAGATAAGTCGGATGGATACCTAATTGTTTACATCAATTGAACAGACCTGTGCAAAATTTGGGCAAACAATTCGAAATGTTTGTTATAAATCCGTATCTATAAGTCCCAGTGCAAGTCAACTTACGCCAGTCGAACATTTGTTCTTACTGAACAATCACGGGTACATATCGTTACAGTGGGGTAATTAGGGGGCGCACGAAAAATTTAAATTTAGGTTCTAACTCTTCATTTTACCCTACTTTTCTGTTTATCGAAATATATTTTTGGTAATTAGAAGCTTTGTTTCTTAAATATCGCCATGATACTTGTAGGATATATTAATAATGTACCAGTGTTTATTTTAAGGTAGTTTTCGTCTGTCTGGTAGCAGTGTTGCCAGCTACAGAAAATTTTAATTCCAGATTTTAGTGGAAAATTTTGGGAAAATTACGTGTTTTGTCTATTATTTCCCTCTTGTTAGCTACATCGGAACAAACGTACCAGTACCTAAAAGTCTTGTCTTTGCTCTTCACAACGCACTATAGAAAGTTTCAATAGGGTAGTTAGGGGAAGTACAGTTGAGGTTTGCAGTAGATCTTGTTCTCTAAGTGGAAAGATAACTGTGATTTTTTTAGGTAGAATGAAATATTTTTAATGACCTGCTTACTTTATTCGATATCGTCACAATACTTGTAAGATATATTAGAGGGATACCAAAGCTTATTTTAAGATAGTTTGTGTGTGTCTGCTAGCACTGTTGCCAGCTACAGAAAATTTTAATTTTCGATTTTATGGGGAAATTTAAGAAAAATTCCTTTTTGTCTCTATTATTTCCCTCTTAATGGCTACATTCGAACAAACGTACCACTGTCTGAAAGCCTCGTCCTTAGCTTCACTGCGCACCATAAAAAGGTTCGGTAGAATAATTAGGGGGAGTATAGTTGAGGCTTATAATAAACCATGTTCTGTAAATGGTAAGAAAATTGTGAATTTCTGCGGTAGAATGGGATTTTTTTTTTATTTCATGCTTACTTTGTTAGATATCGCCATGATACTTGTAGGATATATTCTTGGGGTACCAAGGTTTACTTTCAGATAGTTTACGTCTGTTTGATGGCATTGTTTCCAGCCAAAACAATTAATTCCCGATTTTAGGTGAAAAATTTGGCAATTTCCCTTTTCCTCTCTATCATTTCCCTCTAGCTCGCTACGTTGGAACCAGTGTACCACTACCTGAAAGCCTTCTCTTTAGCCTACAGAACGCACCATAAAAAATTTCAATAGGATAATTAGAGAAGCTGTAGCTCGGGCATATCTGTTGATTTTTGCTTCTGAGGCGTAAAAAGTGTCAAAATTTCATGTGTATGGAAAAGAGAATTTTTTCTTTCTCTGTTTGAATGGAAGTCAGCGATTTCAGGTTTTCACTGTTCCTTGTGAACACAACAAATATTTTTTTTTAGGTGACATGGACCCATATTAAAACAGTGGTGCTAGATACAAAAATCTTGAAATTCGGTTAGGGATTTTTTTTGTAAATTTTCACCTCTACATTTCACTCAGGAATTTCCCACCCACTGGCAACACTGCAATGTAACTTACACCAAATAATAGCCACATTCCTTTTCAAAAAAACAAGGTCTTAACCATATCAATCGGGTAAATGGATTTTGAGCAATAAGTCACTAACTGAAAATGTAGGAAAACGCCAAAACTGACCTGGATCGGAAAGGAATAATCACACGATTTTGCTCGTATAGGTACAAAGAAACAAACGATTTGTAAGTTACGAGGGCTTCGACTCAAGTTCTATTGATTATTTCAAGAATCTTCAACATAAATCAATAAATAATAGTTGCCAGAAAAAAAACAGACATTTGAAAAAAAAACATGAAAAAGAACGATGTTTTTTATTGAAAAAAAAACTTCACAGAAAAAAAACCGTTTTTTTACAACACTATACATAAGTAGGATCATCATCTTCATTTGGAACTTCAATAGTTGCCTCAAGTACGAAATCCTCATTTACCGTAAGATGAGGAGGAGGTACCGGTACAGGTAATTCTGCACTGTGTGGAACTGGCCTAATTGCTGATGCAAATTAGGGTACTGTACTGTGTGGTTAGATTTATTGCTTATTTCTTTTATCTGTGTCATACAAAAGTAGCAGTCTGAAGAATGATCTTTTGGTTCCCTCCAGATCATCGGTACTGCGAAGTTCATGTTTCGTCCACCATTTGCCCACCCAGTCAGACGTTTCACGCAAGTACAACAAATGTAGTGAGGAACCCAGTTCTTATCCTGGTCTCCTACACAGCAACCAAAATATAACTGATAACACTTCCTCACAAGTGGAGTAAAACATCGACGTTGTGATTTAAATATCAGCTCCCCACATACATAACAGAAATTGTCCGGTTTATTTACACACTTCCTCGACATCTTGTATCCTGTAAGGTATCACACACACACACACACACACACACACACACACACACACACACACACACACACACACACACACACACACACACACACACACACACACACACACACACAGGAATCTACACTCCATCAAATTCCCACAAAATCCCTCTAGACATTCCCTCATACAAAAATGGTGACATGGTGTACACATCATTGAAAACGTTTTATTGGAAGTCCAATGAGGTATAAACCGTGGTATATTGTAATTTTCGTGGAAATTATATGTGTTGAATACCGACCCGACCCCACCCGTGACCCAAATTGACTGACCCGACCCGACAACCCGACCCGAGATGACCCGATTGGCCCGACCCAAAGTGACCCGAGTGAACCAACCCGAGGTGACTTAACCCGACAACCGACCCGAGTGACTTGAACTTACAATCTAACCAGTTTGAGAGAGCTAGAACTTTACAAAACTGCCACCAGAAAAAAAAAAATGCTGACCAATTCTTATGCATAAATCATTGTTTCGGCTTTTTTTACTTGTAGTATAATTATCCTCCTCCTCCTCCTCAGTGTTCTCCCATTAATAAACAGGCCAGTTTCCGTGAATTAGGTAAGAAGCTTCCATTTTTGCGATTTCCCGCTAATATCTGCCTCGCAACCCAACATAAAGTACCACCCTCCTTATTACAATCTATCAATTCCAACCTTCTTACACACTCTCGCTCTCCTGATATCACCCCCTTTACTACATCCCTCAGAATGCAATCCCTTAGCAAGATCAAAACTTGTGATCCGTCCATTTTTCGCTTCCTTATATCGTCTAATATTGCTCTCGTCTCTTGCATTTTTTCAGCATTTCCTTATTCGTTTTCCTCTCTACCCTGCTAACCTTCTTTATTTTACTCCACATCCAAATTTCCAAGGTTAAAATTTAGGCAATCAAGTTCAAAAGTCAAAATAAAATTTGACTGAGTTCTGAAGACAAGTTCTGAAGGCTAAAAGAATAAAAGTTCTGAAGACAACATTATTTTCTAGTAAGGAATGTATATAGAACTTCTTTTAATATTTTTTGCTGTGTAACAAACAACAATTTCATCACGTTAACATTCCGATTTTTCTATTTAAAAACAGCGTTGCTGTCTGATAGAATCATAAGGAACTAATTGCACTGAAATATCATTCTGTAGGGAATTACCTTTTATTTTTTCTTGATTAATTTATCTAGAAGATATTTGCAACGTTATATAAAATTAGCAAGTATTTTATTGCGGAGAAAGTCAAATCACTACTCCAGCAATAATAATAATAATAATCTGAAGGTGACCAAGAAAGTTCTGTCTCTTTGTGGAGGTCTGTGTTCAATTGGCCCTCACACCGTGAGTTGAATGCGAATGCATATAAGGTGAAGGTCAGTTGTTGGACGAGACGAGACGAGACGAGACAGAATTTTCATGAAAGGGTACGAGATGAGACAGAGCTCTTTCAATAGAAACATATGCACTTTTCCAGACGAGACTACCTTCACGACACATTTTCGAAACGAGAATGCCCCAAACCAGGTCTCGTGAGCAACACTAGTGAGTATATCCAACATACTACTTGGTTGTGGCTGTTCAGATGCACCGTGAACGTGCGTAAGGACTGAGTGAACATGGGGCCTTCACAGAGCGTCATAAGGGCTTGTTTGCTGTACGAGTTCAAATTGCTGCTCCGTGGAGCGGAAGATATGACAGGCCTTTGGTGAGGGTGTCGTGACTACGCGGAGAGTGCAGTGGTATGACGGTTTAAGGACGGTGACGAAACACTCGAAGACGCACCACGTGCCGGAAGACAAACATATGTTCAAAATAAAGATCTTCGGGCAGCAATTGAGGCGAAGACAGACATGTGAGGAACTGGTACTACCTTTCAGTGTAAGTGGAGAAACCATTCTGCACCACCACCATCAACTTGGGAAGCACTGCAAGTTGGGTTGATAGGTCCTACATGATTTGACTTGGAGCCAGAAAGCAACGCGAGCAGACACCTGTGTTTCTTTGGTGTCTCGTCTGAGGAAGGAGCAATTTCTGAACAGGGTGTTGACATGTGATGGGAAGTGGGTCCTGTACGAAGCTCCACGGCGCCGTCATTGTTGGTTAGCATCCCATGAACCGGTTCAAAAACAGCCCAAGCCAGCACCACGCCAGAATAAGGTTCTCCTGTGCATTTTGTGGACTGCTCGAGGTATCGTCCATCGGGAACTGCTACCAGCTGGTCAGATCATCAATGCAACTGTGTACTGTCACTGTGTACTGTCTGGATCCAGCAGTTCTGAATCGCAAAGGGGTCCTCTTGTTACAAGGCAACGCTAAGCCCCACGTGGCTAAAATGACCCAGTACATCATTCTACGCCTTGGATGGAAAACACTATTGGATCCGCCATACTCCACGGACATTGTACCGTCCGATTACCACCTGTTCCATTCCTTGGACAATCACCTTAGAGAACGCCAATTCAAACAGCTAGTAGAGGTTCAATATGCACTTGATATCTTCTTCACTTCACGTCCCACCAAGTTCGACTGCGATGGAATCCATGGCCTTCCAGAACGTTTTCAGAAGGTCGTCGAGGCAGATGGAGACGATTTTTGATATTCCAGGTACGTCTTAGGTTACATACCAATGTTCGAAGGTGTTGGTGAAAAGGCGGCGGAACTTTCTTGGGCACTCTTAAAGTTATAATAATAATAATAATAATAATAATAATAATAATAATAATAATAATAATAATAATAATAATAATAATAATAATAATAATGTGTCCTGCCCAAAGGCAGATGTTTGATCCGAAGGTCCATGGGTATTGATTCCAGCTCGTACCAAGTAAGT
The DNA here is from genome assembly GCF_964235325.1 of Thermobia domestica. NCBI lineage: Eukaryota > Metazoa > Arthropoda > Insecta > Zygentoma > Lepismatidae > Thermobia > Thermobia domestica. The sequence continues at coordinate 46,722,769 of NC_137466.1, read as the reverse complement.
TTTCTGGTGGACAAACCCCATGTGCATGGGTTTTCTCGGTGTTCTCCCATTTCCTCCCACTTTCTTCATTCAACCACTTCAATTATTTCTCATCATCACTGTCTCTCTTAGCGTTGGTGCATAACGTGGGACGTTAACTAGATATTTCCTTTCAATTTCACTTAATGTGACATTTAACTTGACATAGAAACGCAGAAAGGAAAAAAGTCAGTAGTAATATTAATTACAATTACAATACCAATTAGTTAATATAGGGTAAAATTAAAATTTTATTACTATTTCACCTTCAATTAGTCACATTTATCATTCATTCACCAACTTCGAATTGAATTCCACAACAAAGCTCCTTATAGTATTCCGTATAGAAAATAAGTGAAGAATGTGACGACGCGACCCGAGTGACCCGACACGAGCTAACCCGACTGACCCGACCCGACAATCCGACCCGTAACCCGACCCGTTTGAGAGCACTATCAGAGGGGTACTATTTACAGTACAATTTATTTTGTATGGTTTAGCATACTTTAAGGCTACCATACTTTTTGAAAAACGGGACATCTTACAAATTAGTAATAAATATTGCATTTTGTATTAATTTTATCTTTCGAATTTTACTACAGTATCGCACTAGGTATACAACTTAAAATAATGTATTCATATAGTCCATACTCAGTGGCGTATTTAGGGGGAGGGCTTCCGGGCTCAAGCCCCCCACCGAAATCTTACTTACTATAGTAAAGTATATGAAATATCTTGCAGAATTTTCGTATTTTCAGGCAAAGCACCCCCGGAAGTTAGCAAAGCCCCTCCCGAAACAAAATCGTAAATACGCCACTGTCCATACTTAATCAACAGTGCTAAAAATTATTATAGAAGCTAGAAGCTGTTATACAATATAAACGCAATCAGTGAACATACAATATTTAGGCAAAAATTATATTTTCAATATTATTACGCATACCACCTTTACATGCTCTACATGTCTATAAAGAAAAATATCCACATTTATGAAGTTGTTTCAAAATTTCAATAGGCTAATTTATTGTTGTTAACCTAAAATGCGAACTAAAAGAAAGCAATTTGCATAATTGTTTTTCTGAAGCAGAAAAAAAATGTGTTTTCGGGGCTGGTCTGCAACGTCACAAGAATTTGTTGCCACCTCGGGGTATACATTCTTACTTTTAGTGATAAGAGTGCTACTTAGGAGGATTTAAACATTGAATGTTATATCCGGGGAAGCAGCGATTGCAATAATAATAAAGATTACAATGAAATTGTTCCTATAGTATTGTCGGAATTGAAAGCAAAAGGAATAAGTCGATTTTATTATCTTTTCAGAAATTTTGATATGTAATTAATAATAATAATAAAGAAAAAAGCAGGACAAGAAGGAAAATTTCTGCACACCGGGACAAATTTTAAGAAACCGGGGCGTATGGTAGCCTTACATACTTATTTGCATGCGGAGCGTCAGTACGGAGCCACTACGTAGCAGAGTTGAAACAAAACCTCGTAAATAGGTTGCCAACTCAGGAAAACAAAATTACCGGCACACCCTCAAAATTCTCTGTACAAATGAGAAACTGAAGACTGTATTGATCGCTATTATATTTACCAGCAATTGCCACTTGTTTAAAATTATCGAAACAGATGAATAATACTGGATATTAATCTTTATGTAACAATAGTTGATTCATAAAATGAAATTTATTCTATAAACTTCACTTCAAACAAAGGAAATTGCTTTAAAAAGTCATTTTCTACTCTCAATAAATGAATAAAATTCTTTTACAATAAAATATAAGTGTTATCAAATTTGTTATGTTAAATAAATAAAAAAGAAACTGCCATACGTTAAAAAAATATCGATAATGTATAATACAACTGAAATTTGTGTTTGTAAAGGCACTGTTGAAAAATTTCGATGTTCAATGTTATATTCTGGATTGCAGATTCCAAAATACCGGTCAGAAGGGGTCTAATAAGAAGTTTGTACCGGTTACCGGCCTTAATCAAAATTACAGCAAATACCGGCCAGTTAGCAACTCTACTCGTAAATCAGAATGCTGAATGCACCAAAATACTTCACCATGCATTCTATAGTTTCTGCAAAATGAGTTTAATGAAGATGATCATATAAAACAAAATACTGTGTTATAATTTTCCCTTTAACAGTCTATTTTGTGGATTTGTTATATCTTCCACTTATCAATTTCCTGTACGAGATGAGAATAACGGTTTCTGCGCAAGATAGAAAGAAAAAAATACATTTTTCTCATAAGGATTCAGTTCACGTAAGAAATAATGAATAAGTTTAATAATAAGAGCCGAGGAGTGAAAAACTAACTCAGCAATAATGATTGTAAGTATAAATATAAATATAAAAAAAAACAAAAAAAACATTTAATTCCATCATCGTTAGGATAAGATCAATATAGTGAATCACACGATAGTGTGAACAAACCAAACCACACAATAGTGTGAACAAAGTCCTGTTAGAAAAATACTCCATAAATGTGACACATTTTTTTAATGCTTCTACCATTTATACAAACCCTCACATTGTTTTCGTTCTGGCGGCGCCCCTAATAGAGTACAAACGAAAATTTCGCCTGCACATTTCTGTGCAAATGATGTACAAGCGATTGATATAATTTGTGATTGAATTGGATATGGTGGGGGCTACCATTTAGACAGCCCCACTTTGTTTTCGTTCTGGCGTCGCCATTAATTGTGTACAAACGAAAATTACGCATGCATATTTCTGTACAAACGATGTACAAACGATTACGAAAATTTGTGATTCAATTGGACATGTTGGTGGGAAGCTACCAGTTAGAGAGCCCCCAGTTTGTTTTCGTTCTGGCGGCGCCCCTAATTGTGTACAAACGAAAATTTTGCCTGAACATTTCTGTAAAAACGACGTACAAACGATTGCGACAATTTGTGATTGAATTGGACATGGTCGGGGGCTACCACTTAGACAGCCCCACTTAGTTTTCGTTCTGGCGGCGCCCCTAATTGTGTACAAACAAACATTTCGCCTGCTCGTTTCTGTACAAACGAAGTGCAAACGATTCCGACAATTTGTGATTCAATTGGACATGGTGGGGAGGTATTACTTAGAAAGCACCCCACTTAGTTTTCGTTCTGGCGGCGCCCCTAATTGTGAACAAACAAACATTTCGCCTACCCGTTTCTGTACAAACGAAGTACAAACGATTGCGATAATTTGCGATTGTATTGGACATGGTGGGGGGGCTACCACTTAGACAGTCCCCTTTTTTCTGTTCTGTCGGCGCCCCTAATTGTGTACAAACGAAACTTTTGCCTGCACATTTCTGTACACACGAAGTAGAAACGATTGCGATAATTTGTGATAGAATAGAACATGTTGGTGGGGGGCTACCAGTTAGACAGTCCCCCACTTTGTTTTCGTTCTAGCGGCGCCCCTAATTGTGTACGAACATACATTTTGCCTGCACATTTCTGTACAAACGAAGTACAAACGATTGTGACAATTTGTGATTCAATTGGACATGATGGGGGGGCTACCACTTAGACAGCCCCCACTTTGTTTTCGTTCTGGCGGCGCCCCTAAGTTTGTTCAAACAAACATTTCGCCTGCACATTTCTGTACAAACGATGCACAAACGAATGCGACAACTTGTGATTGAATTGGACATGGTGGGGGGGCTACCACTTAGACAGCCCCCATTTTTTTCTGTTCTGGCGGCGCCCTTAATTATGTACAAACGAAAATTTCGCGTGCACATTTCTGTACAAACGAAGTACAAACGATTGCGACAATTTGTGATTGAATAGGACATGGTCGGGGGCTACCACTTAGACAGCCCCCAATTTTTTTCGTTCTGGCGGCGCCCCTAATTGCGTGCGAACATACATTTCGCCTGCACATTTCTGTACAAATGAAGTACAAACAATTGCGACAATTTATGATTCAATTGGACATGGTGGGGGGGGGGGCTACCGCTTAGACAGCCCCCATTTTTTTCTGTTCTGGCGGCGCCCCTAATTGTGTACAAACAAAAATTTCGCCTGCACGTTTCTGTACAAACGAAGTACAAACGATTGCTATAATTTGTGATTGAATAGGATATGGTGGGGGGGGGGCTACCAGCTAGACAGCCCCCAATTTGTTTTCGTTCTGGCGTCGCCCCTAATAGTGTACAAACGAAAATTTGGCCTTCACATTTCTGTACAAACAATGTACAAACGATTGCGATACTTTGTGATTCAATTGGACATCGTGGGGGGAGCTACCACTCAGACAGCTCCCCACTTTGTTTTCGTTCTGGCGACGCCCCTAAGTTTGTTCAAACAAACATTTCGCCTGCACATTTCTGTACAAACGATGCACAAACGAATGCGACAACTTGTGATTGAATTGGTTTGGGGGGGGGGCTACAACTTAGACAGCCCCCATTTTTTCTGTTCTGGCGGCGCCCTTAATTATGTACAAACGAAAATTTCGGGTGCACATTTCTGTACAAACGAAGTACAAACGATTGCGATAATTAGTGATTGAATAGAACATGTTGGTGGGAAGGGTACCAGTTAAACAGCCCCAATTTGTTTTCGTTCTGGCGGCGCCCCTAATAGTGTACAAACGAAAATTTGGCCTGTACATTTCTGTACAAACAATGTACAAACGATTGTGGCAATTTGTGATTTAATTGGACATGGTAGGGGCTACCATTTAGGGGAACTCCCTCGAGAGGAATCACTCTACTTATTTATTGCAAAAAGCAGAATTTAAAAATTCGCATTCGTCCAAAGTTATCGTGTGAAGTAACAGCCGTTTGTATGTACGTACTAATATTGATAAGTTCCACTACGCGATCCCAATTAATAGTTCATATACCCGCGCCACACACACACACACTAGCATTTGTACACACGAAAGTATACCTGGTAGTATCCACACGCTTACGCCGGAAACTAGAAACAAACACACACACACACACACACACACACACACACACACACACACACACACACACACACACACACACACACACACACACACACAGGGACAGAGAGAGAGAAAGAGAATATCTTGTTGTACCTTTATACTGAATGCACCATTACTCACAAAATCAGTTAAAAAAGAAAAAAGAAAAAAGTTGTAAATGAAACTTTCAAAGATTGGTACCACTGCTGCGTGTCACACATAAGATTGTTCCATAATGATTGATTCGTAATATGATGTATATGGGTTTCTTAATGGTAGTATAACAAAATGCCTTCAAATTGACCACTAAATAAAAAGTGAAATTTATTTCTCATATTTTGTAAAATCGAAGTCGGTGGGCATTATGGGAACAGTCTACAATAACAATATATGCAAATAAATATTAATATACTTCACGTTTTCCAGTGGGTGCAAGAAAGCTTCGAATAGTATTTGTTGCCAGAAGCATTAGCTGATGTAAATATATATATATATATATATATATATATATATATATATATATATATATATATATATATTTAAATATATTTATTTGGTATTCACCTATTTCTTTCACTGCACTAATGGTTTTCACCTGTGTTTACCACACTAACACTTGTGCACCAAAACTAATATTCTTAACACTACACTACACTGTATGCTTTTGCTGTCACTAATACTAATAATCACTGACACTTGTTTTTCACCTATATGACTTTGTATTTACATATACACTTACATATATATATAACTTCATCTTTTTGCATTATAGAAAAGATCCTAGAAAGTTAGATTCCCACGCCCCCAAAACGCAAATATTTTAAAATAATTGTAATCCTTTGTTTTAAAAAATAATTTTCCCGATTATTATTATTCTTTTTATTTCTTTTCATATATGGAGAAGAGTTTTAGAAAAACAGTGAAGAATATACATTGTGTGTCCCTTACTTCGCTCATCACCGGCAACGATATTGTCGGGGCTTCCACCGATTTTGACGGTATCGTGTGCAAACACGCTTACGTGTTCCTACTTAAATATACAATTGACAATTTTGTTCCACGAAATCTATTACGTTTTCAGAACGTTATTACTAACATTATTATTATTATTATTTTAAACACATTTGTCTTGAAAATTATTAATTATGTTGTACGTAAAGCAGGACTGTTCTATGCAGGTGGACGCTAGAAAGAGCAAAGCCAACGAGAATAGCATCAAACCCGCTATGGTATGTTCCAAAATCAATCAAGGTTGCAAGTGTTTGTTGTTTGTAATGGCTATATGTAGCTATATATTTTATGGATTTATTAGAATGCCACGTGACTTTGTAACTATCTGTAGAGCCACTACCCTTTTTTTAAACTTTGGAGTCTTTAGTCGCTACAGTTCTTTACTTAGTGCGTTATCTTGCTTTTAAAAATGTCCAAAATATTACGAGAACTAAATTATTAAAGCAACATTTCAAAATAATAATAATAATAATAATAATAATAATAATAATAATAATAATGACAACATAAATACATATATTGAACACACACTGACGATATTGATAAAAAAAATAATGTTTACATTTACTGTAACAACAAAACAGCACAATATAGGGATACAAATAATAATAATATAAAGAAGAAGAAGAATACTTGTTGGAATTACAAATAGTAATGTTTGAGAATAGGTCGTTCCAAACATGTAAAACATACTTTGCCTTTCTCACTTTTTCCCTTTTTTATTTGTACTATTTTCTTTGCTTTCCTTTCTCCTCTGGATTTCCTCCTGGGCTTTCACTATGTAGTCGGGATCTCTACATTTCATTCCACGTGGGATTAACGGATCGACAATCTCTGGTAGCATGCATTGTTTAAAAAAACGACAGAGTTTAGGAAGCATAATATTCTTCCATAAATCTTCATTCCTTACTACCTTTTCAATATACAGAGGTGTTTTGTCGTCAATATACACTACCAAATAGCATTTATTTAGTTCGGCAATGTTCAGCTGTCCCTGAATTTGGTAGTAGTAATCACTATTTTGTTTTAGTTTCAAGCTTCCATCCGGCTGGACAAGTAAGAAAAATGTCCCTTTCCTCTTTCTTATTTCTTCTTGAATATCTTTGTTCCTAAGGGAAGGAACGCACTTGACTTCCACTAGTGCATTCTCTTCAACTACATACCCTGTAAATATGCAGATAATACCAATTATAATATTATTACTTTGTGACGATTAAGGTGTTGCATATGAAAAATTAGTATCCTCCCTATTTCAAATTTAGTCAAAAAGTAAAATTTGTTCGACTCTGGTTCTGGAGAAAAGACATAACTAAAGGCAAACTGCAAATCTTCAATCAAATTAAACTCTCGTGAATTACAAATTATGGGCAATATCTTTCCCTTGCAGTTCCAAAATCATAACTATTTGAAGTCATATTGGTACAAGAACTGGGTGTGAACGTTTGCACACAATCACATACGTAAGTCAATGTGTGTTATTGAAGAATGGAATACTAAATTATTTGTTGTATAACTACGCGTATTATAAAAATCGCCTTGTAAACGTTGAAGTTTATTCAGGAAAAACAATATTTACGAAGGAAGGCGCCGGGTAAATACGGTTGGGAACCTCTGGAAAACAGTCATGATAAACAGGAATAGTAAACTGGTTAACATTTTCTAAAAGGCGTAAGTTAGGCCACCTAACTGTTCCTTCCAGGGACATATTTAGGGGAGCTATTGGGCTCAAGGCCCTCCCTAAATAAATTCGTTATCATTTTTTCGCATTGCACATATACTGCTACTTACAGGCCCCTCAGTCGGCTACGAATAAACGGAAATCAGAATTACGAATATTTTACAGCAGCTGTAACTTTTGCTTCTAGTTTTTATTATGAAAGCAGTAATTTTTGCTTTCCCAAACTTTTTAAATATCAATATCAAAAATTTACAAAGAAACGGAGCCATAAAAAACGAAACTACGAACAAAACTTCAGAGAACAAAATCCACCAGAAATTTTATAGGATAGGACGATAGCCCATCAAACAGGAAAAACCTTTGGTCAGGGTTATAATGGCGAAGGAGCGACCGCGTTGTGAATTCAAAATTTATTGTACTTAATTATTCAATTTTATATAGAAAAAATAACATTCGATTTTTTAAAAGAAGTAAAACGCACATTATATTTGGAAAAAATTTTCAACAAAAGCAACATTTCTCATTTTTTCTTTGAACCGACTATAGTAGATAATATTAATAAATACATGTCAGGTAAATTGTATTTGTTCATATGGGCTACTGTTGAATCCAATACTGGAATCGATACTGAAAGTACACAAAATACTTTAGAGTAAATAACCTATATCTATAGGTTCTTAGTTCTCCCATGTCCACGCATTGAAGTGAAGTAAATTGATAGTAGGCTTTATCTCATCTATTTCCGACATGAAAAGTATGGGGCAGGTTTCTAAGTACGAGATGGTTGTATACAGAAAATAAATAAAAATAATTTTCATTCGGAAAGATTTACTAATGAAAAAATGTTCTTACCATCAGGACTAGCGGCCAAAAATCCGTGTGTGAGATCTATGTACAGTCCTCTCTTTTGTATTGTCCAGCCTTTCTCAGCCGCAAGCCTTCGGAGAGCCACATGTTCATAATTCCTCCCATATTCCATGGCTGGTGTACATACATTTCTTTTGTAAAGTACATCCTTTACCAATGAATGACAGGCGGTGTTATCTTTACGCTTAATTACCCTACCAAACATAGACGCTGTTAGTCTGTTACGACGCTGCTCCTCGTAAACTAAGTTACCGTGCTGTCCTCTAGAAGAAACTTCTATATTTGTTCTCTGTTCTGTTGTAACCTAATAATAATAATAATAATAATAATAATAATAATAATAATAATAATAATAATAATAATAATAATAATAATAATAATAATAAGTTAGTTTCGTTTCACAGTGTGAAACTATGGCAGACTTACAAACTATGCAAATTCAAAGCAAAATCAAACAAATTCGAGATTGAATCGATTCCCGGAAACCACTTTTCGATATCTCTTACCGTTTTGGCTTATAAAAATCAAGTTTAGCCGGAAGTAGTAGTAAATACCTACCACTTCCAGTTTTGGCTTAAAAAGGATTGACATAGTAAGATGCTAAATCAGTTAACGAAAGCTGCTATTCGCTATCTACTTCCGTTTTTGATTTGTGCGCAATTATAATTTTGGCTCCACAAAAATTCAATTGAAACCTGAAGTAATATAAATTTGTACCAGTTCTAGTTTTAGTAGAGAGAAATAAGTGGGCCTATTATTCTTTCTTGAAACGGTGAATCATTTGTTGAAAACAGTTTATAAAATATTAAAATTTCATTGTTTTGAATTTATAGAATTTTTAAAAAGGCCTATTTTTGACCGCCCATTGCGTATTTATTGAATATTAAAATTATATTACATGAGTATTTATTAAACCAAAAATTCATAAAAAAAATAAAAAATAGTATAGCATAAATTTTTTTAAACATTACTTTTCAAACATTCATTGAATCATTAATATGAAATATTTACACTTTTTATGCTTGTTATTCAATGGATATTTAAGAAAAAAAATATTTATGCTTTATTATTATTATTATTTTGTTTGTTTTTTTGAATAAGTATTCATAGTAACATAATTTCAGTATTCAATAAACATGCAATGGGCGGTAAGAAATAGGCCTTTTTACTATTTTATAAGTATTAGAAATCAAACAATAATGCAATTTCAATATTGAGTATAAAATAAATATTCCAAAAATATTGTTTCAACTTTCAGTGCTATTAAAGGTATAAAATAAATGATAAAACGAACTTAAAGTAAACTTTAAAAAAAATTCAAATAATTTAATATGGTTTAAGAAATGAAAACTTACGTCGTATGTTTTGAGCTCGGCTTCACAGGCTGATTGAAGCGAAGTCGGAGACAGCGGTGGTTTATCCGCGTTCGGCCCATAATCTCTGTCCTTTTCTGGTGGAAGTTCTAATTTTCTTCTTACTCGTCGTGAACGGGAGTGAGAACGCTTGCGGCTTCTCTTTTTCATAAATCTCCTGAAATACATTCCAGGACTATTTTCTATCACAGATTTCCAAGGACTACGGTGCCATGTTGCTTTTTTGTTATATGATAGTCCTGTAACATAGCATCGGCGCTGGAAGGCACCGCGATTTGTCAAATTAAGCCTCTTACCAGCATTGAACTTTGACAGAAGGCTCATATACAGCTGAACCCGATTAGTTGTTTCGTTTGGAACTAATCGGTCTGCCTTTCTTATTAACTGGTCTACAGCAGCCATAATGTGGTAATACAATCCGGCCTTTTCTAAATCTGGAACTAAGTTTCTATCTTCTTTCTTTGTACAAAAGTACTGTTTGCACTTCTCGTGGTTCCCAAATACGTGCGATGGACCATTTCGCAGGTCATCTCTAAGATCCTGCACTGAACACTTCTGTTTTGCATTATAGGATATAGCTCCCCGAGCAGCAGCGGTTAGACGTGGAATTCTATCTCGCAAAATTGTTCTGGCTTGCAAGGGAAAACTATTTTGCATACGCAGCTTGTGGAGCGCACATGTATAATTCCGCACACATTGCGCATTCAACTTTCGTGACTTGACGTCCATACGGCACCTTTTCGATTATCCTGGAGTGAACGCTGGAGTCGCCATCTGCCACAAATCGTTTGTAGCGAAGCGTATGCATTTCTTGGCTCTTGCAAAAGCCTTCTACGATTATGTCAGCTTCCATCGACGAAGATGAGGATGACCAGTTGCGGTAGCATCGATGGTCGCTTGGTTTTTTTATTTCTTGATGACGCTGCAGCGCACACTGAACAATATTTGTTTCTCACTCCCAAAAATAATAGCTTGTTAGTTTCTTGACCAATAATACATGCCTGGAAAAGATAATATATACAACAATGTAAGTAAAATTTAAGTATTAGCAACATTATGCACGATAAAACGTAAAACGTATTCAATTTTAACAAAACACAGTGTAGACCTTAGAGCGTTTGCACACGTCCACGGCAATGCTGGCCCAGTACCGACAATGCCGGAACCGGAACCGAGGATGCTTTGCACACGCGGCCGGCAAAACCGGATCCGGCGCTGCTTTGCCCACACATCCCGGTAATGCCGGTGCCAAGAAGTAGTTAGAATTTGAACGTGAAGGATAGAACATGAGTCCAGCAATAAACAAACGACATCTCCTTGCCTTGATGTACGTACGGCGAAGAAAAAGGAAACAAAGCAGCACTAGAAAGATTTGGATCCATCCATTGTTGACAGTGCGTCATGTGAAAGGTTCGTTTTATACATTATATGAAAAGATGCGGAAATATATTGAAACAGGCTGAGATCACGGTATTTAAAATACTACTACTACTACTACTACTACTACTACTACTAATAATAATAATAATAATAATAATAATAATAATAATAACAATAATAATAATAATAATAATAATAATAATAATAATAATAATAATAATAATAATAATAATAATAATAATAATAATAGGAGGTTCTGAAAAGGCAGCATTGCGGTTGCATATTCACTCAGTCCACAATCGTTCTATGGAACATATGCCAGACTAGACACAGAGTACATGAATACTTTTATAATGATCTATAGGGTAAAGCAGCATGCAACCACAAGACTGGAAGTTTTCTTGTTCTGCTGGTGCTTTTTCAGTTCTTTCTGTAGTTGTGTTGTAGTTTTTATTTACTTTAATTGTATTGGGATGCTTTACTTGGGATGCCTCTCGTAAGCCTCTGTAAAATCATGATACCCTTTCCCCGTAATATATTATGTTCCTTACTACAAACTTTTTTTCATGCTTACACTGTTCGTTTCATGCAAAAGGTTTATGACAGAAAAATAAATGTGAAAAACTTAGTAAATAAAAAAATAACTAAAAATCAATGGTAAAATGGAAAAACATCCCTAAGAGCAAGGAATCGTGAAATAATATTTATAAAGTATTGAAATTTCATTTGTTTCAGGATGTCAAATATTTATTGAATATTAAAAAACCGGCCTATTTTTGACCACAGATTGAACATTTATGTTATTATAAATGACACTTTTCTCTTTGGATTTTAACCGCTTCAGCAGACAAAGCTCAGGCCAGGAAGTTGACCATAAAATCGCAATGAAACTGGATTCTCTCTCTCTCGCCTTTTTTTTTTTTTTTTTTTTTTTTTGTGCGAAGGGAACATATGTAGCGTTGTTCTTTCCTGTACCTCTGCACAAGAAACAGAGCAGGCTTTCTGCTAAATTGAATAGAACAGCGGTACTTCAAATATTGCGAATGGACGTTTCTAACTGCTCTTTCACTTTCTCGAATGATTACCGACGAACTGTACATATCCCTACGCAAGTTTTGTGTGTGTGCCACTACTCTGAAATCTTTCGGGCTGTTTATCACAATGGAAACAGGGAACGCGGCGTATAATGTGTAGTACTGTATGTTGTACGTATTATTGTAAGTGACCTGCTAGGAGTAAGATTGTAATTCCTGGAATAAACTAGACGATGGAATATGACAGCTATTGTAACGGTCGAGATGTAAGAGTATAAAAATAGTTCGTGCCGGCAGGGTCAGAAACAAGAGATTGTCTTTTTTTTCCCCCACCTATCCCAGTTGGGGAAGGAGGTGTTTGGAATCTTGGCTAAGATAATTGCCGCTAGTCTAAATTGTAAATCTGCTAGTACAAACAATGTACTGGAAAAGGAAAAGGTATTGTGGTTATAAAATTTCATCCCTTCACTTCAGCTGTTGCTTCTGGCAATGAGATAATATCGAGTTCGCAGAAGGAAGGCTGCAAATGGGAACAGCTCTTCAATCTTCTCTTTCGTGGTCAATAAACCCCCACCCCTATTTGCAGTGACCTTCACAAAAGACTATTTCTGCTTCAGAAGAAAAATAATATCCATTCATCTGTGAAAGCTTTCAGGAATGTTTCGGAGCTTATTTGGGTGTTTCATATGAACATACGTATTTCGCGAAAAATTCACACAGCCAGGAGTGGAAGCGGAAACTATTGAAAGCCTGTTGTTGGCGGAAGGTGTTTCCAATCTCCACAGAATGTATACTAACAAAAATTATATTACTTGTGCTCATAAAAGAATGCCAAGTTGAACTTTTGATTTTATGTTTAGCGTTCCTTTGAGCAGCGAGGCTACATGAGACGTAGATATACAACTCCTGAAATCCGAAGATTATCGTTCAATGCACTCCCACTGGGAATCGAACACGGGATCCCGTTCACCAAAGTCGCGCATAATAGCCATTAGACCAGCAGGGAGGGTCACCCCAAATAGAACGTGGATAGCAAACAAAACGATTCATTTCCCATCTTCACAATGATTGGTAGGGTGAAATTACAACTTACAAACATTATTTTAAAAAGAATGTGGTTAGTTGAATATATAGACAAAATATTCGTCGGCTTCACCCCTAGATCTCCTAGTTTGCTCGGTTTACGGCCTCTCAGTTCATGAACCTAGAACCATATTTAATTTCATTTGGGGCTTCGCCCACAACCTCCCTTATCCCTTTTGATCGGCCAACGGCCTTGCATCTGATAAACTTGCAAGCACACCGAATTTCATTTCAGATCCGGAAAATCGCTCCGTGTACGGCCTCGCATCTCATTAGGCGTTTACTCGACCTATGGCATCGTACCTCATAATCCTGCAAGCATATTGAATTTCAGTTGAAGTTGTCAAAGGATTAGCTCCAACCCAAGTTTGCAGGTTGAGTCAGGTTCAGTACGCGGGGGCTTCGCCCTCAGATCCAGGGGCGTAAATAAGGGCCCCGTAGACCCTGTATTGCGGGGGGCCTCAAGCCATCAGGGGCCCCGAAATCGTGAAGTGGGAAGTAGGGAAGGGGGCTCACTCCACGCTGTCTGCGGGAGGGCCCCCAAGCCTTTAGTTACGCTACTGCTCAGATCCCCTACATTTGCTCTTCATATCATACACCTGCACATTTCCCGAATTTTTGTTCAAATTCCAAGTTTCATGTCTCTAACATGCCGGGGTTCCGAGATTTGAACATCTTTTCTTCCCGCCTCTTTTCTTTCCTTCTAGGATATACACCGGTGTACATAAAAACGCTTAATAAGTATCTAATAATCTTCATTGAAAAGTATAAATACCACATCCATGTTCCTAACCTTCAAAGATTCCAAGATATCGACATCTTATTATAAGAATTACAATGTAGCTCTTTTCTTCTACTTTCACTAAAATATCAAAAAATGCTGAAACATGTGTTAATTTATTTTAAATGGGAAATCCCAATACCAAATTTCAAGTCTCTAACCCGGAGTGAACATCTTATTATAGTAATTATAATCCACGTCCATTTTTCTTCCCTTCTGGGCCATATTAAAAAAAAAGGCACTGAAATACGTGCTACATTATTTTAAATGAAAAGTCCAAATACGAAATTCTATGTTTCTAACCGTCAGAGTTTCCGAGATATTGGCAAGATACGAATTGCAACTCCCATTGCATTTTCCTTTTCTCCCCTTCCTATTTTCCTTTCCCTTTCGCCATTTTCCTTTTCTTCCCTCCTCTTCGTCCCATCTAATTAAAACATCACAAAACGCTAAAAACATGTCAAATGATTTTCAATGAGAAATGCAAATATCAAATTTAAAGTATCTAACGTCACGAGATTCGGAAATAATTCCATTTTATTAAAATATTTCAGACACCATTTTCATTCTATCCCTGTCGCATTTCCAAAAATCATTCCTTAGTGGTACTCTACGTCACAAATCCTATGTATTGTCCTATTTTTTATTTTGACTTCTATATGGTTTAGTTTTTAATTCCTTCCTATATAAGTCATTAAATTTGTATAATTATACTCACCACTCCAGAAGCTGCATTGTATCCATGTCCATAACTTCTTTTGCTCCACCCTCCGTCCACGTATACAGTTATCCATGGTATACCATCTTGGATCTACATGGCCCTTTTCAATTGCTAATCTTCTTTCTTCCTCTCCAGCTTCTTTCATCTGACTCCAAAGAGAATCTGTCCACACCTATAAAAGATATACATTGTTTTAGAAAACATGGCATATCGTTATTTTGTTCTAATTTTGATTCATTACAAATCTCATTACCCATTTACTTTCTACTTTGAGTGATATCAATAACGAACAAGATAAATTTCCCTAGTCATCGAGAATGTGACTCAGTTTCTCTATGATTGTGCAGAAACTATACGGATAAATAGTTATTATTTATCTCTGCATGCTTTGTCTGGTATGCATTGCAAAGACTAGCAGCGTTCAGTTTGAATTTTACTTTGTATAAAATGTAGATAGCGACTGAGGCTTCACCTCTTGAATCCCACATATGCTCACTCTCCGATCTCGCATCTCATAAACATAAAATCATCAATGTTTGGTTAGCCTACGGCCCCGCACCCCTGCAAGAGTGCTGAATTACAGTCGAAATACCGGAGGATTTGTTGCAGAAAGGTTTCTAAAACTATTTCCTTGTGGGCAAATAGCGTTCTCGCTTGCTGTGTGGGAGATTCGGGTAATATTTCGTGAAAGATCAATGGTTTGGATTTCACGTTAATTTACAGATTAAAGTCTCGTATGGCTCCGGTGCGCAACCATCTCATCACACACACCATAAAGTATTCTTGACAACATCAATATGAAAATTCCACGAGAGCAGCAAAACGAGTGTGATCCACAATTCGTTATATGGCGGGTTACGGAAGCTGAGGATCATAGCGAGACTACGCTTGGGTCGCAGAGTGGTGCAAACTCCGAAAACGTAATCAAAAACCCCTAAATCAAAGTCTCAACTTTGATACTTCTCCAAATAGATAGGTTAGGTTAGTATTTTAACCATTAGGAACCCGGTTTTGTGGGTCAGATGCATATACTGGCTTTATATATATATATATATATATATATATATATATATATATATATATATATATATATATATATAAGCGCCGAACTCCTCACATCAAGGTCTCGCTCGCTCAATTTCCTTGTGATTAAAGTTATTTTATCATTTTCTCCAATGGAGTCAGCGATTGAAAATAAGTAGATTTTAACTACGTACGTTAATTGTAATAAAATTTGCTTGTTAATATATTATTGAACCATTTATAACATCTTTTTTCCATTATTTTGAGTTGAAATTGCAAAATTAAAAATGTGGTGAGTTCAAAAATCTTACTACACCCCACCCTTCAACAGCTGCCCATGTTGACCCCATTTTGTTTAACCCAAATTTATCCTGCATTCGCATTTAGATATGAAATTTATGCACCGATCCTGAAGGAGACGCTGATGATGATAATGAATGAAATGGTTGAATGAAGAAAGTGGACGAAAGAAAAGAACCCCCAAGTAAACCCACGCAATGATATCTGTCCGTTTGGCGCGAGATGGGATCAAATCAGGAAACCCACGTACCAGGTGAACGCTCTACCATCCACCACGACTCAAATATTCGCAGTTAGGCGGCGAATTCATGCTTTCTTTCAGACTCCCCCGTTCAATATGAAGTGGTGATAAATTTATTTGTCATTAATTTATTTACAATTCAAAATTAGCCGCTTGGGAGACCCATTTATATATTTTTTCTTATGAGATCGCGTTAGTTCAGTGGTGGAACGGACCCTGCTTCGATCTCGGTCCCACCAATGTGGACTTTATGGTGGACAAACACCGCGTAAGTGTTTTCTTTGGAGTTCTCTAATTTCCTTCCACTTCCTTCATTCCACCATTATCTCTTATTTCATCATTACCGTCTTTCTTAGTCGCGGTGCAGAAAAAAAAAAAAGATTTTCTCAAAAGCAAAAGTAATTTATTATAAATCCGTCATATTTGATCGCTATCAAAGCTGAAATCACCGATTTATGTGCTTTATGTGTTTTTTCTTTTTCTTTTTTTAACGATTAATTTACGTTTTCGAATTTTCCACATTTTTGGCAATTGAAACTACTACGTTGCCCTTGTAACCAGGTCAGCAACTAGAAGGGGGCAAGGGGCCAGACCTCCCTAAATTTTTCATGGCTCGCAGATCTCAATGCATCATATACTATATTAACACAAAAAATCATGAATTTATATATTTGTAACAATTATTTTAAGACTTGGGTCCCCCTAACATGTTTATGGCACCCCCAGACTTCTATGGCTGGTTGCGGGCCTGCTTGTAACTAAGATTACTTTCATTCCGCAAGTGCTATTATGATAAAATCTTCTATACAGAACTATATCAATACAACTATTATATTAGCCACTTGTGATATTGTTGATAAGTAGGAAAGTATATTTGTCAGTTTTTTTTTTTTTTTTTTTTTTTTTTTAAGATCAAACGGATTTGTCAATTATTACTTACCGGTTCCAGATCTTGTTCAATCTTGTTGAAAAGTTTGAAGCTCATACATGGGATATCCATAATACTGAGAAATTCCTCTAGATGAGAATACCCACTTCCAATGGAAACAGTACCCCAAACAGCTGCAGTATTGATTACAGATCTTTTCGACTGTTGTTCCTCCTCTGTAGAGTGACATACTTCGCGTTTGCACACGCGGCACTTGAAATAGAGGTAAGACACTAGTCCTGAACGTCTCTCTCTATGAAAATCCATTTTTCCTAAGACACATATCTTTCTGTGGTTTTCTTGGAGCTTTATGGACCACTTGAGAATGTGGCCCAAATTTACAATTCGGTAGCCATTTGGAAAGTCATTGCGACTAACAATCTCTGTTTTGGGCTCCACTACAAGAGATGGTAGAGACTCAGTGTCAGAGCTGAAATGACATATAATAATAATAATAATAATAATAATAATAATAATAATAATAATAATAATAATAATAATAATAATAAATTATAGAAATGAAAATGAAATTTATAGAAATTTAGTGCTTATATGTTGAACGATATGGCTTATATGAATAGGGTGAATAATTGAAGGACAGATGGTCAAAAATTACTTTTTTCCTGTATGTAGGACTGCGAAATGTGTTTATCTTTTTAAACATTTGAATTAGATTTTCTTCTCTATGACTATTATATTATCTCCTATTGTCGCTCGAAAATTAAAACCAAAAAAGTAACTTTTATATGAAGTTCAAATGTGAAACTGGTTTTGTTCTTTGGTTTGCAATTTAGATAGATTAAAACAGTGCAATTTTAGACTCGGTTTCATGACTTTTCGGGGAATAACCAAGAGTAGAAAATCATATGGAGCAAAAGCCACGACGAAAAAAAAAAAAAAAAAAGTTGAGGGCGAAAATCACGCTGCCGGAATCTTTGATGTAAACAAACAACTGAATGTTGTTGTAGGAGGCTGAGTCCCCTTCAGGTGTGAGTTGACCAAGGATTTCTAAAAATTATTTAGTAGGAATAATCTGTAAATTAAGCATGATTTTTTAAATAGCTTTCCACTAATAAATTACGTATAGATTTAAAGTTTGAATTTCAGACTTTTTTTAAAGTAACATTTCGATACATAAAGAAAATATGTATTGTTGAAATTAAATGAGAGAAATAAATCACACGAAAAAAAAAGCCTTTTAAGTTAGTGAACAATGTATATATATATATACAAGGGCGGATCCAAAGGGAGGCTAAGGGGCTATAGCCCCCCTCTTGACGCTCAGGTTTACATTGGATAAAATGGGCTTCAATTCTGCTTTACACTGGATAAAACGACAAATTATGGTTTAGCCCCTCCCTTGATCATATCCTGGATCCGCCACTGTATATATATATATATATAGGGGAAACCATATAGTCATTGGCACTCTGACAATTATTGGCACTTTCCTTAGTTTTTTCACTTTACTAAGGAAAAATGAATACGTGTTGGTAAAAATTTCCTCCAGCTGGCAGCTCTGATCCTCTCTGCCCGCGTTCCCGTTGTTTGTTTTGCCGGAAACCTGTCAGTTGGAGGCAAACTCTAGTCGACAGTGGAAGCTATTTGGATTTTTCAATTTTGCAGGTAATTCTTATACTTTTTGTTAAGGATATCTATCAGCTTAAGAGAAATGTAATTAGTTTGCTATTGTTTTAAATGTACTAATATTTTTTGCACGAGAGGAATTGGGTCTACTAATCATTCCAATGGTACATTTTCAACCGATTTGTTTGTCCTGCGAGTGAATGCATGGGGTGCCAATAACTGTACGAATGAAAATATAAAATGTCAGTTATTGGCACTATAGTGCCAATTACTGTCTCTGATGCTGAAGAATAAAATAGCTTGAAAACTGTCCGATAATGCTTTCCATCTCCACATCTGTTCTTGGTCAAAATTTTAGTTTCCTACTCTAATAAGTAACAGTTATTGGCACAGTGCCAAGAACTGTATAAATGACGATGCCAATGACTGAAAGGATTTGCAGCAGAATAGGTTCTGGTAATGAAATATGTCTAATATGCCTATTGAAATTATTTGTTCATGTAGTCGAGTTCAGGGGCAGACTGGCAAAGTTTGGCCCACCCGGCTGAGTTACAGAGTTAGCCCACCATCAAAATTTATTATAATAGTTTGGACTTTGAGTTACAGCAAGAAAGTATTTTTCAAAACTCAGCTAGTCGGCCATGAAGTGCGCGTGGTCAGACACAAACATAGTTATTAACAATAGCGAGCTAGCCTAAGTCAATGTGAGTAACGGAGTAAAGAAACTCCGGTAAA
Organism: Thermobia domestica; assembly: GCF_964235325.1. Lineage (NCBI taxonomy): Eukaryota > Metazoa > Arthropoda > Insecta > Zygentoma > Lepismatidae > Thermobia > Thermobia domestica. The sequence goes on along the minus strand of NC_137466.1, from coordinate 46,703,052 downwards.
GAAAAGTCTGCTGTGAGATTCAAAACGTTAGTCCCAAACGTCTGGACCGTTAAGGACATTGTTGGTTTTAGCAACTGGGCATTTATTTTCTACTTTTTTTTTAAATGGTAGGGCCTAGATCAATGTCAAACTTAAATTATTTCATATAAAATTAATTACAAAACGTTTTCTTATTGTTGCAGAAATCGGCACGCAATGCCAAAGATTGGAAGAAAAAGATATGCACTATAACAGAGAAGTGCTTCCCTTGAAGCAATATCAAAAATGTAGGAATAAAGACAGATCGAAGCAGTATGGCGTTCCTCGGTCTACATTACAATTCCATCTGAGAAATCAAGATGTGAAATCATCTTCCGGACCACGACCCATTTTAGAATAGAAAGAACCATTGTTGGTGAAATTGTTAATAAAATGTGCTGAAAAGAGTTTTCCCAGAAAGAAACAGGATACTCTTAAAAGTGTTCAGGACTTTCTCGTGAAACATCCTCGTCCTAATCCGTTTCCAAATAACATGCCGGGAGATGGATGGTATAAATCGTTCTTTCAAAGAAATCGTAAGGTTGCGGAAAGAACGTGCGAATCTGTTACAGGTGCGAGTGCTTGTGTAACAGAAAACGACATAAGATCATGGTTTCGTAATATACAGAAGTATTTTGAAGCCAATAACCTTACAGATGTTCTGCAGGATGCAACACGTGTTTACAACGGTGATGAAACTAACTTTTTGCTTTGGCCAAAAACTGGAAAGGTGTTAGCCGAAATGCAAAGGAGTCTTTAACAGTTTTTTTATGTTTACTTTCAATGCTGCAGGTGACGTAACACCCCCAATGATAGTTTTCCCTTATGTTCGTGTGCCTAATGATGTGGCTCTATCTGTGCCTACAGGATAGGGTATCGGTCGCAGTGAGAACGGGTGGATGAAAGCCGAAGTATTTTATGGATATATAGGTAATATGTTGTATCCGTAATTAAAATCGAAAAATGTCAAGTTCCCGATTATATATTTTGTGGACGGTCATAAAACTCATCTTACTTACCAACTTAGCGAACTTTGCTGCAAGCTTCAAATTGAACTCATTGCTCTGTATCCCAATTATACAAGAATATTGCAACCTGCTGACGTTGCCGTATTTACACATTGAAGGATGGGTGGAAGCAAGTGGTACGAGAGTGGCAACTTTATAATTAATTGCAGTCTCTGACGAAAGCTAAATTTGCTCCTCTGTTGAAACAAGCACTTGACACTTACATTTCACCATCTATTATACAAAATGGATTTAGGGCATGCGGTTTACACCCATTTGATCCCAACGATATAGATTACACTAAATGCGTTGCAAAACCAATACAAACAGTTCAAGAAATATGCGGTGGTAATGAGCAAACTAAGGATGTAGTATTAACCAGAACCGAGTTTGAAAGTATAGTAGGAACTGATGTAATGAGAAGACTTCAGGAAGTTGACAATGAACAAGTCCTTGTAAATAAGAACGAAGAATTCCATGTACTGTATCGCTTATTTCAACATTTTATAGATAATAGTAGGCCTAAGTCTTCGGTAGAGAGATGTGTTAATCTTCAGTCGGGACAGGCAAACAATCAGGAAGGTTTACCTGTATCATCTGCATGTATCCAACTCAATGATTTCAACCACTCAGATACTGCTAGTGATGCTCATACTATTTGTGAAGTAAACCCTAGTACACCTACCAATGGCAGTACTACAGATGCAAATGCTTTACAAAAAGGTTCCGGCTCAACTCCAAAAAAGTTAAAGACCGAACACCCATTGCTGCAAGATGTTTTAGTATGGCCAGAAACTCCTAAGAGAAAGAGGAAACGAAATGTAGAAAGATTGCCGTTTGCAAGAACGTCTCATAAATATCAAGCTATTTTGCACGGCAAAAATGAAGAAAGCAATGAGCTGAACAAGAAAAGATCAGAAAGCAAACAAGGAAGATGTCTGAGAGGAAAGAATAAGAGTTAAAACCCAGAGCAAAAGCATCTGCAAAGAAATCAAAGCATGAGGTCTATCTCGATTATTCAACGCAGATAAGCGGTCCTTCAACTTCTAACCTTGAACAAGACAAAGGGCTGACGGAATCATTACAAAATGGAACGCTCACAAGGATGCTGAACTTCGATTCGTCATCAGCTGCGAGAAGCAACGTAATATCCTGCAAACACTGTTTTCAGCCATTCTTTTCGGGAAGGATGGATCTTGAATGCGAGTTGTGCCACAGTCGTTGCATTCCATAGTACCATAAGGAACACATACCAGAAGACATAGAAGATGGATTTGTGTGTCACGGGTGCTACGCTCTACAGGATGACAGTGAATGTGGTCACAGATGAGGACGAGATTAATGAAACGGATTGACATAAATAATTGAAACATACAATTTTGATTGTGCATTTCCCATTTCTTCAATTTTAAAAATATGTTGTGCATTCCCCGGTTTCAATATGTATTTACTTCATAATGTTCAAGGTCTAAAAATGTCTATTTCTTGTCTATTAATACATATAATAACTGATATTATTTCCAGTCAGGCCTACAAGCCTTATTTCTGTCAATCGTATCTTCTACTGTATGCTTTATAATGGTGCCAATAACTGTCCTCATTGGGTGCCAATAACTGTAAGATCATTGTCACATTACAAAATATATATTTATTGCCAAACTTTACATTTGTATTGTAATTTCTCCACATATTATTCAATTAGAGATTCCCAGAAAGTATATATTAAAAAATCGCCAGTATATGTTATAAAATAAGTCTGTTATAAAGATATGAATGAAAACAAATCCTTAAAGTGCCAATAACTGTATGGTTTCCCCTATATATATATATATATATATATATATATATATATATATATATATATATATATATATATATATATATATATATATATAATTACTTTTTCCTCTAAACCTTCAGTTACAATGAACAATTTAGCAGGTGATTTTCCTCGAAGTGTACATATTTTAGCAGTAAACCATTATAAAATGTGTGATAGAATGAGTCGAGTAAAGTACATTTCTTCAAGTCTGAAATATTAATAGTCCTAAAGTAAAATAATCGTTTAATCCTTATTGTAATTCTATATGTTGTCAGTTAAATTAATTCCTATTTTTTATTTTAGCTGTATATTATAACAAGTTTTTGTAAAGCATCTAATTCAGGTGAATTCTAAACAGTATCAAAGAAGATGGCAAGTGTATTAGGGTATATATATTATTGAACCAATAAAAGTAAACACTTAATAAATAAGGTAGAATACATTTCCTAAAATACCTACATATACAAACACATAATATTCAGACATAAGATGCAATATATATATATATATATATATATATATATATATATATATATATATATATATGTGTGTGTGTGTCGCTGGTCTAGTGGCTAGCACGTGCGCTTCTCTGCAAGGGGTCCTGGGTTCGAGTCCCGAAGGGAGAGCATAGAACGATTGTGGTTCGGATTCCATGTTAACCAGTAGGTCCATGTTTCATATAGCCTCGCTGCTGACAAGGGACTCTAAACTAATATATATTTATGATCCGAGAGAAAAGTGAAATTTGCCATTGCATCATAAAAAAGTAATTTAAACAAGAATACTTACTATATCTACTGATCCTAATTTCGATTTTTGCAAACTTGTCAAGATCAACGGGTTATCAGTGGTCGATTTGGAGGAAATACGGAGAACGTCGTTCTCCATTTACCAGAAAATCAAATATCCGTTCCCCTACTTTATTTCGTTCTGGAACGCGTTACCCCGGAATCTTACAAAATAATTTTGTTATTCAATATATTAGAGCATTTTATATTAATACATAGAGAGTGTTCCCCCACTTCTTTAAAGCCAAATCAACTACTGCAGGTCGTAAGATATGCAAGGTCCTAAAAATAGTGATTTTTTTTTTTAAATGTGGCATATTGTTCCAAGCCCTTCATATATAACATTGCGCATAATACTATTATTATATGTATCGCTGTATAAAATTAAACACGCAAATGATTCACGTAATTGTATTTTAAAAAAATAATACACCTAGCAATATTATAATAATCCACTAAAAGATTAGTGAAACATTTGAAGGGTACAGGGAAAGAACATGGTAAGTACATTTTTTTTCTTCGATTTTGAGATTGCACCCAACCGTAAAAGTATGCGTTGCACACGATGTTTTGGACTACTCAAAGTGGTAAAAAATTTTGATCATTCCTCTGTAAATTGGATGTTAAAAGCAGCTATATGCGTAAAGAACACGCTCAGTCAGACTACAAAAATGAGTTTTGGTATAAAATCAATAAAACTGGATTTACAATGTTCTTTCCCTGTATACATTTAGATAGAATGATAACAATTTTATAAAAGAATCATTTTATGTTGGTTCAAAGTAATTAATAATCAAGATGGAAAGTAAAATAAATCTCACCTTTCTTTATCATTTGATTCATCCCTTGCAATTGGAACCTCCATAGAACTTCCACTTGTTTCTTCCAAAGATACACAAACAGAAGTGTCACACTTGGAGCTATCTTCTATTTTACGCCTTTTTATCCAAGATAAACGAATAGCCTTAGAATGCTTATTTCTCTTCCTACTTCTGGAAGGACATCGCCGCGTACGACCCATTTCTAAAACACTAGCTGAATAAAACTGTGCGTTGGTAACTCTGTCAAGACTTATCCAGACTGCAAGAAGTTCCGAAAAAAAACGTCGCCTGAAGTGGGAGGCGCCACCTCACAAACCAAGAGGGTGGCATTTTACATATTACGAAATTGTTTCATGTTTTACTTTGAAATGCATATGTCTATATCCAAAACTGTGGTACCAATCAAAAGACAAATATATAGGGATTTGCCTGATATGCAATATATAGGAATAAATAAAGTATTTTTCACAAAAATAGTGCTCAAAACTGAAAGTTTGTTCCTCATACGGAATTCAGTAGTATCAGCAATGCACTTTTCCATTTTCAATTAATAATAATTTAATATCTGTCACGATATTGACGTGTATTATTATTTTATGTCAATGAGAAATGTGTAAAGAATCATATACTTTTTTACAAAAATATTCCTGACAATTGATTACAGAGAAAAACACGTAATAAAAATGCATAATTAATAATTAATTATGCAGTAATTAATTATCTAATTTTGTATAAAATCACTTTTAATCATACATATAGTCAATGTAATAGTGTTTTCATACAGATAGAACATGAGTAATGCATTAATATTAGTAAATCTCAAAATGGCAAATGTCCCCTTAAGGATTTGTACTTCTGGGTCTTTGCTATAAGAAAGAAATTCAAAAACCTACTCTTTGTACCTTAATAGACAATTAAATCAGTGAGAACACAGTAACTTAGTGGTGGGGTGTTTACCTAGTATGTTTTGCAGAAACTACACTGGAGTATTCTCTTAATCCACAGAGATACGATCACACTTAACTGCCCATTTAATTTTAAAATGAAATTAAGGCAAATGAATGTTGATGATAGAATTGATGGAGTGCAAAGGTGGGAGGAAACGGGAGTACCCCGAGAATACCCACGAATACAATGTCGACTACAAACTGACTTGGCCGCGGATCGAACCAGGAACCCAATACACCAAAGATACGCACTCTACCACTAAGCCACCGTGCCTGCACCCATTTAATTGTCTATTAAGGTATATACGGTAGTTTTCTGAAATTTCTTCTTCTTACAGCAAAGACTCAACAGTACAAATCCATGTGGGTATCCATTTTTACGACGTCATAAAATACATAATTACTTATATCTCGGTTGCTATATTAGATATTGACAAAGAATTTTCATTCTTTTTGTACGCTAGGAATTATCACGCTTGGATTTACCCGAAGAAAACTTCGAGCTGAATTAATCTTTCGATCGGAATTGCCCTGACGAGTGTGAGGTACTCACTTCACCCATTTAAGTACCATCTTATTTAACTTTTATTAAGATCAAAAATTGTTTTATGAAATTTCAAGATCTAATACTCTTTTATTTCACGGTGTCTCTCTAGCTGTAAGACTTACTGGCTGGAAGTTTTGGGTAACTCTATTCTCTTTTCTAATACTCTTTACAAATGTCAAATTATATTTTCCAAAGCTTTTAAAACTTAATCTTTTTAGACCCATGATGTTCTAAAACCCCATGGAAATACCCAGTTACTTTAGGATGAAATTGCTACTGGTGCTTATTCAGATTTCATGACCAGTTTCGGAAATTTTACCACCTAACACCAAAACCCCGTAACTGTGTGGGTCCTCCCTTTATTTGACAATATCTTGATAGCCATTAGTCATATTTTCATTAATTTTCTAAACTGTACTGTCAAGTATGGAAGCCCCACATACCTATGGTGTTCCTATTTATTTCACTATATTTCGGTAACTGTTAAACGTACCGACTTGCGGTTTCGGTAAACACACACCTGTAACGTTCTTTATAAGTTTATTAAAATATATTTTAGAATGTTTAGAAATGGGAGGTCTGTGAATGCCATAGTACCCGAAAGCCCCCATAAGGACGTGTGTGTAGTGTACTGAATTGAAACTACTTTTGAGGTTGTTGTTAGCCCTCAGTAATTACGTTTTCGAAACTGCACAATCTAGTACGCAAACCTCACACTTCTATGGTGTTGTTCTTTATTTTCCCATACCTCGGTATCCATAAGGCTTACCGAGTTGCGGTTTTCTGTACTAAACAGATATCAGTTCTTTACATTTTAGAGACATATATTTCCACATATCTAAAAATGCAGACATTAGGTACCGCATGGTACCTCGAACGCCATTGGGTACCCACGTACTTTTGCATAGTAATACATTTCGAGTTGTTCAGCATCAATAAACACTTTTTTTTAATTAATCGTTTTTCTACCAGAAACCCAAAAGTCCATACCTGACCGACCAGGTTTTGTCCATTTAATTTAAAAAATGTTAAATATTTTAAAATGTAACATTTTAAATATTTTTGGATTTTTGTTTCAGGTATTTCATGCATCAAAACAAAACCAGGATTCTGCATGAAAGACAGCGAAAAGAAGCAGTGTAATTTGTGGCTAAAAGCACGTCCTTTCTGAAGACAGACCCGATTATATTCACATTCTTTTGTACGAATATGTAACCTTAATAAATATACTGCTCCACAAATTATTTCTTTCTTCCATAAATTAGAATAAATGTATGTCTGTTTAAAGAAAATGTTTGTTACGTTAAGTCCTTTCAACTCTTTTTCTCTGTAAATAAGAACATTATACCTTGCAACATTTTTTTTTATCATTGTGCAATTCCGATTGGATAAAGTAAATCTGCACGAAGCACTATTATTTCAGACATACATTAATAACTAATTTATTGTTCTGTGAATAAGGCAATGGTATAGTGAACATGTTTTAACATAAAATCTGTAACTCAGCTTTTCAGTAGTCAACTTTATTGAGAATCCGAAGAAAGAAAGAAAAAATGTTGGACTTAACAACGAATTTCAAAATTAGTTTTGTTCGAGTTCTGGACTAATCCAAATTATCCAGAGAAATCATTTATGTTGCTCTCTACAGATGTATCCTTTATCCAAATTGTATGAAAAGGAGACTTCATACATCGCTATATTTTGTATGAACTATGTTTCGTATTTATTTAATCACTTTGTACCTTTCTCTAGTGTTGACAACGCCGCAAGTGTCAATTGAATAATTTAGTGTTTCACTCATGTAACCTTGTGACTAACGTACGTCCTGTCGGTATATATATGTTACTGGGTTCGATTAGCGACAAACAATTTTTAGCGTTAAACAAATACAAAAATCTACACGCAATGAGATACGATGATCTTTGCCTCATAGATAATACCAAGCAACTAACTTTACTGAGTGTGGTTGAGTTTACTAGTGGTATTATCTGGGTATAATCAGTGTTCCGAGAGCTATACTTCTTTTTGTGCTCTGAATTGCAAACTTTGATATAACCGTTTTAAATTATTGTATATCTATCTATCTATCTATATATCTATCTATATCTATATCATATAAAATTGTAAACTAGAAACTTCCGAGTAGTTCTGAGAATCATCGCTCTTTCTTTAAATAATGTATGAGACTATTACACTGCTCGTTACTTAAAATGTTGAACTAAGAAGGATACATCCAGGAAAGTCCAAACTTGCAGAATGTATAGAGCAGGGAAGGATAAATATGTTTGGTCGATGGCTGCACAGCTTCTCATACCTGTGAACTCCGCCAGCTACAGTTGATGAGCTGTGGCATTGGATCGTAAGACGCATGGCTTACCATACCAGAAGAGAACATCCTCTCGATGTCTCGCTGTGTTACAGTCGTTCTGGTTGTGAATGTTGGGTTAGTTCTGCTCCTTTGTCACCACGTTGTCACACAGCGAATACAGCGATAAGTTTAACCCTTAACGTACCAAACCTAAGTCGTCAAAGTTGTTTACCATGCTGGAGTCTTCTGGAGACCCCAAGTATTATTTTAATTTCTCAACACAGTATTGCAGAGGGTTATTCCAACTATTATTTTTTGGATGTCTAGAAGCATACTTAAGTTAAATGAACATTTGTTGACATCAAATATTATGTATATTTGAGCACTATTCAGTTCTTCATACAATTTTATACTTTTGTGTTCGTAAATCTGAAACACAGGTTTAACAATGGAGTTTTTACACTTTCAAGTGTGTTTTTATTTTTTGTATTTTTTAAAGAAACTAATCGTTGATCTAATCATGTAATTAATATCTCAAAGGGTTGCAGGATACATATAAAAATTGAGAATAAATTGATTCTTATAATTGCGGCAGTATCACTAAATATCACTCTCTGGGGTCCCTAGAGTACCCCGCTTGGTATGTTAAGGGTTAAGCATAGTTGACACTTACTATTAGATATCGGCTTGGGAACTTTGGCGTAGCTACCCTGTCTCCTTGAAGTTTCATTTTTAATGGCGAGTACTGTGTAGGAATCATCTTGTGAGGGAACACGTTTTCAGCTGACACCATGTTTTTAATTATAGCGTCATTTAAAAAATAACTTATCTGTTAATTAAAATGTGCAGAGAAGTTATTTCTGGAAAATCCTATTCACGCCTCTTGTGGTAACAACTTCTGCATTTTGGAAGAGGATATTATTAAGGAAAAGAATGAGGTAAAGTCGTCTTTATACACACACGGAAAAGAAAGTATTTGACAGTTGACAAATTTTCTTTTGCCAATAGCTCGGGAACAAATGAATTAATTTGGATTTTTTTGTTGTTATTCTTGACAACCTGCCAAAGTCGGTACTCTAATAGGTTAATTTATTGTTGAGTTTTTAGGAAAACAAATTTTGTCAACTGAAAAATATTTAATTTCGTGATTGTACAAACAATGGATGATAACGGCTTAATAAATGACTTACGTAAGTCTTGTTTGAGTTTGAACATAGGATTGTACAAGGCTGTGCATTTTGCATTATTATTGAAGTGCTGCAACTAAGTTATTGCAAAAGGTATGATAAATTCTTACAGTAATATTGTCACATATTGATTTACTCTGTATGAAAACTAAAATAGTTTAACATATGGTTAACCTCCTTTGTGCCAATAATTTTAAAATTAACGCTTGTGCCACTTTTCAACCTTGGCTTTGCAGTAGCTTTCCAAAGAATTAGCAGGAAGTCCAAACTTACACCCTGCAGGTAAATACATTTCTCTGGACAGTTTCACTGCTCCAAACTAAGATTGAAAAGTGTAAATTTTTAATCTTATTATTATTGGCACAAAGGAGATCAACCATATTTTAAGCTATTTTTGTTTCCATACAGAGAAAAACAATATGTGACAACATTACAGTAAGAATGTATCATGCATTTCTCACTATGTTGCAGCACTTCAATAATGGTGCACTATACGTACAATCTAGATCCTGAATATGTCCAATCCATATATTACAACAAGGCAATACGTATGCGATACAGGTAAAATCCGCATATTTCATATGGACAATCTATAAGCTACATACATCCAATCCATACATTACATATGGCCAGCCTGTACGCGACATACGTATAATCTATATGCTGCATGCAGACAGTCTGTAAGCTGCATATGTGCACTCTGTATGGTGCATACGGATATTCTGTATGCTGTATCGGGACAAGCTATGTGCGACATAAGGAAAATCTGTATAATACATACGTACAATACGTATACTGTATCTAGTCGTACGTACGGGGCACAAGTAGACAAGTCTACAATATAGATGCTGTCTCGGGGTTAAACGCAAGAAACACACGTACAGAACGTATATTGCATACTTCTTGAAATTATGCTCCGTCCTCATAGTCAGTGTGTGTTGTCATTATTAACCCACATGCTACATACGGTCCTGACGTCACAAAGCTAGATATTACCTCCGTATATACTTGTTGCTGCAGATGACGTCACACGAATGACGTCATTGCACTTATGCGGACAGTTCGTATAATGCATACTTTTTCAGCTATACGTTTGCTGCAGGATGTTATATACGGTTGTACGTTAAGTCCAGAAACTACAGGAATTACGAATGTAACCTACGTTTTTAAGTATGCCACCTACATTTTTTTTTCTCAGTGTATGTTCAATATCGAATATGACGTTGAAAAAATCAATTAAGAAGCTAGAGTTTATTGGAACTGGTTTCCAGGCCGGCATCCAGCCCAAACATTTAGCGGGGGGGGAGGGAGTAGAAGTTAGGGGGCCCCTATCAATCATACTATAGTTCATTACCATATTATAGTTCATTTGCAAGCCTACCGTGAAATTAGAGAGGCCGGTAAAAATTTAGGGGAGGGGGGCTAGTTCCCCTTTGATACGGGCCTGCTGCTATCTATTCGTAAAGATTGATAGCTTAAGATACAAGTGTGGAATAACTGCAATTGCCATGTGACAGTGCCGTGAAAGTATTCTCTTTCAAACAGAAAAAGAACCATCAAAATCGGTGGACCTATGTAGAAGGTGTGAACACAGACACAACATATGTCTATATATAAACGGGTCGAATTACGAACCTCCTAATTTTCTAAGTGGGTTAAAAAATATATATGTAAAATGTGACCGCGTCTTTGTTGATACGGTTGATCTCTTCTAGCGGCGATTTTGGGGTAAAAATTTCCCACTGAAGATGCAGATTACGTTACGGAAGTTTTTGTTCGTTAGATATTTCATTTTTAAATAGTCTCTACAGATAAAACATTAATTACATTCAATTTAAGAAGTTTGATTTTAAATTGTGTATTTACGTGTAATTAATACAAATAGTAGTTTTTAATAAGTTAAATATTCTCTCTTAGAGATTTTCTGTATAGTGAGCTGAAATGTTCATGGAGTTTGCATTTTATAGTTAAATAGTCCCCAGATATTTGATTTAGTTGATCAAAATTGAAGTTTCGGCAAGCTTATTTTACACGTCTTCTATACCCTGTCCATACGTAACTAAAAGAGGGTAAAGACTAGCTTATTCAGGGAAAAGAGAGGAACTGGTAACTGAGCAGTAACAAATTTCGAGATATTCTAGTACAATAACTTCTGATTTAATCATCGAACTACATGATTACAATGGTGAGTTCAGTTTCGATAATATTTTTCCTGCAGTGAAATAATTACGATCATGTCCAAGCAAACAGTTTACAGCTATTTTGGAAACTATGGCCTGCTCATATCACAATCAATCTGTAGTAATTATTCACAAAAATCCACAATGATTAGAAAATTTATAACCTAATTTATTAAAAAAAGAAACAGAAAGATATTGGTAGTTCTAAATTTACAATTTATATGATAAAGAGGAAGTCTACGTTACGATTTAGTTTGAAAGACCTTTCATAGTTTAAATTATATGAAAATCGATATAGCGAAGCAGTTAAGAAACTTCATTACGTATGCAAGTTTTATTGCAAGTCTTTTTTTTTTTTTTAAAGCTAACTTCCCAATCTTGAATTATTGACGTACATCCAAACCATTTCCTTAAGAATTTCCATAGATATCTGCTCTTTTACTTTGCAGGTCTTCTGACCTATTAGGTTATATTTACGTGTAGATTTATTTACTGATGTTATAAAGAATAATTATTTTCTATTTTATGATTAAATGCACTTATTATCAAATGTGATGGCTAAGTAAAATAAATATTGAATGAGAATTAGTTATTTCTCTTAATAAATGATCATAGCATCAACTGAAGTATAGAATATTTAAATTATATAATCAGTTGTCCAGTGCAAAGAATAACGATACGTTTAAATTTTGTGAATTTGTACGCAAAAGCAATTTAAAATGCAGTTAATTATACTGGCTTGATTTCTGATTCATGTCAATAATGTCGAAGTAGAATGCTTTAGCTGTATTACTATACCTATTTTCACTGTGAAATAATTCCAATGTGCGAAAGGAGAATTATAGAAATTAAAAATCTTACTTTTCAACTGATTACAGTGATTACAATAATAATAATAATAATTTGAATTTATGAAGTAAAAAATATTGGCGGCAAATACCATTTACATTACTGTCTTAAACGATTTCCAATTATATCATTATTATTATTTGTGAGTAGTATCAGTGTTACTAGAGTATTTTTATTATTATTTTTAGACATTGTACAGAACTTTCAGATGTTCCTACGACAGTGATGCAAAACAAAAATGGGAATTGTCCGGAAAGATGGTGCCATTTGGTTTTCTCTTTGCGACGTTCTTAGTACCTTCCAACCGCTGTAATGAGTGCCATGGAAATATAGGCGACTTCCAGACGACCTCCAGCTTTACTCAGCAACTCAGAATTTGTGTAACAGTTATCGAGTTATTGCTGTTCGATCCGCCATACTCATGTGCACAAGAAATCTGTTCTCTCATTCATGATATGACGTTTGATAGTTCGTGACGTTGTTTTTATTATTATTATTTCTTTTATCTAGTACGATCTCGTATTATTGCAATATTTTTTCATTACTTTTTATTATTATTTTTGTTCCATTTTGTGGGTTTTCAATTTTCATTTCGTGGTCTTTAACCTATACATTCTTTGCTTCTATTCTAAGCTTTTAATTTGGGAAGCTCTTTAGTGTATGGGAAATTGAATTAATTACATTGAGTTTTATTGTAATAGGATCAAGTAATCATAATACAATATTTATAAATTTCAACAGTTTTCCTTTAATTTTTATTTAACTTATTTTAACTTTGATATATATTTATATTTATTAATATAAAAATAATTATTGTAGGTACTGATGCTATACGGATCAATATTTCTGTGAAATGTTAAAAATACACAATTTTCCCTTATTAAAAAATTAAAAAATAACCAATATGCTTTGCTTCACTTTGTTTTCATGTCGGTAACGAATCTGAATTTTATCATTTCGTGCGAATTTTTCACTGCCTACACTCAGAAACTTTCAGAACATAATTTGCAAAATTTAACACAGTGTTATTAACAAATAACTGAGTTGTGAGTTCGGACAGATTGTATAATAATATTTGAATTCTTCTGATATGATTCGATATTACCTTTATTAAGAAAAACATTTTTTTTGTATCAGTTCTTTTAAAAGCATTGCTACGTTTGTTCCACATATATATATATATATATATATATATATATATATATATATATATATATATATATATATATATATTGTAGAGGATATCAGGCTTAGCGCCTATTTTGAATTCTTCCTGTATGTTGTTATTGTTCTCCAAACAAGAAATTGTAATTATTAAATAATAAAGAAGAGACTTCCCTATGTTGTCACCTCATCCCAATACAAATTCGTGCTTACCATTCTCTTCCTAGTTTCCGTAACTTCATCAAAACAAGTTCAGCCACGGCGTTTCAGCAATTAAACTTCCCTATTAACCAAGATAATTGTGATGAGCTAGTCATCCACGTGCGGAGCACCAGGAAGAAGCGAAAGCTAGGAAATAGAACAAAACCAGGGGACATGGGACCCTCGAGGTGAGAAGTGTAACAGAAGCCGCCAGAAACACACTTTGGACCCCTATTCAGAAGAGTCGTCCTAGCAGCAATTGAGAGACGGTCGGCACGCCTGGGCCCTCACCATCCATTGCATGACAGAGGTGTCATTTCGAAGAGGCCAGGACATCTGGGAGCTGTTGCCCTGAGGTCGAGAGGTTCTTCACTCTGGAACGTGAGGTCCGGGATCGATACCAGACGGAAACACTCAACGGATTGGAGGATAAGGCTTTACCCGATATTTGAAGAGGCTCATCATATCGAAATGGCTGAGGTACAGTAAAACCCTTTCCTTTCCTAACCTTTGCGTCTCTGTGACCTCTTCTATTAGAAAACATGCATTTCATTTCATTCATCCCCAATTAATTACTTCAGCGCTGTACTGCTCAGATCCCCACGTACTTTCTCTCTTGCCATGCGAAGTGCTATCCCCACATTCTTTTAGTAAAAACTGATAACTGAGACAAATAAGCGTGGTTGTAACCCCACAGTACAGTACAGCAAGAATATATATATATATATATATATATATATATATATATATATATATATATATATATATATATATATATATATATATATATATATATTAAGGAAAAGGTTTTACATTCTATTGCTTCATGGACTGATGGCATTTTATAACATGATGTACAAATATGAGTACAGGGAGTAGAAATACAAATCAAGTAAAGAAAATAGGAAACAGGGCTGTGACGTTTTCATCCTCATTTTATTCTACTGTATATCAAACGATAATTGCTTGGTTTAAGCATTACTTACACGCATTAGTAATCGATCAATGGCTGTTCTTGAAGGTAGTCATACCAATAAAACTTAACAATTCTATCGTACAAGCTAATGGGGGAAAAGCTGTTGTGTATTAATTTTTACTTAATGGCCTGATTATGGCCTGTGTGTTATTGGAGACGAATGGTTAATAAAAGGTGATGATTATGAACATAATTGACAATATGAAGAGGAGGAAACAGGAGACCCCCCCCAAAAAAAAGAAAACATTATGTTGACCTCATGGTCTGGAATTGAACCATTAACTACTCGCACTAAAGGCGAACGCTCTACTACGAATCACTGTGCTCCCAGTTTCACCGTTAAAAAAAGGGAGAGTTTATTTTGAGTCATCGAACCAATGCGAGAAAACGAATTAAAGTACTTGTAGAAGTGTAACTAGAAGTCTCTAGCGTTATACTGAAATGTGTTTAAGCAGATGAGTTCGCTACTTGTACTACACAAGAAATTTCTACAGAAAGATACAGAAGGAATATTAATCAACTGAATGTTGATGATGAAAACTTGTGATATATATATATACCCCTACATATTCTAAGATCTGCAAAACGAGGAAACAGCGATCGTAAAAAGATGGTTTTCAAAAAATGCAAAATATGAAGAGATGTTGTCACAGAAGAAGTTGAACAAGTTCCTCGAACTTTTGGAATGTGTTTCCTCTCTCCATAAGGTACGAAGGAGTTCATGCTCCGCTTCACTTTATGAAGTTTTCTATGCAATATCGGAGAAGAGCAGTCCTTTGTGGAAAACTTCTGGAATTTGAAAGTGAATGCATTTCATTTTGTGCTCACGTGTGTTCACTGGGGTAGAATGCAAAAACAGGCTATGTCAAACTTTTCTTAAGAAAAAGATATAAATCAATTAGTTTACTCTCAAAACAACGTATCTGCATTAGGGATGCGCACGAGTCGATTCGAGTCGAGATTTAAGCCTGTCTCGACTCGTCTCGAGAAAATGTCTCGACTCGTGTCTCGACTCGAAAATATGTTGCTGTCTCGACTTGTGTCTCGACTCGACAGTCTCTCTCTCGACTCGACTCGAATTCGAGTCGAGACGTCTCGAAATTCGAGTCGAGACAAAATATACGAGTTAAAATATACACACACATCAGCCAGACCATTATGACTACCTACCTAATTGTAAGTATGTCCACCTTTTGGCACGAATAACAACGGCAACGCGTCTTGGCATGGTCGCAATGTTCCTCGGTGGGTCGCTGGAGAGAGTTGGCACCACATATGACACTCACGTCATCTAATTCCCGTAAATTTCGGGGAGGGAGTGATGCACCCTCACGTCACGTTCAATCACATCCCAGATGTGATAGATTGGGTTCAGATCCGGAGAGTTTGGGGGCCAGTACATCACTTGGAACTCGCTCCTGTGTTCCTCGAACCACTCCATCACACTCCTGGCCTTGTGACATGGTGCATTATCTTGTCGAAAAATGCCACTACCGATGGGAAACATGGCCGTCATGAAGGGGTGTACGTAGTCTGCAAGCAGCGTGCGACGCCTCGGCCGTCAACTCGACGCCTCGGCCAACTATGGATTTGACACTAATATCGGTCATTGTGGATTACTTTTACATGTTTCGGTATCCCTCGGCCCCGCTGATTCCCCGCCCGCATACAATGGTAGCTGAATTTGCAAGTGATCACTAATGAAAGTGTCACCATTGATCTCAGCGACCGCGAAAACTATGGATTTGACACTAATATCGGTCATTTTGGATTACTTATATGTCTCGATATTTCAACTCCCCCCCCCCCGGTGACCCCGGCCCGGTGCAGCATAACATGAATTTGGAAGTTAATGCTATCGGAGCTTCACCATTGATTTCAGCGACCGCGAAAACTATGAATTCAACACTAATATCGGTTATTTTCTACTACTTTTACATGTCCCGGTAAACGACCCCTGAGACTCCCATGGTTCGAATATTGAAAACAACTTTTCGTCTTGATCTGAGGCCTAGGCCAAGGTACCCCTGACTAAAATTTGGTAACTCTCGGTCCACTCGTCTGGTCCCCAGGCCGCACACAGACAGACAACACACAAACTCTTTTTTTTTTATTTATATTAGACAACTGAATATACCCATTCTTCGCATGGGGGCAGTATTTGGAAGACAACGCCTGTTGAAGTATTACCGTTCATTTCTGCGACCGCAAAAACTATGAATCTGACACAAATATCGATCATTTTGGATTACTTTTACATGTCTCGGAATCCAACCAGGGGGTCTCAGGGGGGTCGTTTACAGGGACATGTAAAAGTAGTAGAAAATGGCCGATATTACTGTAGAACTCATAGTTTTCGCGGTCGCTGAAATCAATGGTGAAACTTTGATCGCATTAACTTCCAAATTCACCGTATTTGGGCCAGGGGTCACCGGGGGGCGGATACTGTCCCCCTGAGACCCCACTAACTCCCGGCCCGCAAATAATTGTAGCTAAATTTGCAAGTCCTCGCTAATGAAAGTGTCACTATTGATCTCAGCGACCTCGAAAACTATGGAATTGACACTAATATCGGTCATTTTGGATTTTTTTACATGTCTCAGTATCCCCCTGCTGACTCCCGGCCTACAATCAATTATAGCTGAATTTGCAAATCATCGCAAATGGAAGTGTCACCATTGATCTCAGCGACCGCGAAAACTATGGATTTGACACTAATATCGGTCATTTTGTATTACTTTTACATGTGTCGGTATCCCCATCCCCCGTTGACTCCCGGCCCACATACAATGGTAGCTGAATTCGCAAGTGATCACTAATGAAAGTGTCACCATTCATCTCAGCGACCACGAAAACTATGGATTTGACACTAATATCAGTCATTGTGGATTACTTTTATCTCGATATCTCAACTCCCCCTTCCCGTTGACCCCCGACCCGGTGCCGCATAGCATGAATTTGGAAGTTAATGCGATCGGAGTTTCACCATTGATTTCAGCGACCGCGAAAACTATGAATTCGACAGTAATATCGGCCATTTTCTACCACTTTTACATGTCCCTGTAAGCGCCCCTGAGACCCCCTGTTTCGGATTTAAAAAAAAAAGATTCGTCTTGGTCTGGGGTCTGGGCCAAGGTACCCCTGACCAAAATTTGGTAACTTTCGATCCACTCGTTTGGTCCCCAGGCCGCATACAGACAGACAAACACAAACAAACAAACAATTTATGTTTTTATATTAGACTAGATTCTTGCAAATTATGCCAGATCTTCATATTATCTATCCCACTAATTTTAAAGACCCGCTCCTACTTATCTTTATTATATATATATATATATATATATATATATATATATATATATATATATATATATATATATATACAGAGTATATCTATATTTATATCTATATATATGTATATAACAAACACAGGAATTACCCCCTAAATAACACTCCTGGAGGACCTCTTTCTCAAAAAATTTGCTGGGGAAACACTTGTAGAAACTTGTTTTCGTGCTGGATGATTACCGAGACCTGGTGAACAAAATAATAATAATAATAATAATAATAATAAAAAAAATAAATAAATAAAAAACCTTTTGCGATCGAATTTAAAAAAATAGTTCTCCTCAGGTTAGTATTCACTGAGAATATTTTTATAAGATTTAAATATGATGGGTAAATCAGTGGGCTTTGAATATATCCACATCGTATCCACTGAGTTGCGAAATTGTGTACCTCCAGATATGGGCGGCCAAAGAAAATTTTTAGAGGGGCATCTTCAATGTTTGCTATATTAGTCTGGCATTTAATGTGCGTGGTTTCCTATATTACGTATACATTTTCGTGAGCCAGGGTGGTAAATTCTAATCAAACACGGATATTATGAAGGAGCAGATCTACTGTACAAAATATAATAAAAACATCTCTTTCGGATTTCTATCATCCCGCAGTCCAACCCCGAGACGGAAACATAAGAGATAGGCTTTTTTGTTTTTAAACAAGATAACGTGCCCAGCGAACGCTTTACATTGTGAAGATTATATTAGTGAAAATTAAACGAATATAATTTTACAACTTAATATACATATTACTAAATGTTGAGCTCCCCGTTCCTATGTGGTTAGCGTATGCGCATTTCTCGAACGAGGTTTGATTCATAGTAGGAGCTCGTGTGTTTCAAATCCGACGTTAAACTGTACGCTCACGTCTTGTAAAGCTTTGCTCCTGAAAACGACGCTAAACTATAATCTAATTTAATATTACTAAATATTAAAAAATAATGACTTACCAAGGTGACGTCAATTTGGCAGTCATCAAATCCATTTTATACTTTCACTTAATCCAGTGGATATTAATGTAACAATGACAAGACACACGCGCATATAAATACTCAGAAACAAGCACATATACAAGTACACATACACAAATATGAAAACTTCAAATCTATTTACATGTGGTGGACTGCGCTGCATCAAGCACTGTTATCTTCGTCATCATCTTCTCATGTATCTGCATTATTTGATTCATCCACAGATTTGTTATTTGTACGCAGCATTCATTTTGCATTTTCGGGAGGGTTCAGGGTTCTTTCTTCATTTAAAGAGTCGGTTTTCTGTATTGGAAGAGAATCAGGGGAGGAAGGGGGAATTTATACTTTATGAATGGATAACATTTTTTAAGAAATATATACAAAACATGCCACTTCCGACGCAGCACTGAAGCATTTCTTTTAGCTGTGTATTACTAGTGGTCCCCTTGACGATCATACTCCCTCCCCTCTCAAGTTTTAAAGTGAAAAGGGACAGAAACATCCCCGACACTCAGGGTTCAGTTGACAATAATAAAACTATGGATAAGTAAACATCTTGTTCAGAGTCACGTTTTCTTATTTTTGAACATTTCCGTGAATTCAACAATACAACAGCGGACTAACTGGTTTTATTACTCCAACCATAGCTTCAACTAAGGGATAATTCCCAACGGTCAGTGAACCATCTAAATTTTCGTTCTTTTTCTGTTCTCCAGAGGAAAGAATGAGAGTTTGCCAAGATGCTAAAGTCAAGATGCTAGATGTTAAATCAGAGTGCATTATGCTAGATCTAGCACCAAGATGCTAGATATGGCTTCACTGGTGGGTTTCGATATCTACAGAAATTTCTGCCAAAGCAAAAAAAAAAAAAAACAAAAAAAACAGTAGCACAATAGTTTCGATAACATCTGTGTGATCCTTCGGTAGGCTACACATCCGGAAAGAAGCTCAATCCGAAGAGTAGTTTGGACTGCACCCGTAGCTGGCTAAAAAAAGACTCGTAGCCGGCTTGTATAGATAATTGAATTCAAATTTTCAAGTATCCATTTACTGAATGCCCATATCGTGTATGCATGCATTTGCATGCATTATTTAATAAGTAAATAAAGTACACACACAATTAATTATGTCAGTGATAAACGGTGTTTATTGAAAAAGAAACCTCTCCAAACAATGAAGATTAATCTTAGACTGGTGAAATGGTCATCCTTCGTTTTCATTATCATTTGGCCATGAAACAAACGCCTGACAGACATACAACCCCTATATACAACTATGTGATGTTGGAATATATAACTCGTAGAGTATGATGCTTTACTTTTTCAAAAATTTCAGTACTTCTAGTGAAATGAAATCTTGAATTTTACGTCCCACGGTTATGCCGGTTAGGCTAAAGGAGACAGTGATGATGAGAAATGAATGAAATGGTGGAATGAAGAAAGTGGGAGGAAACGGGAGAACCCCGAGAAAACCCACGAGCATGGTGTTTGTCCACTACAAAGTCTAAACGGCGCGATCTGGGATCGAACCAGGGCCCCAAGCACCGGAGGTGAACGCCCTACCACTGAGCCACCGCGCCCCCACAATACTTCTAGTGTACCCTTATAAATGTAATAAAGAACTAATGGCCACGTCTTTTTTTAAAAATAAAAATATTTAATTAGAACTGCACAATTTACACAAAATTTGGAATCGACAAATGAAAACGACACGTTTCTATCACTTGTGGGTTAGAGATCTCATTGTTGAAAGGATTGGAGACAAACATTAACTTTTCTGTGAGGAGAAACATATACGCGTAAATCTAGTATTTTAATATATAGATAATAATTGGAATAGTTTTATTTTCGAGTGCTATTTTTTAATATTCGCAATATTGAAATTTTTGAACTTACATTTTTCGCGTGTTTGGAAAAAGAGATATCATTACTAGTAAAATTAACCTAATACAAACATATTTATTTTTTTCATTTTTTCCGGAAAATCGAAAAAAACCGTTTTTTTAAAAAACAGGTTCAACATTTCCCGAAATTTGACAACACTACTTCAGACACGCTTGTTCTTTGCCCAGCATTAAACTATGATCTTAGTTCCGACGCAGTTCGCTGCCTGTTCTGTTTTACCAGTCTACCCAGCCTACGACGTTCGAAATCTGTAATGAGTGGGGGGCGCCCAACCCATCGATATTTGGATGTCTTTTCCCCTTGGTTTCGCCACTTGTTGAAGACAATCACCACAGCACTCCTCGAACAGCTGACAAGTCCTGGATTTTGAGAAATTCTCGTGCCGAGTGTTTCTGAGCGAGTACTTTCTTCAAAATAATATTAAAAATTATATAAAAATTTTCGAGACATTCGAGTCGAGTCGAGATTTTTACCAGCTGTCTCGACTCGAAAATTCGAGTCGAGAAATACGCTTGACTCGACTCGTCTCGAATTTTACAAAGTGTGTCTCGACTCGAATCTCGACTCGAATTCGAGACATGTCTCGACTCGTGCGCATCCCTAATCTGCATCACAGGTAGCCATTTTGTAATTGGAGCTGACTCATTATTATCTATCATGCTTGTGCTCATTACCCTGCATCAAATTCAGGTACGTGCTAGTTTGTTCTGGTGCTCATTCTTCTCGCTGGATTTGAGCCCGTTTCTTCACTGAGGCTTGCGCTAGGTCATTTCAAGCGCTCAGTTATCTCATCGGACTTGAGCTCACTAAGTGCTCGCGCACGTTATCCTCACTAAATAACGCCCTAGCTCGTTCTCGTGCTTATTAATCGCATTAGATTCGACCTCACCAAGGGCTCAAGCTCGCTATAGTCAGTGTGATTCAGCTAGCTCGTTCATTCGCTTATTCATTTCTGTAGGCTCAAACTCCCTAACAGCTCTGTCTTGCTATTCTTAGTCACAATCAGATTTCCATTAGCTCGTTCTTTATCTCTTTAATCGCATTAAGCTCGGCCTTGGGTTTGCTATACTCTTTGAGATTCACGCTAGCAGCTCACTAGGTCCAAGCTAACTAAACTCGCGGGCTTGCACCGTAATATCCTCGATGGCACTTTCAGATATTCATAGTCGCATTCACTAATTGTATTGGGCTCGAGCTCGCTCTGTCTCAGGTTTTAACTCGCTAACATTTTATAGGGCTCACGCTAAATTGAGCTTAAGAGCTGGGTTCCCAAGTTCGGTAATCTGCGATAATAAAATGTAAATTGTGCTGAGAACCTGGTTGTTTAGGTCGCATCATACAGAGGATTTGGTATGTTTGAAGAAATTGTTATTATTGTCATTTCTTATAATATTTAGAAAATAAGAATTTCAACGTCATATAGGTGCAGATTAAGAACCTCGTTACCAATGTTTGGGAAATTTACAGATAAAATATATGAATTCACAAAGAAAGAGTAATAGCTCACGAACTTATTTAGAGAGAGGCTGACTGTAACTAAAACAATATGTATAATTCTGAGCGGATACAGAACATTGCTTCCTTAACATTTTTACCCACACCCTCATCCGACGCACATCCTCAGATGATGAAATATGACTCTTATAACAATTATAATTTCAAATATAGTTTCTGACGTAGTAATTGCAAACAGGCATGTTGTTTTGTAAACCCTGATGTAACATCTATCAAATTCTAGTAAATATCTAACACAGTCCCTTTCGATTGTAACTACTATGCTAACTAAAATGCATCAATACAGACACAAATTACGGAAATTAATGAAAAAATATGTTGTTACTTAAGGTTCTCTCAAATACAGATTTTTGACAAAAAGAAAAATGAAATTGATAATAATGTACTTGTCAGATAGTTTTAGTTAAGGTTGCCTTTTTGTATACACTTATCCTTACATTTGAAATATCTTTATTCAGAACGCCAAGGCGAATACATAAACTCATATAAAGAGCAAAATAGGAAACAACTCTAACAAAGATATGAACATACGTTTTTTTTAAAAAAAAAAAAACATTAAAAGCGTTCAAGACCGGAAAATAGTAACGCTAATAATAATAATGGGCTTAAAAGCACGCAATAATTTATTACTACCATCTATAAAAGATGTTGAAGTCGTGCGAAGCCGAACAAACTAATGCCTAATATGAAATTATTCCCACGGTAATTTTATGAGGCGTTAATATGTTAGCGTTGGCGCGACTTCAAATATTTTTATAGATTAATTATTTTGTGTTTCTTTGGCAACAAGGGTTAAGAGACGGATGAACAGGACAAAGCGGGATGCTGAGTCTCCCTGCCCCAAAAGATGCCAGGATGTCTCCCTCTCCAAGAGCAACATGGAAGAGAAATCTCCAGAGAAGCTTGAAGCTCATTCAGCCTCATCCTTTTTAGAGTTAGACAACAAAAATTGTAGTTCAAATAAATCATACTCTGATGCTGTGAAAACAGTAGCAGAAAATCTAGAAAACTCACTTTTACTCAGTAAGGGATCACTTGCTACAACACCTCAAGCACATAGAGATTCAGACAGATCTTTACCTACACCCAAGAAGAAGCGATACCCTCCTATTACCATTAAATCAGCAAAAGAATACTTACACATTAGCAAGACTTACGATGAAATAGAAGTCCACAGTGTCCGGAGAGGAGAGTACAAAATCACATCTGTTAATGAAATCACAAACACCAGTATCTTAATATACCAAGAAAATTGAATTTTATACAAACTTTCTCTTCAGGCCAGTCATGATAATGATTAGAGGGCAACCCCAGGAAGTCGGACACCGAAGGTATTTTAGGCAGGTTATACTGCTGTAGAATACCCAACCCTCTGTGTTTCACAGGTGAGAAAAACAACAAACAAGGAAAGAATCTATGCCCCATTTTATTCACAGTACTAGATGGGGAACGAAGCAGAAACTCATGAAGATCCCTCATATCTTTCACATTAAAGTGAGATTTGAAGTGTGCATTCAAAAGAGTGTAGTCGTACAGTGCCACTGTTGTCAAAGTTTTATTTATGACACCACGAACTGCCGGCAAGCACCACGCTGAATTAAGTGCACAGGGAACCACCTGGCACCTGAGTCCAAGAAAACCATTGAATAAAAACCTAGACATGCTAATTGTTGAGGAGAGTATCCGGCCAATTATAGTAGCCGCACAATTTACAAAAGATTTTAGAATCAAGGCAAAGAGAACGACATCAAAAACTAATGCAGACAACATTATAAAATGCGTACACTTAATGCACAATATAGACAAAAGTGAATGCAAACAATATGATAAGGCCTACGTTGTTACCTCCCTCTACTGCACTACTTCCCACTCCAAACACCGCACTTTTACCTACTCCTAACTCACGTGGCACGCTTCAACAGTTACAACTTATACCGGGACCTCACATATAGCCCCATCTAGAGTTGTACGAGAACCTATCCGTGAACGTACACCAATTTCAATCCAAGGTAACAACAGAAAAATATGCAGACAAAAATTCAACACACACACAAACACACAAACATAGACAATAATTCACCCACTGAAGTCATCACAGACCTTAAGAGGCGGAAGCATTTGGAAATACATCAGAAACTTTAACCACACAAAATATTAGCACATACAGTATGTAGGCTATACATAAAAATTGGTTTGATCTAATCAGAAGAGAAAGCCGAGGCACTACTGACTTCCTGGAGGGATTATTCCAACCCAATCACGAACTGGAAGATCACAGGCACGATGTGATATTCAAACGAACAGTAGGAGACTTTATAAATACAAACTCATTAGACAAAATTAAGGAAACTAACACAGCGGAATTAAATGGGACCCTAAAATTATTTTAGCCACTAAAAACACCAGATCGTGATCAAATACAGAACATAATTTTAGATCCCCTCCCTACCGCCTGTACAGCATATTACAGTGAAATCATTTATAATATAATGAAACTTCGCTATTTCCGAACAGCATCGAAAATAGCCAAAGTTATATGCATTCTATAACCATACAAGCAAGCTAAACATTCCCAGAGCCATAGGCCTATCAGTCTCCTGAATACCATGGCCAAAGTAGCCGAAAATATAGTGTCCAGACAACTCAGAAGCTTTCTCTGTACACGTAATATAATCATCTCTGAACAATTTAGCTTTAGAGCACAATATTCTACGACACACCTACTAGTGCGTGTCATGGAATTTGTTAGAGACACATATAATAAGGGACAAAATACCGGCACGGCCTTTTTGGGTGTGGTACTGGTTTCCGCGAATCCTATATAAAATGATAACATTTCCAACTATCTAATCTACACACCTACTAGTGCGTGTCATGGAATTTGTTACAGACACATATAATAAGGGACAAAATATCACCGGCACGGCCTTTTTGGATGTGGTATTGGTTTCCGGGAATCCTATACAAAATGATAACATTTCCAACTATCTAATCTACTATGTACACTTGTATCTTACAAACCGAAAGATCTTCGTTGAACACGAAGGAAAATCCACTGACGAAAAAGACATAAAAGCAGAGGTCCTTCAGGGATTCATGTTAGGGCCGATCCTTCTTTTAATATATGTCAACGACATACCAAAAAAACTAAAACAAACAAATATCAATGTATGCTATTGATACAAGTATGTATGAGGGAAAGTCGTTTCTCAAATATAGCTCGCAAGTAATTAACTTTATCTATTCATTCTATTAGTTGTTATAATGAGTTAGTTGGTCATCTGGTTTGTGTCCGTATTTCCTGGTGAACTGTATGGTTTCACACTTGTATGCATATGAATCATCATTTATGCCGAATCAGGTCACAAAGTACATACTCAAACCCTGATTCAAATTGTGGAAAATAAGAGTCAATGCTGAAAAGTGTGAAGCCATACAGTTCACCAGGAAATACGGACAGAAACCAGATGACCAACTAACTCATTATAACACACTAATAGAATGCATAGATTAAGTTAAATACTTGCGAGCCATATTTGACAAACGACTTTCCCCTCATGACTGCTGAAAGAAATCAAGTTAGAGCTAGGTTAAGAAACCTGCCCGGACTTTACCGCTCACATGCCCTCAACACGCAGAGTAAAGTAGTATAATGCTAATTAAACCAACAGTTATATGTGATGCGCGGCAATGCGCATTTTCATCACCTTGCTATACGCAGGCATTGGAGAGCCTTCAAAACAATGCAATACGTATGATAACGAACTCTATTACTTGCTGCTGGGAAGCAAACTTTAAGTATATGATGAGTAACTGCGCAATGAATCCTAACCATATGATAAGAATTTGGAAAACGTTGCTATGTAGTTTTAGTCTGTGATGCGATTATGTTATGTTGATGTTTATTAGTTACGTTATTTACAGCTACTCTTGGGTAATATCGGTATAAAGATTTACTAGTATAATAATGGTAGTTCAAGATTATATCTGTCTTTAATTAGAGCTGAGGTTTGATGTGTGAATACTTACCAGTGTGTATACTTTAACACTTGCCAGTTGCGCCTACAACAGTGTCTAGGATTGACTCTGACTGAGGATCATATACATAATTTATTAAGGGACTTATACCAATCCTTGTTAACTCTCTGGGTAAGTACACAATACTAGAGGGCTACTACAAGTACAAACGCCCACTTCATGTACTAAAATAGTGAGTCTATCCATTTAAAAATGTCAAAATGAAGGTACAATTTACTAAAATCAGAAGAAAATATGTAAATAAATAAAGGTATGACGGAGAATGTTAAGCAGAACAAGAACTAACTTATATTATTCAAATATTTATTTACATTAACAAAATATATCTACAAGTCCAAATTGGATGCTGAAATCAAATCAATGCCCTGACTATACTTTACAAGTAGTATAGTACTCTATTTTTTTTAACTTTAGATAAGAACCTTCTTCTAGAATAGCTTCCATTATATTAGTGAAAACCGTATCAAAATCTCACGTAGTGTAAGAAGTTCGGAGCCTTTTGCGCACGAAATGATATCACACAAAGTATACGAGTCGGTGTATGAGTAAATCATGGCTTACTTCATTTAACAGCTGATTTTTGAAGTTAGTACAATGGAAAAAGTACTCCTATAATTCCTATATTTAGATGTAAAGTACTGCACTGTAAACATGATGGAATTTTCCGTAAAATTCTGCTACATTTGCAATTTTATTTCGATAAAAGCAGAAATGGTGCGCAGGTTCGTAAAAGAGATTTTACTGTTTATGGATAAATTACGTTATCAAAAGCAATGCCCAAAACATGACTTATTCGCCTTCATTTTGGATATTTTAATGTTCAAGATGTTCCTTGCAGTGAGCTACCAATCACAGAAAAAGAGATTGATGTTCTGGTAAAATTCTGGCAAGTTTTGCAAGTAGACTGAGAAAACAATGTATGTTGGGTTACATAAAAACATAGGTTACATGTATAACCCCTGTAATTTTTTGGGCTTAACGTACAGCAAACGTATAACTGCAAAAATATATTTTATACGTACTTTGCCTGTCAACAATTTTATAAAGGACCGTATCTCAAAATCTCACTTTTTCAGACATAAAGAAATTTAACTCCACACAGGACGAAAAAAGTTAAATATGCAATAATTGATCATATATTCCACGTAGCTATTATATGGAATAGGTGACGAGTTTTGCATATTCAACTGCCTTCCTGTCTACGTAATTGTTATTTCTTTCTTTATGTCGTAAAATTGTTGTAGTGTTCCGAATGAACATACTTATTGTACGAACGAAAGAACTGTAAGGTGGTCAAGATCTCACATACAAATGTACGTACGTAATATATAGCTAACGTATGTAACATACGTATATGTATGTAATATACGTGTGTTAGATGTCAGACATCCTGCAATAGCATTATGTAAAATCTAATGGCAGTGCGTATGTAGCATACGGATAACGTATCTATCGTACTGATTTCTGTAGTAAACATAAGTATTTTGAATATTACAATCCGCTGTCCGGAGAACGGATTTTTCTCAGTCTAAGAAGTCATGACATCGTCAATCACCTTAACAATTATCACCAGACAGTGGTAAATCATTTGGAAAAAGCCGCATACAAAGATCTTCTCAACCCCTTGAGAGTAAGCAACCCACCTTCTTTGTTGATTATCTAATTGCTGCATATTTTAGGATAAGATATTTTTATCAGGCGTTGCAGGAATTAATTTCTTTTTCTGAAATTAACTAATTATTTATTAAATTTAATCAAGTATTTTGTACGTAAAGCCCTCCTTGGGAATAGCTTATTTGATTAGTGAAAAACCGCATCGCAATATGACTATGGTGCTTGGTTTACTCGCATAAATACCTACAAACATACATTCATAAGGATCAAACTGAGAATTTTTCTCTAAAGTTGCTTAAGACAATGAAAATCCGACGAAGTATAGTTTTGCTCTTGTTCCAAAATGCCTAAACACTTTTAATACAAGAAATGAATAGTAAATAATCACCAAAATTCTTGTCTTTTCACAAGATCCACAATTTTATCTGACATTCGTAAAGAAAGTAGAAGTTTAGCCACAAAAAGCATTATTGATGTAAATCTGTACCTGAACAAACTTCCAATAATTAGGTATTATTAATATGATACATGTAAGCGCTATTCCTAAGTAATCCATCGTAACTGAAGCAATATAAACTTTCGTACGCATTACATATTACTTTCCAAAGTATTTTAAGTCACATTGACTTTAGATATCCATTTTCGTGGTGTTCATGGCTACCTTCCTGGTTTCACGTACTCAGATGCAGCACATCCAAGTGGATTACGAAAGAAAATTCCCCGTACAAACCTTGTAAAAATAAAAAAAAGGCTTCAAAAGGAAACAGTGTCTTATAGCCACTAGGAGTTGATTTTATGCATATGTATAATCATTATTTTCATGTGCTATTATTGTTAGTTTACACGTGGGAGGCACAAACTGATAAAATTCTACAAGCTGTTATAGTACCTTTCTATGAGAGCATTGGGAGAGACTTTTTTTAAACTACTTTTATAATCAATACATGGTAACATCCAGATGCTCAATCTTGTAAACAGATTGACAATATTAATTGTCCACATGGAATATATTCAATATAATATCGAGTGTGTCATTTTTCTCCATTCTCAACTGATCACTTTATCCTTAGTTTACATTTTCCGAGAAACGTTTCAAAAGCATAGTTTGAGGTCATTGGTATTTGAATGTAGATATTTAAATATTCTTGCTAGAGGTACTTACTGCTAAATTCGACTCCCATTTTTCTTCTGAAGTTATTCTTGATAGTATCGTCCTTATTTTCCTCTAAATCGTATGAGGTGTACATCAATTTCTTCTCCTTGAGGGATTCTACTAGAGAAGACATCATCAACCTACACGTATGCGTACCCGACACTTCTTCGTAGTCACTCACATTGTACACCAAGAAAATCTTCTCCCAACTATACCTGCAAATAGAAAACAAAATAAATACTAAACAACTAATAAAAATTAAGTATAATTTCTCTATTTACAGACTATCTTTAGTAATATTGTAGCTTCAATTTATTGTGGTAGTTTAGTATCTACATGTTTTCTTGATGAGTTCTGTTCTATTCTGTGAGTGGTTATATGAAAGTAATTGTCATGACAAAAATATGAGCTGTGATAGTAACTTCTTCTTTAGCCTATAGAAAGAAGCTGTATAAGGGAGAAATAAAAACATAATAGGCCTGTCGATTGTTGAAAAGTGCACACGGTACAGACCCATCTCATATTAACGTCATGTAAATTGTTGAACAGTGAGTAGCTGATAGTCTATTCCACTCTAATTTCCCGTTACGGGAGGAGTAACCATCCTACCTTTATAGACCTATCTTATCACTTATGATTGGTCCACTGACTGCGAGGACTGTCATTAACTGGAACACTTGACTGGCGTCCTTCTCACTTCACAAATATAATTGAGTTAAGACCATCATGCTTGACTATAAATCCTGTAAGAAGTGTAGTGGGTTAAGCCTATCAGAGTCGACGGCCATAATATCCGAATCATCAGACGTTAGGACCTTAGTGTCTGTCACTTATACCTACTGGTTGAGGAAGCGTCCCTAACGTGTAGAAATCTACCAGCATAAACAATGTTGGCTCATAAACTTTATAAGGTAACCTAACCTCCTTCTTGGAGTAGAGGGTCTCCAAGCTACCGAACCACATGGCATGACCATAGCCCGACAGAGACCAACCCAATCCAGAATCTCCAGTGAATATTGATTTCTGGCCTGCCTACCTCTGGTCATTCAAAAGCACCCTGAGGTACTGCGCAAGCTGCCAACCTCCACCTCCCGGATCCTAAGGCACACATCAATCTCTCATCTTGGGTTATTCCGAAAGTTTCCACTCACCTGGTAAGTTTCAGCAGGGTGTTAATGCCTGCGTACATTATTTTACTGCATTACCGAGACTAATGTCTAATGTGACTATCTATTTCATATAGATATTTAAGTTTGGAAGGCAACAATTGCTCTTCCCTGGTAGAGGCCGAAAGAATTGATGAGATACCATGTACACTCTCGGGTCCAATGACCCATATTAATAATCCGTTTTGGAGGCTGGTGACCACGCATACCCTATATCTCCTCTGCCGGTAGGGGTAAACAATTATACAATAGAAACTCACTACGTTTTACTTCAATCATATATTCAAAGCCGAAACACTCCAAAAATCGTTTGTTGTAGGGACCTTATTGTACAGTCTTGCTTATCTAGCAGTTACAGTGTCGGCAATATCGCTTTCCTTTATCCATTTGTAATCCAATCACATAATTAGTAGCATTTAATTTGATGAAATCTCTGTCACATATACATACAAATACACATACTTACTGCATACATATCATGTCCAAACATAATGGACTGAGTAGGGCGACCAAATGAATAAAATATGTTGTTTGTACTTTCGGAAAGAATTTCGGACAGGAATCAGAAAATGTTAGGATTTTTTGTTTGTTTGTTTTCTCACGTCTTCACAGCGAAACAAACTATTTTTGGATGTGGATTCCTTTAGTTTATATCCGCAGAGTTCTAACAACATACCATTCAATGGAGAAGATCGTGCTTTTAGGATTTATAGAAATTATATCGCGTCTCCCCCCTTAGGCCTCATTCCATTTTTTTTTTCATTTAAAAATAAAAATGGAGAATCTTATGAAAACCTTAAGTTTAAAATATGATATGGACACGTTGAATTGTATGTTATTGAGGCAAGTACACATACATCGTGAGAAGGATGACCAAACATCCCATTTTTAAGTTATTCTCTCTCTCATTTTTTAAAAGAAAATTATCCAGTCCCGAGAATAAAGTGGGAGAAAAATGTCCCTTTAAAACAAGAAAAGAAAGATAAAGGGTGCTAATTTTGCCTGAAGTTGCGCAATGCAATTTTTATGTGTTCTTAAAGCCTATAATCGAGTCTTCGTTTGGAATTTTGTTTTGAAAATTTGTAAAATAGATTCATATTTTTCAAACAGATCGCTCTACGGTAAATTTCATATTTCATATTGTATAACCTTCCGTAGGTAGAGAATAATCGAAGGCTAGTTCTTTTCCACTGACGTGAATAACGATAAACAATGATTATATCTTGGTAAATTCTAAGAGGCATACACAATAGGGCATGCCGGAGTTTTAAACCAAGATATTGTTGAAAAATGAACATTTACTATGTCAGGAGAAACAAAAATCAAGTATGCCTTTGAATGATGTGAGATTGACTGTATGAACTCGTTGAAATTCTGCGGACGCAACTGGATTGTAGGATTATTCCTGCTTACTCAGTGTCATTTTTCTTATTTTATAAATCTGAGTATACAACTGATTGTACTACTTTAGTAGATTTGCAAATTGTGTAATATTAC
Organism: Thermobia domestica; assembly: GCF_964235325.1. Lineage (NCBI taxonomy): Eukaryota > Metazoa > Arthropoda > Insecta > Zygentoma > Lepismatidae > Thermobia > Thermobia domestica. The sequence goes on along the minus strand of NC_137466.1, from coordinate 46,671,038 downwards.
TTGTTAGATCTGTAAGTGACTGTAGTTCTTTGAGCATCTGGCAAACCCAAATATGCAAAGGCGTGTATTACACGCCGTGTAATACATAAGCCTGCAACTTATCTGTCAAAGCAATGAAGAATACGTATAGGCCTATACATTTAAAGAATCTATTATGTATTTCCAGATAAAATCATACCTGTGAAATTAATGTTATACACGAGTATAGACCCTATAGCAAATTAGTCAACTTAGTGTACATCAGGCCAACCTAGGATTAGAGATAGAACTTTTTCATGAAAAGTGGAATCTCCTTCTTAATTCACTCGAACATGATAGTTCAAATTAGGTAGGTTTTATGTTAAATAAATACCTCAAGCATGCAAATATACAAAAGGATAGAAACGAAACAGTGACAGAAGCAAATTTTAAAATCAAACAATTGTTGAGAACATCATATATTCATCTCCTGCTACGAGATCGCAGATGATATAACAATATGCATTTCCTTCTAGTTCAATCTGCGTTTACTTGAGCCGTTCACCAAGATACTTTCTAATTTTAGATGCCATTTCTACAATGCATCCAATAGCTGCATCTGGTCTGGATATATTCAATGGAAGAACGTTTTTGTAAAAACGCGGATCACAAGAAATTATTACAATACAAATCACGTATATGACGCACAGAACTTCTAACTTCTGTTGTTTAATTTCCAAACAGAAAATAAAAGTTGAATTAAAGTTGAAATTAGACACTGAGCTACTTTGGATTTTTCTCACTACCACAGACGCTCAACAAAACCGTAGTGTTGTAGTTTGAATCAGAATAGTCGTGTTACATTCTTTGTTTATGTGTTTTAATACTGTTTATCTTTAGACTTAAAAGCATACGTATAGTTACGAGAATACCGTAGGAAGTTTGAATACCGTTACGTGAATACGTTCATAAACCTGTTTCAATTATAAACTGTACACGTACATTTTAGAGTGACCCTTCGTTATAGTTCTCCTAGTTGAACACGAGACACAAATTTGATCGCATATCATACACTCGTATACATCTACTAAAGATGGAAAAATCTGGGACATTTACTTTCTGGATTCCCGAAAGTAAAATCGGATAATCCCGAATTTTGGACAGGAATTCCGAAAAATTCGAGTATTCAAAAGCAATTTTTCCCAAACCTGGAACTTTTTTCGAATTTCTGAAAGAAAATTTTTCTGTTTCGAAAAATAAATCTTTTGGCCTGCCCTAGTATCTACTAGATATTCTGTAAAAAAAAAAAATATATTATTTTTAAAAACAAAACACTGGATATAGGTACATATAGATAAATAAAGAAGGTAAGACTCCTAACAACAGGCTACTTGCCAGGACATAACCTTCACATTAAATGGGGTCATGGTATTGAAAAGACAGGAAAATTGAAAGCTGACTCTCTGAATCTTAAGATCATTCTAAGATATGTTTTTTTATTTTTATTTATTTATTTTTTTTATCTCATGAGTACCAAGGTTTGTGGTAGGATTCTACCTACTACTCAGATTCAAAGCCAGTACACCCCTAAACCCAGAGATGGGCACCCTCACTCATTTTTGCCCTCAAGAGGGCCGCCCTCACCCTCACTCACCCTCATTTCGGTAGATGAGGGTGAGGGTGTCTGAGGGTGAGTGTGAAAGAGTATATTGAGGGTGAGGGTGTCTGAGGGTGAGGGTGAGGGGGTCGACTGAGGGTGAGGGTGTCTGAGGGTGAGGGCGAGGGAGTCGATTGAGGGTGAGGGTGTCTGAGGGTGAGGGTGACGGTGTCGATTGAGGGTGAGGGTGAGTGAGGGTGAGGGTGAAGGTGTCGATTGAGGGTGAGGGTGTCTGAGGGTGAGGGTAAGGAAGTCGATTGAGGGTGAGGGTGGCTGAGGGTGAGGGTGAAGGAGTCGACTGAGGGTGAGGGTGGCTGAGGGCGAATATGATGGAATCAACTGAGGGTGAGGGTGGCTGAGGGTGAGGGTGAGGGTGGCTGAGTCTGAGGGTGAGGAAGTCGATTGAGGGTGAGGGTGAATGAGGGTAATGGTGAGGGAATTAATTGAGGGTGAGGGTGAGTGAGGGTTAGCGAAAATGCCCATCACCAGAATGAATTCCTGAAGGATGTTTGCTTGAAAGTTATTTGTTTGGGAAGTGGTTGAAATAGCACTTTCCTGCGAGCTTCAAATAGAGTAGCAACCTGGTTGGCACAGAGTCACGTAATTAGGTCACAAAACATCAGCTGGTCCAGTGTACGAATTAATGGGGATGGTGAAAGAGATATTCAGCGTGACAAAAAATTTAATTCTCTCCCTGAAGAACATTTTCATTTTTCCCCTCTTTAGTATTTTTTTCGGGTGGTCATATAGCTAGAAAAGATAGCATATTTTATGTAACCAAACAAAAACATAACATTTATGTCTGACTTAAAACAGGTTATAAACATTTTTGCAGTCATTAGAATCACACACTTTTTTCTTGGAATAGTTACTTACTCATGCGGAAAACACATTCTTTTTGTCAGAAGCAAACTATAGAGGCTCGAGAGGGGTGGAAAGGTCACGAAAATTCTGTAATTCTTGGAAAAGCATTCCTTGTAAAACGTGTCAATGTCACAAATTCTCATAACATTCGTTGTAACGGATGATCTATAATTTAATAGAATGACGTATTAGCTTCTACATGCCTGCTTAGCAGTATATATATATATATATATATATATATATATATATATATATATATATATATATATATATATATATATATATATATACAAGGGCGGATCCAAGGGGGTGCTACGGGGCTATAGCCCCCCCTTTGACGCTCAGGTTTACACTGGATAAAATGGGCTTCAATTCTGCTTTACACTGGATAAAACGGCAAAATATGGTTTAGCCCCTCCCTTGATCATATCCTGGATCAGCCACTGTATATATATATATATATATATATATATATATATATATATATATATATATATATATATATATATCGTTTTCACCACTGAACTTAAAGTATTTTAAATTTAATTGATAAGTTTGAGATTTGGTTGCCTGCTTAAATGCCATTACACATTATGTTTTGCCACTTCCATATGGAAACATAATTAGTGGTTAGTTCAACTTTAACTAATACAAATTTAAAACCTTCCTCATTGCTAGTCTAGTGGTTAGCGTGTGCGCCAGTGATGCACAGGGTTACGGGTTCAATTCTCGGTGAGCGAACACAAGGACTTAATTTTACCTTTATTCATTTGCATTAGTCGCCCGTCTCCCTTAGAATAAAGGGCATAGCCGTGGAACGTTAAACTAACCATTCTAATTTCGTATTTAAGGAGCTTGGCTTACCAACAGTTCTTGAGGGTAAGGGAGGGTGCATGAGCGTGGCTGATGGTGAAGGAGTCGATTGAGTCTGGAGTCGGGCGAGACAGTCGATGTACTATTTGTAATGTGTTATAATTATCCACTTGAGGAGTGTATGACATTTGAGGCTGGTTTTGGAAATAGAAATGTTTTTTACATAGATTTTCATGAGTGGTGTTTGAGGCTGGCATTTGTATTTGTTGCTTTAGTAACAAATTCCATGACATCTTTTTTTTTTAAAAAAAAAAACATAGAGTAAGGAAACCTCTTGAATTTACAAGGTAGGAAATTTATATAAAGTCTTTTTTCGAAAGCTACTCTGAAACAACGGTGTGTCGTTTCCCACAACTCGATTTTGGTGTTGTTTGTCACAATATTTTTATTCAGGATATATCAGTTCCTATAACAGTAAAGATTAGCACATATCTGACGAAACAGCTAAATGTTGCCGCGAACTTATATTCGTATTGATCCCTTGCAAAAAAGTGGCGAGTGTTCTCGCCTTCGGGACGAGATAAGTCTCATACAATCTCGCTGCTGAAAAAATATTTAGCTCCAAATGAACACGAAACATCCTAAATTTCACGATAGCTTCTCTTTTAACGGAGTCCTTTATATTAACTCATTTTATATAGTGTACTTTTATATACAAAGTAATGTATAGATGAATCGAAAAGTAGAACCACATTATGCTTATCATTCTCAAATGTATTAGACATAACTTCAAGACTCAATGTGGTGTTATGACGTAAATTTCATACTCGCAAACATCTTACTTGAGCTTTCATTAACTTTATTTTTTATTTTTTATTTATTTGTTTTTATTTATTTTTTTTAGCAAAATAGAGGCTACAAAATTGTAAATCAACTGTAGTAAAGCTCCTTTGGAGATGATCGTCCCTGTTGGCATTAGATTGTTAAATAAATAAAACAAAATAAAAATATAATCAACTCGCCCTTTCAAATTTTCTATTCTTATATTCGGATTTAATAAAGAATTGTTTATATTTAACGTATTCTAGCAGGACTATATATTCTCAAGCACATAATTAAAAGTAGAGGCTGCTCTTGAGGGAAGTCACACTGTTAAAAGAATTAGTTTTCTTGCCTCAAAGTAAGGGAAAGAAGATAATCTGATCCAGTCAACAGGTGATATATATAAAAGGAAGGCTTAGTGCAATATAGTGCGAAGCCACATATTGTTCCCAGAAGAAAAGAAAAATTTCAACTGCACTACCATACTAATTAATGAAGGCAAGATCAGCACTTATGGTATTTATTGGCATCTAGTCTTCTTTTTTTAATTTTTGTCAACAGCAACGGGTCATATGATATCCAAGAATACTTTTTTTTTTTTTTTTTTTACAAATTTGGCTTAGGACATAGGTGTCCAAACTTTGGAGCAAGTCACTCGCGCTCAACTGAGCTCGGGCTCAATAATTAAGAGCGAGCCCGAATCCTAATAAAATAAGTCAGAGCAAGCCGAAATGAGTGCGAGCACAACTGCTAACCGAAGTGAGCCCAAGCGAGCCCAATATAAAATGACAAAGGTAACTGTATCAGGGAGTCGATTGACGGTGAGAGTGGCTGAGGGTGAGGGTGTTCGATTGAGGGTGAGGAAGTCGATTGAGGGTCAGGGTGAGGGTGGGTGAGGGTGAGGGAGTCGATTGCGTCGGAAGTCGGGCGAGAGAGTCAATGTACTATTAGTAATGTGTGATATTTATTCACTTGAAGAGTGTGTGACATTTGAGGCTGGTTTTGGAAATAGAAATGTCTTTTTCATAAATTTTCATCAGTGGTGTTTGAGGCTGGCATTTGTATTTGTTGTTTTAGTAACAAATTCCACGGCATCTTTTTTCTTTTCTTTTTACATAAACATCATAGAGTAGTGAAACCTGTTGAGTTTCCAAGGTAGGAAATTTATATACTAACAACTAATGAACCCGTGCGTTCATTGAAATATCTAGCGAAATAGGTATTATTTTAATTGTAGGTTTTATAAATCCCAACAAACAAGAGTAGCACTTAAGTGTGTTGAATGTCGACAGCATCATGGTTTCTCAGCCCATTAACTTGTATGAGGAAACATTCTATTTATTCTTTGAAATAAACGAAAATTTTACTGATTTCTTCTTGAGATCTTTAAATGTATACTACGCAAAATGTTCCACTGTATGATGTAATTTTAATATTTATGAACAGGGACGTACGCAGGAATTTATTTCAGGATGGTTCCAGAGCTTCTCGGGGGAGGGTTCAAACAGAATTTCAGGCTAAATTATATTAAAAATTGTAAAATTGCCCCTATAATAAGACTAAATTTACAAAAAAAGTCCGGATTTCGGGGGGTCCGGACCCCCTGCGTATGTCCCTGTTTATCAATAAAAATTAAAGCAACATAATATTATATATAAGAATACTTTTAAAGCAAGGGGCACCAAAATAGGCCAGAAGGAGAAGTTAGTAAAATCAAAAAATTTAAATCACGAACATTAAAAATGAATACTTTCTCTAATAAAACAATGGGCTAGAATAAAAAAGAAAGGGGATACGGCTGTTTCGGTGTAGGATGTTTTGGTGTAGGACGTTTTGGTGTAGGGCGTTTCGGTGTAGGACGTTTCGGTGTACGGGTGTCTCGGAGTAAGGACGTTTAGGTGTGAGGCTGGTTCGGTGTAAAAGGTCCAATGTTTACACCGAAACGTCCACTCTTCAAAATGAAAATTATTCGTTAGGGAGAAATAAATTCATGAAATAGACAATATAATTTAATAAATAAAATAAAAATTAAATGCTGTTATAATTGGAAGGGGTTACTGCGAGAAGGTTGCAGACCGATTTGAAACCCCTTTCTGTACTTATTTTAAGGGGATGCTTGATTAAAGTAAGTCTCTACCTCCCACTATTCGAGGTGCTTATTTATAGTGAGTCCCCTCGCCTCACTCTATGTCAGAACTTCATACTCAAATGTTATAATTATGAATTGATTGAGAAAATGTTTTACAGTAATGATATTCCGTAAAAAAGTGTGTGATGCATAAACATTGTTTACACCACACACACCTTATTACGGCAATAACTGAGCACGAATCGCAAAGTGCCGCACAATCTTTGAAATAAAATTTTCAAACACAGGTGGATTTTCTTCCAAATAACCGCTTTTATACCATGCATACCCAATAAGATTACAAATCTAGGAGAAGAAAACTGATTATGAATCAGTGATAGAATTTTCACATTCGCTACAAATGCATTTGGTCTGGCTTCTAAATAATTTGGCTATAGATTTACTTTAATCAAGCGTCCTGTTAAAATAAGTACAGAAAGGGGTTTCAAATCAGTCTGCACCTTCTCGCAGTAGCCCCTGCCAATATAATTGTTCTTGGCTAACTGCAGAGCATTTCAATCCAGAGGATTATTTGTAATTGTAGTCATCATATTGGATCCGCCAATTTGAATCTTGTAATTTTATCGTCTGGTTCTGAATCATCTGTCCTAAAACCCCCTTGGCAATAATCTGGCCGTATCATTTAATCTTCTAATTTAATGATTATTTTCTGTTTGTGCTTGGAGGTCACCCCTAACATTCAAAGGGTGGTTCCTACCCTTAAACCCGCACCATTGCCGAAATAAAAAATTACGTGTCGATTTTATTATTATTATTATTATTATTATTATTATTATTATTATTATTATTATTATTATTATTATTATTATTATTATTGATATTCTACAAGTATGCAAAGTTCATTCAAATCATTAAATTACATTTCTGTAAGTCTCCTTGTTAGTGCTGTTCAAATGGAACAAATAATTGGCGGACATAAAGTCAGAACAAAGAAAAAATACGCCGATGTTACGAAGAGACTGAGCAACGTTTGTGAAAATTACAAATCTGATGTAATTTCATTCTTAAAAGGAATTGCGTACAATTTTAGATTCTGAGTTGAGTGATTCTATGTATATTTATTTTTTTCAACAAAATTCCTTTGGGGTATTATTCAGTTTGTATATATTATTACTATATCTCAGGAACTTTGTGCAATATATTTATTTCTATTCAGAAATTACGCTGAATATTTTGCAGTAAATTTGATTTTTGAATTAGATTTCATTATTATTCTATAAAACTCGCCTATGGACACCTCTGAATCGAAATGATTGTTACGAATGGATTGGTGTTGTATTATCATACTGTCTCAATAACAATGAGACTTAATAACAATGTTAATCAGTTTAAACTATTGCAGAGTAGCTACACTGTGACACTTCATGACTGTTCATTACAACCATATGATTAATAGAATCAAATATTAGGCTATACACCGAAACGTCCTTTCCAGCTAAGCGTACTTACACCGAAGCGCCCGAACACTGTAACGTCCGTACACCGAAACATCCGTACACCGAAACATCCTACACCGAAACATCCTAGACCCAAAAGAAAGTGGCAAGTCGACATCCTAGAAAACACACACACACCCTTTCTTTTATTAAAGTCTTTTTCGAAAGCTACTCTGAATCAACGCTGTGTCGTTTGCCACAACTCCAGTTAGGTGTTGTTTACCACAATACTTTTATTGAGGATATATCAGTTCCTTTTCCAGTAAAGACTACCACATACCTGAAGAAACAGCTAAGTGTTCCCAGGCACATATATTTCGTATTGATTCCTTGCGAATGAGTGGTGAGTGTTCTCGCTTTCAGGACGAGAGAAGTCCCATACAATCTCACTGCTGAAAAAAATGTTTAGCTCCAAATGAACACAAAACATCCTAAGTTACGCTTCGTAAATTGAAAATTGCATTTCTCTTTTAACGGTGTCCTTTATATTAACTCATTTTATATAGTGTACTATTTTTCCGTTATATTATGCTACTTAAGAACCGGTTTTTATATACTTAAAGAAATGTTTAGATGAATCGAAAACTAGAACCACACTATGCTTATCATTCTCAAATGTATTACACATAACTTCTAGACTCAATGTCGTGTTATGACTAAATTTAATAGTCACAAACCTCTTACTTGAGCTTTCATTCACTTTAATTGGTGTTGTTTTAGCAAAATACAGGTTATAATCAACTCGCCCTTTTAAATTTTCTATTATTAAATTTGGATTTAATAAAGAAATGTTTATATTGAATGTGTTCTAGCAGGACAATATGTTCTCAAACACATAATTAAAAGTAGAGGCTGCTCTTGAGGGAAGTCACACTGTTATAAAAAATTAGTTTTCTTGCTTCAAAGTAAGGAAAAGAAGGTAATCTGACCCAGTTAGAAAGTGCGGGGCACGATTGGGAACAATATTGCGGAGTCCCAGATTCCCGGTGCAATATACTGCGAGCCACTTATTGTTCCCAGAAAAAAAGAAAAATTTCAACTCCACTACCATAACAATTAATAAAGGGGAGAACAGCAGTTATGATATTTATTGGCATAATATATATATATATATATTCAAAGGTGAACACAAACTTAATGCAAAATTTTAATCTTGATATCTTGAAAACCAAGGGTGTTTTTTTTTTAAATTTACCTCACCCCTCCGCCCCCACTTGGCACCGGCAAGTTTACCATCCGGTTCCGAAACGCATCTCGGGTGCTCTTTGGTCCATGCTTGACTTGACCAATAAAAAAACGGGTTCAATACGTGTTATATGAGCTTAATAAGCGTTTAAACACAGCACTATTCCATGGTACCGATTCGTACCATAAATTCCCAAAGGGTTAAACACTACTAAGCAAATACCTGTATTTTCGAAGTTACGGCTGTATCGAAATGATTAAAGATTGGTGTGACATGCTCATACGCTACAAGTCTTTCCTGACTTTTGTTTTCTACCTCTTCCTGTTAACAAATTTTCTTCAATTTTCTTTTTTATCTGAAAGAATATTTAATAACGAAGAAATATGTTTACTTTTACCCCGTCCCCCCCTTTTTTTTTTCTTCAGTAGGTTGAGGAAAAACTACTACTAGTACTAGCTGCTGACTATCGAAATCAATTGCTCCTTTCTTTGATGTCAACTGCGGCTACAAATGAACAGTACTAATCCGAGGTTCGCCGTTGTATTCGGTGGTATTCGGAACGACGGTGAATGCTTCAAACTAGACCAGCGTTTCCCAACCGGTGTGCCGTGAATGGGCCGCTGGTGTGCAGCGAGGAATCGAAACAATTATTAATTTTATAGCAATAAAATTGCAAAAGGTAGGGAAAAATGCGTATTTGTATTTCACATTACTATGAACCTCTACTGTGAATCTACAATTTTAAGTTTCATACCGGGTTACTGTTCTGTACATTTCTAATGTTGAAAAAAATGATTATCATTGTTATGACCATTATTGCTTCTTTATTGTTGCAGACTATTTCCTAACTTAAAAAATTAAAATATCATTCAATCCTTTCGACAAAGTACCTACATTTGTGTTTTAAAAGTAAATGAGATTTGTTTGTTCGTTCGTTATTTAGTGATCTCCCTTCTTAGTAAAAGGTTGGATATAGTTTTTAAAAAGAAAGCGTATTTTTAAAAACTTGAGTCTAATATTTCATTGCAATTGTTTTCTATTTTTAAATTAGAATGAAAAATAAGCATATTGATTTACCACGGGGAAAAAACAGTGTTCGAGCTTTCTTCTCTGTGAGAAGGAGATCAATAATCACAGAAAAAATACCACTGTGTTTAATATTTACAAATAATATCTATAAGTGTGCCGCGAGAATCCAAGTAACACCCGTAGTGTGCCGCAAGTTGAAAAAGGTTGGGAAACGCTGAACTAGACCAACGATAGGTCAGATGTTTTGTTATTTTTGTGGAGGCCAACGATTTCTAGGCGCAAATACATTCATTTAATTTCCTCTTAACTCTTAAAGTAAAGACCACATTTTTTTCGGAACCTCCTTCCGCGTTAAGAAAGGAACTTTTTCTATTCCATATTGCCTTGCTCAAATTGTATCCAATCGACAGACTTTGAATTGAATTTGGAAGGTAGGAACAACGCATGTGACATCTTGAGGAAAAATCACTGCATATTCAGAGCGCTGCTTTCCATTATAGAAGAGATTCTCAGAAAATTTGATTCCCACACCCCGAAAACGCAAATATTTTAAAAGAATTTAGACATCATTCGCGGTAACAGCCTGACGACCAGCTGTTTAGTGAGATATTTTTGTTTTGAAAATTTCGTGAAAAGCAGTTGTTGTTTGTTCCAATGAAGTGAGTATACTATTGATCGAATGTAGCGTATACCGGCGTACTTCCTAAATTTTAGGTAGCTATGCGATAGTTTCCAAAAATTAGAGGTGGGTATACGCCGTATACCCGCGTATATCCTCCATTACATCCTTGAAACTAATACGCTCATTTATCCTCAAAGTTGAGTTTTTAATAAATCCTACGGCCTACTACAACGAATCTTTCTTGACACACACCGAGTTTTCCGTATACCGAAGTTTCCTGCTCCCATATATATATATATATATATATATATATATATATATATATATATATATATATATATATATATATATATATATATATATATATATATATATATATATATATATATATAAGGAAGGCTTGGTGCAATATAGTGCGAAGCCACATATTGTTCCCAGAAAAAAGGAACAATTTTAACTGCACTACCATACTAATTAATGAAGGCAAGAACAGCGCTTATGGTATTTATTGGCATCTTGTCTTCTTTTTTTAAAACTTGTCAACAGCAACGGGTCATATGATATCCAAAAATCCTAAAAATAGTAAAATCTGTTTTTCTTTTTTTTTTTACTTTACTTGAATGAGAATGATATTTACCCTTACTTATTGTTTAGTAAGTACATGTAGATAACTGTGAGTGTAAGGGAGTCGATTGATGGTGAAGGTGGCTGAGGGTGACCAGAGTGACTGAGGGTGAGGGTGGTTGAGGGTGAGTGTGAGGGAGTTGATTGAGGGTAAGGGTGAGTGAGGGTTAGCAAAAATGCCCATCTCTGGTATGGACCATGATCCTGCGATAAATAGTCTCGACGAAATAGTTGCTTGACTGAAAGTCTAAAATTTACCTAAAAAAGCGTAAGTCTCAAACGGTTTAATAAAAAATATGTATTATGCAGTACTTCGACAAAGCTGCTGCAATTGAGTATTTTAATATAATTAATGGCAATAATGTATTTTGAACTATGTACAATACAAAATAATGTATACCCATATTGTGGAGTGTGTACTCTCTATCATTTTATTGGAAATTAATAATATTAAAAAAAAAAACACTAGTGCCTTTGATTGGCATGCTGTTTTCTATGACATGCTGAGATTTGCCACCATGATAGATTTTTCAGAGGGTTTAGAGGTTCAGACCCTCTGTAGCAACGGCGCTGATTATTATTAGGTTATTACAAACATAATTTTTATCATTGTTATAACATAGTTTGTTGTAACATAATTGATTATTTACTGTGAGTTTATGTCCGGTTAGCTTTTGTCCGCTTCTGCATCAATATAGGTGAGCTTATGTCCACGATCCGCCACTACACGCAAGAACCACGTCAGGATGGAAAACTTGCTAACTTAATTTCAAATCAGTGATGCCAGTTTTGTAACAGCTAATTTCCCGTCCGAAGCCGTGAAATTTACCGATTAAACGCAATATTTCCCGCCAACTAAAACAGAGACAATTTACAACATCTAGTGATAAATAATTTTGAAAAATGTCACTTTAGATGGCCTATAACCAGTGGCGTAGCCTATTTATGGAGGTGGCTTCCGGGCTTAAGCCCCCCCCCAAAATCTTACTTGGTATAGTAAAGTAAATGAAATATCTTGCAGAATTTTCACATTTAGAGGGAAATCCCCCCCCGAAAGTTAGCAAAGCCCCTCCCGAAACAAAATCGTAAATACGCCACTGCCTATAACGTACAGTTGAACTCATTCTCGTAATATAAAAGCCACTATTTACAATATGAGAAATGTATGATATCACAAAGCTGTTGGCTCAATATTAAAAAAAAAAAAATATTTTAAAAACAATGTAAACTTTTTTTTAACGAACAGCATGCTTTTTTCTATGCTTTGGAAGGGAATGTTATGTTCGGCAAAGAAACACAATATGATTTTCTGGTCTTAACAAGATTTTTGTGTTGCTGCACATTACTTGTTCCTTGCAAAAAAAAAAAAAAAAAAAAAACTGTAGTAATAGACAAAGTATTTTGCTATTGCATTACATTAACTAGATGCTTGAAGTTTTTTGTGTGATACTGAAGTTCACTTTTACTACAAAAGAACTCTACGTTACAACAGCTCATACCTAGTATTGGTATCGATTCCCGACGCGGACTGTAAACCCTATTAAATTGTGGATCCGAAAGTCACTCCTTGTTAGATCTCCTAGTTTCATCTCGTTTCTTACACTCGCTCATCTTTAAAATAATAATAATAATAATAATAATAATAATAATAATAATAAAATAAATAAAAATAAAAAAAATTACCGCGAAACAAATGCTGCATTTCTCTCTTTCACTCTAGTTCGAAACAAGATTAAATTTGACACTTCTGCGACACGAAGGAGCTATTTCGGAAAGAGGGATATGCTTCTATGGAAAACAACTTCATAAAGATGTAGGCCTACAACAAATGATAACAGTGTGAAGTATTGTCTTCTGTCTTGTTTATGGGGTCGCGATGGCTCACTGGTAGAGCGTTCACCTCTGGTGCTTGGGGTCTCGGGTTCGATCCCAGCCCCTGTCAAGTGAACTTTGTGGTGGACAAACACCGTGTGCGTGGGCTTCCTCGGGGTTCTCCCGTTTCCTCCCACTTTCTTCATTCCACCATTTCATTCATTATTCATCATCACCGTCTCCTTTAGCCTAACCGGCATAACCGTGCGACGTAAAACTCAAAGATTTCATTTCATTTTTCTATCTTGTTTATTGATTCATCATTTGAGACATCCTACATATTTTCGTGCTGAAAAGTGGTAAGGACAGGTAGGAAAGGTCTAAGCGCATCTACGGGACATTATCAAAATATTTACTCTCTACAATGGCCCAACGCGGAAAACTTGACTTGCTACATTTTTTGTCTCCCTCTGTTCACTGTTTCTTATATGTATCGAATTGGTTTGAAAATTCCTTTTATTATTCAAACATAGCAGTGACACCTGTGTGTGTGCCAAAACACAGAACCACCAGAGAATTGTACCTCCTTTTGTTTTGGAAACAATAAACCAATCTCACGTGTGCGAGGGGAAAGGTAACAACAGCGAAAAGACCAGATATTTACTCATGGTCAGTTCACAGCACATTGAGATAAGTCAGCGAAGGAATTGATCCCTCCCCCAGCACTCAACCATGCGTCAATCTGCAAGAAATCTTTGGTAACAAATTTCCAAGAAAAAGTTATGTACCGTACTTGCCAAAAGGAAACATCCCAGCGGAAACAAATAAATACGGTGGTCTCGGTATTGAGGACAATACAAAGATTGGAAGCGGAAAAACTGGTGGTTGTCTTCAACTGATCCAAGTGATTTATTCAAAACAACTGGGCATTCACAAAAGTGCATTTGCACACGATACCAGGGAGTAATCTACACCCCCCAATACCCCCCTCCAAATTTCTTTACACACACCCCTGGGTGGAAAAGGAATACTCCTCCAGATCCAATTGTATCAATCAGTATCATATAGGTTATTTATTACATCAAGTTAAAAAAGGTTTAGCGTTTAGGAAAGAAGGCAACATTCTTATTTATTTATTTCACTTCAAAATACGAAGCGACCTCGTTCTCATGTACGTCTTCGAGAACCACATGCCCTCATTGTTTCGGGCGGTGTTTCGATCAAAAGAATTGACAAAACAGACCCACTCATACCTACCCTGCTCCGCGGTCGTTTCCTAGAAAAGAGACAGATGGACAGATGCAGATGACTGAAATTGGCAACGTCTTGAGCGGTCATTCACCTACCTTCTCCTCAATAAGGAAAAATGTGACAATATAGTAATAAGTCTATTTCAGAATAAGTTGATAAGTGCTACTCTGCAACAGGCTCGCAATCAGAGGGGGGCTAGGGAGGGCCTGGCCTTCCCTAAAATTTTCATGTCCCCTCCAGACTTCAATACAAAATGCACAATTTAAATATTTGTAAGAGAATTTTTAATGACTTGGTCCCTTCTAACATATTCATGGCAGCCCAAAGCTCTGTGGCTGGTTTCGAGCCTCTTCTGCAAGTGGTATATCAACGGACGGACGTTAGAAGGGTGTAGTCAAAACGTTTTTAGAAACGAAGAGATCGATCGAAGAAAGAATTATATATATTTTAAACTGAGTCTAATGTTATGCAGGAACGCATTTGACGCTAGCTTAATTTTTTGTAAAGTATATTTTTATTCACGTAAATTCATTGAGTGGAACAGGGTTCATATCGTCATCTAGTTTCTACATATTATTATTATTATTATTATTATTATTATTATTATTATTATTATTATTATTACCAATATTTGCAAAAAGCCAATTCCGGATAACAATGTTGTTATTTGTATAATATGGGCAGCTCGTGGAAACATCATTGTATGCCACATTTTTTTGACTTTCAAGTAAGTATGAAAAGAAAGTTCATCATTCCTATGCAATTCGATACAAACACACATATCAAACAATAACAATCCAGTCCATCTAATAACTTAATTTTATGAGAAATGACAATTATCATGATGTTCGCTAAATCCTCTCATATCATGGTAAAAATGAAATGAAATCAGTATGTCCCACGGTTATGCTAAAGGAAACGGTGATGATGAGAGATGAGTGAAATGGTGGAATGAAGAAAGTGGGAGGAAACGGAAGAACCCTGAGAAAACCCACGAACACGGTGTTTGTCCACTACAAAGTCGACATGGCGCGAGCAGGGATCGAATCAGGGAACCCAAGCACCGGAGGTGAACGCTCTACCACTGAGCTACCGCGCCACCCCCACATACCATGGCAAATAAAGTGCTGACTTCGCTTCTTAATATTTTGTATGGCAGGAAATTCTCTTTTATCGTATTCATTGGAGGCAAACGTTCTTACAGATTTAGACTGGACTGCAACTGAACACGTGTGGTTTATTGTTCAACAGCCCTGCAACTCTGCAAGTAAACAAGTTACCAAAAAACGGAATCTGTAATCAGAGGTCCCTACAGAGGTTCAGACTTTTCTGTACTGAATAGTATTAAGCTCTTTCCTTTTTTATAGTAGGCAATAAAAATAGGAGAAGAACAATATTACTTTTCTGCGGCAATGTGTCATTTATTTGAGCAAAGCTATGGTAGTCAAAATTTGCAGACACTCCTCAAATAACAGGAAGAATCCCACAGCTATTTACAATTCTCTGCTTTCACGAAATATTTACATGTGTGACATTTTGCGTGCTGAAATTATTATTATTATTAATAATAATAATTTATTATTATTATTATTATTATTATTATTATTTATTATTATTATTATTATTATTATTAAATAAATAGTTACGTATTTTAGATATCATATTTGAGATAAGAGATAATATTTTGGTGACAAAATTACCGGTGACGAAATTACCGTGACGAACTTTCCGGTGACAAAATTACCGCCGCCCGTCGGACATAAGCTGACCGGTAGTCTTATATTACAGGGGCGGACAAAAGCTCACCGATAGTAAACATAAGCTCCCTTCAGGGACTTTGAATAAAATTCACCGAATATTGAAATTTAGGCGTTAGCTACTTCCTAAGCGGAAAATGGAGCTACTATCTTATATCATTTATCAGGTGTAAAAAAAAAAAAAAAAAAAAAAAAAAAAAAGTTTGGGAGTTGCGTTGTATTAAACGTGGACAGACCTTGAGGAACTTGTAACAAAATACCCTGGATATTAAAATCTAGACATTGACTGCAATTACAAATAGGCCTAATAATTCAGTAGAAAGCAGAGCTACTAATGTTGTATAGCAGTTATCAGATATCCGAATAAAATAGGAATTTTGCAAGTTTAATGTATTAAGCATCGGCGACAGTAGGCGTAATTTTTGCCCTGGAAATTTTGGAACCAAATTTTTCATATAGACAGGCCCGTAGCCAAGGGGGTGTCCGGGGGTCCGGAACCCCCCTTCGAGACCAGAAATGGAAAAAAATTAGGGAAGGATGAAAGAAAATGAAATGAGGAAAAGAAGGATCAGCGTTAAAAATAAACTACAGGAAGCTTTTGGTTACTCTTTCTTATGAGGAAATTTGTATTACCTGCAATACATGGTTGCGAGGTGAGCGATATATCTTGGATGAGTCAGGGAATTCGAAATTTCTAGAAAAGTTGCGGAATTCTCAGAGTTTCTGCTACTAGTCAGGGAGATCTCAAGCTTCCGAAAGCATAGTGCTGTTATGTAACAGCGTGGACATTTTTTATCATAATTTTTCGTCATCGCACCCTTGCAATATCGAATATGTTATTTCAAAAACAATTTTCTACTGCTCCTTTAACCTGTAATGTGAAACAGACAGTAGTTGACGGAATAATAAAAACAAAAATATATGTGGAAAAAAAATTCTGTTAACATTTGATTCTACAGAAAAAGGAACGCAGATATTGCAAAATATTTTACAAGACATTATTGAGTATGTACTTTTTATAATAGTGAATATGTACTTGTTATAATAGTGAATATGTACTTTTTATAATAGTGAATATGTAATTTTTATAATAGTTGAGGTCATAATGAAAGGAAAATTGTTATATTAGAATAAACAGACGATGGATGTAAATATTGTATAATCTTTTTCAATACGTTTTTTTTTACTAGAGATTTCTTCATAGTTTATTAAAATACTTACCAATATATCCTCACAAATCAATATATGTTGATAGTAAAGTAGTTTAGATTGATCGAGATCCTGGGCCTTCAGAATTTCATGTCTCCCCCCCCCCGTTATGAAATCCTGGCTAAACAAACCAATATATGTTCCAGTAAAATTGTTTAGAATGATCGAGCCCCTGGTGTGATGACCACAGACAGCATTTCATGTCACGGACCCCCGCCTCCCCTTCATGAAATCCTGGCTACGTGCCTGTTATAGGTCGGACAATTCATCACTGCATTAAAATATTTTCATGATTAGGCATGCATACTTACATAATAGAATTTGGTTACCTAACGGAATTCGCGATTCTGGTTTGTAACTTTTTTTTTTTATTACGAATTTATCATACTCAGATGTAATTAGGGCTTGCTTCTTAGTGCTGTCGTCGTGTTTGCAGCCTAACACTCAAAGAAATCTCTTTCTAATTTACTAACATAAAGGTTTTTCTTTTGGTTAATAAGTTCTTGTTTTGTTCTTAATAAATAACATAAGAAAGAGATTCATTTGATGAGCATTGGTCTGCAAGTATAATAACAGCCTTAAGACTTGAACTCTGCAACATTTTTAATATTTTATTCTGATGTCTAATAACTCCTATATGACGTTAGTAATATAGCCTACTTCCTATTGAGAAGGTAGGCCTACTAGTAGTCAAAGCCCAGATTTAAATATCTGGAGCATTTTATTACAAGTTCTTCAAAGCCAACCCACGTTTAACACATTAAACCCTGCAACATTCTTATTATTTTATTCTGTTATCTGACAACTGATATATAGCATTAATAGCTCTATTTTCTACTGAATTAGGTCTATTACTAGTCAAAGTCTAGATTTTAATACCTCTTCATACCCATCATACGTTTTTCAAATGGGGGAGAGCGGTAGCTCAGTGGTAGAGCTTTCACCCCTGGTGCTTGGATCCCGGGTTACATCTCAGTCCCCGCCAAGTAAACCTTGTGGTGGACAACTACCTTGTGCGTGGGTATCCTCGGGGTTCTCCCACTTTCTTCATTCCACCATTTCATTCGTTATTCATCCGTCTTCTTTAGCCTAACCGGCATAATCGTGGGACGTAAAACTTAAAAGATTTCATTTCATTTTTTTTAAAGGAAAATGAAATATTTCTGAGTTGATTTCAGCCATAGTAAAAAAAAAAAAAAACATAACAAGGAGAGAGACTTTTACCAAAATTTCGTTTACCAATATTTCTGTGCTGCAAAATTTCCTGCACCGAGAGTTTCAGCATAGGGGAGGGGGTTGGATTACTTTCTTTAGTAAAAGGAAGTAGTACTCTTTTGTTTGTCCAAACCCGTTTTCAATTTATATTTTAATATTCAAAATCTACTTCATGTTAACATTCAAAATCTGGTTTTCATTTTTGTCATATTTTCTGTTTGTCATTTTTCAGGTGCTTTTTTAAATTTTATTCGGGTTTATTTTCCTTTGCAATTAAATTAGTTAACCTACACATGTATTTAATTATCATTATTGTATTCTTTATTGCATTAATTATCTTATAATATTATAATATAATTATATTATTAGTGATGAGCTTATGTCCGGAGAGCTTTTGTCCGCTTTTGCATTAACAAAGGTGAGCTTATGCCCGGTGAGCTTATTGCCGGTGAGCTAATGTCTGCGACCCTTTGATATTCTTTCTTGTCTTGGTGAACCCGAGCGCGAGCGATCCCAGTGCAAAATGGCCATTTATTATATATATACAAGTATATGAAATATAAATAATATTATACCGTAGATATAACGTATATCTACGTAATATAAATTTCAATCACTTGAATGAGAGTCATATTAACCCTTACTTATTGTTTATTTAGTACATGAAAAACTGTGAGTGTGAGGGAGTTGATACAGGGTGGCTGAGGGTGAGGAAGTCGATTGAGGGTGAGGGTGGATGAGGTGAGGGAACCGATTGAGGGTGAGGAAGTCGATTGAGGGTGAGGGTGGCTGAGGGTGAGGGAGTCGATTGAGGGTGAGGGTGGCTGAGGGTGAGGAACTCGATTGAGGGCGAGGGTGGCTGAGGGTGAGGAAGTCGATTGAGGGTGAGGGTGGCTGAGGGTGAGGAAGTCGATTGAGGGTGAGGGTGGCTGAGGGCGTGTCTGAGAGAGTCGATTGAGGGTGATGGTGGCTGAGGGTGAGGGTAAGGGAGTCGATTGAGGGCGAGGGTGTCTGAGGGTGAGGGTAAGGGAGTCGATTGAGGGTGAGGGTGTCTGAGGGTGAGGGTGAAAGTGTCAATTGAGGGTGAGGGTGAGGGTGAAAGAGTCGACTGAGGGTGAGGGTGGCTGAGGGTGAGGGTGACGGTGTCGATTGAGGGTGAGGGTGAGTGAGGGTGAGGGTGAATGAGTCGACTGAGGGTGAGGGTGGCTGAGGGTGAGGGTGACGGTGTCGATTGAGGGTGAGGGTGAGTGAGGGTGAGGGTGAAGGTGTCGACTGAGGGTGAGGGTGGCTGAGGGTGACTGTGAGGGAGCCAACTGAGGGTGAGGGTGGCTGAGGGTGAGGGTGAGGGAGCCAACTGAGGGTGAGGGTGGCTGAGGGTGAGGGTGAGGGAGTCAATTGAGGGTGAGGGTGAGTGAGGGTTAGCAAAAATGCCCATCTCTGCCTAAACCACCCAAACAAGCCTATTGGCGACGCGACCAATAAACAGTTAACGGCATTGATAAATCGAAGGTTCTGGTTCCGACTTACGTTCTTCGTTATTTTTCACGTATACTTACAACATAAATTACATAATACCAATGAAGAAACGAAGAAACTTAGGAAGAAAAACTAGATATGCTACATAGTATGTCCAACGACAGCCTTAGAACTGGAAAGCAAATCACAAGGAAGTGGTTAAATAGTGAGGGAAACACGTGAACATATTAAGTACTTGGGTCGAGCTTGGAGCTTAACATTCCAATACACATCCTAAGGAGTCGAAAGTGGCTTATTTCTCATGAATCTGTGAAATATTTCTCATAAACCTATTTCCCTCTTGAGAAGAATGGATGTTCAGCGTGAACTATATAAAATTAATTCGTTGCTATATTTAGCAGAAACTTATATCATTTCTAAGATAAGAAAACATTCTTTCATTTTTGAACAAAAGGTATAACTAAAGAATTCTATTGCCTTATCTACTGATCGGTGGTTAGCATGAGCGAATGGCTTTTGTGCTTGTGATCCCGAGTTCGATTCCCAGTGGTAGAGCATTGAAACTTAAACAACTACGTCAGTTCGGATTACACTTTAAACTGAAGGTCCATGTCTCATATAGCATCGGTGCTAAAAATGGGACACTGAACTTCAGCAAAGAAATAATAAAGACCTGTATTGTATAGTTGTTAATAGAAAGGCTTGAATTGTAAATTTGGTTTATTGCATAGACTTAGACAAGGAATATATTGATTGATTATGTTAGAATTTTCTTTTATACCCGTGAATTTCAATTTGGGTTGCAATATTAAATTATCATATTGAACACATTAAATGCCTCATTATTTCCAACCCTGTCATTGATTTCGATATTATTAATTGTCCAAATGCATTGTTTGCTCTTTCAATATAATCTCATCCACGACTATCAAATAAGTGAGCAATATTCAATTAAAATTCATAATTGCACCACAGAGATTTGTCGCTTATCTCACTGACACAGTTGAATGTAATAAAGCTATGAAAAGAAAAGTATATAGCCTGTTTATGTAATATGAAAAAATCTAATTAATTCTTTATACGGATTTAGCCCTAGAATATACAGAGGGTTGCTATAGCACTCCACCAGTTATTTGTTTAATTACGGAAGTCCCATTTGCTTTTCTGTATGTTTTGTTGAAATCATAAACTACTATTGTGGTGACATATTTTTGTAGAATTGAATTTTTAGTTGGTTTATATTTACTTTGAAATTCCCTGGCACCTTACCTGTGCATTTCTGAGTGTTCTTTTATATAGATAACTGCTATAGGTTGACGGATCCAATTGATAGGAACTTTAGAAATGCTATACGCACTATTATTGATTAAATAATGACAACGAGAGTTTTTAAGAGGCCCAAGTGAAGTTTAAGCTAACGTCAAAATCCAGTCCGCCTTAATTAAGTTTAGAATAATAGAATATTCCGTATTTATATATTTTATTTTAAACATAGTCCTATTTAACCAGTGCAGCAATTGTGTTTTATTAAGAATCTAAGTCATCTCTAAACATCGTGTTAGAATTGAGATAAAAACATTATGCTATATTTAGTTACTATAGGGTCTATAAATTCAGTAATTAAGGTTTATCTGTACCCTATCTATGTAGTAAAAAGATACAGAAACTGTCTGTAAATTTCGGGTTATATTCTACATTTCCTCTTGAGGATTTCATGGTGATAAGAGAAATAACAATATTCATGTTTAACAGACTCAAATAGAGAGTGTGATGAAAGGAAGGCTTTCCCATTAGGTTCAGGCCACGATGGTTCAGTGATAGATGCTCGTCTCTGGTGAACGGGGTTCCTGGTTCGATTCCAGCTCTCGACAAGCGATCTTTGTAATGGATAAATACCTTGTATATGGGTTTGTTACAGGTTATCTCGTTTCCTTCCACTTTCTTTGTTCCACCATCTCATATATTCTGATCATCATTATCTCAGCCATTGGCATAACTAGCGTATAAACTGTGTTTTGTCAGGAATGCTAATTACTAAAACAATATAAAAACAATTTATATTAATGATGTTATTCAAATGAAAAACATATGTAGCTCAAATTGAGAAGCTACGTGCTATCATAATTGTACAGTTATTTTTTTTTTATTGCATCCAGGCACTAAGGTCAGATTGAAAAAAAAAAATCTCGGTAGATGGACGAAGTAAAAGTCACTATCAAATACTGTATGTTGAATGCAAAAGTCTATAAAATGGTTTTGCATAAATTGAGGTAAACATCATATTTTCGTCCGTTAAAAAAAAAAAACTCTAAAGGGGGTCAGCTTCGCTCCTGGGGGACACCTGGTCTCTAGTTACGCTTATCCCCTTAGCCTCTGAGTATAATTGTGAAACGTTAAACTCAAAATAATCGTATCGAGGCTAGATAGACTGAAAAACAGTAATGTCTGAATCCTAGAAATTTAGAGAATTGTTGAAGTAATGAACATGAAATCCAGATGGAAGAGCAATGTAATGAAAGATTTAAGGATTAATAGCATAGATTACATAGTACTCTACATAATCAGCTTCTAGTAACTATTTTATAACAACTTATGTGATAATTTATAGTATTATATAAAAGAGTGAATGACTAATCATCGCCCAGGCTATACTACTAGCGTGAAATTTGCGTATTAACGTGAAATTTGGAGAGAATTTTCCTCTGTCGACGAAAGTAAGGAATGAAGATTTTTTTTTTCAAATACTCATTCTAAGGGAAGTAACGAGGCTTCAAACTTTCACCCAAGAACAGTGTATTTTACAAATCCTGGCGACAGAGATTCGACATGTAAACTCTTCATTAAAAATAAGGCAATACGTTTTTCAGTGTTTTCTAAAATTCTGCTCCTAGGAATTTGTTACTAGAGTAATGAATAAGAAAGGAGTTTTTTTTTTTAACGTGCCCAAAGGATGGCGGATTAAAGGAAATTCAAATGTTTTGCTGAGAATACAAATCTCTACATAAATCCCTAAAGTTAGGGAATAAAAACTTGGCATATAACCTTCATATTAAAAATAATCGGACTAGGGTCCCAGCGTTTTCAAAAGTTCGCACTTTAAGAGAAAGGACGCATTTTCTATTTTTCTTCTTCACATTGAAAGCGCTGTTGTCGGCTGTTTGTGATCTCACCCCGGAAAATGGTTGAAAACTGTGAAATGAATTTTAGAACATATTACTTAGTATCTACCACAAACTAGGTTTCAATCATCATTTCACTTTGACTAAAGACCATATCCTAAAGAGTCGGTGTTCAAAATTAGTGCGGAAAATAGAATATCTCATGAACCTTTTAGGAAATTGAAAATCTATACATAAATTCTTCATTACAAGTAAGTGGACACGCGACCCAGTATTGTCCAGAATTCTGGTTTCAAGTGGGGAAAGTGCAATTTCTGTATGCATTTGCCACATTGGAATAGACGTTATCTGTTGTTTGTGGTTGCATTACGGTAAACGACTTACCCGTTTCAAATGAATCCTGAAGCAACATAGTTCCTGCCTAAACGTTTTTATCATGTCTCATGGATACTTCTCATTGAAATAACACAAAAGAGTTATACTTTCCCTTCAGGGGTGTCCCTTTTGCACCCGCCACTGTTCAATCTAAAATTCGATTGGCACTCAAGTTTTATCTTAAGAATGAGTTTAGATCCCGAAATGTCTGGAGATTGAACTTTTACCAAAACTTAAAATCCAGAGAATATATGGCCATATTGAAGATTCCGTATTAGTATTATCTGTAAATTTTGCTTAAATCCATATTATTATACTTTAGGTTGTTTGCTACAATTAGTTAGGTAAAAATAATAAATAGAACAAATATAAAACCGCAAGAAGACAATTCTACTAACTTGAAGTCTTAGTTCATTTTTTCCTACAGTATAGCCTAGCTCACATTAAAATTTCATTTCTTAAGAAAATGGATTACTTTAACGGATCTGTGTGTCAACTAGGTGTCACATTATGATTTCTTTGGAAAATAACTAAAATGTAGTAATATCAAAAGTTTTAATTTTGGATTTACCCACATTTTGCTGTACACTCCTTAATTGAAGGATATTTATGAAAAACTAAGACCATTCGCACTGTTCCGAGGAAAACGAAATTCTCACATAGACATATATTCTTCACAATTTCAAGTTTCGAGACATGGCACAAATGAATTAATCTTTTAGAGCGTGGCACATTAACATACAGTCGATCGTTCCATTGAGAGCGCGTGGTATATAAACAGCCTGGATGGAGAGGATAGGTGTGGTTTGTAAGCCTTATCTGCATTTATTTTATAAATTAAATCATTCAATATTCGATCATATCTTTGGAATGTATTTAGAGCGCTCATATCTGTGCATCACTGAAGAAAGATTGATAACCATTCCTAAAAGGTTAATATATTACTTATGGACTATATTCATGATGTCATAAGCAACTGATGATAATTAAAGTTTGAACAGGGGCAGTTTCCGATTGTACTCAAGAAGTATTATTTACCAGTTTATTAACAGTACTATTTTCGCTCCCTGTGTTTTTAAATTACTCCACTCCTAGGAGAAATCTTATGAAATCATCATTGGTTGAGAGTCATTTCAAATTAAATTTCTGACATCCTTACAAACATTACTAATGCAATTACCTGGTATATCATGCTACACCGTTAAAATGTGTGTATTGTGTTTTTAAAATTTATGTTATGTCCTTCAATGTATGTTATGTCCTTAAAATATGTGTCGTCTCTTGAATATGTATGTCGTTTAAATGTATGATACATGTTGAATATTTATTTTCTGCAGGGGTAAAAGTGGATCTGGAAAGGTAGGGGGAAATATGATGTCATGCCTTCCCCCTTGCCTGTCTTTGCCCATTGTAACTTTTTAGGAAGTGGGAGGACACCATAGATATTTGATGGAAGTGGGGGGAAGACGTCCTCCCGCGTTCCCCCTCACTTTATCCCCTGATTTTATGTCCTTAAAATATATTATGTCTTGAATATGTATGATACATCCTTAAAAATGCATATTGTGTCTTGAATATGTACGTTATGTTCTTAAAATATATGTTAGGAATACCATCAAGATTTATATTATGTTCTTAAACTGTATGTTATGTGTTAAGTGTATCTTATCAAGACACTGATCAAGTCCAATATATGGAACATGGGATTTTATGGTTCGGAGGCTCGGACATTATGGAAGTTAGAGATGAAATATTTAGAAAGCTTTGTAATGTAGTGTTGGAAGAAGATAGAAAAGGTAAAATGGACGCAGAGATTAACAAATGACGGTGTTCTAAAACGAGTAGGAGAGAAGAGGACGCTCTTAATCAATATTCTTCGTAAGAAGGCCACATGGATTGGACACATCTTGAAAAGAATTTCCCTTCTTCATAGCTCGCACCGCTATAAAGAGTAAGAGGAAAGGAAGGCGAGGAGTAGGAAGAAAGAGAACACAACTTAACGACTTGATAAATAAAAGGAAATATTAGAGTTAAGAAGAAAGCTTAAGATCGACAAATGTGGAAGAAACATTTCTAGATTCTACCTACATGGAGGGGTAAGAATCTCCTGTTAATCGCGGGATCGAACAAAACCCAGAACAATTAAATATTATTAACTAATTGTTTTGAATGTATTATGTCTGCAATATTTATGAAATGTCCTTAGTATGTATGTTGTCTTAAAAAGTTATGTCGTACCATTAAAACATATGTTATGTCTTCAATATGTATATTATGCTCTTAAAGGTATGTTAGAATATTTCCGTTATATCCTTAACATAAGAATTTACAGAAAATATTTCTTGAATTGTTGTTACTAGCAATAATTTTATGTTTAAAACTGACAACTGTCTGTTAAATTCTCTCAACAGTTTTCCCGCTCTTCAAAACAAAAGGTCATTCCACCATCTATATAACTACTGCTGATTATTGTATATTAATGAATATTTGATGAAAACAATCTTTAACGAGTAGTTGACATATTAAAGAATTGTTAAATAATCCTTAAAAATATTAAGACTACGTTCCTCGTATATCTAGTCCTCACAGAGGGCAAAACAAATCAAGAGTTTTTGAATAATTGTATAAAAAGTTACATTTTTTTTATTATTTTCATTGTTGTTATTATGGTTCTTAAAACATTTTCGTTGTCTGGAAAAATTTAATTATCTTCCAGGTTCTTTTTAAGTTGATGTTAAAAAGAGACGTTCCAGTCTTAGTGACGTCACTGATAATATCATTCCATTTTTCCTCAGCAAAATTCCTGATAAAACTTGTTCCATTTACCTCCGTTTGTGACCCATCAACTTGACATCTTCCTGCGCAGTAGCTTATACGATCCTTCAGAAAACGTCTTAACGCTGACAACAAAATACATCATAGAAGAGGTATTTGGAGAGCTCATTTACTCATCTTTTCATCCTTCACTCTTTAACCTTTTGTTCAACGTTAATGTTATCTTATATTTCGCTTTCTTCAATTCTTCTTGAAAGCACATATACAATGTATGATACACTTAAAATACCTCCTTTTTCTTTATACGTCTAAATTTTACTATACGTAAGATAGGGAAATCTGATAGAAAGTTGTCCGTTTACTTGACTGTCTCTCGAGAGGTATGAAAGCTTACGTTATAAATGTCCATAACATAACAAATATTTAACAGCAGTAATAGTGAGAAAATGTGTTGAGGTATGGATTCAGCATACCACGGATACGTTTCTTGTTGCTGTGCTTATCTCACTATTCGTACGGAAATTGGTAGTTCTCTACCATTGCGGTTTGAACGTTATAGCGGAATCAGTAAAAGACAACCCGAAACTGTGTCCTGGTATGGATTTAGAGTCCCAAGAATGTTTTTCGTTGCCGTACTTATCCCACAATTCCCACGAGATTTGGTAGAAATATATCATTCCAGTTTGAATGTTAGTGAAAACAGTAAAAGATAACCAGGAACTGTGTTCTAGTACGGATTCAGAATCTCAAGAAGAGATTTATTCTCTCTTCGTATTACTATACTAAAATCCGAAGTTGTTAAAATTCATTGTAACTTCCGGTGCTAGTGACCTTCATAGAGAGTATTTACCACGAAATGGTTTAGGATTTAGGACTTAGATTTCTGGGCTTTCTGCATTTATGGGCATGTTATCCCATCACGCATGAGGGATGAGTCCCTCGGCGATCATACTACCCGAGGAAAGGAAAGAAAGGAAATCATTCCGGCATTTGCCTGATGTGCAAGAGAAAACCAAGGAATACTTCACTCAGGATGGCTGGCCTGGAAAAGCTATAACTTTTTCGACCAAATATCTCCACGGGGAATGAAACGCAGGACCGCTCGTACCAAAGGCGAGAGCGTTAGCGACTACGCTGCGCGGGGCCGCTCCCACGAGATGAGACGGGACGAGTAATAAGGTCTTCTCGTCTCCCTAGTATATATTTGTCGAATTCTCGTCTAAGATTTTTTTCTGCTTTCGATTATTAGAAAGTCTATCTTGTTTCGTCCCTAAATTTATCTCTTCTTGTTTTGCAAACTTACATACTGTACAAAACTTACTCGGATTTTCTTCTTACTTCCATCTGGAAGCTACCGCAACTCTTCCGTGTCAAGAGAGGCCCACACAAGGTGTGATATAATAATATTTATTATTGAAGTACAATATGTAGTGACTTACGTATTCTTAAACCTCAATATATGCTCTTCACTGTGTTCCTAGTATCACTTTATCAATTCATATATTTTTTTTACTATGAATCAAATAACATTATCACAGTATTTGATCTAAGACTTGGGTGAAATAGTATTGTTCAAGAGAATCGATAAATTTCTTGTCCCATTTTCGAGACGAGAATATTCAGGTTACTCTCTCGTCTCTAACCTGAAAATGCACCTTTCGTCTCGTGGACAACACTTTCATAGAGCAAAAGCGGTAAGAAATAGCGAGGAATATTCTTTTTATGAAATGAATTTAGTATTTCAAAAACATGTTCTAATTCCTCTATTGTGGATAGTGTAGCACACGAGACGAGACGAGTATCGGAAGTTTTGTGAATGTTCCGTCTCGTCTTGAAACTTTTCTCGTCCACTTTTGAAAGGAATGTACAAAACTTATGCCATGATTTTTTTTCTCAAATTCATCTAGAATTATATCAGAATCCTTCTGCACTGAGAGCGATCCACGAAGAGTATGATATAATAACATTCAAATTAATATTTACTGTTGGAGTATATTGTATAATGACTTATGTATCTTTAAACGTTGGTAAATGGTCTTAATTGTGTTCTATAATCACTGTATAAATGTATAGTTTTTATACTGTGAATTATGTAACACTAGAACAGTGTTTGAGATCTAATGGGGCGTTTACACTTGGTCGATTTAGTCGCACGGCTAAATCGACTTGTTGCATTTGCGACTAAATCGAAGCAACTAGGCCGAATCAGATTAATGGATGTTTTCAATTGTTTCAACCGAAATTGAATGCTGCTTGTCGACTCGCTCTCTTCTGGTCGATTCGAAATCGACTGGCAATTTTAAAGATGTCCAAGCAAACAGTAATTGGTACCATTTGCGGTGTTATAGCAGAAGAGTTACGGGACTAAATTAAATAGCAGTGACAAGAAAAAAGAAAAGAAAATGTGTTAGATAAGGGAATTTATATTAACAAAACAGTATTTAGAAACATAGTATGCGTGCACTTTGATGAAAGAATTTTCAGTAGAGAAACTTTGTATAGGTTTAAGCACTTGTCATGGTTCCACAGTAATAACTCTAAACTTGTAAACATAAAATATACTTTCTTATATTATAGAGAAAGACTCCGCTAGTGAAATTAATATATTACACAGTCGTCGTTTATATGGAGTCATTCATCATAACCGCAGTATACCACTTGTTAACATAAAATACTGCCTACTGCAAAAATGTTCCACCAGTGGAAATCAATATCATATTAATCTACTTTCATCTATAGCCAACTCTTTTTTACCATAAAATTGCCATATTTATGACGGTCTATTATAAACTTGCACTATACAATGTATTAAAAAATCATTAAATAATGAAAAAATATGATTTTTTAATTAACATTATCTCGTAAAATTGACAAGTTCTTTAGTAGGATAGTCATTAGTAAGTGGAAACCGTGCAGTCCCAGTTTAGGTTCACATACTTGTAATGTAACCATTATCTATACTATCTAAGTATCCATTATAATGAGGAGGGCTATGTTACATAGCCGAAACTATAACACAAACATATAATTTAAATATATATATATATATATATATATATATATATATATATATATATATATATATATATATATATATATATATATATATATATATACTGTTTTGTTCAGTTGGAGTTTTATTAGTAATGTATCCATGTCTTTCAACGGCAGATTTACTTTTGCAGAAGGGCAGACTTGCATTACTGGATGCAGATTTACTTTAAAAATTCTTAACTGTTATCGGTACAACTATAGCGAAGTGCCATAAAAACTAACAGTAAATAGCTACAAAAAGCACTAACCAACTTGTGTTAGGTAGCTACTAAAAGCGAGAATTTAGACTTAGGATTTAGATTTCTGGGCTTTCGGCATCAAAGGGCATATTAGCCCGTCACGTTTTTGAGGGATGACATCCCTCGGCGAGCACACAAAGAGTAAAAACAAAGAATTGAGGAAGGAAGGAAGAGGCCTAGGATCTGTTAGGTACCACCCCGGCGTTTGCCTAGTGTGAATAAGGAAACGTCATTCAAGATGGTTCGCATTAAAAAGCTTTTTATAGTTTTTCGATCAAGTGCCCCCACCGGGAATCGAACCCGGGACCGCTCACACTGAAGGTAAAGCAAAAATGGTATTTAAAGCGCACAGACTAGGAGCAGCAAAACCTTTGCTTAGCACAAAATAATAGCTTATTTTTAACAGGTCAGATCATAACACTTACCACGTTACTAACGGGTGCAGGTTTTGTTTTGGTGCATGCTATTTTGGAAGTTTTAGACAAAATTCAATACTTTGTATATAAAAAAAAAACATGTTTATAAGGAGCAAATTTCTGCAGGCATCAGAATTAAATAAAAAGTAATACACCTAGATTTTAGGTTTACAAGTGTAACGTTACTAGTGTAAAATAATTACAAGTGCTTTACAATGGATAAAATAAGTGAGTGCGTATGAAAGATGGCTCTATTAGATGCTATTTTCCAACTGTGGCATATTTCTGAACAGTGTACAGGACCTTTATTTTATGTTTACAAGTGCAGCGTTACTAGTATGAAACCATAACAAATGCTTTTGAAACTCGTATCATTGCCAAAATCAATTTCTTCCACTACCTTCGATTGGGCGCACACCTACCATCGCTGGAGCTCCTGGTCTCTTCGGACTTCCCCCTCCCGTGCTACCACGTGGATCCACCAGCTTCGTCCTGTCTGACTCCGTTAAATAGTATTTTCTTTCAATGGCCACCTAGCAAAGGTTGGTTTGCGTTTCTTAACTGTAGGTTTTATTCTAAGCTCCCGGAAGCCGTATTTATACGCAAATCGTAAAAGAATTGTAATTTTTCAGCAATTACTTCTTGTGGCATCCTTAGATTTTATCTATGCCAAGTGAGGTATTTTCATGGTGCCCAGTGCAAACTCTTTAGGTTATAATAAGAAGGATATTAGTGAAAGATTTATAATTTTTCAACAATTCTTTCTAGTGGTGCGACAAAAGTAGACCTGTACGTTCTAATTGAGCTTATATAATCTAGCGTAAAAAGCGATCGGCTTCATGAACCAAGCTATCTTTTGTTGAAATATATCTTCCACACCTGCATCTGACCTTTTCGAAGCATTTTAATATTTTTAATTTTATTACTAGATCAGCAGTTGTGATTTTAAAATTCATTTGATGAATAAATCTAGAGCTGTTCCTCTAGTAGCAATATTTCTGTAAAGAGTATTTTTGTATTCCATAAACATTCATTTTTCTCAAATAATTATAAAAGTAATTTAATGTAAAATAAGCATAACCGCATGCCGGACACTTTTCCTTTCCCCTGAAAATGTTTTGAAATCAGGTGTTTACATTAGGCAATCTAGTCGTATTCGCTAGGCAATCTGAAGTAGTAGGCCCCCGCGTATATTGAGCCGAGTCAGCAAAAATTTCTCGATTCTGATTGGCTGAGAGAGGTCACGTGACGTTAGGCCCCGCCCACGCGGGAAATTCAAATTTTTTAGGTCACGTGGTATGACGTCATGAGTCACCCCGCGGGGAAATCCCTCACTAATTTGTTCCCTTTTACGGGTAAGATGAGTGTTTATGATTGGTTGATAGCTGTCACGTGATTTTACACCCTACGATATTTGAAATTCGTTCCCTTTTACGGGTAAGATGAGTGTTTATGATTGGCTGACAGAGGTCACGTGATCTTAGGCCCTGGGATTTTTAAAATTCGTTCCCTTTTATGGGTAAGATGAGTCCTTTGGTACCACGATGATAGAGGTCACGTGATCTTAAGCCCTGTGACTTTTGAAATTCGTTCCCTTTTTATGAGTAAGATGAGTGTTTTGGTACCTCGATTCTGATTGGTTGATAGAGGTTACATGATCTTAGACCCGCTACACGCTGAACAGGTCACATGGTATGACGTCATGTTTTACCCTTGCGGGGAAATCCATCACTAATTCGTTTCCTTTTATGGGTAAGATGAGTGCTTTGGTACCTTGATTCTGATTGGATGATAGAGATCACGTGATTTTAGATCCTAGGATTTTTGAAATTAGGGTGTCCTTTCTGATGTATACTTTGGTATCTCGATTCTGATTGGTTGATAGAGGTCACATGATTTTAGACCCACCACACGGTGAACAGAATACGTGGGAAAACCCCATCACTCATTTGTTTCCATTTTTTACGGGTAAGATGATTGCTTTGGTACCACAATGTTGATTGGTTGATAGAAATCGCATAATCTTACACACCCACCCCAATGCTAGACATTCAGAGTGCTATGACGACGATCCACCCTAGACCTGGATTTTTTTTAATGGTTATCCTTTTTGGTACCTTAAAGTTCCCATGGAGGGTTCAACCTCCTCCTTAAATAACCCTTTTATGGTATCATGATATTGTACAGACAAAAAAATTTTGAAACAAAAAAGTTTCAAACAAAAAATTTTCGAACCCAAAAAAATTTCGAACTAAAAAAATTGAAACAAAATTTTGTCGAACTAAAACATTTTTAAAAACAAAAGTTTCGAACTAAAGATGTAAATCACATCTAAAAATTTTCAAATCAAACTTTTTATCGAACTAAACTTTTAAAATTTTCGAACTAGAAATTTAAACCAAGTTTAAGAAAAAATCATAAGAAATGTTTTTTCAGGAATCGAACTCAGGTCTTTCAAACCAAAGATGTGTATGCTAACCGCTTAAATGAATTCGGTTTTAATCGATCTTGGTGGGTTTCGAACCATGGTCCTTGAAAAGGATACACTTATACTTTAAGAAAATAAATCTGACAGTGTAACGTGGATTAAAATAAAATGCTGATAGACTTCTTTGTTTGACGACATAGAAGCACATATGATTGAAAAAATGCAAACGTCAGCGGATCGCATTACTTTAGTTTTACTACGAACGTGTCAGCATGATTCATGAAAAAAGCAAACATTGACATTCTCGTATGGAATATGAGGAAAATGAAATGTCGTCACAGTTACGACAAGTAGTGACATGTAGAAATCATTTGGGATCGGAATTGCGATACTATTGAGAAACGTGAATGACGTCACGATCGATTGTTACACATCGTTCGTTGGTTCGTGATTCGTTGGTTGGTTGGTTCGTGATTCATGACAAAAGCAGCGAGCGTTTTGATTGGTTCGTTATGACATCATTTTATAAATTTCCTCGTTTCTGATTGGTTGATGATGACATTTTCACAGCGACCTAAATAAAAATCTAAATCCTACACCGCTCTCAACTATCGTGTGAGAAGGTCTGTTCTTGAAAAGTGTCTTCATTTAAGAAGCTTTACTGCACCGACTTTTTGTTCATTGAATTTGAGGTAAGTTCAGTGAGATTTTATTTTTCACACAAGATTCGAAAATCATTTTTATTTTATATTTGTGGGGGTGGATCACTCATACACTGTTTTACTTTTAGTACGAAATATTTAGACTATGAAGAAATTAGTGGAATGGGAAAGTGGGAGTACGAATCAGGATCCCCACACATTAGAAGTAAGCAAGATAAATGATATGGTTTAGCGACCCTTCAGCGAGCACCCGTCGGGAATTGAGCCATGGTCAAAGATGTGTGCGCTTAGTTTTGAAAAGAATGCATTACAAAATTTCAGAAACTATGCCTGAGAATAATATGGTTCGATTCCCTTTGAAAGCATTAGCGGCCCCTTCAGCTTAACGTGATATTCGAGCAACCGCCCGGGATTGAACCAAGGCCAGAGGCGTGTACGTCAATCATTTAGCTTAGTTTTGAAAAGAATGTATGATAACGCATGAGAATATTAAATTTCAGAAAAGGCTTGACAGCGATCCGATGTGGGAAAGCAAACCCACCGAGGATTGAACCAGGGACTTCCACGTTAGAAGCATGTACTCTAACCACTTAGCCACGAGTGCATGAATATGTGGTTAAAAAGATTTACGCTATACAGATTTTGTTTTGACAATTACGTATGTGTAACGTTAATGGTTGGTGAATCTCTTCAACTTGCAAACGCATCATTTAAAGGTCGTTGTGAGTGGAAAAAAATGCTTACGCGTACTTTCTAACATCTCAGTACTGTTGAAACATTCATTCATTCATGCATTCTTTTTTTATCACTATAGAATGGTAGGTCAGTTACATGCTGATGTAATGGTCTCGAGTTTGACAGCAATAAAACACACATTTCAGTAACATAATTATTTAAAAAAAAAACTTTGATTTCTAGTACATGTGCTTTCATAATGAGATTCTGAACGCCCCGCCAGGGGAATCAAACTCAGGACCTTTACATGAATTGCTTAGTTAAGAATTTATCATGAATGT
The DNA here is from genome assembly GCF_964235325.1 of Thermobia domestica. NCBI lineage: Eukaryota > Metazoa > Arthropoda > Insecta > Zygentoma > Lepismatidae > Thermobia > Thermobia domestica. The sequence continues at coordinate 46,637,074 of NC_137466.1, read as the reverse complement.
TATGATTTCCTGGGCTAAGCGGTTAGCATACGCGCCTTTGGCGTGGGAGACCCGGGTTCGATTCCCGGCGGGGGCTCATGTGGTTCGGATTCCACGTTAATCAGTAGGTCCACGTCTCATATAGCCTCGCTGCTGAAAGGGACGCTAAACTAAAAATCAAAAAATCAACTCAAATTCACGCTGCTCAATTCCTTTTTTCCCATTACATATTTGTTTTACCGTACCTGTTTGTTGTTTTCATTTTTAACCATGGCCCAATCGGGTTTTACTGTTTGTAATGAAATCACTCGTCATTATAGACGATTTATGTACGTTTATGTATTATGAGGTGTACGTCAACCATTTAGCTTAGTTTTGAAAAGAATGTATGATAACGCGTGAGAATATTAAATTACAGAAAAGGCTTGACATGCCCCGACGTGGAAAGCAAACCCACCGAGGATTGAACCAGGGCCTTCCACGTCCGAACCATGTACGCTAACCGCTTAGTCACAATAATAAAAAATACGCTATACAGATTTTGTTTCGACAATTACGTATGTGTATCGTTAATGTTCGATGGTTCTCTTCAACTTGCAAACGCATCATTTAAAGGTCGTTGTGAGTGGGGGAAAAAAAATGCTTACGCGTACTTTGTCACATCTCAGTACTGTTGAAACATTCATTCATGCATTCTTTTTATCACTATAGAATGGTAGGTCAGTTACATGCTGATGTAATGGTTTCGAGTTTGACAGCAATAAAACACTCATTTCAGTAACATAATTATTTAAAAAAAAAACTTTGATTTCTAGTACATGTGCTTTCATAATGAGATTCTGAACGTCACCGCCAGGAATCAAACTCAGGACCTTTACATGAATTGCTTAGTTAAGAATTTATCATGAATGTTATGATTTCATGTTTATCAGGTGATTAAGATTTTTCTTTCTTCTTTTCTTTTGTAGTAAACTCACGCTGGTCAATTCCTTTTTTTCCCATTACATATTTGTTTTACCGTACCTGTTTGTTAGTTTTCTCCTGTTTTTAACCATGGCCGAATCGGGTTTTACTGTTCGCAATGAAATCACTCGTCATTATAGACGATTTAACATTGAGGGCCGAATGCTCGAAATTCAATTCAACGCACCGCCCGTAGGAACCGATATCATACAGTATGTACATAACAGTTTCCAATCAATGCTAGACCATTTGTTAGCCAATGTCGACGATGAGGCGATGGTTGGTTTATCCGTAATATCACCACGGAATACCAATAAACCATTTTGGGTGAGTTTTCGCCAAGCCCGAAACTTAACACTGGAAACGATGTGGGCCTCCTTTGAAAGAGTGTTACAAAGTAACAATGCATTTCTCCTGCACGAACCATTCACTGTTCATTTTCATCGTGTGGATATTCCACGTGGCTACGGCGGCGGTTTGCGGCAAGGAGTACTTCAAAATGAAGAATTGTTACGAATCAAGCGAGGGATTGTACGTGTAAAAAATCAAGATTCAAGGTGTTTGGCGTTCGCCCTTGTTATTGCTATTGGCCTGAAAAAATACAAGAATGTAGATGTGAAACGACATAGACAATATCAAGATCAATCAAAATGTGTTGTGGACGATGAAGTGAATGCATTATGTTCAAATGCAGGAGTGAATTTGGATCATGGTGCCAGTGTAAATGAAATTCGACAATTCCAGGCATACCTCAAAGAATATAAAATTACTGTGTATACTAGTTTCACAGGCCGTGACATCATGTACGAGGGGCCCAACGATGAAAATCGCACTCCCATAAATTTGATTTGTTTGGCTGGCCACTTTGACATCATTCAATCTTTAACTGCTTGTTTTGCAACCAAGTTCTACTGTGAAGCGTGCCATAAAAAGTATAGTAAACGTAATGAGCATGTGAAAAATTGTCCTGTAACGTGCTCCAAATGTTTACAGAGACCTCTATGCGACAAGAACCAAACGTCGATATTATGCAACGACTGCAATCGTCAATTTTACGGCGAAGAATGTTTTAACAATCATCGGAATGCAATATATCATCAAGGGGAACCTGTATGCAAAATGGTGAAGCAATGTACTAGATGCTACAGAGTATATTCCTTTGTACGAAGTGGAGAACGCATTCATGATTGCAATGAGATCTTTTGCAATGTTTGTAAGAAGATTGTTCCAGGATCGCATCAATGTTTTATGCTTCCTGATCGCCAATGCTTGAAACCTGGTGTTCCTTCACTCATGCACGCAAAGAAAGCCTTATTGATATTCTATGATATAGAATCTATGCAGGACACGAATATTGGCGATAATACGTATGTACACATTCCAAATTTATTGGTTGCACAACAAGTATGTTATGCATGTGTTGAAAACAATAATATCCAGCAGTCTTGCAGTACGTGTGGTCAGCGCCAGCATATTTTCCAAGGAGAGGATCCAGTTTATAATTTTCTCCAGTACTTGCGGGAACGTCGTCCCAATATAAATAGGATTTTCTGTGTCGCGCACAACGCTAAGGGATACGATGGGCATTTTATCCTAAAGACCATGATAGAACAATGCCAATGGAGACCTGACGTCATATTAAATGGAACCAAGATACTGAGTTTAACCTTGAATAATCTGACGTTCACTGACTCGTTGAACTTCCTACCTATGGCATTAAGTAAATTGTCAAAAGCGTTCAATTTACCCGCAACCAAAGGCTACTTCCCGCATTTCTTCAACACCAAGGAGAATCAATCGTATATTGGGCCACTTCCAGAAACAAAGTATTATGGTGCAGATGAAATGGCCGTCGAAGACAGAAACAAGTTCATGCATTGGTACAACGATCATCGTAATGACACGTTTGATTTCCAGAAAGAAATTCTCAAGTATTGTATTCAAGATGTCAATGTACTGCGACAAGCATGCGTTTCGTTTATGACGTCATTTGAAACAGAAACCAAAGTGAATCCCTTCTTGGAGACGATCACGATTGCAAGTGCTTCCAATTTAGTATTTCGCCGGAATTTCCTTAAACCCAATACCATTGGAATTCTACCGGCACATGGCTATCGATGGAGAAGTACGCAATCGATCGCTGCAATGCAATGGCTGGCCTACATTGAAAAAAGCGAAGGAAAACAAATCTTACATGCGGCCCGACAAAAAGAAGTGTTTATTGCGGGATTCCATGTTGATGGTTACTACCAAGATCCTGAGACGTTAGAGGAGCACGTCTACGAGCATGCTGGCTGCTTTTATCACGGGTGTAAAGTATGTATTACTACAGGCCGTAATCAGCCCATCTATGGCAATCCAGAAGACACCATGGAATTCCGTTATGGACGAACGCAACGAAAAAATGCAAGACTGCGTGAATTGGGGTACATTGTACATGAAATGTGGGAGTGCGAATTTAATCAGTTCTTAAAACAAAATCCTGCAATGGCGACGTATCTGAAAAATCACCCGTACATGAACCGTAGACCATTAAATCCAAGAGATAGCTTTTTTGGAGGAAGGACCAATTGCGTGAAATTGTACCACCAAGTCGATGAAAAAGCAGGGGAAGTAATAAAATATTACGATATTGTCTCGCTTTATCCTTACATCAATAAGTGTGCTAAATACCTTGTAGGCCATCCACGAATTTATCTACAGGGTGATGAAAATATACCACCAATAAATAAAGTCAATGGTCTAATCAAAATGACGATATTACCAAGTCGCCATCTTTATCATGGTCTCCTGCCTTACCGATGCAACAAGAAACTACTCTTTCCACTGTGTGCTGCGTGTGCGGAAGAAATGAACCCAGACCCTACAGCAACGTGTACACACAACGACCAGGAGCGGTGCCTCACTGGAACATGGGTATCATATGAAATCCAGAAAGCAGTAGAATTAGGATATCAACCAGTGGAAATTTTTGAAATTTGGGACTATGACATTGAACAATATGATCCCATCACGAAAACAGGTGGCTTGTTCACGGAATATATCAATACATTTTTGAAATCGAAAATGGAAGCGTCTGGCTGGCCTAGTTCCTGTGTGACCGAAGAAGACAAATCAAAATTCATACAAACCGTCCTGGAGCGTGAAGGTATTGCATTGGATCCGTCCAAAATTGAAAATAATCCTGCACGAAGAAGCTTATCTAAGCTTTGTCTTAACTCATTATGGGGAAAGCTTTGCCAGCGTACAAACTTTAGCCAGACCACAATTATTGATCGGCCGGAAGAATTTTATGAAAAACTCACTTCCCCCGACATTAAACTCCATCAAATTGTACCCATCAATGATACGATGTTGTATGCGTTCTGGGAGTACAATGAACATGTGCCTGTTCAAAACCGAAACACCAATGTCGTGTTAGGTGCATTTACAACATGTCAGGCACGTCTGGAACTGTACAAGTACCTGGAAATGTTGCAGGAACGTGTTTTATATTTCGACACGGATTCTGTAATATTTACGGAGAAGCCCGGGGAGCCAACCATTGAACCTTCAACGTACTTGGGATGCTTATCGAATGAGATGGAGTCTTACGGACCACGAGCATACATCAAGACATTTGTCAGTGGAGGACCGAAAAATTACAGCCTAGAAATATACAATCCGGACACCAACGTCACCAGCTACATATGCAAAATTAGAGGATTTACATTAAATTACAATGCAGGACAACAATTAAATTTCAACACGCTAAAAGAAATGATTACAAATCAATGCCGTGGACAAGTCACCATCACTATCCCACATAAGATATGCAGGACCAAAGACCATACCATCGTCACACGCAAAGAAGAAAAAAATGTACAGTATCCAGTACACAAAACGTCGATTTAAAGAATTCAATTCTTATGATACGGTTCCGTACGGGTATGTTAAAAAACAGAAGATGGAACTGGAAAAAGAAGATGAAGAAGAAAAAACTGTAAATACCCAATAAGGCCGCCATTTCTTTTTTCCTTTTCCTTTTCTTCTTTCCCTTCCTTAACCACAAAGCAGCAACACCAAGAAGAAAATGAAGTACCCACAAGAGTTCATAAACCATCAACACAACCATCAGTGGAAGAAATGCAGTCATCTCGTACCGAAGGAGGAACCTTGACCATAAAGGAGCAACACCAAGAAAAATGCAGTACCCAGAAGAGTTCATAAACATCCATCGGTGAAAAAAATGCAGTGATCCTGTACCTGAGGAGGAAGATGAGCCTAAGCACATCCATCATTTACGAGTAAGTTTTATTTCTCTCTTATCAATATTGACTCATTTTTATTGTTTCAGAAAAAAAAAGAAATTCATAAAGTAATCCGTCGTTTCTTCTTTTTCTTTACAGGATACGTCTACAAGATTCAAAGATGATGACGCGTCCAAAATATTCATTAAACTAGATCCTGTATTTATTATGTTAATAAACATGTATAGGAAGACCACATACTTTTCGTTAAATACAAGTTGAAAAAAAATATGTTTTATTATTTCTTGAAACCCTGAACACTTGTTTTCAAATAAATGGTAATCTTGAAAATTTACGGTGGAAAATATATCCAAGATTTGGTTTACACGATTTTGTTCGAAAAATTAATTAAAGAATTTTTTTTAGTGTCCAAAATTTGATTTTTAATTTAGTTCAAAATTGATTTGAAAATTTTCAAATGTGGTTTACATCTTTAGTTCGAAACTTGTTTTTAAAAATTGGTTCGAAAATTTTTTGTTTAAATTTTTTTTCGTTCGAAAAAATTTTTGTTTATTTTTTTTTTGTTTGAAACTTTTTTGTTTCAAAATTTTTTAGTTCGAAATTTTTTTTTGGGTTCGAAAATTTTTTGTTTGAAACTTTTTTGTTTCAAAATTTTTTGTTTGAAAATTTTTGTTTAAAATTTTTTTAGTTTTGAATTTTTTTTTTAGTTCGAAAAATTTTTTAGTTTAAAATTTCTTGTACTCTGCGGAACCGTTTCGAAAAGAATCGGAACAGTTTAGGTAAGAAAAATCTGGCAACACTGTTTCCATTAATGAAGCGCTTACTGAGCAATAAATCGCTTAAACTCACAACAATGTGTTATAAGAAATCTACAAGCGACACCCCTCTTTCACCATTGTTACTTCCAGAGACATAGGCTACTAATTCAAGGACAAGATCTCCATCAAGGTAAGAAAGCTGGTAAGCATCTTATCTGTCAAAGAGAATGATAATATTTAATGTAAACTTCTGTACAATATCATGATACCATAAAAGGGTTATTTAAGGAGGAGGTTGAACCCTCCATGGGAACTTTAAGGTACCAAAAAGGATAACCATTAAAAAAAAATCCAGGTCTAGGGTGGATCGTCGTCATAGCACTCTGAATGTCTAGCATTGGGGTGGGTGTGTAAGATTATGCGATTTCTATCAACCAATCAACATTGTGGTACCAAAGCAATCATCTTACCCGTAAAAAATGGAAACAAATGAGTGATGGGGTTTTCCCACGTATTCTGTTCACCGTGTGGTGGGTCTAAAATCATGTGACCTCTATCAACCAATCAGAATCGAGATACCAAAGTATACATCAGAAAGGACACCCTAATTTCAAAAATCCTAGGATCTAAAATCACGTGATCTCTATCATCCAATCAGAATCAAGGTACCAAAGCACTCATCTTACCCGTAAAAGGAAACGAATTAGTGATGGATTTCCCCGCAAGGGTAAAACATGACGTCATACCATGTGACCTGTTCAGCGTGTAGCGGGTCTAAGATCATGTAACCTCTATCAACCAATCAGAATCGACGTACCAAAACACTCATCTTACTCATAAAAAGGGAACGAATTTCAAAAGTCACAGGGCTTAAGATCACGTGACCTCTATCATCGTGGTACCAAAGGACTCATCTTACCCATAAAAGGGAACGAATTTTAAAAATCCCAGGGCCTAAGATCACGTGACCTCTGTCAGCCAATCATAAACACTCATCTTACCCGTAAAAGGGAACGAATTTCAAATATCGTAGGGTGTAAAATCACGTGACAGCTATCAACCAATCATAAACACTCATCTTACCCGTAAAAGGGAACAAATTAGTGAGGGATTTCCCCGCGGGGTGACTCATGACGTCATACCACGTGACCTAAAAAATTTGAATTTCCCGCGTGGGCGGGGCCTAACGTCACGTGACCTCTCTCAGCCAATCAGAATCGAGAAATTTTTGCTGACTCGGCTCAATATACGCGGGGGCCTACTACTTCTGATCGAATCTACCACAGAAAATAGAACGTCTTTCAATTCACTTGCCAGTCGATTAGTCGCCTTCGATCAACAAGCGATTAAATTGAAGTCCCGTTTACACGGTCGATTAAGTTGAAAGTGACGTCAATTCAACTGAATCGAACGCAAATCGACTAAGTGTAAACGCCCCATAAGACTGGTGAACTAGTGTTGTCCACGAGGCTCGAGAAATTTCTCGTCTTGTCTCGATTTTCTTCTTCAAAACGAGACGAGAATTGTGTTTCCTGTCTCGTCTGGAATTTGAAAATGTACTTTTCGTTTCGTGGGCAACGCTAATTGTAACTGGAAAAGGCATTTAAAAACATCTACCTTTTTGAGTTTCGCTATTGATTGGTAGACTCGAGGAACAGTAACAAATAGCGCGAAGCGTTTTTATTTAATGTTGATACAGCTTGTTAAAAAGAGACACCATCTGCGCCCTTAACTCTCTATTGAAACTCGAGGTGATAAAAATTTATTATTACTTCCAGTTTCAATATTTATTCTCATATGATAGGAGAAAATTAGTTAATATACTGCTTGAAACGGTTTCTTGATATGAAATTTAGTAACTTAATAATTGGTTTAATATCAGCTCTGATACTCTCTATTGAAACTGGAAGTACTACAAAAGTATCGGCATTTCCGGTTGATCCACACTAGAGGCACACCTACGGGGTTCCACCGAGTCCGGATGCTCCCTTCCCCCAAGCTTCCTAGCTCAAAATACATTTGTACACCTTGTCACACAGTAAAAAACGATTGTGTTAATTCAACTCAATTTTAACACACGGTAGTAGTTCCAGCGTGACTATTAATTATGCGCTGTTCATTCAACTCAGATCCCGCGGTGTTGGTGTTTAACACAGGAGGAGTGTTATATTTTTAATACAGAACCGGTGTTGAGCGGTATTAAATTCGAATCTGTGCTAGTAAGATGTTGATTCGACACCATGTCAGGGTCGGCAGTATGGGGAAAAGTGATGAGTGTTGCTTGTGGTGGTGTTGTACCAACACGAAGAAAGTAACACACTGTGTAGTGTGTTAATTATTTTGTGTTAATATTATAGCATGTTAAGTATCAATACAACACAGTCCCTGTGTTATTTCAACATCATTTTCTTATTATTTCAACACACCATCTGTGTCATAATTCAAGGTCAAGGCCATATAAGTAGCACAGTTCTGGCGTGAAAATTGAGTTGAATTAACACAATCATTTTTAAAATTTCAGATCAGACCAATACAGTTTTTGGTATTAGTTCGACTTCACTTCTGTGTTACTACGACACCTATTTCGGTATTGAAATAACTCCCTGTGCGGTGTTGATGTAACCCTTTTTCTGTGTTGGGAAAGCTTGTGCTGTGCATGCTTATGCTTACGGTGTTTCACCATCTTTATATATTAGCTAGTTAACATGATAACCAATTCATCTCATTCGGAAATACCGAAACGAACGAACTTCACGGAAAGAACTGCAACACATTAATTCGTGAACATCGTCAATTTCGTCGAGTTTTTCCGGACGTGTCCTTTTTTTAAAAGCCCTGTTAAAATGTTAGGCCGATTAAAAGGCCGAGAAAGGAAACAAATTCTAATTTTAAAATAAAAATAGTAAACTACAGAACACTTCATTTAGAAAATCTTCATGAATGTTTTTGTAGTTCTCCCCATTATTTATTGTGATGTATTTCTTGATGGTGCGAAACACAACCTTCACCAACATCTTGTTCAAGAATAATAGGAAACCTTTACATCCTTATAATGTGATTGCTTCTTAATCGTGTTTCTACTTGTTTTCAGCCATTTTTGAAACGCAGTTCCCGGTGCTGACTGATGACTTCTAGTGCGTGTTGAAGTGACACAGTAATAAGGTGTTGTTTGTCGCTGTTGACACATTTCTTCAGAAACATTACGTAAATCAATTAAGAACACATCGCGCGGTTTGCATGTTGAAATGTCGAGTATACCTGGATTTGTTTAAGTATTTCTTTCTACTGTGTTGGTCTGTAGCTTCAATTCATAAGCCTTTATAATTAGATGCCAATATATTTGGCAATCACGCAGGAAGCATCACCGAAGATAGTACACTTGTGGTAGTTCAACATACAGGCTGTGTCATTCAACTGTCTTTGATACACAACTCCAAATGGAGAGTGAGTTGTTCTAACCACCTGTTTGTGTTATATTTTAATACAATCGAATTAACACATAAGCATGTCGTTGAAATAACAACGATTTTTTACGGTGCAATAAGACTATACTTGTTTAACAAGAAAAGATTGATAAAACGCTTTTAATTTTAGTTGCACGATTATGCCTTCTAGGCTAAAGGAGATGGTAAAGATGAGAAATGAATGCAATGGTGGAAGGAAACGGAAGAACCCCGAAAAAACCTACGCATATGATGTTTGTCCACCACAAAGTTCACTTGGCTCGAGCTGGGATCGAACCAGGGACTCTGTACATCAGAGCTGAGGAAAAAATTGATATACCATGAAAATTTCGCCTTACATTTCATCTGTACTCTTTCTCTCATAAAAATCAATTCAGTTCTACCATTTGTTTCTGAAAATATGGTGGAAGTATTTTGGAGTTTCTTACTATTGCTATTGGGGCCTTAAGCAAAATAAATAAATAGAAAGTAAAAGAAGTAACAGAACAAGATATAGAACAAAACTTTTCCCTCTCCAAGAGAATGTTGCCTTTGAACGTTATCAGAAACAACATTTGACCGTGAATTATTTAACCATGAAAAGTTTCATTTCAACAGAAGAGAACGTTTCCAAAAGTTTAGGGTATATCTATAATCCCAACAACGCTTGAGAAATATGTACGAGTAATTTAAAATCAACATTTACAGTTTCTGTAAGGATAGCCGAGTACTTGCAGCAACCAAAACATACACATGATTTTACATTTGGTTTAGAGAAAGTTAAAGGTAAAATTTGCTATTAAAAATTGGGGATAAAGAAGTACGAATAAAAGGTAATTATATTTTTCTTGATGGAATACTTAACGGAAATGTATGGTTTAATGATGTTATTAACAACAAAAATAACACATGATAATAAAAATGAGTTTGAAATTGACACAAAATATGATAAAACTATACAGAAATAATATTATTCGCAAACGGTATGTTTCAAAATAATGATTCTTAATCTAAAAGAATTTGATAGAGATTTGTTCTTCAATATGATATGCGCATTAAACATATTTGTGTTGAAATAAAAAAGAGACGAAAAGAAACTCCATTGTCAAAAAAGACATGAAAGGAAGTAAACAATATACAAATCCCAAAAGAATGTATTTCGATGGGTGATGTTCGGAAATTAATAGATAGATTGATAGTTACTGAGGGAGAAGAAAAAGTGGGTAATAATTTTTATAAGGAAACCAGCTGAGAATGCTGGGAGAGAATTGCCAGAACGAACTTAAAAAGGATTAATTTTGAATCAATAACTAATGATGCAATAATCATTGAATCAATAACCAATGATGCAATAATCATTGAATCAATAACCAGTGATGCAATAATCATTGAGACAATAACTACTGATGCAATAATATTGAATCAATAACTAATGATGCAATAATCATTGAGACAATAACTAATGATGCAATAATTATTGAGTTAATAAGTAGTGATACAATAATTATTGATTCGATAACTGGTATTGGTTTTGATCAATATCATCTCTCTATGACCTACGGTTCCCAAGATATGGTTCTTTAAATCTCCCAAAATCGGAATTTTTTGTTCAATATCTTGGGAATGGTAAGAGTGACGCGAAAAGTTCCATCACTTTTTTTAGATAGTTTTTGATGCTCCATCAAATGAAGGCTCAAAATTGAAAAGTTGGTACATAACAGACAGACACAGAGGGAGAGAGAGAGAGAGTTATAGAGAACTCAGTAACGAACATTCAAAGTTCGTTGAAAATGGGTATATTGATGTGATCAATTCTGATCTTTCAGAATTCATTCTAAACGATCTGAAAAAATACGCTATTTGATTATGACATTTCACACATTACCACCAAGATTTTGGAACATCGAGAAATATAGTGAAGGATTAGGAAACGATTTGACTAATAGTGAACTTTCACTTGAATTGCATATACGTGGATTTCGTATTGCGAACCTGGAACTAAATTACGAGAACGATTAGAAAGAGAAGACAAAGATATTAATCGATTTGATATGGCATGTACAGAACATATATGTGCTACAGAGATAATACAAATACAACCTCAATACATATTTTGAACAGAGAATTAGAAACTGAAACTTGGAAAAGGGCTTCAGCTGAAGATATGTAATTAATTAAGGGAAAATTACCCACTTTAGAAACTTTTAGCGGAGAAAGCCCAAGTGAATTTAGGTTTAGGTTCAAAAACAAAATTTCCATATAATAAATAATAGGAAGTTTAGATTAAAGGAGCAATGTTCAATATTCTTCACAATGAATTGATTACTTTTTAAGCAAATGGTGTACTGGTGGAAAATAATGTTAAAGCCAAGAATAGCAAACAAGGTAAAAGAATAAATTTGACTCTAAATACAATGCAAATGAAAAATATAAAAAATCTACGAAATAACATACTGGTGATTTATTTTTATAATTCGGACTATTCTCATAGCATTGAAAGTGGTGTCATTTTAATAAAAGAAGCAGCGGCTATTACTAAAACCGTAATAGATGTATAAAAAAGAATAAACAAGAACTTGAAGAAAAAGCAAAACTTATCAGTGGAAAAAAGGCAAGATGGAAAAGTTAGAGGTAGAACTAAAAAAAATCAACAAAATAAAACAATTATCCACTTCGGCACAGAAAACTTAGATGTATCCGAGCGATAAATAACCAGAAACCCGGAAAACCGAGAGAGTGGAATTGTAATTTTAAACAAAACAGTAATAACATTTTTAATGCGTTCCAAAGAGATAAAAATGTTAAGTTTGTGTTTGATTTTTATGGTATTGTACCTCGTAAACCTTAATATAATATCTTGGGAATGAGAGTTTGTCTTATAATGATAATCGCGTAAAAGACTAACACAAACATGTCCGTATATGACTGAATTAAAGTTTTAAAATTACTGAGTGAAGGTTATTCTTTCAGCGATGTGATGTATGAAGAAAAAACTTATAGGTTTAATAGCATTTATGGATAATTAATATACAAATTTTATTTTAAATACATATGGAATCTATACTCAATAAAGTTAATGATTATTTTAACACACAAGCAAATGTTTTAACAGAAATTCAAAGATTTGGTTAAATATGTATTGTTATTAAATTCAAGATATAGATTTTAATTATGAAGATAAACCAATCGCTTTATATTTATTATGGAATTGACGTATTCCTTAATTTTTTAAGAAGAGTGAGCTGTATAAGATACATCCGAAAATAACAGTAAGAAATTTGTTAAAAACAATATGTTTTATTGGTAGTAAAATTATTGTTAGAAAGTTATGAATTAAAAGCCTATTTATGATGAAGAAATAAGAGCTTTTGGAATAAGAGTACCATACTACAATAATATAAAAATACTTAAGTTGCAACTCTATCAAAAGCTTTACAAGATAATAGTAATCAAAAAACTGTTTCCGATATAAAAATAAATCTTTTCAGAACATATTGAAAGATCAAATATCGGTGCAAGATGTATCAAAGATTTTTTTTAAAGTACTATCATTTTTTTTTTAAAGAGTACCAATTTACATGATAAGAACCATTAAATTTACAACATATGGGAGAAGCATCTGTAGATGAGTGTTTATAAAGATAGGTCTTTACATAGACAGGCATACAGTTATAAGTGTGAAATTTATCTTCTATTGGAAAAAATTACACGTTCATATTGATTTTAAAAACTAAAAAATCCATAAATATATAATGAAAGCATTGTTCGATAAGTTAGTGGTATATTGGTCCGCAATCTACATTAATTTATAAATACGTATGTCATAGGATCTCTGTGGTGAAAAGAGAATATAACGAATATATATATATATATATATATATATATATATATATATATATATATATATATATATATATAATCAAGGTATTAATTTACGAGGTGTGATTGGAAAGTTTTAAGACTGGACTTGTAATTTAAAAATGGCAGTACTTACAAACTATTGTGATGAATCTCCTTCAATGTAGTCCCCTGCTGAATGAACGCACCGATTCCAACGCTGTTTTCACTTCTGGAAGCATTCCCGAAAATCATTTTCCGTGATGGTGTGAAGCACTCTCTCCGTATTTGCTTGAATGTTCTCAATTGAGTCAAATCTCTTCCCTTTCAATGACAATTTTAATTTAGGAAAAAGGTAGAAGTCGGTCGGGGCCAAATCGGGGGAATAAGGGTGTTGCGGAAGCACAGGAATGTTGAATTTGGCCAAAAATTCCAGGATCGAGAACGCACAATAAGCTGGTGCATTGTCGTGGTGAAGAATTATTTTTTTCTTTCCAGAGGGCAGGCCTTCTCCCCGCACATTTCCGCGCAGACGTTGAATAACCCTTTTGTAGTTCCTGGTTGACTGTCTGTCCCCTAGGAGCAAATTCACGATGCACGATACTCTTAGAATCGAAAAAAACACCAACATTGTCTTCACATTCGACCGCCTTTGTCGCGCTTTTTTGGTCTTGGTGAATATGGGCTCTTCCACTGACTGTGAGAAGATTGGGCCTTTGTTTCTGGGTCATACCCATAAACCCATGATTCATCACCTGCTATTACCCTATTTGAGAAATCTGAGTCCATTTCCGCTTGATTAAACAGTTCTTGGGACACTTCAAGTTTGTGTTGTTTCTGCTCGTGTGACAACACTTTTGGAATGAATTTCGCGGACACTCGATGCATGTTCAAATCATCAGTTAAAATTGACTGAACTGCATAGAAACTTAAATTCAGGTCTTCAGCCATCTCCCTAATAATAAGTCTACGGTTCGAGCGCACTAAATCGCCAACCTTCGCAATGTTTTCATTAGTTTTTGATGTTGAAGGTCGGCCAGAATGGGGGTCATCCTCTACTTACTCGCGGCAATCTTTGAATCTGTGAAACCAGATGAACACGTTTGACCGGCTCAGCCATTTGTCTCCAAAAGCTGTTTTTAAGAGTTCGTAAGTCTCCGAAGCAGATTTCCCAGTTTTAAAATAAAATTTCACACAAACGTGTTGTTCCAATTTTTCATCCATTTTGCGCACTTAAAAATCCGCAAAAAACACACACCCACGCCCGCACTCAACTGGTTGTCAAGCCGTACTGAATAAAGATATCTAGGTGTATGTTTCAACATGTCTCAATAACATACCAAGCCACCCCTTCCATGCTAACGGGCAATTATATCTACTCCTTTTGAGCAGTGTTGTCCAACTGTCTTACAATTTTCCAATCACACCTCGTATTGATCCGGTACTTGAATAATGAAGTTACTATTATGATCATTGAATCTAAGATACACATCGTACCCTTGCCTACTTCCAGAGAAGGCTATATGATATTACTATTTATAGTTTCTGAATTATTGGACTTGAACAGACCAATTGTTGAATTCCTACCAACTTTAAGGATTCAGAGAAACTTGAAGTTCTATATTTATATATATACAATGCTGCAAAGAAATTGATTAATATCGTACTTAAAGATTATATGTTAGAAATCATTGCTACGAACTAGCCGTCTTCAACTGGAAACTTACATACACTCATTAATTTTTGGGAACATTTTGATAATTCCCTTTACAATTAACGACACAACGAACAAACAAAACGTTTTTATCTCTGAATTATAAGTATGAATACTTATAATAGCGATTAACTTAACAACACCACAAAAAACAAATCACTTTTTGAAAGGCAAGCTGATTGTTTAACCACTTGCTTTCAACTCACATGAACAAGTATCGTCGAGGCTGAGCAGTAGATGTCTAATGGCTGTATATAAAATTCAAATTTCAAATGGAACCGGAGTGTAACTCGCTGACAGTAACGAGTTTAATTGTTGATTTAACAACACATTTTTTGGTCTGTGTAGCTAACTGGGCAGTAAGGCAGACTCATTTTCAAAGTTCTTTGTTCGATTCCCCGCCTGGATTTCTCGTTATTTTCTTCAAGGAATTAAGCGCTGTAAATGATCTTTGCGATTGCTATTGAAAGAGATTTATCCCTTAAAGGTAGAAAAACACAATATAGAGAGACTAGGGAAAAGACTCAGAGTGTGTAAGCATAAATATTTCATATATTTTCATGTCTTCCTCTATTTGCTTTATTTCTTTTCCTCTCTGTTAAGCTTTTTTAACGTCTCCTTCCTTGCTTTCTGTCTTTCTCTCTCTCTCTCTCTGTGTGTGTGTATGTATGTATTTGAATAAAACAATTTTGTTATACTTCATAATGACGATTCCTGCAGGATGGCTATATTATTTTCCTTTTGTTTACATTAATTCCTATCTCTTAGAAATTAATGTGAATGGAATTTCTGCCTATCTATCTCGTTGTTCTCTAAGTGATGCTAGCTACACATTATTTATTGTTTCAAATAGACGAATATAGTGATATTGCATGTTTAGGCGCATGTCTGTACTATCATGTTGATTGTCTACCTATTAGGCGTACAGTGGAACAATTCTCCTGGGGAAGAGAGTTACTTCATATAAATGCAACCTCCATTTACTTTAATCGTTGTGTATACAACTATCATTGTGTGTATTGAGATGTTCACGCATGGTAATGTGGACGAGTATCTATCTATCTATCTATATTATATATATAGTCAAAATTATGAGTTATATAGAACCTATGAGGCTTTCATGGTTACTTGGTTGATGGTGCCTAAATTTCTTTTGTTACACGTGAACTTTCCGTTATATGTATTTTGAGTTTGGATTATAACTGGACCTAATTGAACTACTTTTACGCTACCCACAATTTAATAAGATGAATTCCTCTTTTTACCACCTTATCAACAGTTGTGAACAAATAAGTAAATACTGTGAAAAGCGAGCTTTATATGCTTCACTCAACTTCCTTCAGGACGAGAGATTAGTTTCTGGGAGGAGTTCACCTTATATTCTAGACAGCTTATTAATAAAAATGTCTAAATGAATAACAAAGTTTCAATAGGAATATTGAGATTTCCTGGGCTAACCCCCAGCTACAAGACAGAAACTACCATACTTCCTTAAACTAAAATTAAAATACCTTCTTCTAGTGTTATTAGGTATTACGTATTGACGCACAAGGTCCCGCGTTCGATTCCCAGTACCAGATAACCATACTCGCTACAATGGTTCAGATCTCAGTTTAAATAGTAGTCTAGCATCGGACAAAGGGCTAAATACAAATCAAAGAATCAATCATTGTGGGTAGTAATAATTACCGAAATTTTCCCTATCTTCTGTCTGAACGATTATCGCACCTGTCTTCACTGCACGTGGTCATTAATTCTTTTTCTTTTCTTTTAAGAGTATGTTAATTTTGTTGACTCGCGTGGTGGAATAGCGATAAACACGTTCGTTTTCCTTCACAGGCGAACCACTAAAGCCACTATTACATTTGACCACTGGTTGCGCCACTGATGGCGCAACTGGTGGCGACACCGCATTCCCCCGTATCGTCCAACAGTGGCGCAACCGAAACAAGACGAATACTTTCATGAAAAAGTGTCTTCAGTGAGTGAATGCTTGCTTCTCCTTGCTTCAAAATTTGGTATAAATAACTCTATAATTGATTTCTGCGCATTTAATATTTCTGTTGATGTAGTTTTCGATTGTACTGTCTCAAATTGCAAGATATTTTACAATTGCACAAATAAAATCCTCAGTGTTCACTTTATTGTCTATCAGTTTGCCTTATTCCTGCATTTTGTCTTCTTCTCTGGGTTTCTTCGCTACATTTCTGCCACCACCTTCATTGTCACTGGCCATTTTCTCGTGAATCGAAAGAAACAACCAACACGAAACAGAGTGACAATATATTGCGGTCTGGTAAGTCACAGAGCGAGCACCGATGATCAAACAACCTGCTATTGGTGTCCCACCAGTGGCTTAGTGTAATACGCTACGTTAAGCACAATGACCCAAGTGTGTCTCGCGCCACCAATGGTTGCCCAGGTAGTTGCTCAGCTCGTCCATCAGCCGTCCATCGATTTCTTGGTGGTACCACCAATTGCTCTTATGTAATAGGCTCTGTATACTTCAATGCCCCACCCCGCCCTCCGTCCACTGGTTGCTCCACCAGTTGCGCACCAGTGGTCTTATGTAATAGGGCTCTATCTCTCAACTACTTCTCCTGTACAAACATTGAAAATGAAAAGATAGCATACCGACCTAATAACAGAATAAACATTCATAAAAATAAAAGAAAAATGAAATAAATATTTGCTTCATTTGATTGATTCAATGCGCTGTCAGGCGTAGTTTCACAATAAACTTACATGCTCACTTTGCAGGTTTTTTGCTGCGGACTGTACAAAATAAATTTCTACTCTAGAATGTATCTTGTATACCTTATGTAAATCATTCTTTCTGACGTGATACAATGTAATGCCAAGTCAAAATTTCGAATATTCTGCCTTTCTATCGTTTCGATGATATTTTTGGATAAGGCTGTCTCGAGTGAACGATGAGAGGAAAGCGTTTTGTAAATATGTTAAATGTGAAATAAAGGTTACCATGTTTAACTTGGGAGTATCAGGATAAGTATTATAATAAGGTTTAAGTATATACAGCAATATTTTTAAATGTTCTGCTTGTTTTACTGTTAAATTCTGTCAGCAATAGAAGCAGTCAGAAAGTAGCCAGGTTATTTACAAAATATAGCTAACAGTGGCTAAGCACGTCTAAAATTATGGCTAAATTTTTAGCTAAAACTCGTCAGTGAAGCCTGTAAAAATTGCTCCGGTGAAATATTTGACAATTAAAAGTCCTCTTCTTGAATTAGTTATATTCGCCATAATATGACTAATGTGGAAGAAGGGTACTCTACGAAAATGAAAGTAACGGAGCATGTTTTCAGAACCAAAGCAGTACATCAATTCTAAATATTAGTGCATTTATTTGCAATTAGCGTCAATCATATGCTTCCCTGTTTTTTTTTTTTTTTTTTTTTTTTAAAAATTAATAATATGTTCCGTTACTCAGTCAATTTTTACTATTTCTGAAGCGGTCTCTGACAGGCGATGTTTTTTTGGTCTTGAATTCTTTTGTCTTGAACATAAAAATTTTCGGGCTTTCCAACTCGAAACACTGCCACATAAAGCTGGCCTTGTGAGAAGCAAGGGGTTCTCCTTCCCTTCTCCGAAGTTACGGGGCTGAATTTGGATTTAAATGGCATCGGAAGTGCCATTGTTTGTTTCAACGATTCCGAAAACTATGCATTCGAAACTAATATTGGTAATTTTCGAAAGTTTTTTTTTTTTCATATCTCACCCTCCCCTAAGTTGCACCGGCAAAGTGAAATGATAAAAACCATTCCAGGCCCGAACTTCATCTGTTAAAATTTTGATCGAGATCGGTCGGGTGGTTCAAGAGTTATTAAGTCATAAACATAGTCCCTTTCATTTTGATATACAGGGTGGCCCAATAGTAGGTATACAGGTCAGTGTAGATCAAGTATGACATTTTAATTGATTAAGATAATGAATTTATTTGCTTTCGTTTGTTCTGAGCTTAAGGTATAAGTGAAAATAAATTAAGAATAGATAAGGAAGAAACTAAGTCAATATCTGTATGGATAACAATCAGTAAATTATATTAAATGCCATGAGCCGATCAGTACAAGACTGTATACCTACTTTTGGGCCACTATGTACATATAGATAGATCATTGCTTTCCGCTTTGGGTCAGAACACCATCCCATCATATGGAACGATATTTGGCACTTCTGATAAATTGTAGTTTGATATTTTGATTTTAATATATATCTATCTTTCTGAGCGGGACTGTTCAAAATATTATCCAGCAGAAAATGCATTTCATGGATTCCATACTCTGTGTTTTTATCTGACGTGAGAGAGGAGTTAATATATTTTGTCTATATTGTTGATCTCAACGGAGAAGCTCAATACTAGATCCAAGGTCATCATTGCTATTCAAGGATCAAATACGCTAGAGAACTCTTTAATCAATGCAAGTGTGAAGTGCTATTGTTATGAAGTATATTCTCGTTTTTAAACTGACAATCTTCAGATACTTTGTGCAATGCAACACAGCAGCAAGATGTTTTGTTGCTTGCACCTTTACTATTCTTCTTGACGTCTTTTCGACGAATTAGACCCTATTTACTTCTCCTTCACCCTATATATAATCAGTTGCAGACTAAGATAATGTAATTTCTGTATAATGTGAGAATTTTATTTTGTTAGTGTGGTATTTGGTTACTTGGGTTATGGAAATGTATAACCTTATTGTGTCAAATGGACTCATGTCTCTGTGAGGGGAAGTGAAGTATAATTTTATCTGAAAATGTAGTAGGTACTAGCTTACACACAGCTCTTCGTTTTAACATTTATATATCAGAGTAAAATTTTGCACCATACCTTATTTTGTTTTTGATTTCCATATTAACCTGCCAGATTAGCTGCTTGAAAACACTATGGCTTATTGTATTTTCGATGTAATATCCGATTAACGCTCATTATATCTATTTAAAAATTTGGGGTTAATTGTGTTTCGGTAATCAGCTTTGACATCGCTTAAATCTGATTTTACAATGACTTCTGCATAGTTCGTTCATGACCATTACTGCTTAATAGTTCGTCAAAGGAGGTGTTTATCTTTAATGAGAGAGATCCAAATTCAAATCTCAGTGGAAACTCATGTGTTTTCGTTTAATTTATGATGTATGACTTGTAATTTAATTTATGATGTAAAAGCTGTCTCATTGTGCTGGAAATGTTGCTAAATTCCAAACCAACTAATAACCAAACTTTAACATTCAAAGATTTAAAGCAGTTGTTGGAATTGGCTATCCTTAATTCAAGATGATCCAGATTCGGCCAAAGTACCTGCGGTTGAGGATAGTGATTGTGATTGTTCACTTCACACTACTCTACTCCAATTCTTTTGTTAAGTTAGCGTCTGGAAAAATATCATCGAACTCATGATGTTCAATTTGTGAGTAAGGAAATGATATTGCACAATAAATTATTTAGAATTTACTTAAATGATCTCCGAAGTATTGGTATTATTATTATTTTTTTTTCACTTAACATACTTCTTCTGGGTAATCTTCAGGGTACAAGTTCATAACATTCGAAGTTGGGAAGGGGGAGATGGGAGTGTAAAAAATAATAAAATAAGAAAAAGCTTTTTTTCGAATTTTAGAATGTTTTTACGAGAGAGCTCATATATTTGAATATCCATAATTATTAAACTATGTAAGATTAGTGACACCGCTAACTAATCGCTAGTTTACCCGTTCATTACGTATGAAATATAGACACATATTAATTTTATATAAAGATGAAATCTTTCAGTTTTACATCCCACACTTATGCCGGCTAGGCTAAAGGAAATGATGATGATGAGAATTGAAGACAATAATGGAATGAAAAAATGGGAGAAAACGGGAGAACCCTGAAAAACCCACGTACATGGTATTTGTCCACCACAAAGTCCACTTGACTCGAGCTGGGATCAATTGCGTATGAATTATTGTAATCAATTTGCAATCTCACAATACGTAATATTACTTCATTCACCACTAATAAGCTATTAGTGGGGGAATTTTCTTCAAACAAATTTAAGTGCTGGTAATTTCCCCAACTCTTCCAGGATTCGGTAATTGGTAGTCTTCTGTAGAATGTATCCATTCAAAAAAATGAACTAATAATGTGCACGTCCTATAAATCATTCACACCATCAAAACTGGAAAGCCAATCAATTTATTGCCGGTGAACAAGTGACATTATTCGAATTCAAACACTACCTAAAACCAGTGACTTTGTTCGAATTCAAAGAGTATGTAAAACCAGTGACATTGTTCGAATTCAAACAGTATCTAAAACTAGTGACATTCAGACAGTACCTAAAACTGCTTGCTGGCCTGCCCAATGACCAAACTTCTGGCTTATGTGTACTAAAATTTGTCAGTCTTTTATCAGCGCTACAGCTCAGCTATAATCAGAAGATAATAACCGTCAATGTTTCCAAGATTTTTAGCCACTCTTTAGAATAAAAAATAGTTAAAAACTTACGTTTTCATTATTTCGACGATGAATACGGAAATATCCCGGAAGCTGTATCCCGTTCGAACCAACATAAAAAAGTCGTCCGTAAAATTAGTCTTTTTCTTGGTGAAGTCAAACGTTAGGCCACCCGCTGTCAACAGTGGAATATCCCAAAACTTGGTCAACCTGGCAACAGATGCTGGAAAGAGAAAGTGAGATTTTTTAAATTTATATTTTATTACAACCTTAATCAGCATTTTCTTACTACTTCATATTATCGGAGTACACATTGAGTCATTTCACATTAGATACTGTACATACGATTACAAATACATGAGTTACAAATAATAGCATTCCAGTAACCTGTTTCTTCATTCTCTCTAAAATTAATTAGTATTTTCAGCATGATGGTTCGATATGTTGGCTTCCGTTAAGTAATACGAAATAATTTGTTTTATATTGTTTTAAATATATAATGATTTTTTCTAGACATGATAGCTTTGAGGCAGAGACTTGGAATTTATTGTAGAAGATAGTAGACAAATATTTGACTTAATATTGAACTGTTGGTAGTTTAATTTCATTTGGTAGATCAGTTTTAAAAGAGGTTTGTAGTGATGTCTTATTTCTTGCCAACATTTAGAAATGTTCTTCCTGAGAAATTTATTTAGTTTTTGGAAATGGCTAAAGCAATTATCTTCTTTATATGTGTTTTCATCTGTTGTTTAATCTTCCTACTAAGAAGACTGAGTTCAGTTCCGTTGATTGCTTTCCGGTATTTATTTTTTGTACATGTTTCGTAGAAACTTCTTGTGTCTGGTGAGAGTGATAATATTCTTATCAAGTCTTCAAAGGCTAAAATTATTCTTCTGGTTGGCATGCATGAATTGTCCACATCTACGAAGATTTTGCTAATATCTTTTAGAGGAACGTTTAATTGATTTTGAATTTAGTTCTGTAAAAACACGTTATAGTTGATTGTGAATGGATTTATGTAATTTCCAAAACAACATCATCTAATTTTTTAAATATAGATTTTGTTTTATACGTAACTCTAAAAATCAATATCAGCCGCAACTTGAAGATAACGAATAAAGTAAATGCCATGTGCCAAGCTTCTTTTCGAAGAAAAAAAAAAAAACAAGCCACGTTTTTTAAAAAAGATAGTTATTCTCTTACCATTTCTTTTACTCGTTTTCGAGGAAAATATCTTCCTTGACGAATAAAACAAAGCAAGAGCAAAAGCTTAATATTTCGATAATTTATTAGAGGTAAGATAAATTATATAGAATACCAAGCAGTTATGTAGAGTACCAAGATATTATATAGAGTATCGCGATTATCTCCTTGATTAAGTCTTTCGTGCTTTCATAAAAAGGGACACATTACAACCAAGAATTTTAATTACTGATTATATTCTGATACGGAACTTCTCGGCACTGTAACATCGGAACTTCTCGGTACTATGCGATTTTGTGGGCTCTGTTCTTCCTATGTAATTACAGTATTAAAGAAAACTTACATAAGGGTACAGTACCACTATGAAATCATTTAGATCATTAAAAATATTTCAGACTACAAAACAAAGTTTTAAAGAAAATGCGAAAATTTTCATTGCACAGTTAACTGTACAAGGAGCAGCATAAATGAAATGAAATTAAATCTTTGAGTTTTACGTCCCACTTTTATACCGGTTAGGCTAAAGGAGACGGTGATGATGAGTAATGAATGAAAATGGTGGAATGAAGAAAGTGGGAGGAAATGGGAGAACCCCGAGAAAACCCACGCACACGGTGTTTGTCCACCACAAAGTTCACTTGGCGGGGGCTGAGAGTGAACCCGGGACCCCAAGCACCGGAGGTGAACGCTCTAACACTGAGCCACCGCGGCCCCCGGAGCAGCATAAAAAAGCATGTTTGTCATCGTAAGTGAAACGCAAACAATAAATTAAATCTCCTAGTTAACGCTATATTTTAATACCTATTGTACACGAAGAATATAGGACAAATAAATAAGACTTCTCTCAACCAAATAAAAGCTGTCAGCTGTATTATTGACAACAAATCACATATCGCTACCTTTTAGTACCGCAAAAGCTTTCTTTGAAACTTTCTCGAAAGCTGCTCATGAAAAGTTTAGCTGCAATGATTCTATTTATTTTATTCAACTCAGTATGGTATATTGACTGATTATATAAGTAATCTTACAAAAACTATAATTTAAAAGTTAATGCTGGTTTTAGACTATAACTATGTTCTGCGGGGGAAGATTCCGAAATCATTCTAATGATATTGTTTTTTGATATAAATATTATCATTTATTATGTAACAAACTCTCATTTTTAACGTCATAATGAAGAGCTCAGTAAGAGCATATTTTAGTATCAATTTCACTTCAGTAAGTGACATGGTTCTTGTACAGTATGAAGTTTTAAGTTTACAAAGATATTTGGTTTTTTCGATTCTCTCGTAAACTACGCATGAGATTTTAAGTCAACAGTGTAATTTGGTTCAACTCAATAAGGTCTATTAATTAACATATATTTTTATCTTTACATAATATTAGCGTTTAACGAAACAAAATCCAATTTCCTGCCTTGAGAGCTCCTTCGTGGCTAAGCGGTTAGCGTATGCGCCTTTGGCGTGGGAGACCTGCGTTTGATTCCCGGCGGGAGCTCATGTGGTTCGGATTCCACGTTAATCAATAGGTCCACGTCTCGTATAGCTTCGCTGCTAAACGGGACGTTGAACTCAAAATCAACTCAACCCTACCTTGATCAAGAATGTACTTTCAATGAATACAAAAATCATCAGTGCTTTGTCGTTTAATAAATATAAATTTGGCAATATTCAGTTGACTGAAAGATTGTTATGTGTTCCCTGAAAGCATTCCACATTTTTAATAGTCTTACTTAAGCCTTCACGATTAATTTAAGTCTGTAGGCTTGTACTAGTCTGCATTTACACGGCTTCAGGCCTAATAAAGGTTATAATAAATTTGGTAACTTCAAAATTCCAAGCTTGCTTCAGGCCTGCCAATAATATGTGATATAAGGCTAGCCTTAAAATTCCTTTAAATTGACACATCAAGAAAGATTTAAAATCTACACTTTGCAAAGCCGTACAGAGAGATAATCTCTAACAAGGTATGCTATCCAACTCCTCGACGAGTATCGCATTGAAACTTACCCAAGTGGAAGGACATGTTGAAAGATGGAAACATGCTTACTTCTAACGAATCGCAGCGTCGTAGAACAGGAATTATAATGATCTTTCCCCATAGCCCCTGAAAGTTACGTACTTTGGTCATACATGCTTTCTATGGAATATGAATACATTGATACATTGGAACTTGTTTTCTCACGAAGATAATGTTGCAAACTCAAGATGATAACAGTCGGTGGTAATTGTGATCTCTGTATGTCATTTGTACAAATCGATGTCAAATTGAGCACGATACGCGATTGTAAGTTTCAAACGAACATGTTTAGCCGGTGGAGAAAAAGGAAACACTGAAAACGCGATGCAACAATTATTATTAATAATAATAATAATAATATTAATATTATTATTATCAATGATAATAATAATAATAATAATAATAATAACAATTGTTGCATGTGTTTTCAGTGTGTCCTTTTTCTCCACCAGGTAAACATGTTCGTTTGAAACTTACGATCGGATATCGTGTTCAATTTGACATATATTTCCATAGATAATACCAGAGATCACAATCACCACCGACCGTTATTATCTTGAGTTTGCAGTCAACATTGTCTTCATGAGAAAACAAGTTCCAGTGTATTAGATTCATATTCCATCCAAGGCACGTATGACCAAAGTACGTAACATTCAAGGGCTATGGGGAAAGATCATTATAATTCCTGTTCTATGACGTTGCGAATCGTAGGAGTAAGCATGTTTCCATCTTTTATCGTGCCCTTCCACTTGGGTAAGTTTCAATGCGATACTCGTCGAGGACTTGGATAGCATTCCTTGTAAGTTTGTCTATCATGCGCAATTAAGAGAAAATTTTAACTTGCTGTAAATATGTTTGCTTTCTCGATTTATTTTAAATTATAGTAATATTCTTTAGTAAAAGAATATTTACCATAGTAATATTAGTAAAAAATACTAGTCGAAAAGTTCTGAATATTATTTATGTTTTCAGTATTTCAAATTAACCAATTACTTTCTTTTAACACATTCTAAGTTCAAAATAAAGTAATTATAAATTTAAAAAGTCCAACCTGGTAAGATTCCAGCTCCTGGGTTTTGTGATGGACAAACAACATGTGCGCGTGTTTTGTCTGGATTTATCCCGTTTCATCCCATTATCTTCTTTATACCATTTTGATTATTGCCGTATTATCTTCATACCATCGTCTTCCTTAGCCTCGGAGCACATTGTACAATGTTACCTCAAATATTATTATTATTAATGTTGGAAATAGAAAAAGTGTTCGAAATAGACCAGTATAAGAAAAGAAGTTTACTCTGATTTTACAAGTTTAGAGAGAAAGTCGTTTGTTTAGTATGTACTTTTTTTCCTCAAATGATAATCCTGGTAAATTAATATACAGCCCTCACGCTTTTTCTGGAGGCTATGCATGAAGATTGTGAGTAAATAATCGTAGCAGTTTCAAAAGTCTTGAACAATTTGAAACTACATTTAGTGTTATCACATCTATATTTTATTCTTTTCAACTGTATTCAACATTGTTCTCTCTTTTTAACGTTTGCCAATAGAAAAGAGACTAAGAGTTGCTGTATATTAGTTGCCAGAATCCCCACTGTGAGCCCATACAACTGACTGAAATGGTACTTCCGGTCAGCTATTTTCCCTTGGCGTGAACCTGCCAGCAAGAAGAGAGAGAGAGATCGCTACGCTGTTTCGTCTGTGATATAAAAATGACTGTTTACTTTAACCGAAGTAAGTAAATGTTCAAAGTTTTTAATTATTTGTTTTAACGTGTTTGATGCATAATAGATTCAAAATCATATCAGTGTATTCTATAAACGACAGCAACCATGAAAGTTTATTATCCAATTTCGAACTACATTTATGCTGTGTAGGAGTAGTCATCCTATTCGTTATTACTAGTGACACAGTGACTATTAGGCAGGCCCGTGCTGGCCCACCGGGACATCGGGACGTGTCCCGGTGCGCCCTCCGAAATATCACAGTATAAATAATGGTACAAGTTTTTAGCAATAAATTCTTAGTTTTATTGGTAAAGAACCCGTGAAGGTGCAGTGCGCCCTTTACATTAGGCGCCCTTCCGACACCACATCAAAGATGAACGATTTTATTTACTCTTCTATATAGCACAGTTCTGTACAATAAACATAGTACTGTTGGCGAAGAACCCATGAAAGGTACAGTGCGCCCTTTACATAAGACGCCCTATGAAACATCACATTTTAGGTAAGGGGTTTTGGTTATTCTGTATACCAGCTTTGTTTAATAAATTCAAATACTGACTGGTAGTACAGAACCTGTGAAGAATACAAGACGCCCTTTACATAGGATGCCCTGCGAAATATCACTTTTTTTTTTCAATTTTATTCTCTGTATTTCAGTTTTGTATTATAAATTCATACAGTTGCTATTGGCAAGAACAAGTAAAGAGTATAATCACTTACAAAACTATTATAAAGTTATATAGCTATAAAACGAAACAATGTGATATATCAAGAATAGTTCGGATAGTCAAACGTATGATGCATTTATGTAATACTATACTGACACTAGTCTCTAATTTACGATTTTTACGGCATCGAAGATTTTACAGTCTTAATATGCATCCATATATGCGAGCATATTGATTGTTCCTGTGAGTGTTAAAGCAGTGTTCGGATAATCAGTACCTGTTGTATTTCTGAAATATAGCTGTATTAATTTCCGTAAAATGTTGTCTTCCTGTCACCACGGCACGGCGCGTTCTCAGGTTATGGATCGAGGAGAAGGCCTCCGGGATATAAAGGTTAGCTGCGAATATACTGAGTAAGCAGTCGCGGACAGACAAGGGGCGATAATCCAGCTTGAGAATTTGGTGTGAGGTTAACAACCTCATCCTGTAAAAAAGGGATTGTTCAGATAAGTTCGCAGAGTCCTTGGATCAGAACTGATAATTTGGCACGAATTCCGCAAAGTAAAATCGACATGAGATTTGGAACATGAAATGTAAGAAGTCTCTATAGGACAGGCGCGTTAAAATTTGTAAAAAATGAGTTTAGAAATAGAGGTTGGACCTAGTGGGATATCAGGACGTTAGATGAGAAGGAAATGGAGGAGTCAAGTCGGGAAATTTACGTTCTTTTAAGGGGAACAAATTAAAAATTACAAACTAGAAACAGGGCTTTCCGTTCACGAACGAATACGTAATATCAGCAATTACATAGGTTGAATTTGTTAATGATATATTTTCTTTTACTTCTCATAAGGGTCGTGGTGTAATATTATTTTAAATGCACATGCCCCAACAGAAAATAAGGATGGCGTTTAATAAAATATAGTTTTTACGAAAGAATAGAACGGGTATTTGATTATCTCCTGCAATACTATATGAAAATTCTGTTAGGCGGTTTCAATGCGAAGGTAGGACCAGAGGGTATTTTCAAACCGATTATAGGGAATAAATGTTTGCATAAGGAAGGTTGTGACAATGGCGTTAGACTCGTGAACTGTGCAATATCCAGAAACCTTATCGTGAAGATTACAAAATTCCAACATCGTGACATTCAGAAATATATTTGGACTTCATCAGATGGAAAAACACTTATTCAAACTGATCATGTTTTAGTAGACAGAAAAGAACAGTCTAGCACAACTGATGTTCGGTCGTTCAGAGGAGTTGATTGTGATAGTAAGAGAGAGACTATCGTTGAATAAAGGAAATATTCAATATCTGAAAACGAAGCGGTTTATTTTTTTTTTTAAATAGAGGAGAGTCAGGTGAGAGGGGAGCCAGATTGAAGTGTCGAATAGATTCTCGGTTTTAGAAGGTTCGGAGTGCAGTGTTCACGATACTTGGTTGAAATTAGAGATAACATTAAAATTTCAGCAAAAGAAATATTGGAGCACGCAGAAATACGTAGCACGCATTCATGGTTCAGGAATGTACTAAAGTAACAGAGAAGAGAAAACAGAAGACACTGCGTTGGCTACAAAATCCGAAAGAAATAACTACATAAAATGTCATTGTCATCTGGCAGTGACTTCTAAAACTTCTAGAACAAAGAAACGCAACTTTTGAAAGTTAAAATTAATCAACTTGAAGATAATAGTGAAAACAAAAACATTCTGGACATGTATAAATGCATCAACGAACTTAAGAAAGGCTATCAACTTCGCGCTTATATATTAAAGAAACCTAAAGGAACAGTTCTCACTGATACAGATAGCATCTTAAATAGATGGAAAGATTTCTTTGACGATTTGCTTAACACATAGCCAAAAACTAATGCGCGTGGAGAAAGTGAAATACATGCAGCAAACCTAACCAGACAGAAACAGAAATCGCTGTTTTAAAACATAATAAATACACATCTCCGGGTGTAGACGAAATTCTGATTGACTTAATTTTAGCTGGAGGGGAAAAATTGTATAGCAAGATACACAAACTCATTATCTGGAACAAGGAGGAATTACCACAAGATTGAAGAGAATCAATCATTGTTCCAGTTCAGAAGAAAAGCAACAAAACATATTTAATACTTATCGAGACATTTCTCTTCTGTCAACATCCAATAAATCCTCTTAAACATTGTATTAGCAAAATTGACTCCATACGCAGATGAAATTATTGGAGATTATCAGAACGGATTTAGGTAAAATCGATCAACTATCGACCAGATATTTACCATTTGACTAATACTTGAAACTAAATGAGAGAATACAACATCCTGGCACATCAATTATTGGCTTTAGACTCTAGTAGGAGGGAAACATTGGGATTCATTTAAACATATCTTTATTAATCTACCTTTTTCGGTATTGCAAATTCTGTAAGTATGTTGTACAAAGTAAGGTTCGAGTAGAGAAATTCTTGTTCACGAGCTTTCACGTTGAGAATGACCTGAAACAAGGAGATTCGTTGTCGTCATTATTATCTAACTTTGTTCTGGAGAACACGATAAGGAGAATCAAAGACAGCAATCAGGTCCTACAGCTGAATTGTATTTACCAGGTTATGGCGTATGCTGATGATGTAAATTTAATAAGTAATGATAGAATAATAGAAGGAATGCAAAAATCTTAATTAACGCTTGCAGGGATATAGGCTTAAAAGTAAATACAGAGAAAACTGAATAAGTGGAAGTTTGTCGGGATCCTAATACTGCATTTTATTGATGCGTTAAAATACCAAATAATATTTTCTTTCGACAAACTGGATACTTTCAAATATCTATTATTAACAGACCAAAACCATAATCACTAAAAATGCTGATGTCAACTGAAAGCAGGGATTTCGAGCTATTATTCAGTTAAAAATCTTTTGTTATCGCTAATTCTGTTGAGGAATTTGTAGCTCAAAGTATAAAACGATAATCATGCCTGTTGTGCTGTATGGTTGCGAAACATGGTAACTGACTGAGGGAAAATCGCAGACTGAAAGTATTTGAAAACAAGATCCTTAAACCAATATTCGAACTCCAAAATGAACAGGAATGAGGAAAGGCGGAAACTTCATAAGGAGGAACTGCATAATTTTATACCGTTTACCAAACATTGTTAGGGTCATCAAGTCTGGAGGCTCAAATGGTCATTTTATATAGCCAGAATGGAAGAAATTAGAAACGCTTTCGAATTTGTAACTGGAAATCCAAATAGGAAAATGACCGTTAGGAAGACCGAGGCGCAGATGGGAGGACAATATTAAAATGGTTCTCGCAGAGATTGAAATATAAAATAGAAACTAGGTTCAGTTTTCTAAGGACAGAAATCAATGGAGAGCTTTTGTAAACGCGGCAATGAGCCTCCTGCGTCCATAGGCGTGCTATATTAAGTTGCTGATACATTTAGCTTCTTTTTATTTGACAGAAATGTTATTACAGGAAATAAAAAGTTTTTCTGTAGTAAAGAGGATTTCTATTTACGTTAATACTAAAACAAATTTGGTGATGATTTTGATATAAAATGACACCCATACTTTCTTTCAAAGTCTCTCTCTCTCTCTCTCTCTCTCTCTCTCTCTCTCTCTCTCTCTCTCTATATATATATATATATATATATATATATATATATATATATATATATATATATATATATATATTTATTTATTCCCGTTTGTATAGGCGCCCTTTTAGTAGACTTGTCCACCGCCCTCATTTGTATCCCAGCACGGCCCTGCTATTAGGAGATATGGTGTTACCTCTAAATTTAGAATTTGGAGTTTAGCGTCGCTTTGAGCAGCGAGGCTATATGAAATATGGAGCTACAGCTTAACGTGGAATACGAATAACGTGAGTTCCACCGGGAATCGAACTGAGTCTCCTATGCCAAAGAAGTATATGCGATCCACATAGCCACGATGGAGCTCAGCGTTCCATCAAAGTGAAATATGGGTTATTTCTTCCAAGTGTTTAAAACGGGTAATTGCCTACAGAGCTGATCTTTCTTCTTAGTCTGAAGATCACTAACCGAAAGTGGAATTATATTAAAACTTGTAAAATCATCTCTAAAATTAGGCTGAACTTACAGAAAAAAATAGGATTTCGGGAGGTCCGGAGTCCCAGGACCCACGCCTTGCTTCTCTGGTTGGGAATGGGGCATAATATATACCTTAGTTCATATCATGCTGTAACATTCAAATGAAGCATGTAAACACTTTCAATCCTAAGCCAGGGGTGCCCAGAAGGGGGGGCTATGACGCAAACTGCGTCATTGAAATATTTGGGGGGGTAAAAATCTATATAAATATGTTTGAGGGGGGGGTAAAAATTAATCGAAAAGGTTTTTTTTTCATGGAAGAACACCTACGGATAAACAATTGAGGGGGGGTGCGTCATAGACATGAGGGGGTGGGCACCACTGCCTAAGCCCTCGGTGTAACTTACTAATGCAAACAAACGAATCCCGAGACAAACTCTGTAATATTGTGGCAATTCTACCAACAGTATTAACAAATGTTGTATCCATCTTAAAATAGAATGTTTAAAGATGCCTACGTATGCCTGTTTTTTTTCTAATACCCAATGTTCGAAGTGGAAGAAAAAAAGCAGAGGCGGTATCTTTTATTACGATTTTGACTCGACATACCGGCTATCTAAATGTTGAAATACAGTGAGGGTATGTTGTCTAAAATCAGTGAAAATCATGGAGAGCTTTTCTGTAGTTAGGAGGAGGAGGAGGAGGAAGAAATTGAGAGACTTTGATTCTTAGCCAACAATTTTCTGAAAAAAAAAAATCCCCTTATGTTGTATTAGAAAGAATTATGCACGAAAATTCTCAAAAACCGAGCTTTTATCTTAACAATTTTCTGTGGGGAAACTCCTGGACCCCCCACTCGACTGAGGAATATTCCAAATTCCCGAAAGATCCGCCTCCCACAGCAGCCAACCCCTAAATCCGTCCATGTTCAAAACAGATATTTATATGCATTAAGACAAGAAGACACACACACATACATAAGAAAGAAACTATTCAGTATGCGACATCAAAATATAAACTAGATTAACTTCTTTGAAGATAAGGAAAAGATAACAAAAATGTCGGTGTTGTCAACTTAGAAATTATTTCTACCTAAGAAATAAAATTTTTACGTGTAAAGCTATTCGTCAATTACTGTGTATAAAATGGATTTATTAAAGATAGTTAGCATCTACACTCCAGTAAAGGTGGTATGCCTTCATTACTGAAAAACCAGAGGCGGTATGGCATACCACCGCATACCGTCTCACTTCGACCACTGCTAATACCTATTTTTAACCCTTAATTAAGCTCGTGAGGGTATGACATCCCATAGTTTACTTTATGCATATCTAAATTTTACTGTTTGCTAAATTGTTAAGATATTCAGTACGTTCCTAAAACAGCAAACACTCCACTAAGATCAAATACATACTTGTTGGGCAGTGTTCGAAGTGGAGGAAAAACCAGAGACAGTATGTTTAATTATGATTTTGACTCGATATACCGGTTATCTAAATGTTGAAATGCAGTGAGGGTATGTTGCCTAAAATATTACATTTCTATTTACATAATGACTGAAAACCATTGCAGAGCTTCTCTGTAGTAATGGGAAAGGGGTATGGAGAGATTTTGATCCCTCGACAACAACAACTTTCTGAAAAAATAAAAAATATCCCATTATGTTGTATTACAGAGAATTATACACGAAAATGTTCAAAAGCCTAATAACGATATTAACAATTTCCTGCAGGACAACTCCAGGACCCCTACTTGACTGTGGGATATTCCAAACCCCCGGAAGGTCCGCCCACCACAGCAGACAACCCCTAAATCCGCCCATGCTCAAAACACGGCATTTATATGTATTAAGGCAAGAAGACAAACATACATAAAAAAGAAACAATTCAATATGGCACATTAAAATATACAATATGTTAACTTCTTTGGAGACATCTTTTGCCTACCTTTTGTTTCTAAAATGAGATAACAAAAATGTCGATGTTGTCGATGGGACCAACTGCCAGAAATGTTTTCCATGTCTCCATAACTCAAAAAGAATATAGTTCCTTGATATGTGACAACTATCCCTCGAACAGGATAAATTGTGACATGTCGACTTGGTAGTTGAAAAATATTCTGTTTTATTGTGCAACCTTATCACCAATTATAATAATTGAGTTACACCAATTATAACAATTATAATAATTATCTTTATTCATTCAAAACAGGAATGTTCAGTGTTTAATAGTTGTATTGAAATTGGAAATCGTTGAATACGCAAAGATATTTGTCTAAATATAAAATTTGGGACTTTCTTCTAGTCCCTTTCCCCTACTTATTCATTAGTTTCTCGTCCTAAAGAATCACTGTATTTTTAATTCTTCTCTCTACTCACATTCCGACATTTTCAATTGCTTTTCATCTGTCTCGTGACGTAAGCAAAAAATATTTTACGGATATAAATAATTTAGTTGTACTTCTAAAGCGTCAAATAATTTACACTTAAAAATGCCAAAAATAACTTATATTTTCAATTATTGTAAGTATTTCAATGCATTTCTAGTTTTCGTCACATTCTAGGTACAGGAAACGAATCATTAATCCACCAACTGTTCGATAGTGAATGATTATCGAATAGTTGGTGGAATGACAATATGAAAGGCAACGAAAGAACCTTAGCAAACTCACGCACACAATGTTGTCTATCACAAACTCCTACGATCTGGGATCGAATAAGGGCCCCCTCGTACCAGACATGAGCATTGTACCACTGACATACCATGCTCCCTTTTGCTGCATGCAATATGCTTTATTAAACATTTCAGTCCACCAAATCTCAATTATCCCTAGTCTACCGGATTACTAGAATACAGAATGTGATAGGTGTATGTGCGTTATGTGGAACTTTCTTTAAAAGGTAATTTAACCTACATAAAATGTGCACTCTGTGTGTACGGATGCTCTATTTTATCTTGGGTTG
Organism: Thermobia domestica; assembly: GCF_964235325.1. Classification (NCBI taxonomy): domain Eukaryota; kingdom Metazoa; phylum Arthropoda; class Insecta; order Zygentoma; family Lepismatidae; genus Thermobia; species Thermobia domestica. Next base: position 46,603,033 of record NC_137466.1, on the reverse strand, counting down.
GAATAACTTACTCTAAAGTTTATCTTGACATGTATACGAAATGCTGTGATGCTTCCTTGTTTAGATGGAAGTGATAAATGATGTTTCTCAATTCTACCTTAACAAGCGGATGCTGAAAGACGCCGCTCCAAGGAATAAAGCAACTCTACTATTCTCATTGGATGCTTGGAGTTCTTAACGGAAGCTAATATAGAGCAATTCAATTATGAGACTTGCTTTTATGTTAATTAATCTAAAATTTATTATTATCATATTTATTATTGGGATTTCCTATTGTTGTAAATTAGTACGTTTCATCGTAATTTCAAAATATATTAATTCATATTACTTCTGTCAGTGTATTGACACACAACTGCAAACTCTTCTCTTAGAATTGGAATTATCGGTGCTCATGCATACAGTTAATAAAATTCAGATGAACTTAAAAAGTGTGTCCTGCGTAATCATCTTGAGTGATATTGGAATTTAAAGGTCGCTGTTAAGGCACACATTAGTCCTGACTTTGATGGCGGTTCGTAGGGTTGAACAAACAGGAAGTCTACCCCTGGTTTTTCGGAGTAGGTTAAACTGTTGAAATACATGTCAAGACATATTACATTTGCCCACTCACATGTTATAGTATTATCTGTTTACTGTAAATAAAGTAATGCAATGTACGAAAATAATTGTTATGTTACATGAAATATTATCTGTGTCAGTGATAGGACGGATCAGTGGGTCACAGTAGACGAGGTGTCTATATCCCTGAAAATTTCGAGCAATTATCAGAGGCGTATCTAGAAGGTAAAAACTGGGGGGTAGCCAGCCCCCAGACTATGATAGGTATGTGATGAGTTTAGTAGACACTTTCAAAAATATATAAATAATAGCTTAAATTATTTTTGTCATTAAACAGCTTTGGGGGCCTATTCTCGCCGGGCTGGATCTGCCACTAGCAATTTTATACAAAAGTGTCAATGCGAATGGACGAAGTAATTTTGTCAATACATATGTCAATACAAAATTATGAACGTGGTTTCATGGTTGTGGCTGTGGTTGCTTACAAAGGAAAATCAGTTACATTGCGTTGCCAACAATGTAAAAATCAATGCTTGTACCAGGAAAAGTTTTTATGGATATTTACAACAGCAAAATCCCCATACTGTACAAAGGTGACTTCGATTGACTGGAACTGCTTCAATACAGGGCATTCTAGAGACGTGTTGTTGGCTACGACCGGAATTCGTACTATCCTTTTAATCGATATCCCGGTGAAAATTCTCGATCTAGCCCAATGAATTTCTATACCTTTGGATTTCTGAAATACAATTTTCTTGTAAGATACGCACAGTTTGGAATGTGCTCCAAGAGGAGCAGAATAAAAGACCCCTTGCTGTTAGAGTAGAAAATGAAGTACGCAAGGATGATAAAGGGTTTGGTATTCTTCGAAATGATTTTGAAAAGCTATATCAGATTAGGAATGGAAAGGCTATTGGGATAGATTATATACCAATCAAATTCGTTAAGATCCAAACGGGCCGGCTATTTTGAGATAAGATTTTTTTTCATAAACATCGAATTTTAGAAAGAACAGAAATTTTTGCTTTTTGTGGCTTTCTTATTCAAAGTTCCACTTTCCTTTTCCAGCACGGATTCTACAATTAAAGAAGTGTCTGTACAACATTCACTACATATAAATTCTGTATTCTGTCTCTGGGGGCTGGCTATCTAGACACCACTTCTGTTGTCAGAAAGTGTAAAATACGCAATCCAACATAATGTCAGTTATGTCACTTTGGTTGCCTAAGCACTTAATTCAGTGCCTGAAAATATTATACATCTTGTAATGTGTGTTTTACAGGTTGCATACATCCGAACTGGCAGACAAGAAGAAAAATATCACAAACCAAGGAAAAGATATAAAACCATTTTGGTTTTCGGCATAAAATTTCGCTTGGATTTTGTTCTCCATTCGGAAAACACTGTCTAGGTATTGTGAGGTAAAGAAGTTCTATTAGAACCTAACGTAAGCTCACGGTCAGTTAATAAAATTAAAGATATTAACGACAGCTTTTGGATACGGTTTTAAGTTAACGGTGATTAAACTTCATTTTCTATAGAACTATTACTATCTTTACTGCTATATTGTGTCGATATATTTGAAATAGGAAGCTAGATAATTGCTTTTTTTTCTTGTACCCGTCTACTCCTTGAATTTTAACGACCTCAATAAATTCATTGTTACTAACTCAAAGTTTAATTTATGGATAAATTGTATATGATAATGTTCCACGAAATCTAACTACTACATCTTCAGAACAGTTATTGTTAACACTATTAAAATGTTTAGTAAACACTTTTGTCGTTGAAAATTACTTTCTAAAGCTCTAGAAAAAAAAAAGAGAAAACGTTTGAAATAGAAAACTCACTGCATCCACAGATTTGCATTTTTTTCTTTTGTATCAAAAAGGCATGATGGCTCAGTGGTAGAGCGCTTCCCTCTGGTGTATGGAGCTCCTGATTCGATTCCCGGACAAGTAAGTTTGTGGTGGACAACATCGTGCCTGTGTTTTTTTAAGGATACAACCCTTTCCTCACACATTCACATTCCACCCATTCCTCCATCATCATTCAATTGTCTTAATCATCATCTCCCTTAGCCTAACGGGTATAAACATGGAATGTTATACCTCAAAGATTTGATTTCATTTAATTTCTGGCCTGTCAAGTAAAAAATTTTTCTTTAATTCTTAAATTTTCCGCATTTTTCCCCTTCAAAATAGAATACTTAAGAGTTTCTGCGTTCTATAATAGCAATAGAAAGGTAGAAGGCATTTCTTCATTAAAATCGAAATGTTAAAAGAAATCGAAAACTTCCCAGGCACAAAAACATGGCAAAAAAAAACTTCATTTTTCTAAGACGATTTCTCTTCGAGCGAGGTTTTCTCCACTGGAAGTGAGCTTTTGGACAATTGTCAAGACTGTTGGTCATTACGCAGATCAGTGATGAGGATATTACAGCACAAGGCACTTCTATCAAGCACATAACATGATGTCTACTAAATATGATGAATTAAGGCTCTGGCTATACAGTATTCACATTATTTTGAGTCAATTGTGTTCCTGTTCCTGATTTCTATTCAGATTGATACAGAGGGTGACAGGCTTCGATATAAGTTGACTTTGAACTTTTCAATTACCTATGACACACAATTCACTTTCCACCATCAGTTGTGATCTATGCCAGTGATGGGCGAAAATCTTTTAGGAGGGACCAAAAGAACAAAAGAGATACTTTAAACGAACGAATATGTGTTTTAATAAAAGGATGTTTACATAATAACATATATGCATCTCGTACATACAATCCTTGCTTACTTCAGTGCCTTACCAAGATAGTGTCTAATTATAAATTGTCTGCAATGCACCCAATAGTTACATTTGGTCTTGGATGTGTTCAAATGAACATTATTAAACTCATGCATGAGGAGTAATTATTACAATACAATCTTGCATATGACCCACTGAACCTTAGGATTTTATTTCCTGATTTCCAAACAGAAAATTAAATCCTAAATTAGCGAGATATTTTAGAAATTTCTTTTAGTACAGTCGCTCAAAAACTACCTGTGTTCTCTTTTTGTATCAGAAAGATATATAATCGTAAGAGTTGTTTGTTTCTAAGTTTTAGTAATTTATAAACTTAGAAATATATTTGTTGTTAATTGCATACACGACTCCAAAAGTGCATTACCACCTGCAATTCTCCTTTTCCTGCAATAGCAGGCAACCCAAAATGCTCGGCGCTTCGGTTGGTTGCGAATTCGAAAGGCGTTGGACCAAACCTCAATTTTGTAACAAATATATCAATGTGACAAACTGCAAATAAGAGAATAAAACAAATTGCTAAAAATGACAACTTTATTATTGTGACGGACTTGGATGATATCACAAGTTAGAAAATGATCTTACTTAAGCAGTTCAAACAAGATGAATGGCAAGAAACAGATATCAGAGAAAACCATTTCCCTCTTTCCATCCGGAAGAAGAATTTCATAAAAAAGAAAAAATACATAATGTAAAGGTTTAATATAAAAGACAGTCCCAAAATTTTCAAAGCTGACACCCGAAAGGCAAGAACAACTGAAACGAAATGAGTGAAATTGTGCACAGATATTGCAGACGTAAAACGAAGGAATACGGGTTTCGTATTTTAATGAAAAAACGGTTGGGTGGGGCATGGGCCCTCCAAACATTTGATCACGAAACTCAAAAGTGCTGGTAACAGGATGTCAGATGTGTGTAAAGAACAAAGAATTGCAACGAAACTTTACGTATGGACAATACGTAAAAACAAACGAATACGATTTTTTATTTTCTGCGGAATAACGGTTTTAGGGGGGAAAAACCCCAACCCAAAATTTTGAAAGTTGGCTCCCGAAAGGCACAAAGAAGTGAACCGAAGTAAACGATATTGTGGACAGAAATTGTAGACGTATACTGACAAAAAAAAAGGTTTTAAATTTTCCTTGAAAAAACGGTTGGGTGGGAGACGAACCCCTCCAAACTTTGATCACAAAATATCAAAAGTGCTAGTAACAGTATGTCAGATATTTGTAAAGGATATGGAGAATTGCAACATAATTTTGTGTATGGACAATACGCAAAAAATAAGCGAACACGGGTTTTTTATGTTCTTGGGAAAATACATTTTAGGGGGCAAGATCCCCAACACAAAATTTTGAAAGATGACACCCGAAAGGCAAAAACAAGTTAACCAAAGTGAATGAAGTTGTGCACAGATATTGTAGAAGTAAAATGACAAAAAACGGCTTCCGTATACTCCTGCAAAAAAGGGTTGGGTGGGGCAAGGACCCCTCCAAACCTTTGATCACGAAATATCGAAAGTACTAGTAACAGCACGTCAGATGTGTGTGTGTAAAGGACATGAAGAATTGCAACATAATATAGTGTATCGACAAGACGCCAAATATAAACGCATACATTTTTTTATTTTCTGCGGAGAAACGGTGTTTAGGTTGCAAAAAAATCACCCCAAAATTTTCAAATGTGTTGCTTAATGCTAAGAGAAAGTGAACCAAAGTGTATGTAATTTTGCACAGACATTGTAGACGTGAAAAGATTATGTGGGTTTCGTATTTTCCTTCAGAAAACGATTGGATGGGACACCGAACCATCCAAACCTTTGATCAAAAAAAAATCAGAAGTGCTAGTAAAAGTTTTTCAGATGTGTGTTAAGGACATGAAGAATTTCAACATTGTGTATGGACAATACGCAAAAAGTAAACATATACTGTCTTTTATTTTCTGCGGAAAATTTGTTTTAGCGGCAAACCTCCCACGAAAAATTTTGAAATTTGACACCCGAAAAGCAAAAAGAATGAACCAAAGTAAATGAAGTTGTGCACAGATTTTGTAGACATAAAATGAGGGAATACGGGTTAAGTATATTCGTGGAAAAAAGGGTTGTTTGGGGCATCGACCTCTCCAAACCTTTGATCACGAAATATCGAAAGTGCTAGTAACAGTATGTCAGATGTGTGTAAAGGACATGAAGAATTGCAAGATAACTTTGTGTATGGACAATACGCCAAAAATAAACGAATACCGTTGCTTTTATTTTCTGCGGTAAAACGGTTTTAGGGGGCTAATGAGCCCACCCCAAAATTTTTAAATTTGACTCCCGAAAGGTAAGAAGAAGTGAACCAAAATGAATTAAATTTTGCAGATATTGCAAATATAAACTGAGGGAATACGAGTTTCGTATTTTCCTGTAAGAAACGGTTAGGTGGGGCACGGACCCCTTCAAACCTTTGATCATGAAATATCAAGAGTCCTAGTAGCAGTATGTCAGATGTAAAGGACATGAAGGATTTGAACGAAAGATTTTGTATGAACAATACGCAAAAAATAAACGAATACGCGTTTTCTTATTTTCTGTGGATAAATGGTTTTAGGGGGCAAAAGCTCCCACTCAAAAATTTGAAAGTTGACGCAAGAAAGACAAGAAGAAGAAATGGACCGAAATGAATGAAATGAGCACAAGTATTGTAGAAGTAAGATGAGGGAATGTGTTTCGTATTCTTCCTGAAAGAAAAAACTGTTGAGTGGACCGAGGCTCTGAGGGGCGAGAGATATGGACCAAACCGAATGAAATTGTATGTAGATATTGGGTGTGTAAACTATGGCCCTTCGTATTTCACATGTGTCGTGTCTTCATCCGATTTCTTTAAATTTTTCCGATCAACTACAAGCCCAAACAGTATAGCGTTTTTAATAAAATTTCAGGAGGCACTTTTACCGTTATAATGTTTTTCTCATAAACAAAAATACGTGTCGATTTATTTCCAGATTGCTCTTGATCTGCCAAATTTGAAGCAAAACGGATAGGGAAACTTGAGAAACACTAAAGGACTTATTTCACATAGGGTGTATATAATATCTAAACACAATTTCATTTGCTTCGCTCCACTCCTTCCTGCGCTATTACGGAAATATCTACTTTTTTCAGATGGGGCCTAGGCCCCAACAATGTTTTTCCACTGAAGGTGAAACACGTTTCATTTATGTTTTGGAATATGCGAAGTTTCGTTGCAATTCGAAATATTTTTAAGAACGTCTGACATATGCTTATTTGCAATTTTGATATTTAGTAATCAACGGTTTAGAAGGTCCGTGCCTCACTCAACCGCTTTTTTCCAGCATAATACGAAACCCAATTATCTAGTCGTACGTCTACAATATCTGTGCGCAATGTAGTTCAATTCGGTGCAGTTTTGCTTGCCTTTTAGGAATCAGATTTAAAAATTTTGGATGTGGCTTTTGCCCCCTTAAAACGGTTTCTCCGCAGAATAAGAAAACATATTCGTTTCTTTTGCGTATTGTCCCTACACAATGTTTTATTTTAATTCTTCATTTTTTTCAAGTACTTGTGACATACTGTTATTAGCACTTTTGATATTTTACGATCAAAGTTTTGGAGGGGTTTGTGTATAATCTAAACTGTTTTTTTAGGACATTAACAAAACTGTATTCCCTAATTTTATGTCTACAGTATCAATGAACAATTTTATTCACTTCAGTTCACTTCCTCTGGCCATTCGACCTCAATTTTCAAAATTTTGGGTGGAAGCTTTTGCCCCTAATACTTTTTAACGCAGAAAATAGAAAACCCGTATTCGTATACTTTTTCCATACTGTCCCTACACAGTGTTGTTTCAATTTTTTATGTCCTTCAAGCACTTCTGACATACTGTTATTAGCACTTTCGATATTTCACGATCAAAGATTTGAAGGGGTCTGTGTCCCACCTAAACGGTTTTCATTTTTTTTTTCAAGAAAATCAAGGACCAGTATTTCCTAATTTTATGTCTACAATATCTGAGCATAATTTCATTGACTTCGGTTATCTTCCGCTGGCTTTTCGGGCCTTAATTTGAAAACAATTTGGGTGGGGGCTTTTACCCCTTAAAACCGTTTTTTTCGCAGAATATAAAAACCCGTATTCCTTTATTTTTTGCGTACTGTTTTTACACAAAGTATCCTTCAAATTCTTCATATCCCTTATACACATTTTACATACTATTACTAGCATTTTCAATATTTCGTGATGAAAGTTTTGGAGGGTTCCATGCCCCACGTAACCGTTCTTTTTTAAGGAAAATACGAAGCAGTCATTCCCTAATTTTGTCTGCAATATGTGTGTAAAATTTCGTTTACTTCTGTTCAATTTCTTTTCCTTTCGGGCGTCAACTTTCAAAATTTTGCGTGGGGGCTTTTGCCCCTTAAAACTGTTTTTCTGCAGAAAATACGAGACACGTGTTCGTTTATTTCATGTGTAATATCTACCTGCCAAATTTTATCAAAATCGAAGTGTTACACATCGAAAGTGTTACTTGTTAGTAGTAATATTTCTTTAAAATTTTGGAGGCGCGGTGGCTCAGTGGTAGAGCGTTCACCTCCGGTGCTTGGGGTTCCATGTTCAATCCCAGCTCGCGCTGTGTAGAATTTGTGGTGGACAAACACCGTGCTTGTGTGTTTTGTCGGAGTTCTCCCGTTTCCTCCCACATTTTTCATTCCACCATTTCACTCATCTCTCATCATCACCCTCTCCTTTAACCTAACGGCATAAACGTGGGGTGTAAAAATTAAAGATTTCATTTGATTTTTTCTTTAAAATTTTATGAACGAATAGTGGGAATTAAAGATCATACAAGAGAAAAATTGATATCTATTGCAAGTTTCGGCTCCTTTCAACATTGAAGGAAATGACAGCACAGTTATTTGGATTCAAGGTAGACATAAAATTTGAAACTGAGATTTCACTATATTTCTGTCATCATTTTAATGCACACTGTAAAGTTCTTAAATTCTAATTAAGTCAGGATTTTGTATCCAAATTGAGTTGCAACATAATAATTGTTAGAAAACCCGAATTTGCAATGCAAATTTAAGATTAGTCGATGCTTTAGATAGCATGGGAAAAAGGTGAAGAGTGTAACCTAAGTGTGTGGCCAAGTAGGTTGCGAGGCGATGTAATAAATTACATGTCTTCTACTTGCCAGAGTCCAAGTCAACCGTTTCATTTTGTTTTAAAACAAAACACTTTTATTATGAGTTACATTAGCATACAGTACATGAGTGACAATTTATATTATGATAGAATATACTATGAGTTTTAATAGATAGAAAAATGCAGACACTCGATAATTATTACGTAGTAAGATTTCAATAGATTCAGTGCTTGTCCGTTCCGTGTGTGAAGTTATGAAATAATTATCGCCTTTCCCTTGACCCTCTGGTATACACGGGATAAAATGGGTTTCGATCCTACTTTTTTACATTGGATAAAGTTGGAAACTATGCTTTAGTCCCTACCTTGATCATATCCTGGTTCGGAGGGTAGGTTTCCGAGACGAGACGAGACGTCTCTTGAAATGCCCCGTCTCCTCTCATGTCTCGAAAATGCAAACACAGTTTTTGAAATTGTTTAACATTTTATTAACTCGGAATAAATTATTGCCTTCGAAAGTATACCAGCGTTTATTATTTCAAATGAGACCGTTTATTATTTCAAATCCGTTCTGTATTTTTCTAAAGTAATAAATACTGGAAGTGGTTTCAAGGCTGTTTCTGAGTGAATATTTTCTTCAAAATAATATTAAAAATTATAAAAAGGTTTTCGAGACATTCGAGTCGAGAAATACGTTTGTCTCGACACGTCTTGAATTTTACAAAGTGTGTCTCGACTCGAATTCCAGTCGAGATTCGACACATGTCGACTCGTGAGCATTCCTAAATATTTATATTTTAAATGTGCAATACTACCTCCCGAAAAATGACACCGAAGTTAATTTACCAAAGTCTACTTTCTTCTTGTTAGATTAGTGATCGTTGTTTAAGATAGATTATGCAAAGTCAGATATGGTTATGTATGTTTACACTTTCGTTTCTTTCCTTGAAGGGGCGCGTGGCTACGTGAAAGAGCGTTTACCTCCGGTGCTTGGTGATTCTGGTTCGATCCCAGCTCTCGCCGTGTGGACTTTGTGGTGGACAAAAACCGTGCTCGTGGGTTTTCTCGGGGCTCTCCCGTATCCTCCCACTTTCTTCATTCCACCATTTCATTCATTTTTCATAATCACCGTCTCCTTTAGCCTAACCGGCATAAGCGTGGGACGTAAAACTCAAAGATTTCATTTTTTTTCTTTCAAAATATATTTATATCTAATCCCATTTATTATTAATAATTTATTTCTTGCATTTATTAATAACTATCTGAAAAACCCATTATTCGCATGGTGGCTGTATTTGGAAATCAACGCCTGTAGTAGTATCACCGTTGACTTCAGCGAGTGCGAAAATTATGGATTTGACATGTATATCGGTCATTTTGGATTATTTTTACATGTTAGGATATACTCTCCGGTACCCCGACCCGCAACCAAATGGGGTGAACTTGGAAATTAATGCAATCGGAGTTTCACCATTTATCACAGAGACCGCCAAAACTATGAATTCGACACTAATATCGGTCATTTTCTATTACTTTTACATGTCCCTGTAAACGTCTTCTGAAACCCTCTGGTTCGATTAAAAAAAAAAAAGAACGCTTCATCTTGATCTGGGACCTGGACCAAGGTACCCGAGATCAAAATTTGGTAACTCTAGGTCCTCTCGTCTGGTCTCCAGGCAGCACACAGATACATATAGGGATGCACACGAGACGAGTCGAGACAGGATTTTTCTGACAAAATTCGAGTCGAGACACGGCTCTTCCAATAGTGAAATATATATTTTTCGAGTCGAGACATCACTGTTACAGCACATTTTCGAGACCAGACAGCCACAAATCTTGTCACGTGAGCATCCCTAGAAACATACATACAGACAGACACATAAACAAACTTTTTATTTTATTTAAATTAGAAAAAATGAAATCTTTGAGTTTATCAAACGGTTATGCAGGTTAGGCTAAAGGAGACGGTGATGATGAGTAATGAATGAAATTGGTGGAATGGAGAAAGTGTGAGGAAACGGGAGGAACTCGAGAAAACCCACGCACACAGTGTTTGTCCACCACAAGGTTCACTTGGGGGGGGGCTGGGATAAAACCCGGGACCCCAAGTAGCAGAGGTGAACGCTCTACCACTGAGCCACAGAGACCCCTTATTTATATTAGATTAGGTGTATTTCTAACTGTGTTTCTTCCAGAAATGATTTAGAGGGCACTGCCCGCCCGGAGCTCTGAGAGACCAAAATAATACGTGTATAATATAATAATAAATAGAATAATATCAACAGTGTCCCCCGGAATACGAAATGTGCCCCCCGGGAACAAAGTTTCTGAAAGAAACACTGACTTCAAACACAACAGATAGAACCAACAGCGCCGACTTTCAAAAATGTATGTGGGTGCATATCAATGGCGGGGCGTGTTATATGTTTTCTGTGGAGTCTCGATATTGTTTTTTTTTTGATTGATTTCTTTTCAGTTAAAATCTTTTATGAACACTGTCATAAAGGGCTGTGCTCTGATAAAGTTTAATATACCGGTAATATAAGGATAAGTTGGGGCAATCCTAGCTCAGTCGGTAACACGGCTGACTTAAACGTAAAGAAACATTTTTAAACCCGTGTTGAAGTTTAATTACTGTAACGCATATTCCCAATATATACAATCGTGATATTTAGTGTATATTTTCAACAACTTACATGATAAACAATGAGTGCAAGAAGCAGTGATATTATCAGCACTATACTAAAAGAAAATACTACATTCATACAAATTAAAATGAAAAAATCATCATAAAACAAAATAATTTTAATGTTACTGCAGAAAGAACTTGCAAGGAGTTGGTTGTGGACATGAAGTATAGTGACTAACTTAGTGTGTTCCTTGGTTGCCTTTGCACAAACAAACTTGAAACGAACAATTATGCTTTAGAGGTTAGAAATTTTAACTTCTATCTCGATGTTTTAATTGTTTATTTTTTGATAGTGGCAAGTGAGAAATATTTATTTTATTATGTTTCTATAAACCTAAAAATCTTGCCTGCAGCGCTCTGACAAGATTATTTGTGTGAGTGGTGGAGCCAGAGAGCACCCACGTAGTCGGCGCGCATGGACAAAACAACCCCTAGCATTGCTTACACAGTACATGGTTGTTTGGCGTAGAACGTTGCTACTATACTAGCTAGTTCCAGCTAGTTAAGCCTTTTATTAACAGCCGGAGGCAGCATTCTGTTATATCGTTGTAGTGAGTCGCGTGTTAAAATACTCCTAGTACCAGCGTTTTCATTCTTCTATTGACCTTGAAGAACAAAACAAATGCCTTTCAAGGAATACAAGTTCCCTTTAATTTCATGAAGTTGATATAGAAATCACCTTCCAACCTATGCTGAGCATAAATGTTGGAAGTCTTTCTAAGACGAGCGGAACGAGCGAGCCATTTATCAAACGGCTAGACTCGAAACTCGCCGTCAGAAACAGTGACTCGTCTCGGAACTCGATTCGAGAAAATTACCTTTGATTCGACTCGAAACCCGGGGGGCGCGGTGGCTCAGTGGTAGAGCGTTCACCTCCGGTGCTTGGGGTCCCTGGTTGGATCCTAGCTCGCGCCGTGTGGACTTTGTGGTGGACAAACACCGTGCTCGTGGGTTTTCTCGGGGTTCTCCCGTTTCCTCCCACTTTCTTCATTTCACACATTTCTCATTATCACCGTCTCCTTTAATCTAACTGGCATAATCGCGGGACGTTAAACTTAAAGATTTCATTTTTTTCTACTCGAAACCCGACTTGAATTTGAGTCGAGTTTTAGCTCGACTCGTGCCCATCCCAAGGCATTAGAAAAAATGGCAGTATATTATTATTCTGCTAAACTAATTATATAATAATAGCAATGTTGTTATGTAAAATTAAAAATACAGAATATAGAGAAGCGTAGAATATGCAAACTGATCTGAAAGAACTCCAATATTACGCACCATCAACAAACTATTTTCTAGTAGTTCAGTAGGCCTGCTCATCAGAACACCGTTTATTCATATTAACCCCTTACTGTATATCGTTAATTATGGTACCCTTGTTTTCAGGGTGGGAATTACCGGAGAGATGAGGGGGACAGACAATGAATGACACGGAGAATCAGTCGTATTAGCAAATGCTAAAACAAATCTTATGCTCTTACTCACTTTCACTAATGTGTCTGCTCACTACGGACGCATCGTAAGCATATACATTAACATATAGCCACGAGAGAATATATAGACCGAACTCAGATTTTGAGTACAGTGTCAAAGGTTCATTTCCATAAACTGTAGTCCACTTATGTTCCGCAATAATAGTCCACTTATGTTCTATTAAATCCACTTGTTCTATTTATTGGATATTACAAATATTATGCAAACTTGCAAACTAAAATGAACTATAACAAAAATTAAAACAAGATGGTAATCGATACAAATGTAGAGGATGGATATGACATGCCCGAGTATGATAGAAGAAGCTATTTGTTTACTTCTTGGCCAACCTCTAAGAGCATTTATAGATCCATATTCTACATTGTTAAGCGCAATTAGTACCAGAGGTGGCCATTTTCTACTGTGCTAGCTCGGGCTCGCGCTCACCTGTCTCAACTGGGCTCGGCTCGCGCTCACTTCTCTCAACTGAGCTCGCACTCACTCGGGCTCGCGCTCGCTAGTCTCAACTGGACTCGCGATCGTTAGCGCTCGCTATCACTTCTCCCAACTCGGCTCGCGATCACTCGCGCTCGCGCTCGCTAGTCGCAACTGGACTTGCGATCACTAGCGCTCGCGATCACTTCTCCCAACTGGGCTCGTGATCACTCGCGCTCGCACTCACTAATCTTATCTGGGCTCGCACTCACCCGGGCTCGCGCTCATCTCTCTGCACTGGGCATGCACTCACCCGGGCTCGCGCTCACTTGTCTCAACTAGACTCGCATCACTTCTCCCAACTGGGCTCGCGCTCACTCGCGCTCGCACTCACTTGGGCTCGCTTTCACTTCTCTCCGCTAGGCTTGCACTCACCCGGGCTTGCGCTCACTCGCCCTCGCGCTTAGTTCTCTCAACTGAGCTCGCACTCACTCGGACTCACGCTCACTTGTCTCAACTGGGCTCTCGCTCACTTGGGCTCACGCTCTCTTCTCTCGACTGCGTTCGCGCCCTGGCTCATTTCTCTCAATTGGGCTCGCGCTCATTCGGGCTCGGGCTCAGTTCCCTCAATTGGGCTTGCGCTCACGTATTTCATTGGAGCTCGAGCTCACTTCTCTGAGTCGGGCTCGCACTGATTTGTTTCATTGAGGCTCGGGCTCAATTATAGAGCCCGAGCCCAGTTGAGCGCAAGAGCCATGCTCGCGAGCTTGTACACCTTAATGGGCTGATTAATGGCATATGCCCCCTCCAATTTCAACCCCTGATGGAGTTGTTACAATTAATCTACTACTACTATTCCTATTCTACTTTTCTACTTTCTTTTCCTATTTCTACTTTTCCTATTTTTGCGGCAGCCCAAACTATTATCTAAATCGATTTTAGTTAAAATAATGTGAGTCACTTTTATATCGATTAATCATTGTTTCTGTTTGCAGAATCTACGTGAATAGAGCTATCATTTAGTTACAAAATAAGATTTTTTCTTATCTCATAGAAATACCTGACACGTTAATACTAAACTTCGTTAAAACAGCTGCTTCAAGAAATTTTGCAGCACAGAAATATCGGAAAACGATTTTGGGGAAAGGGTATCTCCTTTTTTTCCGCTATGGCTGAAAGTATCTGAGATATATTTCATTTTGCTTTAGAAAAACGTATGATAGGTATTAAAGAGGTTTTAAAATCTAGACTTTGACTAGCAGTAGTCCTAATTCAGTAGAAAATAGAGCTATTAATGCTATATATGAGTTGTCAGATACAAAAATAAAATAATAAGGATGTTGCAGAGTTTAATGTATTAAAGGTGGGCGGACTTTAAAGAACTTGAAATAAAATGCTCCTGATATTTAAATCTGGGCTTTGACAACTAGTAGGCGTAGTTCCTCAATAGAAAATAGGCTATATGACTAACGTCATATAGGAGTTATCAGACATCAGAATAAAATATTAAGTGTGTTGCAGAGTTCAAGTCTTAAGGCTGTCATCACACTTGCAGACCAATACTCATCAAATGAATCTCTTTCTTATTTACTAAGATCAAAACAACTTATGAACCAAAAAAAGCTTAGTGTTAGTAAATAAGAAAAAGATTTCTTTGAGAGTTCGTCTGCAAGCACGATTGCAGCACTAAGAAGCAAGGCCTAATATATCTGAGTATGATGATTTCGTTTAAGAAAAACAGTCCTGTTAGCAAGCAAATTCTATTATGTAAGTATTCATGCCGAATCATGAAATTATTTTAATGCAGTTGATGAACTGTCAGGCTTATAAGAAAAATTTGGTTCGAAAATTTCCAGGGCCAAAATTAGACTTACTGTCGCCTATGCTTCACACATTAAACTAGCAACATCCCTATTTTATTCTGATATCTGATAACTGCTATATGACATTAGTAGCTCTGCTTTCTACCGAGTTATTTGGTCTATTTGTAATTGTAGTCAAAAGCTAGATTTTAATAGCCAGGGCATTTTATTACAAGTTCCTCAAGGTCTGCCCAAGTTTAATACAACGCAACTCCGCAACGTCCTAATTACTTTTTTTATACCTGATGGGTAAGTCATATAAGATAGTAGCTCCATTTTCTGATTAGGAAGTAACTAACACCTGAATTTCAATATTCGGTGAATTTTATTACAAGTCCCTCAAGGGACCTTATGTTTGCTATCGGTGAGCTTTTGTCCGTCCCTATAATATAAGACTGTCGTGAGCTTATGTCCGGTGAGCTTATGTCCGACACCCACATTACGCATAGATATCTCTTGTTTTTATCTCACACACAGATTCTTAGATTTTGATTTTTATTTATTTATACTTTTGTGAAAAGACAGCTTTACAAGTAAAATTAGAAGTAGAAATTTAAGGAGACATTACAGGTATTCAACATTCGTGAAATTCCAGACCTTATAATAACAAGAGCTAAACGTTTGTTAAAGGAAGTAACAGGATCTGATATAAGTGACTATAAGTGTTGGTTAAAACCATTTTATAATAAAACAGCTACCTCTGTGGAAGCTAAAAGCAAACCAAAGGGAAAAGGGAGCTTTCTCTGACCCCTTTATATCGGTTTGAATGTAACACAACAAAATAATAGTACTTGAGAGGGTATTGCAATATAAATGGTCTCATAGGCTCCAGTAATACTTGAAGGAGTTCCGGCCTATCCTACAGGGACGTGCTAATAAAAGCATTAAAAATTAGCGATTTTTGAGAAGTTCTGGTAGTGTATACCTCCAGAGGAATAACTTTTATATATAGAGAGAAGGAAATGTAGAAAAAATATTTTCTAATTTTTAAAATGTACTTTTAATCGGAGGGAGCTTGTAAGAGAAGTAACACGGATAAAAATTAAGACTTTTTGTTGCTTCAAACTATAAGAAGAAAACTTTCCTACTATATTAATTGTCGTATACAATAATCAGGGCCGAACTTCAGCGGATTGAACCGATTGCTCCCAGTCGGGTCCCGCGCTAGAGTGTAATCTACTATCCAGTGCCATCTTAGCAGCATATGTGCTGCTGGCAACCCTTAGCTCTTTCGTCAGGTATGTGTTAATCTTCACGGTAATAAGATTTGATAAATCCGCAATGAAAATATTGTGTCAAACAACATCAAAATCGAGTTATAACCAGGGGTAAAAATGGATCTGGAAAGGTTGGGGAACGCATGACGGCATGCCGTCCCTTGTGCCTATCTTTGTCCACTATATTTTTTAGGAAGTGGAGGGAAGCCATAGATATTTTCGGAAGCGGGAGATGATGTCCCCCGTGTTTTCCCTCACTTTTAACTCTAGTTGTAACAAACGACACGCCATCGTCTCATGGTAGCTTTCGAAAAAAGACTTTAATGAAAGGAGGTGTGTATGCGTGTGTGTGTGTGTGTATGTGTGTGTTGTGTGTGTGTCTGTGTGTCTTATTTTTTTGGATGTTGAATTGCTATCTTTCTTTTTTTAATAGCCCATTGACTTATATGAGGAAGTATTTTTCTTTTAAATAGACGAGATTTTAATAATTCAATTTTACTAATTTCTTTTTCTGGTCTATTTAAGAGTTGCTTGCTTTAAAAATATTCAATGTAATATTGTTTTAGTTTTTATTTATATATATTAAAATTACATAATACCGTAGTTAAATTTCGCATAGAATACATTTAAAGATCTCAAGAAGAAGTAGTCAGTAAAATTAACAGGCTAAAATTCTGTTATTTCAAAAAAATAAAACAATGTTTCCTCATATAAATTAATGGGCTGAATAACCATTATGGTGCAAGTTATCAACATTCTTAAGAGCTACTCTTGTTTATTGGGATTTAAAAAAGCTACAATTAAATAATACATAATTATTTCCCTCGACTTTT
The DNA here is from genome assembly GCF_964235325.1 of Thermobia domestica. Taxonomy (NCBI): domain Eukaryota; kingdom Metazoa; phylum Arthropoda; class Insecta; order Zygentoma; family Lepismatidae; genus Thermobia; species Thermobia domestica. The sequence goes on along the minus strand of NC_137466.1, from coordinate 46,586,009 downwards.
CTATGAACGCACAGCCTCATTAGTTGCTAGTAAATAAATTTCCTACTTCTCAAGGTCAAGTAGTTTCCTTACTCTATGATCTCACAAAAAAAACTTGGGTCACAGAAGTTGTTACTAAAACAACAAAAACAAATACCTGCCTCAAACAAATACCATCCTCTCATAAAAACCATGAAAAAGTCGGTTCTCTATCGAAAGGTGTTTGAAGTCCTCTGACCAATATAATGACAGCTCAGACCTCAAAAATGTGCTTTTTCTTTTTGTAAAGTTGTTTCATTCTTCCTTTACAATTCTGCACATGGAATAAGTTTCCTATTTTTTTTCTGACTCTAAAGCAAATGAGTCCACGTGAGTGTGAAGTGAGCGCGGGCTCGCACTCAATTTAACTCACGCTCGCTCGGGCTCACGTTCACTTCTCTCAAGTGAGCTTGCACTCACTCGGGCTCGCGATTATTTCCCTCAACTGGCCTCGCGCTCACTTGAGCTCGGGATCACTTCTCCCAACTAGGCTCGCGCTCACTCGAGCTCGCAATCACTTCTCTGAACTGGACTCGCGCTCATTCCCACTCGCGCTAACTGGGGCTCGCGATCACTTCCCTCAACTGGGCTCGCGCTCACTTGAGCTCGCGATCGCTTCTCCCAACTGAGCTCACGATCACTCGGGCTCGCGATCACTTCTCTGAACTGGGCTCGCGATCATTCGCACTCGCGCTCACTCGGGCTCGCGCTTACTTATTTCATCGGAGCTCGGGCTCACTCGGGCTCGCGCTCAATTATTGAGCCCGAGCCCGCTTGAGCGTGAATGCCGAGCTCACGAGCGTCGGGATCGCGAGTTTGGACACCTATGATTAGTACATTCAATATTAACGAACGACGACGAACTGAAGGGTATGAGGATACCGTTGCAAGTAACAACTGTAGTCATAATATTATAGTTAAATTAAGCAACGGTGAAAATAGTGGGGAAATTAGATTGACATTAGAACAAAATGTGATTGAGGGGGAAAATCCCCCTCATTCCTCCGGTAATTCCCACCCTGAAAACAAGGGTACCATAATTAACGATATACAGTAAGGGGTTAATATGAATAAACGGTGTTCTGATGAGCAGGCATACTGTACTACTAGAAAATAGTTTGTTGATGGTATGTAATATTGGAGTTCTTTCAGATCAGTTTGCATATCCTACGCTTCTCAATATTCTGTATTTCTAATTTTACATAACAACATTGCTATTATTATATAATTAGTTTAGCAGAATAATAATATACTGCCATTTTTTCTAATGCCTTGGGATGGGCACGAGTCGAGCTAAAACTCGACTCAAATTCAAGTCGGGTTTCGAGTAGAAAAAAATGAAATCTTTAAGTTTAACGTCCCGCGATTATGCCAGTTAGGTTAAAGGAGACTGTGATAATGAGAAATGTGTGAAATGGAGAAAGTGGGAGGAAACGGGAGAACCCCGAGAAAACCCACGAGCACGGTGTTTGTCCACCACAAAGTCCACACGGCGCGAGCTAGGATCCAACCAGGGACCCCAAGCACCGGAGGTGAACGCTCTACCACTGAGCCACCGCGCCCCCCGGGTTTCGAGTCGAATCAAAGGTAATTTTCTCGAATCGAGTTCCGAGACGAGTCACTGTTTCTGACGGCGAGTTTCGAGTCTAGCCGTTTGATAAATGGCTCGCTCGTTCCGCTCGTCTTAGAAAGACTTCCAACATTTATGCTCAGCATAGGTTGGAAGGTGATTTCTATATCAACTTCATGAAATTAAAGGAAATTTGTATTCCTTGAAAGGCATTTGTTTTGTTCTTCAAGGTCAATAGAAGAATGAAAACGCTGGTACTAGGAGTATTTTAACACGCGACTCACTACAACGATATAACAGAATGCTGCCTCCGGCTGTTAATAAAAGGCTTAACTAGCTGGAACTAGCTAGTATAGTAGCAACGTTCTACGCCAAACAACCATGTACTGTGTAAGAAATGCTAGGAGTTGTTTTGTCCATGCGCGCCGACTACGTGGGTGCTCTCTGGCTCCACCACTCACACAAATAATCTTGTCAGAGCGCTGCAGGCAAGATTTTTAGGTTTATAGAAACATAATAAAATAAATATTTCTCACTTGCCACTATCAAAAAATAAACAATTAAAACATCGAGATAGAAGTTAAAATTTCTAACCTCTAAAGCATAATTGTTCGTTTCAAGTTTGTTTGTGCAAAGGCAACCAAGGAACACACTAAGTTAGTCACTATACTTCATGTCCACAACCAACTCCTTGCAAGTTCTTTCTGCAGTAACATTAAAATTATTTTGTTTTATGATGATTTTTTCATTTTAATTTGTATGAATGTAGTATTTTCTTTTAGTATAGTGCTGATAATATCACTGCTTCTTGCACTCATTGTTTATCATGTAAGTTGTTGAAAATATACACTAAATATCACGATTGTATATATTGGGAATATGCGTTACAGTAATTAAACTTCAACACGGGTTTAAAAATGTTTCTTTACGTTTAAGTCAGCCGTGTTACCGACTGAGCTAGGATTGCCCCAACTTATCCTTATATTACCGGTATATTAAACTTTATCAGAGCACAGCCCTTTATGACAGTGTTCATAAACGATTTTAACTGAAAAGAAATCAATCAAAAAAAAAAAACAATATCGAGACTCCACAGAAAACATATAACACGCCCCGCCATTGATATGCACCCACATACATTTTTGAAAGTCAGCGCTGTTGGTTCTATCTGTTGTGTTTGAAGTCAGTGTTTCTTTCAGAAACTTTGTTCCCGGGGGGCACATTTCGTATTCCGGGGGACACTGTTGATATTTTTCTATTTATTATTATATTTTACACGTATTATTTTGGTCTCTTCCGGGGGTACTCTCAGAGCTCTGGGCGGGCAGTGCCCCCTAAAAACATTTCTGGAAGAAACACAGTAAGGGGTCGCGGTGGCTCAGTGCTAGAGCATTCACCTCTGCTACTTGGGGTCCCGGGTTCAATCCCAGCCCCCGCCAAGTGAACTTTGTGGTGGACGAACACTGTGTGCGTGGGTTTTCTCGGGGTCCTCCCGTTTCCTCACACTTTCTCCATTCCACCAATTTCATTCATTACTCATCATCACCATCTCCTTTAGCCTAACCTGCATAACCGTTTGACGTAAACTCAAATATTTCATTTTTTCTAATTTAAAAAAATAAAAAGTGTGTTTTTGTGTCTGTCTGTATGTATGTATTTAGTGATGGGCACGAGACAAGATTTGTGGCTGTCTGGTCTCGAAAATGTGATGTAAAAGTGATATCTCGACTCGAAAAATGTATATTTCACTATTGGAAGAGCCGTGTCTCGACTCGAATTTTGTCAGAAAAATCCTGTCTCGACTCGTCTCGTGTGCATCCCTATATGTATCTGTGTGCTGCCTGGAGACCAGGCGAGTTGACCGAGAGTTACCAAATTTTGATCTCGGGTACCTTGGTCCAGGTCCCAGATCAGGATGAAGCGTTCTTTTTTTTTAATCGAACCAGAGGGTTTCAGAAGACGTTTACAGGGACATGTAAAAGTAATAGAAAATGACCGATATTAGTGTCGAATTCATAAATTTGGCGGTCTCTGAGATCAATGGTGAAACTCCGATTGCATTAACTTCCAAATTCACCCCATTTGGTTGCGGGTGGGGGTACCGGAGAGTATACCCTAACATGTAAACATAATCCAAAATGACCGATATACATGTCAAATCGCACTCGCTGAAGTCAACGCTGAACTACTACAGGCGTCGACTTCCAAATACAGCCACCATGCGAATAATGGGTTTTTCAGATAGTTATTAATAAATGCAAGAAATAAATTATCAATAATAAATGGGAATAGATATAAATACATTTTGAAAGAAAGAGAAAATGAAATCTTTGAGTTTTACGTCCCACGCTTATGCCGGTTAGGCTAAAGGAGACGGTGATTATGAAAAATGAATGAAATGGTGGAATGAAAAAAGTGGGAGGAAATGGGAGAGCTCCGAGAAAACCCACGAGCACGGTTTTTGTCCACCACAAAGTCCACACGGCGAGAGCTGGGCTCGAACCAGGGACACCAAGCACCGGAGGTAAACGCTCTATCACTGAGCCACCGCGCCCCCTTGAAAGAAAGAAACGAAAGTGTAAACATACATAACCATATCTGACTTTGCATAATCTATCCTAAACAACGATCACTAATCTAACAAGAAGAAGGTAGACTTTGGTAAATTAACTTCGGTGTCATTTTTCGGGAGGTAGTATTGCACATTTAAAATATAAATATTTAGGAATGCTCACGAGTCGACATGTGTCGAATCTCGACTGGAATTCGAGTCGAGACACACTTTGTAAAATTCGAGACGTGTTGAGACAAATGTATTTTTCGACTCGAATGTCTCGAAAATCTTTTTATAATTTTTAATATTAGTTTGAAGAAAGTGTTCACTCAGAACAGCCTTGAAACCAATTCCAGTATTTATTACTTAGAAAGATACAGAACGGAATTGAAATAATAAACGGTCTCATTTGAAATAATAAACGCTGGTATACTTTCGAAGGCAATAATTTATTCCGAGTTAATAAAATGTTAAACAATTTCAAAAACTGTGTTTGCATTTTTGAGACATGAGAGGAGACGGGGCATTTCAAGAGACGTCTCGTCTCGTCTCGGAAACCTACCCTCCGAACCAGGATATGATCAAGGTAGGGACTAAAGCATAGTTTCCAACTTTATCCAAAGTGAATAAAGTAGAATCGAAACCCATTTTATCCCGTGTATACCAGAGGGTCAAGGGAAAGGCGATAATTATTTCATAACTTCACACACGGCACGATCAAGCACTGAATCTATTGAAATCTTACTACGTAATAATTATCGAGTGTCTGCATTTTTCTATCTATTAAAACTCATAGTATATTCTATCATAATATAAATTGTCACTCATGTACTGTATGCTAATGTAACTCATGATAAAAGTGTTTTGTTTTAAAACAAAATGAAACGGTTGACTTGGACTCTGGCAAGTAGAAGACATGTAATTTATTACATCGCCTCGCAACCTACTTGGCCACACACTTAGGTTACACTTTTAACCTTTTTCCCATGCTATCTAAAGCATCGACTAATCTTAAATTTGCATTGCAAATTCGGGTTTTCTAACAATTATTATGTTGCAACTCAATTTGGATACAAAATCTTGACTTAATTAGAATTTAAGAACTTTACAGTGTGCATTAAAATGATGACAGAAATATAGTGAAATCTCAGATTCAAATTTTATGTCTACCTTGAATCCAAATAACTGTGCCGTCATTTCCTTCAATGTTGAAAGGAGCCGAAACTTGCAATAGATATCAATTTTTCTCTTGTATAATCTTTAATTCCCACTATTCGTTCATAAAATTTTAAAGAAAAAATCAAATGAAATCTTTAATTTTTACACCCCACGTTTATGCCGTTAGGTTAAAGGAGACGGTGATGATGAGAGATGAGTGAAATGGTGGAATGAAAAATGTGGAAGGAAACGGGAGAACTCCGACAAAACACACAAGCACGGTGTTTGTCCACCACAAATTCTACACAGCGCGAGCTGGGATTGAACATGGAACCCCAAGCACCGGAGGTGAACGCTCTACCACTGAGCCACCGCGCCTCCAAAATTTTAAAGAAATATTAGTTACTAACAAGTAACACTTCCGATGTGTAACACTTCGATTTTGATAAAATTTGGCAGGTAGATATTACACATGAAATAAACGAACACATGTCTCGTATTTTCTGCAGAAAAACAGTTTTAAGGGGCAAAAGCCCCCACGCAAAATTTTGAAAGTTGACGCCCGAAAAGAAAAGAAATTGAACAGAAGTAAACGAAATTTTACACACATATTGCAGACAAATGACTGCTTCGTATTTTCCTTAAAAAAAACGGTTACGTGGGGCACGGAACCCTCCAAAACTTTCATCACGAAATATTGAAAATGCTATTAACAGTATGTCAGATGTGTATAAGGGACTTGAAGAATTTCAACGAAACTTTGTGAAGGAACAATACGCAAAAAATAAAGGAATACTGGTTTTTTATATTCTGCGGAAAAACGGTTTTAGGGGGTAAAAGCCCCCACCCAAATTCTTTTCAAATTAAGGCCCGAAATACCAGAAGGAGTTAACCGAAGTCAATGAAATTGTGCACAGATATTGTAGACATAAAATGGGGGAATACTGGTTCTTGATTTTCTTGAAAAAAAAGAAAACCGTTTAGGTGGGACACAAACCCCTCCAAAACTTTGATCGTAAAATATCAAAAGTGCTAATAACAATATGTCACAAGTACTTGAGAAACATGAAGAATTGGAACAAAACATTGTATAGGGACAATACGCAAAGAAACGAAGATGTTTTCTTATTCTGCGGAAAAACCGTTTTAAGGGGGCAAAAGCCACACCCAAATTTTTTAAATTTGAGGCCGAAATGCACGGAAAACTGCACCGAATTGAATTACATTGTGCATAGATATTGTAGACGTAAGATGAGATAATTGGGTTTCGTATTATGCTGGAAAAAAGCGGTTGAGTGAGGCACGGACCTTCTAAATCGTTGATTACTAAATATCAAAATTGCAAATAAGCATATGTCAGACGTTCTTAAAGAATATTTCGAATTGCAACGAAACTTCGCATATTCCAAAACAATAAATGAAACGTATTTCATTTTCAGTGGAAAAACATTGTTGGGGCCTAGGCCCCATCTGAAAAAAGTAGATATTTCCGTAATAGCGCAGGAAGGAGTGGATCGAAACAAATGAAATTGTGTGTAGATATTATATACACCCTATGTGAAATAAGCCCTTTAGTGTTTCTCAAGTTTCCCTATCCGTTTTGCTTCAAATTTGGCAGATCAAGAGCAATCTGGAAATAAATCGACACGTATTTTTCTTTATGCGAAAAACATTATAAGGGTTAAAAGTGCCTCCTGAAATTTTAGTAAAAACGCTATACTGTTTGGGCTTGTAGTTGATCTGAAACATTTAAAGAAATCGGATGGAGACACGACACATGTGAAACACGAAGGGCCATAGTTTACACACCCAATATCTACATACAATTTTATTCGGTTTGGTCCATACCTCTCGCCCCTCAGAGCCTCGGTTCACTCAACAGTTTTTCTTTCAGGAAGAATACGAAACACATATTCAGTCATCTTACTTCTACAATACTTGTGCACATTTCATTCATTTCGGTCCATTTCTTCTTGTCTTTTTTTCGTCAACTTTCAAATTTTTGAGTGGGAGCTTTTGCCCCCTAAAACCATTTATCCACACATATACTGCTTTCTGCCTTTCGGGCGTCATCACTCAAAATTTTAGGTAGGGACTTTTGCTCCCGAAAACCGTTTTTTTTAGAAAATAGAAAGCAGTATATGTTTATTTTTTGCGTATTGTCCATACACAAAGTTTCGTTGCAAGTCTTCATGTGCTTGACACAAATCTGACATACTGTTACTAGCACTTTCGATATTTCGTGATCAAAGGTTTGGAGGGGTCTTTGTCCCACCCAACCCTTTTTTGCAGGAGTATACGAAAGCCGTTTTTTGTCATTTTACTTCTACAATATCTGTGCACAATTTAATTCACTTTGGTTAACTTGTTTTTGCCTTTCGGGTGTCATCTTTCAAAATTTTATGTTGGGGATCTTGCCCCCTAAAATGTTTTTCCGCAGAACATAAAAAACCCATTTTGTTTTATTTTTGCGTATTTTCCATACACAAAATTATGTTGCAATTCTCCATATCCTTTACAAACATATGACATACTGTTACTAGCACTTTTGTTATTTTGTGATCAAAGTTTGCAGGGGTTCGTCCCCCACCCAACCCTTTTTTTGAAGGAAAATTTAAAACCTTTTTTTGTCGTTTTACGTCTACAATTTCTGTCAACAATATCGTTTACTTCGGTTCACTTCTTTTTGCCTTTTGGGAGTCAACTTTCAAAATTTTGGGTTGGGGCTTTTCCAACCTAAAACCGTTATTCCGCAGAAAATAAAAAATCGTATTCGTTTGATTTTTCGTATTGTCCATACGTAAAGTTTCGTTGCAATTCTTTATGTTCTTTACACACATCTGACATCCTGTTACCAGCACTTTTGAGTTTCGTGATCAAATGTTTGGAGGGGCCCATGCCCCACCCAACCGTTTTTTCATTAAAATACGAAACCCGTATTCCTTCATTTTACGTCTGTAATATCTGTGCACAATTTCACTCATTTCGTTTCAGTTGTTCTTGCCTTTCGGGTGTCAGCTTTGAAAATTTTGGGATTGTCTCTTATATTAAACCTTTACATTATGTATTTTTCTTTTTTATGAAATTCTTCTTCCGGATGAAAAGATGGAAATGGTTTTCTCTGATATCTGTTTCTTGCCATTCATCTTGTTTGAACTGCTTAAGTAAGATCATTTTCTAACTTTTGATGTCATCCAACTCCGTCACAATAATAAAGTTGTCATTTTTAACAATTGGTTTTATTCTCTTACTTGCAGTTTGCCACATTGATATATTTGTAACAAAATTGAGGTTTGGTCCAACGCCTTTCGAATTCGCAACCAACCGAAGCGCCAAGCATTTTGGGTTGCCTGCTATTGCAGGAAAAGGAGAATTGCAGGTGGTAATGCACTTTTGAAATCGTGTATACATTACTTTTAAGAAGTTTATTTGTTCAAATCAGAATTTCTAAGCTCAAGTCACTGGCACTGCCCGGGAAGAATAAATTAATGTAGAATACTAGAAAGATATATTTTAACTTTTCTTTGTTCGTAGGATGCGTATTTCAATTGAAATAATAAAAAAATCCAGCTTCGCTCAAGTACTAATTGTGTTCAAAATTTCACTTCAAACGATGCAACTGTTATTTTTCGTGAAAAATGTAAACTCTTTGGACCCTTAAGAAAGATGTTTCAATCAAAATGTAACGATAAATCCCATGGTTCACCGAAGGACTAACTATTTTCAAAAAATTATTTCAAAAGGTTCAATCATTTGTTAACTCAAGTATTTGCAATTTTATGAATACAAAACAGAAAATTTAAATGCCATCTCCCCTCTTAGAAATGGAATTTTTGAAAACTTGAACATATGTGCAATGGTGTTTAATGAGGAGTATATATAAGTACATAAAATTTCATTTACCTGATTTGAAGGGGACTTGTGAGATACTCTATTTTTGTCAAATTTTGAACCGCCTTAGGATACACATTTTAATGGAAGCAATATGTTTTAGAAAAAAAATCGCTCGAGCGAAATGTTGCTTCAAAATTCATTTCAAAGGTTAAGCCATTTTCCAATGAATATGAGACTAACTATTAGATATGAAGAAGAAAATATGGAGATTTCTCCGTTAGAAGCGGAATATTCGAAAACGCTTGAATACGTATCAACATACTTTTACTACGGAGTTTTATCTTCTTTGTTGGAGAGGCTCCTGCGATAATCTAATTTTTGGATAATGTTTAAAACCTCTTCTTATGTGTAGGATACACATTTTAAATTTTTTTACGTAGGCTAAACCAGGAACCCTTCGCACCAGAAGTGAGCAGTTTACTACTGAGCAATTGTTAAAGATAACTGTTGAAGAATAATATATCGTTAGACTTCTTCCATCTGAATACAAGAAACCTACATTTATTACGCTTTCTGAAGTACTTAAATTATTTCAGCATAATTAAACAGTGTTGCAGACACACATTTGCTGCTGGATTCTCCACTGTGAACTGTAACAGACCATTTTGGCACATGGTCCTAACAGTATATTTTATGCTGTAATAGAAATTAAATTTGTCAACTCCCGTGTTATGTCTATATGAAAACCAAAGAAAGTTGGAAATAGTTTGTTTATTTAATCGATTTTATCATTTTCTCAAAGATTATTTATGTCTAGATGTGTAATATGTTAGTAAGCTTGTAGATTCGGAATAATGAACTATGAAATAAAATTTAAATTTTCTATTTAAATATTGATCGAAATTATATAACAAAATAATTATACATTTTTGTATTTTATCTATAATCAATTTAATATACAAAACGTGTGATTTTAATTAAAACTGAAGCCTTTATGAAATGTTCTGTAAGAAGAAGAAAAAAAGTAGTCGATACAGAATGTACTAAAAAAAGGATAGATGATTGATGTGTTAAGTGCCTGACATGAAAATTGTTATTGATGCCTTATAATTAAAAAGTGAAAGACCAAATACATAATATTTTTACAGGAATAGTGTTAAATCATTTGGTGCATTTAGACTGTGAAATTTTATATTATAATATTTATATTTTATCGAAGGCGATATAAATATGGTAAACATGTATGAATAAATAGTCAGGATCCCTGACAATATCTTATCACCTGAATATGTCATACTTCTCTGTCGTTTACTTATAGATATTTCGAGATGAGTAATAAGTAGGTGAAAATAAGTAGCTGTTCTTGGCAGATGATAGTATATCTGGTCTATAGTGGTGAAGCGTATTGATGGATGGTGGATGTGGCCGTATAACATAATACAACATTAGTCGCTAATGGATGTTCGTCAGGAAACTGCAATGGTCACGGTGAAGCTAAATACTTGAGGCAATGCTGTAATATATAAATGCATGGTGCCAATAGAGCCCTGTCTAGTTTGCGTGTAGCGTATTGCCCTTTTTGAAGACTTCACGTCTGTGGTATTTAAATAATTTTACAGCCTGATTGAGACATATAACATTAAGCGGCGTTATAGTGAAATGTACGTACTTCCTTCCCATACCATCATCTGGTGTTTCCTTCCTACAAGTTACATTGATAAATCTGTTAACTGCCAATATAGCTATATTTAATAGTTATCATTATTCCTCGAAGACCATCTGGAGATTCCCAATCCCGACCACATTGCTACGCACCACGACCAGGGGACTTGGCAGCGTACCTATCGATATCCACGTCAACATAAATTTTAAATCTATTTGGAACCGTCTCGTGTTGCCTTGGTGATGTAAATAGTTGTGACCCGGCATTGTGAAGGGGCGGCTACAGAACTTCATCAGGAGACAGCTAAATCATCGCAGGTATTCTACAGATAGATAGAAGACAGAACTGGGATTAGCGCTATGCACTTCGCCTATATCACAGTGAAAAAAGTCTCGAAGCGAGACCAATGGACTACTATACCTTTAGATCTCTAAAACTTCACTTTTCTTCTCGTAATGTACGTGCAAAGAAATATTCTTCAATGGTGACTGCGCTGTCGGGTAATAGGCAGGGGAAATGGTCGTTACAGAGAACGCAACCGTTGGTGGAAGGGTCAGTGTAAACATAGTCAATATGAAAACCGAACAGCCTCTATATTAAGTTCATTCCTCTAGAATTCTCCAATTTGCCCTTTCCAAACTTGTAAATTGGACAACTTATTGTGATTCTCCAAATACTTTGGAAATTATTCAGTATTAGATTGTAAGTTGTACACAAAGGAGAAGAGTAAGTTCTCAATACAGTATATCAAGAGGCCCACTTATCTCTTCAAGTTATAACTTTTTCATTACATTCATCTTTTTATTAGGTGTAACACTAATCAATTAAGAAAAATAGGAGAAATCGAAAATGGAATTTAAAACTATTAAGAAATATTAAGAGTAATGTGAAATTCTTTGGAATGGACGATATGGTAGGCAGCAAAGAAAATAATTGAAGAAACGTTAAGCAGAGGGTAACTGTAGCAATGCTTAAGGAGATGGAAGAACGCCGCAGGGCGAAAACGACAGACATAAAAAAAATACAGAAGGCTGAATAATGATTTGAAAAAAGAAACTAACAGATCAAGAGAATTGTGCACAGAGGAGATATACCAAGAAATAATGGAATTTCGACGACCTGATGAATCAGAAAGCACACGAATTACGAGGCTAAGCTAACAATGGCCTACGCACGTTTGAAATCGAAGATCAACAAGATCACGTAGTCACTGACAATTAGGGAATTGTTAAGATCTGGGAAGAAATACATAAATGATCTATACGACCAGTGAACCATTCAAGAGATATTTCGATCTAAAAAGAGAAGAGGTGGATGAAAAGGGAAAAGGACCCAGTATATAGAAAAGTGAAGTAGTATAAGTCATCAAAGACGTGAAAGGAACACAAACTAGTGGATTTACTGAAGGGATTGAGAGATATGTTTGCGTTTCATTGACTAGCCAAATACTTTACACCGTGTCAATTTAATCAAATTTCTGGAAATATTTAAAGAAATTGAGGTAAACTCAAGGGATCATTGTCTCATTCGCGAAGAATGACAAAGAATTGAGATGCGCCTGAATCTTAGAGGAATCAATAGGGTGGAGATTGGGAGAATATTGAGGTAATTACGTAGTATGTCACTCCAATTATTTAACGATTGCAATGAATGCTGATTAAAGGAAGCATTAATAGAAGTTGGAGATTTTAAGACTGAAGGGCAGACTGTTAACGTGGTTAGGTATGCAGACAACATGATTATTATAGCTAGAACCGAAGAAGACTACAGGGAATGATGGATAGAATAGTTGACACTGAGAAAAGGTATGGAATAGAAATCAACATCGAAAAGTATCAAGTCATAAGAACATCCGTGCAAACACGTCGTTACAAATCATAATAGAATTCAGGGAGCTTCTAGTGGTTGATCACTTCAAATATCTTGGAAGTCTTTTGACAAGAGATGTTAAATGCGCCAAAGAGATGAAGTTGAATGCATCTTTGGCTATTGCAATTGACAAGAGAAGATTACTCCTAAATAGCAGGTTCAACACTGGAGTAAGGAAGAAGCTGGTCAAGTGCTACATATGGAGTATTGGACTGTACGGTTCGGAGATTTGGGTATTACGAAAGTAATACAAGAAATATTTAGAGAGTTTACGAAAGTAATAGAAGAAATATTTAGAGAGTTTTGAAATGTAGTGTTGAAGAGAGATGGAGAAGAGAGAGAGTGTGTGTGACAAACGAAGATGTTTTAAAATGAGTAGGAGAGGACAGAACGCCTATAGTCAGAATCAGTCGTAGGAACGCCAGTTGGACACATCTTACAAAGGAATTATCTTTTTCTTAAAGACAGAGGAAAAGCTGGAAGGAAAAACAGGAATACGAAGAAAAATACAACTGATCGATGATTTGTAAAATAGAAAATAATATTGGGAATAGAAAGAGGAAACTGAATATCGAGAAATGTCAAAGAAACATTTTCAGATTCGAATGTAAACAAAAAGAAATATCCGCAGAACCAGATATGTACGGATCAATTTATTTCGGAGGAAACCAACATTATAATCTTAAAATCTACTTCCAGGAGTTTCCAAACTTTTTGTAGTTGAGGCTCCTCTCAGCAACGAAAATCTGAACACACCTCCTCTGTAAAAAATAAAATATGTCAACAATATAAATGCATGTCCCTAAAAGAATGACTATCACTATAATAAACTATATTTCATTTATTAATCGCTATTGGAAGTATCTCATTAACACATGTGTTATACATTGTACACACTGACTATACCTTTTAATGTTATTAGCCATTGTTAATAATTATAAATTGAAGTAAGTCAGATATTTATGTTAAAACTGAAAAAAGAGAGGGAATTTAAATATTAAAAACGGCTTTTAAATGTTGAGCAAAGTCAATAGGATGCATGAACTTGTTTTGAGTCACACAATTTATTAAATCTCGGTACATATTTTGAAATGGTAAGGCGTGCCTCTTTCTGTAGATTTATTTTTGACCTATTAATATATTTGGATTTGATCACCACCATGGTTGAAAATCCTGTTTCGCAGAGATAAGAAGGAGCACTCGCAATGCCTTTTACTTAATTCCGGATACTCATTCTTCACTGAGCTCCAAAATTCAGACAACGATGCAGAGAGAAATTTCGTGTTCAATGTGTTGTCTGAAGAAAGATCAATAAGCTGTTCCTCTTCTCGGGTGGTTCTCAGGTGGAGATATTTGGTGGATTATCTGCGTTGAATGAATTCACGACTCACTTGTTCTGTGTCCTCTCGAATTAGAAATAAAGTTGTGTTAAGTGTTAAACAATGATTTGATTTCTTCATTTAGCTGGTCCCCGGTTTCTTCTAACAACTTGCTTAGTGTAGGAAAGCAGTAACTAATGTTCCCGTCTTCAATACTCTTCTTCCAAAGCAGCAACTTCCTTTTGAAGCCTTACACGTTGTCTGACATCTGCAAAATGTCCATGTAAAGACACATTCAAAACATTTAGTTTCTCACAAATATTACATAAGTGTGCCAGCTTCTGAAGAAAGGAAGAATCGATGAAATTTTCAGCACTGCTATGATTTTTATCCCCAAGATACGAGTACGGTTGTTTCAATTCAAAAACACGAAAAATTATATTGCCGCGGGACAACCAAAGTTGCAATAATACAAGTAAGAAGTATGCTCAGCTCCCAGATGAACACACATTTCAAAAAAAAAAAAAAAAAATCTGGCTTTTTGGGGCGACTTTTCACTTAGTTCACAACTTCTATTACTAATGACAGTATGTCGTTTAAGTCACTACTGAAATTCTTGGAAGCAAGGGATTTCCTGTGTATAATACAGTGAGTCTAGAGTGCATTAGAGGCTTTCTTACGCATGAGAGTTTGTAATTCCTTCCCCCTTAGTTATTGGATTAATTATTCATTTACATCATCGGCAATGTTACTTATCCTACGACTAATTATGCTGCCAGACAAAGATACACTTTTCAGTTGCTTAGCAGCAGATTCACCAACAGTAATCGAGACTATCTCAATTGCCGCCAGCAAAATCAGTTCCTCAGCTATAGTGTGGGATTTCTTGCATTGGGCCACACGATATGCTACTTTGTACGATGTTAGAAGGGCTTTCCCGGGCACAGACATTTGCTGAGAAAATAAACTTTTATTTCGTTTCACTTCAGTTGCTTTACGGGAAAAATATATCCGGGCCTTACCTTGTAGATTGGTGTGCACAGTTTCTAAATGTCACTTCAACTTATTGGGTACCATGCTGTCTGCAGCCAACAGTTTCAAACAGATTACGCACTGAGGCCTTTCCTCATTACTGACAGTAGTATTGAGAAAACCGAAATCCAAATAACGTTCATCGTATTTCCTATACTTTCTTACTGTTCAGTGTCAAAACAACATAAATCTTGATGTCTGTTTCTTCCCAGAGTAGCAAAAATAATAATAATAATAAAAAAAAACACACAAGCTATGGCAAGGAAAGAAGGAAGAACCAAGTCAAACTGAAACATCTGAAAAATGGCTTCGACCAATGGAAATAACACAAATAAGACTATCGTGAATGGCAATAATACTTTTAAAACATTAAAACTCAAGAACCGCCCAAAAGTAATAACATAAAATTAAGAGAAAGAAAAATTAAGCTAACAGGCATCGCACGAAATTCCAAAGACATTTAAAAAGACATAAATCTACTATTCTACAGAGTAAAGTATAAGATCGTTAGTGATCATCTAAGAAGCATTATACACGTTTAAGTCACAGGTGAAAGGGTCATCCTTGATCGTGTGTGGAACAGAGGTGATACAAATGCTTAGTTCACTCTACTATGTATTACTAAACAAGAAGGATGCAAACTTAAGTATACGTGTTGCATTATAAATACGTTCTTCTCTAGGATCTTTTTAGTCCTCACGCCTCCCCTAACAACTTTCGGCGCCTCCCCAGGGAGGCGCGCCGCACAGTTTGAAAACCCCTGCCTTAGACTAAATTTACAAAAATTCCATATTTTGGAAGAGGCATAGTCCCAGGACCCACCGCTTATATGTCCCTGGCCAGAACCCACAGACGGACAAAAGGACTGGACCCCTACTTAATAATGCCACACTGGCCCAATTCGAAAACTGCGCGGATGCTTTCTTCGCAAGTCGCCCCTGTTCAATTCCCAGTGAAAGTACTAACCTCATACGCAAAGCGAAATAGTTGTTAAGATCCCCTTTAAACAGAAGGATCAAATCATATAGGCTATGTGTAGAGATATGAAAATGAAATGAAATTTTGAGTTTTACGTCCCACGGTTATGCCGATTAGGCTAAAGGAGCCAGTGATAATGAGTAATGAATGAAATGGTGGAATGAAGAAAGTGGGAGGAAACGGGAGAACCCCGAGAAAACCCACTCACACGGTGTTTGTCCACCACAAAGTTCACTTGGCGGGAGCAGGGTTTGAACCCGAGACCCTAGCACCAGAAGTGAACGCTCTACCACTGAGCCACCGCGGCCTCGCTATGTGTAGAGAGTACTACACCCCAATCAATTAAGAAAATGAAGTATCTATACGTACAATTTTGCGCAATCTGTATTTCGTAACTAATCGATAGCATTATATAACTTATTTTTCCGAGACACACTGATTCTGCCTTAGTCTCTAATTCCACATATATGAAATTAACTACTTCAAGGATGAACTCCTGCAATAAATACAAACTATGTAAAATTGCGTCAACTTGGTAGTTTCGTATATATGCCAGCCGATCTATATATATATATACACTACGGATGAAAATTAACTTTTTGCGTTTTAGCTGTTCATTTTTTTTCTCTCTCTCTCTCGTTTTTCGGTGCTATCAACTTCAGGCAGAGAAAATTGTAATTAAAATGTCGAGGAAGTTGTGGGGAAATCTGAACTGCACAAATCCGTGAATAATTAGGGTTCGAGGGAGATTTTTTTTTTTCATTCATTAAAATTAGACCAACATTGCTCTTGAACCAAGTTTGACGATCTTATATTTTCCTTATAAATTTATTCATGATGTTCTTATTTTGAATTCATTTTCTTTCCTCTTTACTTGTTGTAAAATGTTCTGTCTCGGTATCTCTTACGAGGTAAACTTAACGCGATTGTTTACTTTTGAGAAACGACGGGAGACATGAAATCCTTGTTTATTGATCGTGGAAAATAGAATAAAATTCCATGTTTTAATGGATTTACACGATTTAAGATTAAACGCTTCCTAAGCAATTTATTAACCCGTCGTATCCAAGTGGATGCTCATTGACGTCACAGTCAATATTCTCATTGTCAGTTAACTGAACGGAGGATGGAAGACACGAAACCTAGCGTTTATAAACAATCGTGAGCAGGGAAACAAACTTGTGGATTTACGAACAATTCGCCTGTTTATTTCAAGAATGACAGAACCCAAAATTCCTAACTTTTCAGGAGAAGCGTTTAAAGATTCGAAACGCAATGGAAACAAATGGGTGCAAGAACGACTAAAAGTGTTCTCTAGCGCCCAGTTCTGGAATCACATGTATGAAACTTTTACCAGAGGTAGACAGCAAGATTAGCTTTCATTTTCTGCCTATAAGTCAATAAGAGCGATTTTTTAGTTATTTTTTTGGTAATTGTTTTATTCCATTTTCGTAGCTAGTTTTCCTCCCCTCGTTTGCTCAACCTGCTCCCTCTGCCCTTTCATATTAGTAAACCCATGCTCCTATACCTTGTCACATTGTTCTGTCTGATCATCATTTCGTCCAACTAATTATCTTATACAGGTATGCCAGATAAGTGATAGGATTTGTAACCGCCATTTTAATCGAAATAAATTATGAATCCTTGTTTAACTTAATCTTCCTTACACCTAAAATAGGACAAAACAAAATAAATAAATAAATAAATAAAATCACAGAAATAAAACTGGATGGAAATTACCAAATAAAATTCTCTACTAAACAAAGAATTGAGAAATTGATGTCTACATAGGGTCTATTATTGATATTAGTATTATATTGATTCCCAGGATTAAACCAAACAATGCATAATTCCTCTATGCCACAAACACCAATTTAAATGACTGCTATTGACATTAAGGTAAAGCTGAAATTAAGTTCTTTGGTTCATGTTACTATGAACATTGTGAAAATACGGAACGAAATAATTAGAAAGCCATTTCAGTGTTATTAGTGAAACATCTTAAACGCGTAAAGAAAATAAGAACAAGAATGGCAAAAGAAGCTTTTAAAATGAGATCTTTGGTCGCTGAATAAAGAGGTTGTGAAAGATCCATCAAATTACATGTAGTATTGTTCACTGCAGTATGCGGCTTGCAATGTTCGGTCAATATGCAGCTGGCCTTAGGAAAACACATACCAATCACCTAATTTTACACTAAATCACACAACAGAAAAACAAGTAGCAGTTTCACGCATACAGCACGTAAAGGAGCTTGTTTTGTATGGTGCGTTATTCCCTCAATTAATACTGAAACCAGAAGTGATATTAGATTTCTACCACATAAAGTGTTAGTAAAGAATTAACCCTGCGTTAGGCGCGTACGTTTGTGTTGCACGAATAGGCGCGTGGGTGACATGTGTCACCCACCCATTAAAATGTATCTAGAATAAGTAAAATCATCTTTAAATGACGATTCTTTCATTTATTTGATAAAATGTTAATCACAGGTTATAGTTTTGATCGTACAAAGTGTTCTACTGAATATAACGGACTTCTGTTTCATGACAACTAGATTAATCCCAAGTATGTTACAGAAATGTCTTTGAGATGTTCTCCACACATCTATCGCTTACATTTCAAGCAACATTTCCTTGTAGTTATACCTCTTAATCTTCAGCAAGCATGGCTTCTCAAGATCGACCATTGTCTCTTCCTCACAACCGTATAACAGTCGGAGTTAACCCTTCTTCCTAATTTCAACTGCAACTTGGGAAATATTGGATAGGTGTTGCTTCTCAGACTTATTCATTTTCCAGGTGATATCCTCCAAAACAACTCCTTCGTGACAATTGAGGTGAACTGGTATTGAATTTCAGAATGCAAAGTGCATTAATTGCACATATATTTAGATCATCAAAAAATATCACCATGGGTCATTGTATTCCCATTCAGTGTTGTAGTCACTTGCACTTACGCGATAAATTCCATAATCACTCTCATCAGAACATACTCCGACTTATCTTCCTCCTCAGGCCATTGCAGAACAACATTCTTATATTGTGTTGTCTTCGTCTTTCGGCGTTTTGCATTTTACTTGTTACGTATATAGGCGCGTGGTTGACAATTGTCACCCAAATACGCAGCTGCAAAGAGAATTTGTTTCTTACAAACTGCAGACGGGAAACAAAAGTGTACTACTGCCACTTCAATAAACATCAACAACCAACCTTCAGCTACTGAAAGGCGCAACTCAGAATACCAATACACAGCGTTGCAAGTTCGAGACAAAAATCACTGGGGGACACCTGTCACCCACGCGCCTAATCTAGGGTTAAAGATGAAAATCAAATGTAATTTTAGGACGTTTAATCACTTGCACGAAACCGTTTCTCTCTATCTCCAGTTGTTTTTACTCCCTTGTAGATCAGTATCGAAGCCGGAAATTAGGGTGGATTTCTATGACTTTTGGCTATAGTACTGAGTTAAGTATGGATATCAAGAAGTAAGTATTCTTAGGATCAGAGCCATAGCAAGGGGGGCGAGCGGGACGGTCGCCAAGGCCACTGATAAAGGAAGAGGGCGCCGAATGAACAAGAAGAAAGGAAAAGTGTTGGAAATGAGAAAACGACGTGTCGCCCCGAAAATGTATTAGCGCCCTTTTAAATCAATATTGTTGTCGATTTGCAAAGACAGATTTATTAATAATTTTCTTGCTCGCTCCGCTCGCAACTCAAACATTGAGAGTCACAGTAACTTTTTACTTATTACCTAAAGAAAGTTATTATATATGATTTGTTAATGACACCGTGATATACAAGGTACCGAGTAATTTCTTATAGTGTACGCAGGAGCGTTTTCAAAATCAGAAACCTTATTTCTGGAGCTTTGAGACCAGAGCCCAATTTCTAACATTACCCTGTGCTTAGACGACTACTACCTATCCAATACCACCAATCGCGTCCAATTCCATGTTTAGAAGGGGAATAAGTCCAAACTTCAGGACCTCCATTTCTGGGGCTTCGAGACCAGGACCCAATTTCTGACATCACCACTGTGGACGGACGACCCAGACCTTTCTTACACCACCACCAATAACTCAACGTTTAATAGGCAAATAGAATGGACCCGAATCCAAAACTTCGGAATCCCATTTCTGGAGTTTTTAAGCCAGGGACCGATTTCTGGCATTACTCTGTGCTCAAACGACTAGAATCTTTCCAATGTCATCACCCGCGCCAACAACTCCATATTTAAATGAGGAATAGAAAGATCCCAAGCCTAAAACTTCGGGACCTAATTTCTGGGGCTCCGAGGAGAGGGTTCGATTTCTGACACCACAACTGTGCTCAAGGGACCATGACTTTTCCAACGCCACCATCCTCATCCAACAACTCCATGTTTAATGGTCAAATAGAACAGACCCGAACCCAAAATCATCAAATAGTTCCTGACTATTTTGTCTCACAGATGGGCAAACACATAGATAGCGTAAATAAAGCAGTTTTGGTAAATAACTCCTTAAAAATTGGATATATCAATTAATGTGTAGGTTTAAAAAATAATCCAGAGAAAATGCCATCAACCACATGTTAGTATCGAGAGTTGAAGCTACTTGTTCCAATTATTGTGGTTGTCACGAACCAATTATTTCATTATATCGTATAGTCCCTGTTTTAAAAACTGCCAACAGTAAAAAAGAAAAAAAAAACAAGAAGAAAAAGGAAAAACAGCTCGCTCCACAGAAGATAGAATGCACATTTAATACTTCGCAAGCAAGTACAATATTATTCACACATTTTCGAGAAAAACAGTTTGATCACTTGATTTGTAAAGGTATCCAAGACAGTTCTGTCGCTTTTTCACCCACCACCTTCGAACATCGATATCTCACCTAAGACGTGCCTGGAAAATCAAAAATAGTCCCCTCAGCATCGATGACCTTCTGTGAATGTTCTGAAAGCCATGGATTCCATCGCGGTACAATTTGGTGGGTCGTAAAGCGAAGAAGGTATCAAGTGCATTTTGCACCTCTACTATGGATTTGACTTGGCGTCCTCTAAGGATACTGTCCAAGGAATGGAAGAGGTGATAATTCTACGATGAAATGTCCGGGGAGTATGGCGGATGCAATAGTGTTTCCCGGCGTAGAATGGTGTCCCAGGTCATCCTAGCCAAGTGGGACTTAGCGTTGTCCTGTAACAGGAGGACCCCTTTGCGATTGAGAAGTACTGACTCCAGGGTTTTGAGTTTTTCTTGAACACGGCTAAACTGCTGACAGTACACGGTGCATTGATGCTCTGAACAGCTGGTAGCAGTTCCCGATGCACGCTGTCGCGAGCAGTCCAAACACACAGGATGATCTTCTGGTGCAGTGCTGGTTTCGGCTGTTTTGGAACCGGTTCATGGGATGCTAACCAATGACGACGGCGTCGTAGAGCTTCATATAGGACCCACTTCTCATCACATGTCAACACCCTGTCCAGAAATGGCTCCTTTCTCAGACGAGGTGGCAAAGAAACACAGGTGCCTTCTAGCCTGGAGTGAAATCATGTAAGACCCATCAACCCAACTTGGAGCGCTTCCGAAGTTGATGGAGGTGCTGCCGAGTGGTTTCTCCACTCATGCCGAATTGTAGTTCCAGTTCCTCACATGTCCGGCCAATGTTCGCCTCAATTGCTGCTAAAGATCTTCATTTTGTATATGTGTTGGTCTTCCGGCAAGTGGTGCGTCTTCGAGTGTTTCGTCACTGTCCTTAAATTTGTTAAACCACCGCTGCACTGTCCGTGTAGTCACGACACCCTCGCCAAAGGCCTGGCATATCTTCTGCCCAGCTGCAGTGGCGTTAGACCCAATTTGAACTCGTCCAGCATACACGCCCTTATAACTACGCTCTGTGGAGGTCTCATGTTCACTTTGTCCTTACGCAAGTTCACGGTGTAACTGAACTGCTATAACCAGCTAATATGTTGGATATATCCACACCAGCAATTGACCTTCGCCTTATCTCCATTCGCATTCAACTTACGGCGTGAGGGCTAATTGAAGACAGACCTCCACAAAAAGCGAGAGAATTTTCTTGGTTACCTTTATAGTTTTCTAGAAGTGCAATATTAACACACTCGCTAAGTATCTATTTCTTGCACACAGGAGTACCGAATTAACAAATATGCTGAATTATTGAGAAGACTTATTTATTTTATTTATTTATTTACTTTTGTATTTACATAATTATACAGTAATACACGTATTTATTTACGCGATACTGCATGTTGAATTCATAAACACATATTGGTATACCAAGCTTTTACTTACAAATGTCGTATAGGTACTAGGGATGGGCAAAACTGGTTTTATGAAAACCGGAAATCGGTTTCTAGAAAAAGCGAAACCCAAAAAACATTTCGTTTTAAAAAACGGTTCGGTTTTTGACCGAAACCGGATTGGGTTTCTCCAAAAATCGGTTTCGGTATTCTTCAAAATTGGTTCGGTTTTCACCGAAACTGGTTTCGGTGAAAACTTTTGGAAAACAAAACTATTTATGTGGAAATAGAATCGGTTTCCGGAGAACAACGAAACACTATTCTGGTCAGAAATAGAACCAATTTTGGAAAAAACGAACAGGTTTTGAAGAAAATCCGACTTCGGTGAAAGACAGTTTTTTTTTTTTAAAAAATTAAAAACCGACTTCGGTTTTCCTGAAAACCGAAAAACCGGTTTTTGTGCCCACTACTAATAGCTACTACAATAACATAAGTTGAACACAAATAGCAGCACAATGCAATGTCACTCCGCGGTTTCTTGTGTTCGACCTTCGAAATAATGCGTTTTGAAATTGAGCTTTTCCACGCTTTTGGGAAAACATAGTTCTGAAACTATACAGTTATTCCTTTCACAGGACCATATGAACTTTTGGTATGAGAAATCACATCTTTCAGTTATCGTTATAATTCATAAGCATCTTGTATACTTTTTTTTTTAAAAAAAAGAAAAAACTATTCAAAATGCTTACTATTTTATAGATATCACTGTGGATCGTGTTCTTTGAATACCAAGAAACAAGTTAATGATTGAATTCGACACTTCGACACTTATGCAGAGTCGTTTTGACGTATGATTAGAGTCATACTAAAGGCCTGACTACTGCAGGAAACTATGTTAGTCGAACACTTTAATATGTGACTAATCGCGCATCAGAACGACTCTGCGTAAGGCCCATAGTATTTATCAAATGCGATGAAAATAAAACATGATACCTGGAAATCAAATTTTAAGAAATCACCCATTTTTAATCCCATTATAGCTTATGTTTGGATTGGCAAAGTCGAGCGTTCTGCTGTAATTCTTTTTACAGGCTAACTATTGTCATGCAAACTTGTACTTCAAAGGTCTCATACGCTAGCGTGAAAGAAGTATGAGATAAGAAGATTATGGGAGGCATTATTTTTAATAAAAAGAAATCAAGAGATTATTTATTTGTACTGTTGCTTATTTGATAGACTAACTAGTGTAGTACAGACACATCAGTTCACAAACAACTATCCATTTGTTTCCATACTAAACTTTCAATTCAATCAAAAGCTTATTAGTTAGTTATTCTAGGATATAGGATTGTGGTGACACGAAGTCTTATTACGTCGTATTTCCTAATGCAAAGAGAGAGAATTTTATACTTTGTGTATAAAATAAACTAACATAAAATCTAATTCAGTTTCTTGTAGTTAATATGCTTGTAGCTAACAAAATAAATAAATATACTTCCACTGCTTGAATGCGATGATGAAATAAGAGAAATATATTTGAGAATTTTAATTAATCTCTTAAAATATTTTCCCCCATTGATCGTGAATTTATTAGAACGCGCTGATGGACGTTATAGAGTAGAATTGTAATATTAGTATGTGCGTAAAGTTACTACACACAATAACTTCAACGAAAGCTAATTTTAAACTTCCAAACTATGCTATGGAAGTTTGTGTGTTATAGGATGACGTTGTCCGTTTTTCCGTTGTCGACAGGTACCAGACCACAAATAGTAATAGATATCGAAATGAAAGTTTCCCCAATCTATTCAGCGTCCAAAGAACAGATTCCATTTCCTCCACTAACCCTCTATTCAATCCAAAAGTGGTTCAAATTAGCCATTTCCGGTTTCAACACTTACCGCCATAGAACCAAAATGGTGATAGATAGCAGGAAGTGGTTTTCTGTGACCGATTCAGTATCAAAAGAGTATACCGTGACAACCCAGAACGATTTATCAAAACCTGAAATGGTTCAAATTTACTACTACTTCCGGTTTCAATATTTATTTTCATGGAGTAAAAACGGTTAGAGATGTTGAGTTGCGCTTTTTTTGAAATCTGATTCAGCTTCCCAAAAATAGGTTCCACCTTCTCGAATAACCTTCTATTCAAAGCAGAAGAAGTTCGAATTAATGGTTTTCGGTTTCAATCTTTAATGCCATAAAACACAAATGGTAACATATGGCGATAAGCAGTTTTTTGCAATTGATTCAAGGTCTCAAGAGTACATACCGTCACAACCTCCAAAACTATCTAAACCGGAAGTGGTTAAAATTTAGTAATAGCTACTTCTAGTTTGAATATAGATTTCCGTGATCTTATTAATCTATTCAGGGTGTCTATCGGTCATGAAAGTCCCGAAATTAGAAAACGGTCCTGAAAGTCAAGAAAAAGTCACAAAATTTAGCTTTTGGGTTACGACTTTTTTAATCTGTACAAATATAAGTGCAGACTGGAAAATTTTGTTCTATAAAACGTCAAAATTCACCATCAAAAATGTCTATGGTCGGCTTTAGACGCTACCAAATGGAAGCAAAGTACACTATCGCATGCATGAAAATTCGGCCTAATTCGCACCCAAATTCGCTCTTTAGAATGTTAAGAAATGTTATGGTTTGGTGAAGAAAAGGTCACGAAAAAGTCACTAAATTTGATTTTGGAAGTTTAGTCGACACCCTGCTATTGCAACGAATAGTTATATACGTAGATGTACTACTTTGAGTATTGAATTCCCATAGTTTGGAAGTCTATCGTCGTTTCACACTGTAAAACGATAATCACTTGGTTCATTATTATTATTATTATTATTATTATTAACAATAGATAGCTAGAGCTATTATCTCAGCCGAGTGGAGTCAATCAGTTGCAGTGGCGCAAAACTGTCTTCAACATTGAGGAGGGGGGAAGACCGTTCCCATAATTTTTTTAAGCGATGTTCAAAATATTAATAAAATTGTAAAACAATGCTGCTGAGGATCAGGGAAGCAGAGTTGTCTTCAACATTGGGTGGTGGGCAGATTTGAGGCTTATTCAGAGGTAACATCAATTTCATCTCACTTTCCTTTGTGACAATCGGACACAAATCATCACATTTCTTTCCAAAAAAAAAAAAAAAAAAAAAAATTCAAATCGGTTATTGGAGGGGACAGCCCCTCCAGTTTCAGTTCATCCCCCCGGGATTTGCGCCGGTGATCAGTTGACATCTTCACAGATAACGGCGACTTTAATTATGGCTATCTGTATCCCATTTTCTACTACTGAAATGAAGATGTTTATCAGTTCTGTAGTTTTCGAGAGTATGAAGACAAAATCATTTATAAACTTAATAAGGATATGACTTTCTGTACAATACCAATTGCTAAGTTCAAACTGATAATGTCATATACCATCATTAAGTTCTTTATTATGATGCTAGGAAGGCGATAGTAAACAATATGGTTAATGAGATATAGCCCAAAACTATAATTAACGCTTAAATCTTATTTTCTGTTTAACGACAATTCAGTCTAAAAGGTAAGATATATTACTTGATAGACCACATCAACCTAAACAAGATGACATGCTGGGCGGTTCGTTGTGAGTTTTCCAGAAAACGAAAGAGAACGTAATGTTGTGGCGCTAAAAATAGCTGACAGTTTTATTTACGTATATACTGTATATGTAGCGAAATACGTATATACTGTTAACTAGCAGATTCTTTGTTTTCTCCTAATCGTAAAATACATACTCTTTATGCGCACCAACCTTGTCCTCGCTCGAAATAAATAACTATTAAAATGAGGGCGGCAAAAAATTTGGATTGTAACGGATTAATTAATACAAAAATTGCTGTATATTTGTGAAATACATTAGACTGGTGCGAATGAAATCCTCGCCCATAGGTGCTTCATTCCCAAACGTAAAAAACAAAAAGAGAGAACTACGATCTCTGGCTAATTAAAATAGTCGCTCTCTGCAACTACAAACTTTTGTTACCGCCTAATCGACGTGACAAAAGAAGTCTGTAGTCTGCAATGTGAAGAAGCCTTTAACCGCGCATTTGACACACCGATCATCACAGAAGGTCTTCCTTCACAAAAAGTGATCAAGATGTCGAAAGAGGTGGCAGTCAGTGGAAGAGCTATCGAGAAATACGGTCGATGAGAAAGGATTTCATATTGCAACATATGGAGAGCCTGGGTCGTTATTTGCGAGACAGCACTGTCGTGCAATACGAGAACACCGTGTTTCTTTATCATTGCTGGATATTTGGCAGACAGAAGGACAATAGATCACTCTCACCATTACCTACCATACCAGCAACAACACCTGAGGATGTTGGAAACAATTCTGGATGTTGATCATGATTTAACCATTGTCTTGAACGCTACGAATCTTATAGCATATCCATTTTTCATCTGAAGTAACAACCCGATGCAGGAAACTTGCTCGGTTACTCATTACACCCAGAGAACCGCACACCACTAGACAGCGATTCTTCTTGGTTGGTGTCAACTCAAGTGACACTCATACAACATTTTCATCTTACCTATTACATGGAGGTGTCGAACGACAGTGGTATAGTAAATGGCTAGCTAATATGCAATTGTACAAACTATAACGAAGTGATAGTTCTTTTGTCCTCCATATAAATCCACGCTGTTGGCATGGTATATTGCACCCAATTTCAACAAAGTAAATTTCCACGTTCAGCGGGTTTGCATATCCAATCTCCTAACTACAAAAAACATTTAAGATCATTTCAACACCAATCATCTGTGGAGCCTGTAGTCTTGTCTGGCTGGAAGGTATAACTGGAATCCTATTTGTTGCAGGGTGAGGTAAAGTTGAAATATGGGGCAATGGGACTCGAGGAAAAAGCGTCGGATATCTGGGCGATTATATAAAAGATCGAGAAGTAGGTGCGGATCCAGCCTGGGATGTTTACTTACTCTCTTATCCAAAAAGGTTAAATGCAGAAATTGGAAGAGCAAGATTAAACTCTGGATGATGAGAAGGAGGAATCTCGGGGAATCATTTATCAATATGTTGTATTCTGTGGACAATGTAAGCAGAATTCACCTTCACAGACTCAGATTCTGTTGATTGTGGGAGGTTATTGATATCTCTGCAACTCTATTTTTCTTTTTCTCTTCTGCATCAATCCTCCTTGAGTTCCTTCAGCACTTCCAGTTTACTAACTTCTACATGGTTCGACACAGTGCATTCTTACCTTGCTGCAGCTTTTCTTGCTATCTTTCTTTCCTCCGATTTGATGATAGTTTACTGGAGGAAGTTGAGTATGTTTCCTCAGCCAGAAGTTCTGCACAGCATTCAATGACAGACGAAATTATCTTGTCTTTCGATGGTTTGCCTCAACCAGAGGAAGTCTCCTTCTCGTCGCTAGATTCCTATGTGGCTTCTTCGAATACGTGGTATACTTTCCATTGTGTTCCACATTATACTTTTAGCATATCAAGTGGATCTAAGACTTTACTAACAATTTTGCCACCTGTTACAAGTATTTATTTGTTTATTTGCATAATGTTTTGGGGGGACTGTCAGTAGCAGCAAAAGCAAAACCAGATACAGATGCAGATGCACTTTCTGCGGCCTCCTCGCAATTAAATTCGCCCAAGAGTATGACTCAGTCAATCTACTACTACAAAGTACCTATCTAGATATTAAGTTCACCATATTGTTTGCAGCGGTCTAATACTTCTTTGATACTTTGGGCAATTCACGAACAAATAGGCGAGCAGGCGACACGGACGAGGAATCGCATTCGAAACTCGTGGTATTTTGCATAATTTAATCTTGCCTCGAAATTTCTACAAAGATCGTAGTCAATGCAAAGGATTCATTTGTAACGAAAGTATAGTACAGTGAAATCACAATCCTTACAGCACACTTCAGTATGTACAATATTCTCTTTCTGTGAAAAATATTCTTCCATCCTTGGTTTCGATATGGTATTCAGAACAAGATAAAACTTTCAGACATTAATTTGTAAGAACTATCGTCACTTCATAAAAGAGATCATCGTTCTCAACATCTTTCTATTTCATATCAAAATCTACAGTCTTCAATGTGATGCAGACGTATCCAAGTTTCTCCTTTAGATGTGGAAAAATATCCATATTTTCTTGGTAGTGCTCAAGCTTACGAAATACTTGACGAATAAATGTCAGTCTATTACCTGATATCATATGGCTATGCAATCGGCACCAATGAGTCACTATACCTTCCTTCAAAGAGAAGAAATTTGTTTCAAGTGTTAATATACTGAGAAGTGACTGTATATCACTAGCAGATCCAGAAATGTCGTTTCCAAAAGGTGAATTGCCTCTGGGACGATGAACATAGGATCCGTATACAGAATGTAAGCTTTACATCCAGCAAAAAGAACAAAGTTATACAACATACAATTAACAAAAATAACATCACATTATATATATCTTCAATAAATGATGTAACAAATGATATACGGAATAAGATTTGTTGTATTATTTGGGTAGTTTTTGTGTATTAAACTGTAGGCCACGTTCTATGTAGCCATGCTATTGAGAAAAATCGTAAATATAATATCAATCAATCAACTCAAATTTCACAGATGAAATACGGTGGTGTTTTCGCTAACATAAGACATGCCGAAAACTCAAGTATTCATTCTTGCTTTCTTTCTTTTCTGATTAAGATGAAAGAAATATCGCGTCTTATGCTCGGTTTTGTATCGCATCCCTATTCATTATCTGTATCACACCCCTATCCATTTTCTATATATAGAGTTTAATTCCAAAGAGCTTGAGTCGTCTCAACCTTTTTTGTATAGTTGTTCATGCAGAGGATAGGTCCTTCGATGCTACGAGAAATATCTACAGTTCAAATGAAATTCCTGTATAAATACCAGATTTGGGTTAGGCTCTGCCAGGCTTGTGTCACAGACTAGGTCGATCAAAAAAAAAAAGTGTTTCTGTTCCCTAGTATTTAATGCTCAAAGAAACAAAAAAAAAATGAAGGAATGGTCGCCCCCTTCGCTATTCTTATGGATCCGCCACTGTTCTATATTCATTCTATGACAATAAAAATAATAAACTCTGTTAAAGATATTAAAGAGGATGACGCGATTCCATATATAGGATATTCTGTAAGAAACGCTACATATCGTTTTATTAAATCAGCCAACATTTCTTTCCTGTTGTGCACGTTGCATAGTAGCAAGGCAATATCACAGGTTTTAAATAGAATATGGATAGCTAGCCTTAAAGTGGCCATTACCCGTGACGTGAAGATGTTAACGGACCAGTATCAACGAGTTCGGGCTAGAAAATGGTTCTAGTTATATATTGCAAAAGACAATTGAAACATTCACTTTCGTTCAAAAGTTATCGTGTGAAGTAAACGGGCAGACGGACGGACTACCATTACAAATCTTACAAGTCTCAGTAGCAAGATTCTAATAATTTATCTTTTCATGCTTTGTACTTTTTTTAATTACACTAAATCCATTTACATAAACACTTATATATGAATCCATCTTTTGTTAAAATTTAATTTGCAAAGTAATATGTTCATTTGTATTTGAAAATTCAATTATGGCATTCCAGTAATAATTAAAAATCCAAGACTTTGTCAACTGTTCTTAAAGACACACTGAAACTATTATAAACATGTATATAACCGCACTGCACTGACTCGTACAGCTATCTTCAATAAATGGTATGACTGTATAAGTGGTTTATCAGTGAAAATTATGGATTTGTGTGTGTCAAATAGCACCTGACAAGTTGGTGGTGTGCTCCACTGAAATGAAGGTTATTCATAATGAATGTATACATTCACTTTCACGTTTATACTGACGTCATAGGCTATTTCCGAAGACCAAATAACTAATTAATGATGATGTATATGACATGGTTGAAAGTCGCGTTTTTAAAAAGCAATTTCTAAATCGAGTGCTTGTTTTCACGTTTTAAAACTGCTTTCAAATATTATAAGATGTCTATAATAATACATATCACCTATCTACATAGTATCCATTTTTTCTTATTGGTACTTTCGTTTATTCAACTGGTTTCTTACTAGGAAACAGCGTCAAGTGAAATGACACAATTTTAGAGAGAACCCTAGTCTAGTAGTGATAATACAAAGTAACCAAGAAAGTTCGTCCAATTTGGAAATGCCCAGAGAGAAAACCATATAGAGTGTTTAGTATTTTTTCATACACATCTATTGATTGGTGCCACTAACGTTGCCCCAGTGCTCGTGAAGCATTTTTGTTTGATCGTTCATGCGGATCCGCCAGTTTCTGCCACTAATCGGTGTCACTGTTTTCTCTCACGCAACTTTTATCTGACATTTTCAATGTCCTCCACTCGAGAAGAAGCATTGTCTTAAATGGGAGCATTCGTTCGGAGACGCTTCAGTGGCCACCACCACATAGGGTTACTAATGTACCTTTGGTAAGAGGTCGACTTGGATTACTGGTCAAAGGCGAAAAATACCAATTGTTTATGGGTTAAAATTTACCTTATTATATGCCATGTACTGGAGTTTTCGATTGTATTAAAACAACTGTACACTATACCTATATTTTGTGTTACAATGCAGTATTATCTCACTTATTTACGCGGGCCTGTAGAGTAAAGAAAAATAAACGAGGAAGTAAGGTACTAGGAACAGATTGTTGCTCCTTGTTTATATTACTACAATTCCATCTTCTAAATTATCTTTGTAATCCCTGATCTTTCTCTAACGTGCCCTTGGGAACTAGCTACTTGCCTGTTTCCTTATTTGTGTATTAATCATCCTATTTGCAGCCACCCCTATTTGCTAAATAAAGTATTTCCGGATCTATGTTTACTAGGGCTTATTCTTATATTATATTTTTCCCTTATGCATTTTTTTCTTTTTGAGCAGCAAGAGAAGATGTATATTCTTACTAGTAGCGGCCATTTTTCGATAAAATGTAATGATGCGAGACGATGGAAATGCTACTACGAACCCTGAACTCTCAAACCAAAAGCGTACCATACACACTCACATGAAGAAAGGTATGTTTATATGTGTTTCTTCGTATTTCTTGTGTCCTGGCAAATCCATCACACAAAGGATAAAGGTAGTTGGGAGCTGAAAGATAAAAGAAAGAAAAAAGAAAAGAACCCAAGAAAGTATCGGTGGCTGTTATTAGTTGTTTGGTTCATATTTCGGTTCATACTACAGCGTGGTCTGGGAGTGTGTGAACCCCTAATTGGTGTTTTCTGACGGTTTTAGGTTTTACCCATATTTGTTTGGTAATATTGCTTGGCATTGTCTGGCAACATTGTACTTGTATCATTTTATTAAATTTGTATCATTTTATTGTATTCAGACGTTTTCTGACCGCTGGATTGGAAGAGGTTGTGCATCTTCACCAGCTCCAGGAAGTCCTGATCTGACGACACTAGACAATGCTCTCTGTTGTTTCATAAAGCAACAAGTAAGAAACACTCGATATTACACAACGCAGGAATTACGAGCAGCTATGGAACACGCCTTCACTCTCGTGACTACGGAGTATCTCCGTAAAACATCTAAGAGAACTTGGCGCAATATTCAGCTGTGTTATAACATGGATGGTGATCATACCGCTGTTTATGACTCTTAAGACTTGAAGGTAACTATGTGCAGACATTCTACCATAACTAATAGTATAGTGTAGAAACTAAAGGGGGTATGTCCACTTCCGGCCACTTTTTGGAATCACTTCTGTGCTTGTGTATGAAAAGCTGGAAAAGCGATAGGGGGTTAGCGTAACTATTGACCTATATAATATTGACCTATTAACTATTGACCAATATAAGCACGTTGCACACACACACACACACACGACACACCAACCACAGCTAATCCAGTGTCGAAGAGAAATGAGACAAAGACATCGAAGCAGCTCTTTCGCAGTTGTCTGCTGCTAAGTAAGCCTGTCAGAGGCACATCAAATCAGAGTCGAATATGTCAGGCATTTGGAGAAGATGGCGTGAACGAATATATCTTCAGGCATTGTTCCAGAAGTTTAAGCTCAGCAGATCTGTGGAATAACCATACGTGTTAGATGACGAAACTCTGGAGGCAGCTATCGAGGACAGCAATCAAACATGTAGAGAATTTAACGAATATTCCCAGGTTTGAGAAGGAAAAATATTTCACCTGTGCCACATACGGACATTAGAGTGTGCCGAATTTCTTTTTGTTTTGATTTTCGGTTATGAGTAGCGCGAAAAAGAAACAATTGGTGGCATTAAGTTCACAAAACTATTTTTAGGACAACTCCTTGGTTTGTCGAAAACGCCTTGCAGTTTCTCTTAAACTTTATGTTCGAAATGTTTCGTTTAAACTACTTCTTAAGATGCTTTCTATCTTGGAATGAGACTCCACTACTGGAAAAATATGATCTTATCCTTAAAATAGGTCTGGAGTCAATTTTGAACTGTTCCTTGAGTGACGATTCTTGGATGCAAGCATCCTTACCTGTTGGATTAGGTCTTGGTATTCGACGAACCTTTGATATGACGATTCCTACCTTTTTAGCGTCCTACCACGGATCTCTTCGTTTAATCGAGGCTCTCCTTCCACAAGGTTACTACCTGGACCCAGATGAAATAGTTCAAGAAGGCTGAAGTAAATGGATAAATATAACAGATACGGACCTTCCAGAAATCAGCAAAAGAGGTTTTCAGGCATCTTGGTACACACCAATAGCAGCACATTTTCATGAACTTCTTTTACAATCCGTTACTGTTCCAGAGGATAAAGCTAGGCTTCTTGCTGCGTCATCCCCCCATGCTGGGGCATGGGTAAATGCGTTACCTACCCCCAATTAGGTCTTCACATGTCTAATGAAACCTTTCGAATCGCAGTAGCCTTAAGACTAGGTTCAGATGTTTGTGAGCCACATCGCTGTCCAGCTTGCGGGGATCAAGTTACCCAACGCGGCCTCCATGGCCTCTCATGCATGAAGAGCATTGGCAGGAACACCAGACATTCATCTGTTAATGACATCATTTTGCGAGCCCTCACAACGGCAAGAATTCGTTCCATTCGTGAACCGTCAGGCTGTTGTCGTTCTGATGGTAAACGACCTGACGGCATGACATTAATACCTTGGATGAGAGGAAAATCACTAGTTTGGGATTTTACATGTTCGGACACATTTGCCCATTCAAGCCTCCCATTGACTGATATGAATGCTGGAGAAGTTGCTAGAAGTAGAGAGGCAGAAAAGGAAAGGAAATACAACAATCTCCTTGACAAATCTATATTTGCTCCAATAGCCATCGAGACCAGTGGGGCATGGGGTTCTAGAAGCCTTGATTTTATCCGAGAGGTAGGCAGACGCCTATCTATCGTTTCTGGAGATGTTCGTTCAGCGTCCTTCTTATACAACGTATATCCATTGCGGTCCAACGTGGCAACGTTTCGTCAGTTCTTGGTACGTTGCCGCCTGGAAGGGAACTAGGAGATATTTCTTCTCTAGTAGAGTAAAGCGGGGCAAAAGGCCGCACTTAATGTTCAGCATGCTATTGCTGCTATACCAAAAACAATATTAAGATGATGCATAATTGTTATTTTTCCCGAAAGCCATGTGAAATGAATCTTTTTATAAAGCATATATAAATATGATAAATTAATGTATAATCAAGTGTAATTGACATATTATAAGTTAACAGTTTACACTGCTGGCAATTTTAACGTTTTATTTCTGTACGTAATGTAGGCTATATATTGAAGTTCAGTGTTCCAAAAACATAAGCTATTATTAAGTATTATTTAGGTTCTATGTACTTTAAAATTTAGATCTTTTAGCTTCTTTTGCGTTCGGAAGCAACGCGAAGCAGGGAGGTAGATGTACGGCAAATTCTGACCACTCTCCGACCCACTGAATGTTATATTCAGAATAATTTTCCCCGTTTACTCTACGAAGTCCTTCTTCGAGGTGAGTTTTGGCTTTGTCTGTTTTTCTTGATTACAGCTTTGCTCTGATGAAGGCATCACTTCCTTCATTTCTACAGATCTTCGAAGCAGCTTATGTCACAATTTTAACCGTTCTTTCAACAACCTAACTGACTTAGAAACAAACTAAAGTTTCTTTCAACATCGATCCTGAATTTATGTTGTCTCCAGTTTCTTCAGATGATAGACTTTTCATGATTAGAGGCTCACTGATATCCGTTGAGGTCCAGTTGATCCAATGATAGTACTCCTGTGCCTTGAAGTTTAGCTTTGTAACGTGGAATTGTCGCACTTCGCTGATATTTTTTCTTCTTTTTATCGCTTAATTTTAAAATTCTTCTCCATGTCTATCTACTAATTTCTTGGTTTTCGCCAGTTGCCATTGCTACCAGTAAATTCTCGGCATGAGCATAGTACCCATTTGTCTAAACCACTGACTACATGGTCTTATGCAGGTCATCAAAGAGAAAAATGTTAAGCGTTGAACAATCTTCCACAGATATCTAGGTCCATCTGCGCACTCCGACTGCATCGAGTGGATTTCAACCGATATCAGCGAACTTCCTATCACGAAAAGTCTGCCATCAAGAGAAATTGAAGACAACATACTGTATATTCAGGATCGATGTTAGAAGAAATTTTATTCTGCTTCCTAAGTCACTTGTGTGCTGTTGAAAGAAAGGTTAAAATTATAACAGAAGCTGCTTCGAAGGCAAGTAGAAATGAAGAGATGCCTTCATCGGAGCAAAGCTGCAATTACGTAAAAATGCCAAAACTCACCTCGAAGAACGACTTCGTAGCGTAAAAAAAATCAGGGTGCAAAGGTGGCAGGGAACTCGCCTTTATAGTTACCTTCTCGTGGTGAGTTCTGGGTTCTCTCTCGTTGCTTCCGAAAACAAGCCAAAAGCTGTACATTTTTAAAGCACATAGAACCTAAATAATACTTAATCTGAGCTTATTTATGCATTGAACACGCCAAACATGAATATACACGTAGATACAGCCTAAAGTAACAAAAAGTGGAGAAAAGTACATGTCATCACCTTGTAAGCGTTTCTCATTTATTTCAAATTTTAAGAACCTTCTCAAAAGATGCGTTAGGAGCCAATTAAACGGCTAAACTCTTTTGTTGAGCGAAAAAGGCATACTTGTTCCTTTACAAGGGTAATAAAACTCATTAGCAACTGTCTTCTGAGAATCCTCAGTACGGTTGCTGAAGAAACATGTGTGTGTGTGTGTTTGTGTACTGGCGCAGTATCTTCCTTGGCGCAATGGATGAAAAGGCATATGGGAGTGGTATGTATATTGACCCAGCCCCAATCACAAAGAATATCCCCTTAGAGAAAGTGAAAAAGGAAGCCGGGAAAACTCTAACCCAGACTAGTTTCAGTATCATAAGTAAAAGAAAAATATTGCTTTCCCAAAAGTAAGAGAGGAAACATTGCTCGTTGAAAATGTTATTGTAAAACAAACAATGTTTGTTTTCTTATCTATGAAATTGTCGGGAAAGATGGAAGGCCCAGAGGCAAAAGGACTAAATTTGTTAGGAAATGGAAGATAGTTCGCATAGAATTCTTGGCCATACGACTGACCCTGCATGAGTGTTATCGCGTACTGAAGGTTTTCTAGGATTTCCACCAGAAAGCAGTTTATTGCGGGCAGAAAAAAAGAATTTCAAGTTCAACTTGCAGCTATTCTGTTTGATAGTTCACCAAGTCTAAACTCATGATAGATAGGCTTGTGAGGAATACTACCCGTATATCGCAAAACCGAGAATAATTCCTGTCCGTTATGAAAAGATTATTGAAACGTCTGGGGGTAAAAGGACTGTCCGCGTCCGTATCAGAGTGTCCATAAAAGGGAGAGTTTTGTACCATAAGGGAACATATAGTTTTGCCGGGACAAGAAATGTGTCCGTGTTATAAAGGTGTCCGTTAAGGAAGGTTTCACTGTATTTGTAATGTCCACAGAAACTTACAGCCTTTCTTTTTTTCCTTGACCAATTTTGCTTTTGTATGTCGCTTCAGTACAAAATGCATACGCTTTAGTTTTGCACCACTCTCTTCTTTAATAATTCTCTATATCATTTTATGTTTATGAATATTTTTCTGTAGAAACTTCTTTTGAATCCTTGTAAACGCATAAAATCACGTATTAATTTTGACGTGTTGGCCTTTAATGTTAGGACGATCTTCCCATCTGTAGGTTCTGCTCCCTTCTCATGAATGAACTACCTTTATGTGAGTAGTTAACTGTTGAAAAGAAACTGCACGTGAATGCAATTGCTAAATTATGAGGAAGTTTGTATATACAGTATAAAGCAGCATGCCGAGAAGGGAGAATCTGCAATGTTTTAGTCTGTTTTATTTTACTCTACAATAAAAATAAATTTCAAACTTTATTTTCGTTGTACTATATTTGGCACCTTAAGCTTAATACATAGCCCTGGCTTGTGTCTGTATTTCACTCTCCTGATATGAAGAATGAAAAGTTCAATTAAAGCACTCTTTTAGGTTTCATATTGTGGCATTGAGAGAAAAATGATCACTGGCCTTTCATAAGTTTGCTTAAATTTTTGTACACTGCAAAAATTAAATTAGAGTTTGAAGGCATTTCTTTAGAAATGACTTTTAGTCACTGTTTACCATGTCCAAAAACTATCCTATTAGTGAATTTGAAATGTCAAAGATTGTTCCATAACAGTGAAAATGAAATGAAATCTTAAAGTTTTACGTCCTACGGCTATGCAGATTAGGCTAAAGCAGACGGTGATGATGAGAGATGAGTGAAATGAAGAAAGTGGGAGGAAATGGGAAGACCCCGAGAAAACCCACGAGCACGGTGTTTGTCCACCACAAAACCCATACGGCGCGAGCTGGGATCTAACCAGGGACCCCAAGCACCGGAGGTGGATGCTCTACCACTGAGCCACCGCGCCTGTTTCATAACAGTGGTTAATAGGAACTGCCCTAAAGTGCACAAAATGTTCTTGAGTTTTTAATGTGTGCAATGAATATATGAGCACGGAAACAACTTTTATACAGTGTTTGTACACTTTACAGGTTAACATTTAACTTAGTGAAACTTAGTGGTTTTGAACTTAGTGAAATTTTGAGGGGGGAAAATCTAACTGTTATTTAATCCAAATATGCACATCACTTAATTATCAATTTGAGTTATAAGAAAGTAAATTATTATATATGGATTAGCTATGTTATAAATGAAGTGCAGGCAGCGGTGCTCAATAGTAGAGTGCTCAAAAAACTCTGGCGTGCGTAATCTCCAGTTTTATCCCAGCTCCCGCCTAGTGGCTCTTGTGGTGGATAAACACCCTGTGTGTAAGCTTTCTCGAACACTGAGAAAAATCCGTTCTCCGGACAGCGGTATATTGTACAAATATACGGTATCCTCTTGCTTACTATAGAAATCAATACGGAGCATACGTTATCCGTATGATACATAGGCACTGCCGTTTGATGTTACATCATGCCGTTGCAGGATGTATGACATCTAACAGTTTTCCGTATATCACATGTATATACTTATGTTACCTTCGTCAGCTATATGCTATATACGTCCATTTGTATGTGAGATCCTGACCGCCTACATTGTTTCGTACAGAAAGTACGTATAGATGGAACACTTATACAGAAAGTATTATAAAACATGCGTTTTCAGTTATACGTCTGGTGTACGTTAAGTCCAAAAACTACAGGAATTACGCATGTAACCTATCTTTTTAAGTATGCCACCTACAATTTTTTTTCTCAGTGAAGTTCTGCCGTTTTCTGCCACTTTCTTCATTCCTTCCACCATCATCATACATCTGAACATCACAGCCTCCCTAAGCCTCGGCGAATAATAGTAGGACGTTAAACTGGAAAAATGCAGTGTGTACAGGCTTACCTTAAACAACGTGGTTAATTAGATCCAACACATAGCCTATCCACGCTTGCAAAGCAGTGTTGTTTTGAGATCTATTTCACCAGTACAATGGGATTTTATTGAATTTGTTTATCAGAAAATAATTTGATAATAAATTTAAAAATGAAAAGAAAAATGTTTTTATAAATTAAATATTACAAACAATTCTTTCAAACGCATAAATGTTGTAGGAAAAATCTGTATTTCTTTAACTGTGAATGAAACATGGAACCTTTTTATTTTATATTCCAAATCACGAAAAGCCGTACAGGCTAAAAAGCACGAATAATTAATGAAAATGAGTGAGTGACTATGGAAGAAATTCTTAGAATGAGAATGTAGGAGGAAACGAGAAAACAGAGAAAACCCACAGACAAGATACTGCCCACCACTAACTCGTATGGCCTAAAGTAGAACTAGGGATCCCTCGCAGTATTCATGTTTCCTCTACCAACGTGTCCCCAGTCTTCAATTGTAGTTAATATTGACGTATCACAAACTACTACTTGACTCGGCATATATAATTTTTCTATTTATACATGGATACGTTCTGTTTACTATTCTCTTTGATTTTTTTAAGTGCTAATTCATAAACATGGTAATAATTACAAGTAACAGTTGTCCTTTTAGCACAAGACGGACGCTATTATGATACGTGTTACAAGTACGTCACTGTACTCTTAATATGATAGTCAGTATTGATGTTATATGCGCCATCTATCTTGTAGTAAATAAATGTGTTAATTTTATATGAATGATACTGCATATTGCAGAAAATTACAAAGTAATTTCAAATCAGTTCATTAAATATTATTGACAAGACAAGAATTATATAAGCATATTGCTTGAATCAAAGAAAATGTACCGCTCCATTATAAACTCTATTCTTCAATTTTTCTCTTGGACAAGTCTATGAGGTCTTGAACATGTCTATGACATCTTCCGAACCCATGTCTTCATGTGAAAGATACCTGCTAAATTAATGGCTTGGAGAACCGATTAAACCACATGCCCACATTAAATTCGATACTATTATATCTCAATATGTGAATTTCAGAAATCAGACATCCTTTGACTTCAGACACGTAGACTGATGCTGTTCTATCATTCTCGTACTTATCTTGGTTAGATTTCCCCATCAAAACTCGGACAATATTGTTTGATACATAATACTTTTTTCGGCGTTGAAAGTGTGTCATAAGTTATATAATGTATCACGTAGTCTTATTAACAGTAGACCCAAAGCTATATTGAGCGTATGAACAATATACGAGGTCATATGATTGGTGTGAATTCACAAGAAATAGTCAAAGGAGTATAAATTTCTTTTCATGACCTTCCTCCCAAGTATTCAATGAATACAATTAATGAACTATTATGTATTCAATGAATGTGCCACCAAAGAAAATAATTTCGAATCACCGACAATTATTATTATTATTATTATTTTACAGGGATACCCATCCTACCCAAAGACCATGCATGATACACCTTTCAAATTCTCCAGAGATGTAGCCTCACTAAAGCGGCAACTGCTCAGTGCGGCTTTTTTTCAGGGGTTTTCTTTGTAATACATTCTACCCCGCCACCAATAATAGTTCTTGATTCAAATTAAAATTCTTGTATAAAAGTAGTACATCTTTTTATTTTCTAATTAAAAGGTTTTTTTTATTCTATTATACAATAACTACATTATTATACAATTGCACACAAGTAATTCAATAACCAGAAAAATCTACAAATGCTGTAAACACAAGATTTAAACTAATCGCTAATCACAACAATACGTTTACTGTAAAAATTATTCACGTGTAACAGTTTCATCAAGTATCCACTTTGGCTTTATTAGATACCTTTCGTAAAGAAAAGGCTAAAAACTGTTGGAGTTATATTTGTGAGTAAGAAGAAAAAAATTATTCTTGTGGTTATAAGTCGTGAGAAAAGACTTATTTCCATCAAATAAACACAGGGCTTCGTGCCAAGTTCATTTTCCCTCTTTATTCCCTATTCGCACTTGATTCCAAGCAGTTCTCTCTTTCTCTTCTCTTCCTTTTTGTACTTTGATAGATGGAATCTCCGGAAGCGCCTGGAAATCTTCACGGAATTGTTTATTTTCATTTTGTCTGTCCGATGCTACCACAAATACCCTCGAGCTGTGCTCTTTTCACACGAAAACGGAATAACATAATCAAGAATGAAATAAGAACAATATCTCAGACGCAACTTACGTTAGAGTAATTAATGAACTTCCACTCTTTTTTTTCTCCTCGTTAACAGGATTTTATATTTATTTACCGCTAGGCTCGTTCTCCGAAGAAAAGTTCTGTCAGATCTTTAAATATTCTGTATGAGTCAAAATTTGTAACGTAAATACATACACAAATAAGTATTATGTATCATATACAGGTAGATTATCATCTGTGTTGTTTGCTGAGCTTTTCTTTATAACATTTTTAACACCATCAACATCGACGGCGCGTACAGCGACGGAACAGTTCACCTGGGTTATTTAGATCACAGCTTTTCCGAATCTGGGTCTCGCATCACAAATCCACCCTCAGCTGGTGATTTAGATATACCCAGTGAAAAAGCAGATCCAATAACCCCAAATAATATCACTTTACAGTGTTATAGTTAATTAGTGGCTTCGCGTAGCGTAGTTGCTAACACTTTTGCTTTCGGTGCGAGCGGTGGGGATGGAGACACTCGGTCGAAAAGACGTAAAAGCCTTTTCAGGCCAACTATTATAAGTGAGCTCTTCCCTGGGTTTTCCTCACACTAGGCAAATGCCGGGATAGTACTTAACATAAAAACGTCCCAGGCTGCTTCCTTTCTTCCCTATTTCTATTGCGAGCTCCTTCGTGGCTAAAACGTTAGATTACGCGCCCTCGGCATGGGTTCGATTCCCGGCGGGAGCAAGTGTGGTTCGGATTCCACGTTAATTAGTAAGTCGATGTCTCATATAGCCTCGCGCCTGATAGGGACGCTAAACTCAAAATCAATATCATCATCCTTCTCAACTTTGCCTGGTGTGCTATTCCCGAGGGACGTCACCTCTCATACATGACGGACTAAAAAGGACATAAATGCCCAGCAATGTAATTTCTAATCCTAATCAATCCCGGAGGTGAAATTCCTTAATCAAAGTGCCATGTATTAAATATAACTGCATGTTTATTCGTTTTCCCACGCTGAGAAACAATACAATGGTTTCGAACAGAGACTATACTGTACAAAAAGATTCATTAGAACATTCGTTGGGTTCAGTGGTATCTGTCATATTTTGCACAAGTTTTACGGACTCGCTCCGAAGATATATAAGAAAAAACATATATATTTTTCTTCTGTGTGACTTTCTCTCGTTTACACATTGATAGACCTTGCAGAAAATGATAGATAGAGAATGAGAAAAGAGTCTACACTGTAGTCACTCTTAACTAGTCTGAGTTTGAGTTAACAGATTGAAAGTGGTTTATAATGCCGGAAATACAGAAGTTTGTTAGTGCTGGATACATTTTTAATTATTTGTTAAGGGACACATACACGTAGACACATGCATGAAAGAACCTCCCAACATGCATGGAAAATGATAAAACCACAGGCAAGTTGATCATGTATGGCCTCGGTCATGCATGTTGAAAGTTTTCAAAATCTTCTGTAAACATGCATGATAGTTTTGCCGTTCATTATGCATATTTACCGTGTATGCTCGTTTAAGTAATTTGGTTGTTTTATATTCAGGCCCTCCAATCACGACAGCGGAAGAAATCACGTGACTCTTTCCTCCGTAATGCCAAGGTTGTAAGTTGGACAGCATGTTAGTACGTGTGTGCAAAAGATACTTCCAACATGCATGATGAAACAAATCTTTCATACATATTGGTCATGCAAGTGTGTGCGTCTATGACTTCCTTTACACTGTATTAAGAGTTACGTATTTGTGCGTTTACTCTCTCTTTCTGCTATATAACCACTCAATTATAATTGTTTCCATGTATTTTGAGCTAAGGTTTAGATATACCTAGTTTTGTGAGTTGTGCGTAGTCTCTGTACACTTCTGTATGTGTTTTCAAACTAAAGCCAGGGTTACAAGCCCAAATTGAAATGAAACCTTTACATTTGGTACTAAATTGTCGAAGTACATAAAAGCCTTGTAATCGGTAGTCTAAAGCCTCTCTCAAACTGTGTTTAACATACAAGTAGTTCTTTTAAATTGAATATTAGATGTAGCTAGTGCCGGATTTATGTATAAGGCAAAGAAGCTATACTTAGGGTTCCACACTCTTTGGGGCCTCAAAAAAATTGAAAGAAAAAACTGTCTGTAATGTAATTTCCAAATAATAATAAAAAAAAAACAAATAAGATAAAACGCATATACAACAAGGTATTTTGTAATGCTATGTATTAGGTCCTTATGAAGCAAGTAATGAGGCCCCACTTGTAATGGCTTCCACTTTCCAAGCCCCACTTCTAATGGGAACCCTGTTTTCCAGCCCTGTTTGTAATGGGTCCCCTGTTTGGAACCGAAATTGGAAATAAAAGTGTCCCATTATATATTTCTAAAATAATGTGATAAATTTCTCCAAATTGAAAGTAAGAGAATCAATTTTTCATTATTTAAAAAGTGCAGAATATTTCAGTTTATTTGTAGATTCAACTCTTGACCTGTCCCATGTTGGTCACCTTACTGCTATTATAAAGTATGTCTCGCCAGATGATGGATTCCCTATTGAACGTCTTCTAAATTTCCTAGAGAGAGATAGCAACACAGGTCAAAGTATGGCTAAGATGGTAATGATAACCATACAAATGAATGTAAACATTATTTTAGTAAGTGTCAAGTCAATCATATGATAATACTACCAAATGTCAGGCAGTGCTATATATATTCCATATGCAGGCCATTCCTTAAATCTTGTTGGTAGAGGAGCAATTAACTGTTGTTTAGATACAGTAAAGTTTTTTGGGATTATTTAAAAAAATATGTGTTCTTTTCATCATCTACAGATTCAAGAATAACAACAGCATCGCCCATCTAAAACTATTCGAAAGTTCCAAAGTCTTTGTCAAA
Source organism: Thermobia domestica (assembly GCF_964235325.1). NCBI lineage: Eukaryota > Metazoa > Arthropoda > Insecta > Zygentoma > Lepismatidae > Thermobia > Thermobia domestica. The sequence continues at coordinate 46,542,768 of NC_137466.1, read as the reverse complement.
GAATATATGGAAAGCTCATTCAAGGCCCACAAGTCCAATACTTGACAGTTGTGATGAAATAATTTCTGCGTTGCATCAACGTTATATTGATACCACAGAGAACGACGAAACAAAATATCAAGCCAGAAACCTTTCGAATAAAATGGTTTAGTCTGAATTTATGGTAAATTATGTTTGGAGTTAGGCTATTTGCTGGATAAATTTCTCAAAGCTAGTCAATCACTGCAAGACTCCAAAATTACCTTTGATGTGTGCAGTAAATTGTATGCTTCACTTCCGAATTTTGTAGATTCCAGATATATTTTTGACCACTTTCAAAAACAGGCAAAGAACAAATTACCTTATGTTGACTACAAGAAAACAAGAAGATTACTGGAAGGCATATAGGTGAAGATGAAGCTGATGCTTTATGAACCTTCGGCCAAGAGATAAGTTCAGTATCGAAGCATTTGTACCTGTGATAGATCCATTAGACTCTAATCTGGAACAAAGAGCATCAGTATACAATGATGCTGCAAAATAGTTTTTATTCCTAACAAAACTAGATTCTACAGAAGAAGAAATTTGTAAAGAAGTCAATGCTTAAAGTCAAACTTATCCTGAAGCTGTGAACATAAACCTTATTGGAGAATTCAAACATTTTCATCAATATATTAGACATAGTCAAACCCATGAGCATGAGTATCTCACACATCAAGATCTGTGTGAAGTTATATTTAATGGCCATGCTCAATCAGTATTCCCTAACGTAAAAGCAATTATGAGTATGCTCCTTTGTATAATAAATTCAAATTGCCAAGAATTAAGATTTTTTCCTTAGCTGAAGAAGGTAAAAAAAAATGAATTTAGAACAAGAATATCTGAGGATAAATTATGTAACCTCAGCCTCATGTGCATAGAAAGTGACAAGCTACGCAGTTTATCATTTGATGACATCATCAATGAATTTGTTCGGCAAAGGTAAGGAGGAGGAAAATGTTTAAATGTAGATAATGTTTGTTCATTGTTTGTATACCCAGTAACGAATCACGGTACTATTATACTATAAATTTGAATCAGTATTAGGCAAATATATTTTTATAATTAGCCTCATTAAATATTTTTGTTACTGATATTTTATATGAATGTGATATATTACTAGAAACACCGTCTTTTACACTAAATGGTTCAATGTAACAGGGTACAAAGGTCTGCTATCCCAATGACTACTATGGGACAATGTGTGGACTACTATGGTGATATATAAATGCATTCCACTAGCTACAATCGCATTATTGACAGGTTATAACATAATCTGATATTAATAATGCTATATATACTTATTAGTAGTTTGCGTAATATATTAACACTTATTATTTCATGTTATAGCAAGCTTCCAGAGACTAGATTATGAGTCTGTAGGCCTATGTTATGTTTCTAAAGAACTTTGCAATGTGTTATAAATGTTCTAAGATTATAAAATGTTGTTAGATGATAAATATGAAGTTATTAAAGTATATTTTATATGTAAACGTATTTAGATATCTATTAGATCCATCAATTACTATATAGCATATATTCAAAACCCAAAAATGGCGACATTTTGTTTCTGAAAAGGGAGCTGGACATCTAAAGGGCCACATTATCTTTAATAACTTAGGGCCCCATCAAATCTAAATTCGGCACTGGTTGTAACACACATATGATTAAATATTTCGGCCCCAGTTCGTTAAAAATTACTTTAGTATCCACCAAAACTTACCACGATAATTATTGCAATAAATTAAATTATTTTTATTCCTTTTAATCTTTATATTTCCTTGATATTTATCATTCATTTCTCAGAAATCAAAAAAAAAAAAAAAATACATTTCAATCAACTATGGGTTCCTCACTTATTATATCTTTTACAATATAAATAAAACAAGTTTAAACAAGTCTGGTCACAAGCTTTATTATCATAAGGTACCGGACTATTGCCCTTATTGACCTATACCTAAATTTACATAAACGTTATCGTTGCATAATTCAAAAGAAATTTTTAAAAAATGAAATTCAAGTGAGTTGCGAATTACACATTATAATTGAGAATCTAAACAAGAGTAGCTTACACATATAATACTTCATATAACTGAATAAGGTAAAGATTACACTAATTATAATAGCTTACATACCGAACGAGTCAAAAGTCCCTTGCCATAGGCCAACCCTGTAACTATTGAAGATATGAAAAAATGATAAGAGACCATTCTGATTGCCAAGTGTGGGTTGTCAATCTAAAATGTCGGAATTTTCGTAATCGGACCAACCGTTTAAGCTCGACCCTGGTATAGCATCCAATAATAAAGAAAAATGCAACGTTGCTACGACAGTGGAGGACAAGATGGAATTAAATAATCTGGAGCGTGAAGTACCCTAGGCCAAGGAGAATAGAAAGGGGAGCAAATTAAAGAACAAAGAAGCAGACCTATTTTCAGGGCCCACGACAGTAGCGTCAGCACCACAAGGGGGTAGGGGTAGACAAGGAAGACAAACAAATGAAAATAAGAATAGGGTGGTCTGTTGAATACTACATTACAACAGGCAGATATGTTTCAATGTATCTTCTTGCACTGTCAATATGAGTAACGAAGTTATAGAGGCAGGAGTCACGATGGCTCACTGGTAGAGCCCTTACCTCTAATGCGCGGGGTAGCTGGTTCGAATCCCGACCAAGTACGTTTGTGGTGGACAGCATCGTGTTCGTGGGTTTTCTCGGGGTACTCCCGTTTCGTCCCACATTCTCATTCCACCAAATCTTCCATCATCATTCACTTGTCTTAATCATACGTCTCCTTTAGCCAAGAAGGGCATATACGTGCGATGTTAAACTGAAATATTTCATTTCATTTTCATTTGAAAAAAGCGCAGTAAAAAATAATTTTACCCGTGATATTCCCGTTACCCAAACAAAGACTTCCAGAAAATTGGATATTCTGTGCGTAAATAAAAAAAATGAAAATAATAATATAACGCTTAGTAGAAAGTATGTAAATGAATCAGAGCATCGAAAACTGTAACTAAAAATGTGAAACAGTAAAAGCAACAAACGTAATTTAATTAAGAAGAACCCATACATTTGTAGCACACTGCTAAAAAAAAAAAAAAGAAAAAGAAAAAGAAAAAAAAATACCAATAACTTCTCTCCATTGACTGACAGAATAGTGTCATTAGCTATGGTATTTGATGCTACTATGGGCAGAAAGAGCAAGTGTCCGAATGATTGTGCTCATAATTTCTAACAAAGAGTGATTCCCATTCCTCATTAATCCAGTGCCGAAACTTGTAACTTATGACGAACAGAGGGGCAACTGTTTTCTCATTTAAGATTCCTCTCGTTCAAGAGGGACTCACTTCAACGTAAAAGTTTCTTATTTCATTCTTATTTCAAGTTGCAGCGCTTCATAAATCCCCATTACCCCCGTTTTCCTCGGATTTCCTATCAGGTTGACTAGAATTTTTTAAAAAATAACCTGGTTTCTTGTTTAATAAGGAAGATTCTTTAGGTGCAAATGAATTAAAATATCAAAACATTTTGCAATATATATTGAAGGATATATTATTATATTACTACGTGAGTGTTAAAAGCAGTTCGATTCTTAAGAGAAATTTGTTTTTCTAATCAGGATAAGCAGCTAAATTGGCTATTCTGATAGTCCTTGACCTTCCTCAGGACAAGGAGTTGTTGCCATGCTTGAAACGAAACTTCACTGACTCTCCTGGTGAATGTCTGCATAGCAGATATAGAAGTCATAATAATAATTTTAACCGCCAAACTAGCTTCCAGTTACGTCATGCATGATTCTTGGACCACATCCGCGAAATCTTAAAGTGTGACAGTTTCCTGCATCTGTTATACGTCTACTTTTAGTGTATGGGTTAGTTCAACCGATGCAATGTGTCATGATCATGATCACACTATTTATTTATTTATTTATTGCTCTTTATTATCTTCAACAAAGGGTTGTTCTCACATTGTAAAATATTTACAGAAACAAAGTAATAAATATATAACCTATTTTACGGTACATTCCTTTGGTTGGTTGATTTGAAACTTAGTGTCCCATTCAGTGCCAAGGTTAGACCTATATGAAATGAATACGACCTACAGCATAAGTGGGATCCGAACCACATGAATCTCACTGCAAATCTAACCCGGGTTTCTTGCGCCGACGGTATATCTATTCCAATTTGCAACCAAGCCAATTTTAGTTTGTTTCACGATCAATTCTTTCTTTCCAGGGGCTGCTCTATAGTGTAGTCACAGAGTCACGTGCCTTCCAAAATAATACAAAGAAAAATAATTAAGAAAAATATGAACATGTATTCAGTATACAAATGAGGAACAATTGAAGAAAAAATAGTTATTTTAATGTAAAGTTTGCAAGCATGATTGAAGTCTATGAGAGACTTGGAAACAGTGTAAATCACGATGCTTGATGTTACTCCCTGTTCACCTATTTTAGCTTGACCCTTTCTAGCGATCGCCTGCCTTATGGAGCATCCTTTTAAATGTCTACCCTTACGTAGAATGTGATTACATATTTTTCGTTAGTGAAGAAAAGAATCGGTTTCGAACGGCAGACGGGACCGCAAGAGATGAGAAAATTAGGGCAGACCGTAAGTTCCGTGGTTGAGCGGACGCACTCAAACCAAACGAAGTAGAATGGATTTGGGACGCACATGCATAAAAGAATGACTCATATTATATTAAATACGAATTGGATTCACAGTAGAATTTCGAACCATTGTTTGTAACGCTCGTAATGGAATTATCAAGAAAAAAATAGGAACACTTTTCTAGCATACTTCACGATTACGGAATTTAACACCACCTGATGTATATTTATGAAACTTTTTTTCAAGTGTTTAGGGAAGTAACGAATATTCTTAAGTTACATTTTAAATTGATTTACAATTGAAATCTTACGTTGAAAGCAAAATTATAAAATGACAGTAAACAAATTTAGTGTCACACTAATCAGCTCTGTCTCGATTTTCATCTATCCATTCAAACCGGAAGTGGTGAAAATCGAGACAAAATTCATTATCGGGAAGCTAAATCTGTCAAAAAACCGATTTTTGATATCTCTTTTATTCTCTATGGAAGTAAATTTTGAAAACGGAAGTAGGTTTACTAGTAAATTTCAACCACTTCCGGTTTCTATAGAGACAAGCCGGTGTTGTTTTTCTGTAATGGATGAAAGGGAAATGGATACCGATAAGCAGTTTTCCGATATGGATTCAGTCTGTAAGAACATGTTCCATCTCTTATTTTATTCCTGTGTTGCAAGTAGACTTGATAGACATCAATTAACACTTATGGTTTCTATATTTATTTCTATAGAATAAAAACAGTAGGGCTAATAAATAACAAGTAATGGGTTTTTGATATGGATTCAGAGTCTGAGAGACAGGTTCTATCTTTAACTTATTCCTCTATTGAAATCAGTAGTTATAGAGGTACTAAACGTACTTCAAGTTTGACTATTGAGTTCACATAGTTTGGAAGTGTACCGTGGTTTCTCACTATGAAACCAAACTTATATTATATTCAAATTTCCTATTTAAAAGATATCTTTATTTATTGCAATTTTCTAAAAGCATTTATTACAAATAGTAATGAAATAATCACAAATCACACATTTTTCTTAAAAGTTTAATTTAGAAACTTTTAAACAAAAATTATGTGATTATTTTATTACCATTCAAAGTGTTGATGACAAATCGCATTAAATAAAGTAAGAAAATTCGTAAATAGGAAACTAGACCATAATACGCATAAAGAAAAGCTTTATTACTATATTATTATTATTATTATTATTATTATTATTATTATTATTATTATTATTATTATTATTGCTGTATCTCGGTTCAAACCGGTCTCAGATTAGTAATCTGGCGGCCGTCTCCGGCAAATGCAGATTATTTGAGTTCTTCTCCAAAGAACTTTCTGACCATATGCCAGGTGTCTAATATTACTGATTTTTGTAGATTTGGTAGAAGATATTTTGCGTTTATCTGTCCGAGTTCTGTCACAGTTCTTTTAGGGACAATTGCTGTAGTTGAGATAATAATTGGTCTTACTGTAACTTTCTGACATTTACATAACTTTTTGATTTCGTTAACCAGGTCTTTCTAAAGGCTAACCCAAAAGTAAGTACACAGTCACGTACTGATCAGTTCACTGTATTCTTATTGTTATTCATCAGGTAGACTTAGTTTCTTTATTATTCATTCTTAAAGCCTCTTATACCTTAAGCCTGGAACAGCCGAATCAAATAAACTCATAAGCTAGAACGTTATACTTGATCAATGCAGGAGTGCATACCTACTTTTGGGTCATTGTATATTTGCTTATTTTCGTACTGAGGTGTTGTACTATGTTATGAGCCAATGACTCTGCTACATCTATGAAGGTTACTTCTTGTTACATTTTATTGATAATAGTGATGTCGGGTCTGTTTGCAGGTACCTTTATATCTGTTCTGATTTCTCGATCCCAGTACAGATATTATTATTATTATTATTATTATTATTATTATTATTATTATTATTATTATTATTATTATTATTATATTACAATCCTGTGTATCCCTAAGAATTATTTTCTATTGAAGCGTGTTCCCCAGATTTAAGTTATTATTTAAAACTAAGTAATTATGTAATTATAGATAAAATGAATTACAAAACTTCTTCCATAATAATAAAACATTCTAACCCAGTTTTTACTACAAACAAGAAAATCATGCTAGTATAAACTTTTAAAAAACTATGTTACAGAAATATATTATTCTAAATTTTGCATATCCACTAACAAGTCGTCACACATTCCTGGGAATACACATATTCCAGGTACCACTGCCTTAAGCAGGGACAATATTTTATGATAAACCTATATGTCCAAAACTTATCATATGAACTTTGTTCTGAGTTATTCAGGGATCAATTGTTATCCATGAAACAAGACAAGACAAAGCTCTTCCATTGGGAATATACACAAATAATTGAGAGTTAATTTCCTTATTTCATATTCCATTTGAACTATTGGACGCAGTACTGGAAATCAGTATGTAAAAATGTTTAGGTACTCAGGACAGAAATATGTCATTCACTTCTGCATATACTATGTGCAAACATGGAGAACATGTCTCACTTTCATGAAGAAAAAAAAGTTTCTGGAAACTGATTATATTTTGGGTTGTTGTTTATTGAAATTTAGTGTCTCTTTTTTGGCACTAAGGTTATATGAAACTGGACCGACATTTTAACGTGGAATCCGAACCATGTGATACGTTCAAATCATCTTCACCTGGGAATAGAACTCAGGACTTTGTGCATTAAATGAGCGCGTGCTTGCCACTTTTTCTTTATAATTCGCCCAAAACCATGATGTTGTTTCCGTGAGGTTCTACTAGTCAAATATGACAGGAACATGAACACGAAAACTTACGGGGACAGTTAGAAACACACTCTTGCTCTTTAGAGAGACTTGATCCCACCAATGGGTTTCCGAGATGCAGTTGTGAACCTAACACTTCAGAATGCCCCGTCATCGGCACTAGGACCTCAGGGAGGACAGATCGTCGATTGGGAAAGTTTACATCATGCCATTTATTTTTAAAAGATAAACCTAGAAAGGGAGAGTGAAAAAAAATAATAAAATTAATTTTTAAACTGCATTATCATAGAAAAGTTACTTTGTATGTTAAAATATTTTCTAGAAATGACAGGCTTTCCCGATTTCTATAGAACTCTTCAATATTCTATAGAAAATGTGTAGTAAGATAGAGAAGCGCATACATATATTTCATACTATAATGCTAAGAAGAGGAAAGAAACGAAGCAGTGCTTATATTGTTAGTGCATTTTATTTCCCTTTTTACTGTTTCACAATAGGCCTTTCTATCGTAAGTGACATATTTTTGTTCTTTTCTTTCTTTATATAATAATGTTGAAGGCCAAAGAGAATTTTAGATTACGTTCTTATACTTAACCCCATGAAAAATTAATTTCATTCGATTTCTTGTAAGTATGGATGAAGGTAGCTGCTGAAATATCTGACGTAAGATCTTCAACTGGCTGTCATTCTACATTATGGATGTGAAAGAAGAGGAAATACCCTGATGTCTTCAGTGAAATACTTAACCGCGTTGAGTACCTGCGCCATCTTTGTATTTTTTCAAATTGCTTTCTATGGGGAAATATTTAATCCTATTGCTTTCTATGGAGAATTATTTTAGCCCACATATTCCTATGGGGAATTATTTTATCCCATTAATTCCTATGGGGGATTATTTTATCCCTTTGATTTATATGGGGAATTACTTTACTCCACTGATTTATATGGCGAATTATGTTTTCGTTTCTTTGAAATTAATTGGAATTTTAATAATGTAACTTCACTAATATCGTTTTCATTTCTAGTTAAATATGCCCCTTCCTTTTCGAAACAAATTTGAATTTCATATATATATCTAATATTACTAACATTTAATTTAATTATAAAATATTATAATTCTTTATACAAGAAAATTTAAATTTTCACGTAATGAGTAAGATTTAAATAGATTTGGAGGAGGAAAAAATGCAATATTTCAGTTTTACGTCCAACGGTTATGCTATGTGGGCTATACATGACGGTGATGATGAGAAATGAATGAAATGGTGGAATGGAGAAAGTGGGAGGAAACAGGATAATCACGCACACGGCGTTTGTCACGTGGCGCAAGCTGGGATCGAACCAAGTACCCCACGCACCAGAGATGAACGCTCTACCACTGAGCCACCGCGGACCGCCATCTGAAGAAGAAATTGGTATAAAATGCAACCATTAACAAAAACAGAAAAATAATTTATCATACAAATCAATGATCGGAAAAGCAAAGATTGCTCACGTATTCAACAGCTACAGATATGTTGATCTACCATATCTAATAAACATTATTTAGAATAGGAGTTCAGAACTTACGGAGACTTCGTATTTGCTGCGACAGCTCGGTACCCATACTTAATAATAATAATAATAATAATAAAAAGTTTCGTTTTACATTAAGAAACCACTGTACATTTGAAAGATGTGGTGGTTCAATGTTGAAGTCGGAAGGGGTAGTTCTACCTATCACTTCTGGTTTAAATAACATGAAATGAGATATTTTAGTTTAACGTCCCACCTACACGTCCTTTAGGCTAAGGGAGACGATGATTAAAGCAAGTGAATGATGATGGAAGAATTAGTAGAATGAGCAAATCGGAGTAACCCTAAAAAACCTACGAACACAATGATGTTCACCACAAACTTATTTCGTCGGAGGTCGAACCAGGAACCTCACGTACCAGAGGTAAACACTCTACCACTGAGTCATAATGACAGTCTCACTCCTGGTTTAAATAGAGGGATAATGTCAGAGTTCTTGCAATGTTGAATCGTATCGAAACTTGTTTATTGAAATTTCTAAACGTTTTTATTCTGAAGATCGACAGTCATAGTATGTAGTTTTACAACCTTCAACTATTCCCAGAATCCTGAATTTACATAATTAAAAAAAAAAAAAAAAAAAGAGAGAGAGAAAATTTTCGCTTTATCTTTGAATTACTGCATTATGGCGATCAATACTGAAAGCAAGTAACGATATTTTTCTGTCATTTTCCAGTCACAATCAGCGTTGTCAATGTGTGTGTAATTACACAAAATGTGTGCAATTTTGTCCTGTGTGTGCATATTGTGCAATCAATGTGCATTTTGTGTATAGTCTGGCACAATTCAAAATTTTGATCATTAATGATTTTTGCATTGTTCCTTTCATTAAAAATATTTCCATTTTTTCTGTAAAATTGCCTTCTAAAAACTACGAGCGTCAATGCCTGACTCCAGGGCGGCATTATTTCCTTGGTACCTCACTTCTTGCTTTTCAGAAGAGGGTGTCATGACCATTAGCATCCCCCAAGCAAAGCCGCTTTGTTCAAGCAAAACAATATGAATAAATGTCGATCCTCGATGCTGACCAAAACATGAGGAGAGGGAGTAAGAAGTCTTTTGTTGTCTTTTCACCACCAAGAAAATGCCATTTTGCAAACAGATGAATGACAGAGTGGATGAGAGGGGGTGGGAGCTCTTTTATTCAACGAGAAAAAGGTGACGATTTTAGTATAATAATAATAATAATAATAATAATAATAATAATAATAATAATAATAATAATAATAATAATTCAAACGATGAATCTTTGAACATTGGTTGGTCGATGTACGTATAGGTGTGTACATCATCAGACATAATATACATGTGGATAAATAGTTATGTATTGTGCAATTTTGTGTGCACTGTCTTCCAGTTTGTGTGTAAACTTGTGCAATTTAGACGGAAGGTGTGTGGAATTTCGCTTCCAGTGTCTGGTAACACCGGTCACAATAGACGGACTGATGGAATTGCAACCTATTCCTGGGACATCAAATTCAAATCAAACACGTTTTTCGTCTGTATTATCGCTTTGACTCTATGAAGACAAAGATTGAAACCGGAAATTGACAGTAGATTACAATTTTCTCCAATTCTTCGTTCGTTTGTTAAAGTTTGGAGCCCTTTTTCAGCTCTCAGGGCATATGTGACATTGATCTATACGCTAAGGTGGGCACCAAAACACTCTAGTGGGTTCAATAGGATTTCTCACCGAGAACTGAATTGAAAGGCACGCACGCGCATTAATTCCGATTTCAGTAGAGAGATATAGACAGATAACAAGAAATGTTTTTTGATGTGGAATCAACATGCCAACTCTATTTCTGTTTTCGCTTCATGGGAATCAATATTGAAACTGGAAGTGGTATATTCTTATCAGTATTTATAGAAAAGTATTTATTTTGGGGGTCCGGATCCATCCTCTGCTTCTGATCTAAGGTGTATTTAGAGCGTTAATAACAGTAAGTCTTACAGTTAGTATGATTCTTTATTAGTTACATCCTGTATTGCTGTCTAAAAATGAAATTCGGTTCAGTGTATTTCAGTTTAACGTTTCATAATTGCGCCCTTTAGACTAAGGTGAACTATGATTAAGGCAAGTAAATGATGGAAGAATTGGTGGAATGAACATGTGAAAAGAAACGAGAATACCCAGAGAAAACCCACGGACATGATGTTGTCCACCACAAACTTACTTGGGCGGGGATCGAACCAGAGACCCCACGTACCAGAGGTAAGCGCTCTAGAATTGAGCTATCGATTTTTGCTTTCAGTTTTATAAATTTTCTATCTATTATTCAAGTAAACATTTTACAGTGTATTATATACATATGATTATGTATTATAAGAAAGAAAACAAAGTTACTGTATTTACGTTTTAGGACAATAATTTACACAAAGTAGATACTACAGTAACGTAATTAAACGGCAGAATTCATAAATTTAATCTGCAACTTTACTGCCCTGTGGTCTTTACGACGTTCATGTGAGAAAGATACAAACTTATTGTAGATGCACTTCTTAAAATAGAACAATTAATTATTATGAAACTGGAAACAACTAACCTTTTAGGTTTTTATTGATAGGATATACTAATCGTAACAAATCGTTAGAAATTTAGTACATACAGGGAATATGGAGAGATGTATGGTGGACGAAAATAATGCTTTGCTACCGAGAGACAGAAATTGGCCTAGGAAACGTCCTCATAAAAGGATATGAAATCAAGAAGCAGTGTGGAGTAACGTGCAAAAGGATTGTTCAAGATAGATGGTTCTGGAAAAGAGTTGGAAAGACTTCCAAAGTGAATTGATAATCGTTTATTTTGTATAGAGCTGATTATAAGTGATTGTTGGAGTTTCAGTATTGCATTGTTGACATAGTAAGAAATGTGTAAGATGTATTATAACATTTAGTTTGATAGAGAAACACATCATAATCACTTTCATAGGTGATGTTCAGTTCAGAAATGGTCTATCATTGATCTTTGTAGAGTGACTAATAGTCTAGTAGCTTAGCGACTGGATCATGCAAAATGTGATACCAACATACCACTTTCAGGGATGATAGACCTATTAATAAGAAGTAAATCCTGATATAGACCCAAATCGGCTGGGGTCTTGTTTTAGGTATATGACGTCATCAATATGGCCGCCAACGAATTTCGACTTAACTGAGTTTAAAAATGTATAACTCCATTACCATTGAAGGTAGAAACTTCCTTTTACCTTTATTTTGCAGAGAATACATTGTACCTTTATTGTCATTATAAATACTTGCCTTATATTGCCGCAATTTTTAAATATGGCGTCTCAAACTGGAAAAATGTTTATTTTCAAAACGATTTTCTATGTTTTGTAGCAAATAACTTTGAAACTGTTATGATTATGGGAAAATACTTTGATATAATCGTCAGAGGTCATTTCAATAGCTTTCGAACGCGACCAGAATCATTGATGTATCTGAACAAATAACCGAGATAATCAATTTTTTGTAGGACTAAATGTCGAACTTTCGTGAATAATGTTCGAATGTATCCGTAGATGTAGTTATATGACATTTGTAGTTCCATTGGCCCTTTGATAATAGGAACATAGTACCGTTACCAGTATGTTCCTTTTAACGTGGAGAATAGCAAATCACAAGTGTTTATCTTTTGTCCGTGCTGAAAACCCTTTATAATGTCATAAATCCAAGATGGCCGTCGCGGTTTATCTCCGGTACGAGAAGTGAAAATTTCTCGCCACAGAAAAATAATAGAAACATGCAACAAAAGCCAATCTCTTTCTTTGGATGTGAAAAAATCTTGACATAACATGTGATTGACTCTCCTTTGTGTCTACAAGCCAGTATATGACGTCATAAACACAGTATGGCGCCATGGCTTACATATGGATTATGAAAATTATTTATTTCTCGCATTAGAGAAACGATAGAAACGTGCAACAACCATCAATATCTTTTTTCATATGTAGAATCATAAAGACATAAGTTTTGTCTTTTGTTTGATGCGAAAGGCGAGTATATGACGTCATAAACCCAAGATTGCCGTCGACTCTTAAATATGTGTAATGCATAATATTATATGATTTATTTTTCTCGGCCCAATTCAAATTTTGGTACACGGCCATGAACCTTGAATCATTTCTTTTTTATTTGCTGGACAATCGATTTTATTCGATCGGTGAAATTTTCCTCCTATTGTAGTGCATTGGATCAGATTTGTCCGTGGATGTTCGCCCTGAATCATATCAATTATGCCCGTTGGATGTCAGTATTCGTAAAGTCTTTGGGAGAATTGAATGTACGAAACCCACAAGTATATGATGAATTTCAGAAAGGTAATTTTGTGGAAAGAAAGACTAACAGTAAATATTCGTACATGTCCCACGACCAGTTACATGAACAATGTAATAAGGATCTAAAATGTGAAGGAGGTGCCATTGGTCTATTTGATAATGAATGTGCTCTTCTGCGTTGGATGGTTTCGGGTCCAGTGATTGCAGGATTACTAACCGAACTTGAGAAAGAGGCAGAAATAAGTGACGATTCAGATTATCACAGTCATCATGAAGATACAGACGCTTTTTCCTCTAGGTTCAAAAAACATGTGAAAGCTTTAATAAATGCATGTGAAGATGATGACAGAAATACATTTGCTCAAGAAAATGGTGCCCTAATATGCGTTGCCACATATGCTGTTATGGAAGAGAAAGCAGCTGAGTCTGTCTTCAAAGCAGAAGAATTGGGAAAGCAACACGACAAACATTTGTTCGGAAACGGCTCATCGAATGCCAGACGCCTTTAAGAGAACCGATTAAAAGAAATAAACTTTCGCTTTTTCACACATCGCAAAAAGAAGGAACGAGGAAAGGACTCAAGGAGTCAATTTTAAAGAGTTACTGTAACCTGTTTTCTCGCTTATACATAGCTTGTCAAAGTCGAGGTGGAAACATCAAAGATTTCTTTGCTCACGAAAACCTTTCGTAACCTCCGTCACTCTCTTCAAATGGTGAATTGCGCAAGGGAGCAAAATCAGATATTATTTCTTGCTCACAACCACTTGGAACATCACAATACGATGTACCTAGTGTATCGTGTGTTGATGAAGCAGTATTAGCTCACATGCTGAAGCCTATTCCGGGACAGACGTTTTCTATGTATTACACTAACACATTTCAACCATTTTTAGAAAAGTTTGCGAGTGATGTCGTCAGAATAGACATAATCTTTGACAATTATGATCCTGACAGTATGAAAAAAGAAGAACGAGACCAACGAGGAAAAGGACCAAGAATACTTGTGAAAGACTCCACACTGACTTCCAAAAAATGGGCATTGTTTTTGAATAATTCTGAAAACAAAACTGATTTCTTTCGACTTCTGTGTAAACCCTCACAGAACATAAGTGATTCTGGTGGTAAGAGAGAGATTGTGTGTGCATGTGATGATACCTCAATCAGCAAACTCTAATATGGACGTGATAAGCCTTATGCCCTGCAAATAAGAAGAAGCAGACACACGCATGTTCTTGCATGCATTGCATGCCAGCAACCACGGACATAGGAATATCTCAATTAAAACTGTCGCTTCTGATGTTGTTATTGCCGTTGCTTTATTCTCTGAGCTCAATGTGTCACACTTGTGGATTGAATATGGGAGTGGTAAAAATAAGAGATATATTCCTGTCCACGAAATTGCAACAAGCCTAGGAAAGTCTCACTCAAAAGCCCTGCTCTTTTGGTACGCATTTGCAGGGTGTGACACAGTGTCCGCTTTTGGTGGTGTGGCAAGAAGACAGCTTGGCAGGTGTGGCAAGAATTCCCTGAAATAAAAGATATATTTATCAAACTTTCAGTTACTCCTGCTGAAATTTCAGCTCAGGACTTTGCAGCTCTTCAACGCTTCACCGTACTCCTGTACGATCGCTCTAGTTCTTTACTAAATGTTAAAGACTGTCGACAAAGATTAATGACGCAAAAGAATTGTTCTTACGAAGGGATCTGACCTACATAGACAGCCTTATTTCAACACTGTCTGCGAGCTGCCCTACAGGCCGGGTATTACTGGTCTCAAGCTCTCCAGAAAGTGCCCATAACTCGAAATTTGTAAAGGGGTTGGAAGAAGGTGGATCGTGGTTATTATCCTCTGTGGTCCTTACTTCCAGAAGTTTTTGTGCACTGTAGAGAACTTATTCGCTGTGGTTGCAAGACTCCTTGTCAACATTCTTGCAAGTGTCAAAAACTTGGGGTTAGTGTGCACTTTGTTGTGTTTCTGCAATAGACAGTGTGATAGAGTAGACCATTTTATTGTGAGTTGACCTTGTCTAAATAAGAAATGTGATTAACAAAAATTACTTCCCCTAGTTCTCTGAAGTACGTTTCAGATGTTAAGTTAATAGTCATACTATCTCACAAATATTTTCTCTTCCAAATTCTTAACATATTTAATTGTATAACTGTTTATTGTGTTTCAAATTTATCTCTCGCTGATATACTGTTAAATTTATACATTGAGTCTGTTTCATAAACATTTTAATACAAACTACAAAAATATCAAATTAAGCTGGGCGGTGGTTTGAAAATGTGACGCCTTTTGCCTCGAGCTATTTTGTAAAATAATATGAAAAGCATAATTTTCAGACAATTACATTCTCAATGGACTGATTAAAAATATTTTAAATGTAAAATATGTCTTTCGAAATGCACAGTTCCCATATTCCTTGAAATATTCATTTAGTGCAAATACTAGTGCAAGCCTTATACTTTCATATAGCGCATAATTCTTTGTTTAATAACATGAAAAATATTCACTTTCGGACAATTAGTATTAAAGAGAATATATTTCAAATTTATTTTCGAATAATGCATAATTTCAGCTTTGTTAGTTTTTCAGTTTAATGCATAATACAATATTCGAAATACATACAGCGGGTACTTTGTATAACAATGTCATACACTTAAACAAGACAAATACTAACTCTTGGGCAGAGACACGATACACCTTTCTGTTACTTCATGATCCAACTTATTTAAGGAGTAAAAATAGTGGGATTGCACGTTTCTATCACCTTTCTTAGGTGAGAAAGGCATAGTTTTCTTCATGCATATTTAAGAGTCGACGACAATTTTGGGTTTATGACGTCATATACTCGCCTTTCGCATCAAACAAAAGACAATAACTTATGTTACTTTATGATTCTACATACGAAAAAAGATATTGATGTTTGTTGGACGTTTCTATCGTTTCTCTAATGCGAGAAATAAATAATTTTCATAATCCATATGTAAGCCATGGCGCCATACTGTGTTTATGACGTCATATACTGGCTTGTAGACACAAAGGAGAGTCAATCACATGTTATGTCAAGATTTTTTCACATCCAAAGAAAGAGATTGGCTTTTGTTGCATGTTTCTATTATTTTTCTGTGGCGAGAAATTTTCACTTCTCGTACCGGAGATAAACCGCGACGGCCATCTTGGATTTATGACATTATAAAGGGTTTTCAGCACGGACAAAAAATAAACACTTGTGATTTGCTATTCTCCACGTTAAAAGGAACATCCTGGTAGCGGTACTATGTTCCTATTATCAAAGGGGAATGGAACTACAAATGTCATATAACTACATCTACGGATACATTCGAACATTATTCACGAAAGTTCGACATTTAGTCCTACAAAAAATTGATTATCTCGGTTATTTGTTCAGATACATCAATGATTCTGGTCGCGTTCGAAAGCTATTGAAATGACCTCTGACGATTATATCAAAGTATTTTCCCATAATCATAACAGTTTCAAAGTTATTTGCTACAAAACATAGAAAATCGTTTTAAAAATAAACATTTTTCCAGTTTGAGACGCCATATTTAAAAATGGCGGCAATATAAGGCAAGTATTTATAATGACAATAAAGGTACAATGTATTCTCTGCAAAATAAAGGTAAAAGGAAGTTTCTACCTTCAATGGTAATGGAGTTATACATTTTTAAACTCAGTTAAGTCGAAATTCGTTGGCGGCCATATTGATGATGTCATATACCTAAAACAAGACCCCAGCCGATTTGGGTCTATATCAGGATTTACTTCTTATTAATAGGTCTATCATCCCTGAAAGTGGTATGTTGGTATTACATTTTGCACAATTCGGCCCTTTTATGCTGCTAAGCTACTAGACTATAAAGCAGCCCATATCAAGCATTTATAAACAATAATACGTGTACAAAAAGTTGCAAAATTATGCCACCAAATGCTTCTTGTGACAAGTGCTGCAAATCCCAACAGTCATTTGAGTTCTCTCCTGACTATGTGGTTAGAATACACATTTTCCTCGCGGGAAGAACCAGGGTTCAAGTCCCGGCGATTCTGTTCGGATTCCACATTCATCTGAACGCATACGTCTCATATAGCCTCCCTACTGAAAGGGGCACTTAAGTCTAATTCAACCACCATCAGAATTGTGACTTATAATTACCCGATATATAAAGTATCTATCTCAAATGAGGAAGACATAATTTACCTTCATCCTGCAGGTAAATTAATACATAAGGTTAATAGTTTATTATTATTATTATTGCATCTATCGTAAATAAGAGCAGAGAATTTATCATATCTAAAACGCAGAGAAAAGACGGATTAATCTTACATTGTTTATTATTGGTTTCCTGTAGTTTATTTTTTGTTTGTTTGTTTGTTTTTCTCCCATGCTTTAACTAATAGATAGCACGAGGAAACGATTAGTTTCCTTCTTAAATTTAAAGGAGGAATCCTCACCCAGTTCTACCTTCGCTTACTTCGGAATGGTATAAATAGGAGCTTAGAAGACTCAACAGTCGTCTGTGTAGGCAGGTCAAATGAACTGTGTTTACCCCGAGTCGACAACGTAAACGAAGATTTCTTCATAAGTTGAACAAAGCACGACAACATCTAAAGTCTGTTTCAGGCAACCTGATAGGAAGCTCCCCTACCTCCCACCACTTTCTACTACAGAAGAGGAAAGGAAGTCGTTGGCCTTCACAGGAAGGGAAGCTTTCCTAATAAACATAATCATGTAAACTAAATTCGTGCGCCTATTCGCTGACACCTGATGTTGAGAAAGCACTACTGTTCCTTTAACTATCAACCCCGAGTAACAAACAATTACAGTTTTTAATTTTTGTCTTGAAGAAAAGTATTGCATATTATTTATGTACTCAAGTTTATCCTAGGGGCCGCGGTGGCTCAGTGGTAGAGCGTTCACCTCTGGTGTTAGGGGTCTCGGGTTCAAACCCTGCTCCTGCCAAGTGAACTTTGTGGTGGACAAACACCGTGTGCGTGGGTTTTCTCGGGGTTCTCCCGTTTCCTCCCACTTTCTTCATTCCACCATTTCATTCATTACTCATTATCACCGTCTCCTTTAGCCTAACCGGCATATTCGTGGGACGTAAAACTCAAAATTTCATTTCATTTCAAGTTTATCCTAATATAAAACATTTTATTGTATTAACAAATATCGAAAACATTAAAATCTAAAAGAACTCAATCTCCAAATTTTGTATGAATGTGGAAGTTGAAATGAAATGAAATATTTTTTACGTCTCGCGGTTATGCCGGGTAGGCTAAAGGAGGTGGTGATGATGAGAAATGAATGAAATGGTGGAATGAAGAAAGTGGAAAGTAACGGGATAGCCCCGAGGAAACCGACGGATACGAAGTTTTTCTACCAAGAAGTTCACATTGCGCGAGCTGGGATCGAACCAGGGATCCCATGCACCAGAGATGAACGCTCTACCACTGAGCCACCGCGGCCCCAATGTGGAAGTTGTGCCCTAACACGAATACAAGAACAGAACTGCGGAGTTTCGAAAACAAAATGTTGATAAAAATATTTGGACCGAAAAAGGCAAACATTCAGGTGCATTAGAACTGTATACAAGCTTTTATTTCACAACAACTACAGGTCACCGAGCATTATAGAAATGGCGACTTAATGCGTATTTCCCATACAAGCAACGTGTCATGCTTATCTTATACGTATTAATTTTACTAAGTCCAATCAAAAATCTTAGGAGAAAGACTACTAGATGGACGAAAGAGAAGGCTTCTGGACAATGTAAAGCAGGATCTTTCAAGGATGGTTGATAACAAACATGGTGCATTGACTTTTCGCAGGTTAAAATCTAATGGGAAAGTTTGTTTCTGTTACGATGAGCCTTTAAGCTCTTTAACTCAAAGTTCGTTATTTTTGTATAACTGAACGAACTCGTGTTTATCATTACTCTTTCTTTCTTATACAATAATGAACTTTTGTTACAACAGCGGGCCACGGTGACTCAGTGATAGAGCGTTCACCTCTGGTGCATGGGGTCCTTGGTAAAATCCCAGCTCGCGCCAAGTGAGCTTTGGTGTGGCAACACCACGTGCATGGGTTTTCTCGGGGTTCTGCCGTTTCCTTCTACTTTTTTCATTCCACCATTTCATTCATGTTCCATCATCACCATCTCCTTTAGCCCAGTCGGCATAATCGTGGGACGTAAAACTTAAAGATTTCATTTAATTTTTCTTGTTACAACATTAGATTATTCTGCACGCCATAACCGTCTCTCTCTTGCAAGTTAATTACTGCAAATGATTATTCCTATTAATAGAGGCCGATAATCTTTCTAAGACAATAAAAAGTCATTTTTTACCTTTTCTGTAAGAAAGACTCAGCAAACAAGCATTATTATTGGAACACTATTATCATCAGTATATTATATATATATATATATATATATATATATATATATATATATATATATATATATATATATATATATATATATATTCTTGTTCTTTTTAATGTAAGGCCATCTGTTTATAAGTGAGGAAACGAGATGTGTTTTTTTAATTTTTTTTTTTATCATATTTCTGTTACCATCTTAACCCTTTGATAATTTACCCATATATATTGTACTTGGTTTTCGATTTTGTGTTATTATGAAATGATTGTATCAATAACTAAATACCCATTCAATTACCAACCCTGCCATCCCTTGCCATTCTAACATTATGTTAGAACCCCGACATGCTAAAAGAAGGAAAACAAACAACACAACTGTTTAATAAAATTTCCATTATTAATACAGCTAAATGTAATTAAGTGTTTTAAAATACGTAGTGCTATTATGAAAGTTGTAATTTATTATTTAAACGTATCTAGATGCATTCTATACCTCCGTGTGCGAGAACTGATTGTGAAAGACGTAACACCAACATTCACCTGTACTGGAGCGTGGTGGGGGTAAAAACTTCTTTTTCCTATCAGGTTATGTGAAACAGATTATAGAACAGTAGTGGGGAACCTGCGGCCTTCAGAGTCATGATATGTAGTGGAAAATGTTTGATTATATGAGGAATATGAAATATACGGCAGATCAAGAATATTCTGGGAACATAGATGACAGAAATGCATTTTGAAGAATCTTACTTAGTATAGTAAAGTAAATGAAATATCTTGCAGAATTTTCACATTTCCAGGCAAAGCCCTCCCGAAAGTTAGCAAAGCCCCTCCCGAAACAAAATCGTAAATACGCCACTGAATTTAACTATATAATTAATATCTGTAAACTAACTACAAAAAATAGGTCTATTCAAAACTATGATATGCGATCTTCTTGGGGAAATGGAGGTTGTCAATGAAGTCTTTAAAAAAAAAAAAAAAAAAATTGAAACGCCTGAGCTAGAGTGTGAGACTCACTCTGTTTGAAATAGAAATTGCACGACGAAGTCATTCATTGAAAAATCGTTGCGTCGTAATGTAATTTTTAATTCTACGACCAATCATTCTGCCATTTAATCTAAAATGAAATTTAAAGTTTTACATCGTGGTGGACAAACACCGTGTGCATAGGTTTTCTCTGCATTCTCCCGTTTCCTCCCACTTCCTTCATTACACCATTTAATTCATTTCTCATCATCACCGTCTCCTTCAGCCTAGGCGGCATAATCGTGGGACGTAAATCTTATGAGATGTAAAACTTGAAATCTTTAATTATGTTCTCTATGATAAAGAAGACTGATAGTTAATGAAAATAAATTATTACGAAGGAATTAGTGGGTTAATAATGCAGGAGTACACGGAAGAACCCCCCAAAAAATAGACAGGATGTTTTCCGCAACAAACTCACACCTTCGGATCAAACCTGGGGTTTTACTCACTAAAGATAAGCACTCTAAATTAGAAGAGTCCAAAGATAAGCAAAGAAATTAGAAGAGAGCCAGGTAAGAGAGAAATACCAGATTCAAGTCTCAAATAGATTCTCGGCCTTAGAAGATTCGGAGTGCACTAGTGTTGAAGATACCTGGATTGAAATTAGAGATAGCATTAAAATTTCAGCAAAAGAAAAATTGGGACACGCGGAAATTTGTAGGGACAAACAATGGTTCGACCAGGAATGCATAAAACTAGCAGAGAATAGAAAACAGGCAAAATTACGCTGGCTACAAAATCCGAATGAAATAACTACACAAAATTTCGCAGATATCACGCGGGAAACTTCCAAAACTTTTAGAACAAAGAAACGCGATTTTCTGAAAGTTAAAATTAAGGAGATACTTGAAGATAATAGTAAAAATAAAAACATCCGGGACATGTATAAGGGAATCAACGAATTTAAGAAAGGCTATCAACCTCGTGCTTATATATTAAAGAAATCTGACGGTACAGTTCTCACTGATACGGATAGCCTCCTAAATAGATGGAAAGATTTCTTTGACGATTTGCTTAACACGCAACCGAAAACTAGTGTGCGTGGAGAAAAGGAGATACACACCGCAGAACCGTATATTCCAGAACCCAACCGAATAGAAGTAGAAACTGCTATAAAGAAATTAAAGAAACACAAATCTCCGGGTGTAGATGAAATTCCGGCTGAGTTAATTTTAGCTGGAGGCGAAAAATTGTGGAACAAGATACACAAACTCAAGGAAGAATTGCCACAAGAGTGGACAGAATCAATAATAATTCCAATTCACAAGAAAGTCGACAAAACTGAATGTAATAATTATCGAGGCATTTCTCTTCTGTCAATATCCTATAAAATCCTTTCAAATATTTTGTTAGCAAGACTGACCCCATACGCAGATGAAATTATTGGAGATTATCAATGCGGATTCAGACGAAATCGATCAACTATCGACCAAATATTTACCATTCGCCAAATACTCGAAAAAAAGTGGGAATACAATACCCCGGTACATCGACTATTTATTGATTTTAGAAAGGCGTACGACTGGGTTAGGAGAGAAACATTATACAACGTTCTTACAGAACTTGGTATACCGAGAAAGCTAATTAGATTAATTGAGATATGTTTAAATGAATCCCAAAGTAAAGTCCGGGTTGGAAAATTTTTGTCCACGAGTTTTCACGTCGAACATGGCCTGAAACAAGGAGATGCGTTGTCGCCATTATTATTTAACTTCGTTCTGGAATACGCTATAAGGAAAATCAAAGATAGCAACCAGGGCCTAGAGTTGAACGGTATTCACCAGGTTATAGCATATGCTGATGATGTAAATTTAATAGGTGATGATAGGAGAACAATAGTAAGAAATGCAGAGATCTTATTAAACGCTTGCAGGGACATGGGTTTAGAAATAAATGCAGATAAAACTAAATACATGGAAGTGCGTCGGGACCTGCATACAGCAAATTATGGATGCGTTAAAAAATTAAATAATACCTACTTTTGATAAAGTGGATAGTTTCAAATATCTAGGATCAATATTAACAGAGGAAAATCATATTCACGAAGAAATTAAATGTCCACTAAAAGCAGGGAATTCGTGCTACTATTCGGTTCAACGAATTCTGTCGAGGAATTTGAAGCTTAAAATATACAAAACGGTAATCATGCCTGTTGTTTTGTATGGCTGCGAAACATGGACATGGTAGGAAGAGCATAGACTGAAAGTATTTGAGAACAAGATCCTGAGACGAATATTCGGACTCAAGAGGAACGGGAATGGGGAATGGCGGAAAATTCATAACGAGGAAACTTCATAACGAGGCGGAAACTACATAATTTATATGGTTTATCCAACATTATCAGGGTCGTGAAGTCTAGGAGGCTTAGGTGGGCGGGTCATGTAGCTAGAATGGAAAAAGGAGAAACGCTTTCAAAGTCTTGACTGGAAGACCAATCGGAAAACGACCATTAGGAAGACCTAGGGGCAGATGGGAGGACAATATTAAGATGGATCTCGCAGAGATAGGAATACAAAGTAGAAACTGGATGCAGTTAGCTAAGGATAGAAGTCAGTGGAGAGCTTTTGTAAACGCGGCATTAAACCTCCGGGTTCCATAGGCCATAGAGTTAGTTAGTTTAATTAGAGATAAGCACTCACTAGGGATGATTTCATTCCGGGACCAAATACCTGGGGAAAACCTATATATCGTCTGAAATATCTTGCCAAGGGAAGTACGAAACCGTTTTCAAATTACGGGCAAACCCGCAACCTGACCCTATAAGGGGACAGGTTTTCCGTGTTTGTGACCCTATGTATTGCGTATTCGACAGAAGTAAAAATAAATGTTACGATGTATCACGCGTAAGCGCCTGAGCCCATCATGTTCCTTTTCGGCTCATTGCTAGAACGTAACTCGGGCAAGCGTTTGATAATATCGCTTTGCACCCAGACGTACCCATTTGGTCAGTGTTGCCAACCAATTGTAAATACTATGTGGCAGATCGTTTCTGTACCACTGGATGTATATCAATGAAACGTGGCATAAACATCATTTGTCACTAGAAAAGAATATACTGTGGACGTATTCCTCCTCTAAGGACCCCAGTTTGTAAGTGTTGCCAAGCAACTGTAAAAATTAGGTGTAAAGCAGGTTTCGTACGATGAGACGTTTACGCACCAAGATTTGCAGAAACATCGCAAGACATTATAGCAAAAATACATTGAGTGTAACCGTAATCCAACCATTCTAGTTTGTCAGTGTTGCCCACCAAATGTAAACATCACAATGTTGCAAATGGGGTGTGTGCCATTGAGCGAATATAGAACAAATATAACACAAGCAGCATTGGACAATGCGAAACATAGTGAGAGTATGCCCTAGTATTGCAAATTGGCAGTGTTGCCAACCATTCTAAAATATATTTCTCGAAAGGTTGCCTAATCATTCCAATCTGTCCGGCAATCTGTGATAAGTATATTATTTAAATTAAATATTTCTTGTTGGAAACAGATTGCATGATGATGGTAGTTACATTTACTAAGCTGACCTTCTATTTGAATACTACATTAATAAATTGTGTTTAGGTTGCATTAGTTTAAGGTCACATGGACAATGCTAAAGCAAATGATCGAATAAATCCGAGCACAAATTGCTTGATTGTTGTCAAATGCTAGAATTCAATTCTCGAATAGTAGTGAATATCTGTTCCATTTAGTACGTTATCACAGTTTTGATATGAAACTAGTCTTGTTTTTGTCAGAAACAAATTCCTTATCTTCGAAGATAGAAACAACTTTTTTTTTAAATGTTAGAAAATGTACAAGAAAAATCAAGAAATAAATATAAAAGAGCTAGTTGCACTGGAATTGCAAACTGATACATTGAGATTGAAGCTCGATAGTGAATTCTATAAAAAGGATTACCATCATTCCTGTGCAGGTGTGTTTGCTTTATCTTTCACTAACATAATAGATTAATATTTAAAGAAAAAAACAGACACAACGAGATTGCATTTTTAGTAAGTATTTAAACCATTCTGAGTGCGACTGCACTTACCCTCACCTTTGTTGTTCATGCTGGAGTAGCATACTTAAAATCATGACTTTTAAGATTTGTTCTTTCTGGAGAAAGGGGGAGGCCTCAAATTATGCCATTGCACCAGGCGACAAATTGACTAGGACCGGCCCTGATGATATGTATATAAAAGACATGAATATAGGATGGCTCAATTTGAAGTAATGCAGGGTGTTTCAAAATCAATATTAGGGTTTTGAAACTATGTAGTATCTATTAAAATTAACTTACAATTATAAATATTATATCAAATGAAAGAGCAACTCAATCAGTTTAGTACCCCGCATGCACATGCATTGTTTCTTCTGACTGCCGTTAGAAAGAGCAAGTAACAAAGATGGAGACTAGAGAGCAGAAAGCTTTTTGTGTTTTAATGAAGAATGAATCTGTACAGTGACCATCTGTGTGAAGAATATTAAGGAGACGCTTGCAACTACGTCTTTATCGTTTGCAGTTGCTACAGGTCTAAAGCCTACAGACTACGGTTTACGTGCCAATTTCGCTAGTGAAATATTCCTGCATAAGAATGAAGATTTTCTGGATCGTGTCGTCTTCAGTGATAAATCGACCTTTCACCTAAGAGCTAATGTGAACACTCAATGTGTGTATCTGGCCGTCAGCAAATCCTCAGGAGATGGTACAGTTGAAACGAGACTCCCCTAAATTGAATGTGTTTTGTGCCATATGGCGGAAAGTTTATGGGCCTTTCTCGCCTATCGACTAGATTTGTGCCGTGTGACGAACGAATCTCACATTGAACACTTGTAGCAAAGACTGTTTGAGATGCTCTTTTACTTGATGCATTGCTTATAATTGTACGTAAAAATGTAATAAGTACTACGAAGACTTAAAACCCCAAAATTTATTTTGAAACACCCTGCATTTCTCACCAACAGTGTTGGAACTAAGATGTAAAAAGCAGAGAAAATTTTCCTTATGAAGTTATTGTTTCCAACGATATTATTATTAGTGGAGACTATAACTACAACAACAACACGAGTTAGTAGTAAAAAAATGTAATCAAATGTATACTCGGTGGCCCAGGTGGCGAAAGTGGCACACACGGGTGTGTCACTTATTTAATCGGCTCCTGTGTGGACACTAATTAAGATATCGGGATATTATTCTTGCAAAATATTGTTGGACTATAGTTTATCATATTAATTTCTGTTTCTTCTGGTGTCGAATTTCCTTCTCAAATTTCACCCCAGTCAAAAATTCGAGAGATTTCTAATTTTGAATTTCCTTTACTTCGTTTTTCCCCTGTAGCTTCCTTCGTTGTATAAAGACATCCTTAAGACTTGCCAGGTAGATACCTCGGATGGATACCTAACTGTTGACATCAATTGGACGGGACAGCGCGCAGTGTTGCCAATTAAGGAAATTAAAATTCTCCTATATTTGGACAAAAAATTAGAAAATTTTGTTTATAAATCCGTACCTATACGTCCGAGTGCAAGTCAAATTACGCCAATCGAACATTTGTCCTTACTTAACAAACGCAAGTGCAGATCGTTACAATGGGGTAATTAGGGGGCGCACGTAAAGTTCATATTTAGGTTCTAACCCTTGATTTTTCTGGTTTTTCCTTACTTTCTTGTTTACCGTAATACATTTTTGGTAATTAGAAGCTTTGTTCCTGAAATATCGCCATAATACTTGTAGGATATATTAGTGGTGTGCCAATGTTTAATTCAAGATAGTTTGCATACGTCTGGTAGCAATGTTGCCAGCTACAGAAAATTTTAATTCGAGTTTTTAGGGGGACATTTTGGAAAAATTACATGTTTTGTCTATTATTTCCTTCTTGTTGGCTATACCAGAACAAAAGTACCAGTATCTGAAAGTCTCGCCGTTAATCTACACAACGCACTATAGAAAGTTTTATAGGATAATTAGGGGAAGTACAGTTGAGGTTTACAGTAGACCTTGTTCTCTAATTGGAAAGATAACTGATTATTTTAAAGGTAGATGAGATATTTTTATTGACATGCTTACTTTATTAGATATCGTCACAATACTTGTAGGATATATTAGAGGGATACCAAAGCTTATTTTAAGATAGATTGTGTGTGTCTGATAGTAGTATTGCCAGCTACAGAAAATTTTAATTCCAGATTTTAGGGGCAAATTTTGGAAAAAATTTCCTTCTCTATTTCTATTATTTCCTTCCTGTTAGCTACATTCGAACAAACGTACCAGTGTCTAATAGCCTCATCCTTAGCCTACACAGTGCACCATAAAAAGTTTCACTAGAATAATTAGGGGAAGTACAGTTGAGGTTTATAATAAACCATGTTCTGGAAATGGTAAGAAAATGGTGAATTTCTGAGGTACATTGAGATGTTTTTTTTAAAATTTCATGCTTAGTTTGTTATATATCGCCATGATACTTGTAGGATAAATTCTTGGATTACTACTGTTTATTTTCAGATAGTTTTCGTCTGTCTGATGGCAGCGTTTTTACCCAAAACAATTAATTCCCGCTATTAGGTGAAAAATTCGGAAAATTTCCCTTTTCCCCTCTATTATTGTCCTCTTACTGACTACATTGAAACAAACCTACCACTACCTGAAAGCTTCCTCTTTGCCCTAGAGAACGCACCCTAAAAAGTTTCATTAGGGTAATTAGAGGAGCTATAGCTCCGGTATATTTAATTTTTGCTTCTGAGGCGTAAAACGTGTCAAAATTTCATGTGTAAGACATAATTTTTTCTTTCCCTCTTTGAATGGAAGCCAGCGACTTCAAAATTACACTGTACCTTGTCAACACACCAAACATTTGTTTAGACGACTTGAACCCATATAGCAGCAGTGGTGCTAGATACAAAAAATTGAAATTCGGTTATGGAATTTTTTGTAAATTTTCACTCCTACATTTCCCTCAATAATTTCCCACCCGTTGGCAACACTGCAATGCAACTTACACCGAAATATAGCCACGTCCTTTTTTAAAAAACTAGGCCTTAACCGTAACAATTGAATGAATAGTTTTTGAGCAATAAGTCACTAACTGGAAATGTAGGAAAACGCCAAAAATGACCTGGGGCCGAAACGAATAATCACACAATTTTGTTCGTATAGGCACAAAGAAACAAACGATTTGTAAGTTACGAGGGCTTCGACTCAAGTTCTGTTGCTTATTTCAATAATCTGCAACATAAATCAATAAATAATAGTTGCCAAAAAAACAGACATTTGAAAAAAACGTGAAAAAGAACGTTTTTTTATTTAAAAAACTTCACAGAAAAAAAACGTTTTTTTTTTACAACACCACTAGGTATGAATGGTATTTCGTGTGATGTTTCTGACAATCTTTTTGCATAAACGTCTAATCGTAAATCTGCTTTACATCATCTCATTTTTACAGTTGGTTGCCAACACTTACAAACTGGGGTCCTTAGAGGAGGAATACGTCCACAGTATATTCTTTTCTAGTGACAAATGATGTTTATGCCACGTTTCATTGATATACATCCAGTGGTACAGAAACCATCTGCCACATTGTATTTTCAACTGGTTGGCAACACTGACCAAATGGGTATGTCTGGGTGCAAAGTGATGTCAAACGCTTGCCCGAGTTACGTTCTAGCAATGAGCCGAAAAGGAACATGATGGCCTCAGGCGCTTACGCGTAATGGATCGTAACATTCAATTTTACTTCTGTCGAATATGCAATACGTAGGGTCACAAACACCGAAAACCTGGCCCCTTATAGGGTCAGGTTGCGGGTTTGCTCGTGATTTGAAAACAGTTTCGTACTTCTCTTGGCAAGATCTTTCAGACGATATATAGGTTTTCCCCAGGTACTTGGTCTCGGAATGGAATCATCCCTAGTCAGTCACAGAGGCACTATATCTTCCTTCCCACGTAGGCTAAAGGAGATGGCGGATAGTGAATAATAATAATAATAATAATAATAATAATAATAATATTAATAATAATTAGCAATCAAATTATAAAATTCATAATATCTATACGCTGGGTGGGATTCGAACCCACGACAAGTAAGTCTTGGTATTAAAAATCAAATACATTAGGTTGTGAAAATTTTTCCAGCTGGGGAGAACTCTAAATTCCTATATATACTTACTCGTCCGCGTGTCCGTCTGGGAGAGACAAAATCTCAAGTCAGAATGTAGAGAGTCAAAAGTTAGGACTAGAGCCAAAGATAATATTCAAACCAGAAGTGGTAGAAAACAACAATTTCTGATTCTTACGTTTATCACTACAGAGCAAGAACGGTAATAGATAGCGACAATCGATTCCCTACAATTGATTAAGCGTCCTAAGAATATATTTCATCTCTATTCCTAAATCTTACAAAGTGCATTTAAGTTATAACATCTATAAGTGGATGGCCCCCCTTACATTTTGTCATTTGATATATCCCCCAAGTTTTCATCTCGTATGATATGATGCTCTTCAGTTCCAGCGCAGAATTTTCGTTAACATCACTCTTCTTGGTAGTACAACAGCACTCTTTTTCGTAGCACCCAGCAGAGAGAATCAAGTAGGCGTTGCCGTGTCACACCCGAAACAAAGACGGTATGCTGACGTGAGTGAGAAGACGAAAATAGTCCCTAAAAATCTATAATCATTTGCAGTGAATTCAAGATTTCATTTTGTAACAATTTCTAAAATAGTGGAAAAAACAGTAAATTGGATTACATCCATATAGTGTGATATTAACAGTTTTTATTAGTAATTCAATATGAATCAGCATAATGTACTGGTGTAAGAATACAAAAGGTGACGTAAGCTAGCCCGCGAGAACAAGCGTGCTTCGCTACAAAGTGATGGTGTCATAGGACGATTTTCAACCAGCTGGGAAATATTTAATTGTATTATAGATAGTGAGAGTGCATCCTAAACCAATAATATGAAAATATTAACTATAAACATTACAAGATAATTTTCCAAATAAAATTGCCAACGATTACGACGAAGTAAACACCAGAACTTAAATTTACTCACATTTACGCATAACGCCACGAAATTTAAGGATAGAAGAAAATGTTCATCATGTAACTTGAAAACAGTGCTGTAACAACGTACTAATCCATAAATGAATATAATTATCAAGAATTCCCCTACATCATTTGTGCGTGTGATTAGTGATATGTAAATATAAAAGGCCAAAAGCCAAAGTGAAATGTGTGCAAGTGCTATATTCAAGAAAGTGAAAATATAAGCCGGCACTTCGATACAATATTATTTTCGTTATTGAGCTCTTATTTCTTTCATAACATGGGCTATACTAAAAATAAAAAATTCAATACTCTTAAACATGATACGTAAGTATTTCATAAATGTAAGTTGAAACTTTTGAAAATAAAATATATTAATTCATCTCATGTCTAGGCATTTGATTCAAAAGAGCAAAATCTCATTTCAATAAATATATTTTGAGTGAAATCATTATACACATGTGTTGGAAGGTAAATATTGAGTGATTAATTTTTATGTTAGTGTTTTCTTAAATTGTTTTTCTGTAGTCACGAAGTCGAAGGCATTCATCATACAGCTGTGCATTGGTTCAAATCCGAATTCTATATGCAGCATGCACAGATTTACCTTGAGCGAACCAACAGTGGTAAGTAACTAGTATGAGGTATGACGTTGGTTTGATCTGGTGAATGCTGCATGTCGAACCGACTCAGGTTAAAGAAATGCTGCACTAAACGGGAATCGAACCGAATCACGTTAAAGAAAAGGCGTACCGAACAAGACACGAACCCCTACCGGTTAAAGAAATTTCTTCCCGAACAGGGACATACAAAAAAAAAAAAAAAAAAACAGTATAAGCTTAAACACTTCCATTTTATCTTCTCATTACTGGTAACAGATAGAAACGTGTTGTTTATTTTAAAATACGCCAGCACTTCTTCTCAATGCGTGACACAGATGGTACACAGAACTCTAGGAGCAACGGTGATAGTGGTGACTGTTTTTGATACAATAAAGAGCAGCGTGTAATCATTCGTTTCCTCCATTCGTGTGGTGTGATACCACTTGAAATTCGTCGCCACGTCAGAGTGAGACATTTGATGATGGTGTCATGGATGTGTCTAATGTGCGACAGTTCAAAGACAAACCAAGACAATCTCGGCCTCGCAAAAGCCAGTCTTACGACATGATCCAACGAGAGGAGAAAATTCTTTTGGAGGATCGCCGAATGGGTGTGGAACACATCGCCTCCAAAGTTGCCATTTCCGTGGGACCTGTGCACACAATCCTGTATAAGACCTGAAATTGCGATAAGTGTCCTTCAGGTGGGTACCACGAATGCTGACGGGCGACAACAAGGCTGCGCGTGTGG
This sequence comes from Thermobia domestica, assembly GCF_964235325.1. Classification (NCBI taxonomy): domain Eukaryota; kingdom Metazoa; phylum Arthropoda; class Insecta; order Zygentoma; family Lepismatidae; genus Thermobia; species Thermobia domestica. The sequence continues at coordinate 46,511,682 of NC_137466.1, read as the reverse complement.
CATGTTGTTAGGCAATGTTCACGTGACTTTTGGCAATGACAACGATGAAACATAACTCTCCGTGGTTGCACATTCACTAGCCTGTCGCTATTGTATCAGCGATTTTAAAGTGGTTGAAAGACTCCTAAAGAAGAGTTTGCTGCGGCCATGAAATTATGGCGTCAACTTTGTTGAAAATTTGTACGGCTAGAAGGAGATTACGTCAAGATGTAACACAAGTTCCACAGGTTTCGTGTGATTAGTTGAGAAGAAAAAAATACGATTTGTTATAACTTGAATGCACTTCGTACTAAAACAGGAAGTAATAGAAATCCACTACATCTTATGATTTCAGTATTTACCAGTGGCGATTATCTCATGTTTATAAGGTAAGCAGAGCATACCCAAAGATAAAACCCCACATTACATTATTATTCCTTTTTATTCCAACCGATTTCCACAATCTCTTGCTTTCCTTTCTTGCCACTGGAACTGAATAGTTGTTGCGAGTTCCACATATTGTCCATAGAAGGCAGCGTAACAGCATAAACCTGTCCTCTAGCGTCATTCTTTGGCACTACTTGCGGGTATGGAACCAATTCTTCGCATTGTCACCGTACGGTTATGTGGCCTGTGACAGTGCTTACCCTACCGAAGGTTAAAACAGAGAGACTGAAAAAGTGTCAAATCCTCTTGTCATCATTGGAGAAAATTTGTTCCAAAACTAGTCAAAAAAAATCATAAATTGTGTTGACGTGTGTTCTATTTTATTGCGAAATTCGGTTATTTAAAAGTGTAGTGATATACTTGAATCTTGTGCAATATATAGGAGGAAGGTATGAGACAGTGGTTTTTGATTATTGCAGTGGAATCAAGAAACCTGTGAAATGGAGTCAGAGTTAGGAGCTAGAGGTAATTGTGACTGCATAATTTCTAAGCTTACTTCTCGAGCATTCGAAAGTAAAAAGGTGAGAGTGCACAATGCATGTTCGTCCAACTCCTCAACTTAATGCTTCCACTGAAGTGAAAACATGTATCTGACTTTTGAATATCACAACTATTCATGGTAATTCTTCTACAAAGAACTTATATATTTTTTTTGAGTGATATGAATATTTGGAACAATGTAGGATATAAGCAGATTAATAATGTACACAAAGCTTTGTATAATGCACTTTCTTTCTCAATGTCAGCTGGAAGCAGTAAGTATTGAAAAACCTTTTAGAAAGTCTGGTATTGGCCATATGTTTGATGAACCAATGAAAGAGCGCATTCATCAAAACAGACATTATGAAACGTTCCATTAACCTTTATTTCTTGTCCACACATAAACAAGCTTTCAGGGATCAAAATAAGAGTGCAGGCTCTTCAAATAGAGGAAATTACGTATAACAGCTCGAACTCTAATTAACAAAATGATCCATTGTTACGCAACCAATTAGAAAATTCCAATCTGTTCAGTGGATTATCTCATATAATTCAGAATGATGTAGTAGGATATGTTTCTAATGTGTTGTTTTCATATATGAAGCAAGAAATTTGTAAAATTAATTTTGTTTCGATAACCCTGGATGAATCTACCGATGTAAGTAATTTTTCTCAGCTCTCTTGTGTATTTTATTGTGCAAGGTCCGATGGCACAGCTGAGGAAAAATCTGTGTGATTCGTTAACATTACTGAAAATCATCAGCTGAAGCTCTTTACAACATCGTTTGCCGGGTATTGATGGATACAACTATACTCAAAAATCAGTAGCACAAAATTAGATGGTGCGGTGGTTTTTATGAGTCATTTGAATAGACTTCAGGCAAAAGTTAGAACATCAGAGTTATTGCCATTTTCGTCTATTGTTTCACACACAAATTAGACCTTGTTTTACCTCAGGCGATCTGTAACATCAAAGGGTTGAAAACTGGTCTTCCTGACATTAATTGGATTAGCAGCATTTTTTCTAAGTCCACAAAGAGGAGTCATGCATTGGATATTGAAATTAAGAGGCGGCTAGCCAGAGTGTCTGCTACGCGCTGGAACTATAACTTTCGTTTACTGTATCAGAATATCAAAGGACCTTATTTCATTATTTGAAAAAAAACAAAAGATCTAGGTAAAAAAAAATGAAATTAATAAGCACTAATGGCTGCTTGCGAAATTTTATTATCACTAAAAAGACTGATTTCAATTTTATATTGAAGATATTTTCAATCATTTTCCCTCTAACTGATGTGATGTTTTCCATCTTGCAAAAGAGATCTTATGACATTGGTTATTGTATTAGTAAAATAAAAGAACTGAAAGCTGAACGTGAATAGAAACATGAACAAATTGAAGAATATTGGGAGAAAACAATATAAAAGCAAAATACGTTTGTGGGCCAGAGAGAAAGAGGTTAAGATTACATGATGATCTTGATATCAAGATATCTCGAACACCAATTCACAAGGCGAAGACAAACTTTCGAGGCGAAGGCGAAGTTCAGCACTATTTCTATTGAAAGAGATCTACATTCGGAGCTTCTGAAAGACTAATCATTTTGACAAAAATAAGAAGGATTGAGACTCACTTCAAGTAGCTCTAGTTTCAGGCAACTTTTTACGTATTATCAGTAGTAGTAAAAATAATAACATACTCGTACTAGAGTAATATTAGGAGTAGGTAACAGGAGAAGTAAGTGTCTTAGTTTTATTTGTAGCAGTGGATTTAATTCAAATGTTAAATGACCCGCATGCCATTTAACATGTCATGCGGGTGTGTAGAGATACGGGCATGCCATGCCATTGGGCATACCATTCTTGATTAAAATGACGTTCATAACCTTCCTTCGTTTCTGCTTTTAAATTTTTTAAATGTGGTGTTGATCTTTCTCCGCATATTATTTGACTTTTTACCGCAAACGAACGCGCACCAAAATATTGTTTCACAATGCTTTCCATAGGACAGTCAGTGTCACCAAGGGTAGTATGAATTATTGTCATACTTACTAATACTATGCCAGACAGCATTGAAGACAGTTAGACCGTTCTTTTTCAGCACATCAGACTACATCGAAGTGCAAATTCAACAAATAGGCTAGCAGCTAGACTTAGAAATTTTTGAATCGAAAGTATTCTATACTAAATTGAAAACAAAATATATTCAACTTAATTGACATAAATCCTAAAATAATACTAAGTACTCGAATTGGAAAAATATTCTTCCTTGCTCTTGAAACAGGCCCCACACAGCACAATGTAGTCTATTACACCGGTAGGCATTTGTGTACATTTAATGACATTTCAGAGACTGGAAACATCTTTGTTCATTCAGGAACAAGACAACTGCTTTCTAATTTTTTTAACCATTTTAGCAGCAAAAAACTTTCAATTTAAAAAATCCCTAAAGCTCGAATTAACAGTCAATGAGAAACTTCATTCTGAATTAAAGAAAATTTATATTAAAATTTGATGGTTAAAATATGGAACATATCCTTATTCTCTGTTGTTGTATTATTCAAATCCAAAGATAAGGCATTCACATAGTATATAGGCGGGCGAAGAAATATATGTTAATACATAAAAAAAAAACACATTTCGGAACATACAGTCTCACAGTAGCAGGTGTTGAACGCTATTACAGTACTATGAAATACCTGTTACTTATATTTGTCCGGAATTGTATAACAGTCTCGTAATAACAGATGGTCAATGCTGTTACTATGAAATACTTGCTATTTGTATCTGTCCGAAATTATATACTGTAAGGACAATGAAATAACCGTATGAATATAGTAATTACAGCTTAGTTTCTACCCTTCGAATGGGAAGCAAACGAAACAGTATAATAGGATATACACGCTGATGAAATTCTAGATTCTCCTTATTTTGTCAGGGATTGTTTCTAACTTTTACTGATCCACACAGCCGAACGGTAACATAAAGGTCATTCCGAAAGTTCTAATTGGAGAACGCAGGATGCTTCTGGCTGGCACGCTGAAAGGTGCTTCTGGAGTGAATGACTGCTATCGGGGTTCTCGTTACCTGTACAATCTACGATATCAGCAATAGTATGTTCCTATTTGGCGTTGGTATTTTGTGTTTATTTATATTGTAAATGCGGTATAGGCTGTCCAAACTTTTTAAAAAAATGTAAGCATTTTTCCATGTTAATAATGAAATTTAGATACATGTGAAACCAACAGAAAATTGTAATTATTTTATCGTTACCGCCAGTAACAGCGGTAATATGCACTACACGCCCCTGCTTCCGTCACAAAAGGAGGATTCTGGTTACACTTTACGTTTCTACCTAAAGTGCCGCAGCCTGGGCAATGATGAGTCCCTCACTTCTTTTCTTTTCTTTTATATAATAGTATAGATTAGGAAATGTATAAGCTGTCCCTTATTAAATTCCAAACAAATTGTTCTATCTATATCGGACTTAGGTTCAATGTAAGAGTACCACAAGGTCACAGTTCAAGGACTACTTACGCTCTGCAGACCATACACTGACAAACACTGCCTTAGGACGTTTATTACGTTCTGAATATTAGTACAAAGATAAGATTAAAATATTCATGAAAAATGAGAGAAATATTGAAAGTGCCCATATCAACTAATATGTCCATACCAATCGGTCTATCTTACTGAGCTTAACCAAATGGTATAGGTGAATGAAAAATTAATCATGATGTTTCGAAACCTAAATATTGATATACAATAACCAAGCCGCAAATTGAGATAAAGGTAATATTGAAGTATAAAATGGTCAAACTTTTCATTGTAACACTAACAATATCACAATGCATAGACTGATTCAGAAGATAGAGTCGCAAGATTATTATTACTGTAACTTCTAAACTTTAATCTGTGTTTAAACTAATAGACTAATAATGCCTAATACTGAGACATATATCAATCAAAAGATGGTTGGATTGACGGACAGGGATAGGCTTCCTGTTAGACTTCCGATATTTTAGTTCTTAAGTTTAAAATAAGAGCAGACAAAAAAAGTCTTTTCCAAGACATTGTAAGAATAAACATATATCAGATTCAAACAGACTTGGTATCAGTTAAAAAGTATAATAAATTTTTATTACTGAGACCTATTATAAATTATTCCTACATGTGCAGCATACCAATAGTAAATTAAAGCCTGCCTCATGGTCCGGTCAACTACTGCCTTATAGAAGACTTACACTTTATTGCCTCTTAAAGCAGTGATGAGAAAACTACGGCCCACGGGCCAGATGCAGTCTCGGAAAAGTTGTACGCGATTGCGATGTGACTCCAAATCTGACGAATGAAAAGAAGAATAGGGGTATTTAAAAAAATGTATCAGATTAATAAACGATCATTTAACATTTGACTTGCAAATGAGCAAATCTGAGAACCACTGGAACCCAGTTCGAACCAAATTATGAGAAAAATTGAATCATTATGGGTTTAATATTACAAGACTTAAAATGTACCATTGTGGATTCTAAAAATTATTATGCCTAAAGCTTATCCTATTTTCTTTGGCCCTCTCATTAAAAAAAAATCCCATCATTGTCTTAAAGGATGGGTATCTTTTGTGAGAATAAGAAAGCTATAAAGATTTCTCTGGTCCTAATTAGGTATATCATTCATCATACACCATATATATTGGGTGTATATTAATTGTTTGTGCTACAGGGAAAAGACAAAAGTCGATTAGAAAGCACTGGAAAATGAAATACTAATTATTACGCGTATCTTTAAATCATTAAATATTATAATTCTATAATATATTCGCGTAAACGAAACAAAATATCCAAAAGTTAGACATACCATCAATGCTTTAACCATTAAGAGTGTATCAAAATTGCGATTTTAAGTTAACATTGGTATATTATATGATTTTACGATTTTTACCGATCGCTGTAAAAATGATAGGCGATGAAGCTTCATTCCTGAGATTTTGAGTTTATGAAAAGGCGGATTTCAGGACGAAAACAGATTTGGCGTATACTAAAAGGCGTTAAGTTGAGATAATGAAAGTAATTAAATCTGAGATACGCCTATTGGTTTTATTCTAGGGAAGTTATATTAACAGATAGGTATTATTCAATTGAAGAAGATTATATGCGGAGATTTAAATTTTCATGCGTAGTTTGAAAAAATACATTTTTTATAAACTTAAAAAATGGATTCTGTATAAGAACCACGCAATCTATTAATATGAGACTGATACTTAAGTGTACTCTTATGACGTTTTTCATTACGTCACTAGGAATAGGACAGAGTATACAATATGGTTAACGTGGCATACCACAAAATTAAGATTAACTTATACTTAGCGAAAATACTTTCCAAACATAAAAAGAAAAAGACTTGCTTGAGAGGAAATTTTCATGCGTCGTTTTCGAGAAAATATAAAAATTATTTTTATGTTGCTAGAAAATAAGACTTATTTTCAACAATAAATTGACAGTTTTCATTTTGCTAAATCAGATTGTTTATCTATCTATATATTCCATATGTAAATAAAAAATGCTACTAACTATTTAGTAGATTGTATCTAAGTTGTGTCCCTTAAAGAACGTAACTTTTTAAATGTCCGTCATTTCTGTTCTAGTAAGTTGGCAACACTGAACGTTACACGGTTTTCATCTGTTCTCTTTGTTGTGCTTAATAGTCACGGAGCCCCGAATAGCGCATGAGCTCCATGGAGTTTGTGGACAGACACTGCACAACATTCACCACATTTGTAATAAGTTTTAACTATAACAACGCTCCGTTCCTACCCGCACAGAAAAATAGATGACGATCACGCGCTATTTGGCACTCCGTGACTACTAACCATAACAAAGAGAACAGATGAAAATCGTGTAACGTTCAGTGTTGCCAACTTACTTCAACAGAAATGGCGGGCATTTCAAAAGTTGCGTTATTTATGGGACACCCTTTATTTTATTCACTGACTTCTGTAACGGTACCACAATATTACTTTCAATGGATTTAATATAATAAAAAGTTCCTTTTCCTTCTTTATATATCACGTTTAAATAACCTTAATATTACAGTATCTCTCATCATTAAATTCACTTAATTCATTATTTTTTTTTTTTTTTTAAAAAAGGAGTTTATAAACACAATTTAGATAATCGATTGGCGAAGCCCTTAATGAAATAGTGTTAACGATACACTGGCGTGGCGTGTGAGGAAACAAAAAAAATAAACAGGAAGCCCAATTAAAATTGAAGATTCCTAATAAATGAGTAAGAGACAAAAAAACAAATTGAAAAATGAAAGCAATCCATAATTATAAGCTCTTCTGTCAACACACTTTGGGCTAAATATAATTGGTCTCATTTCATAAATGTCATCTGCAGACAAACAACATGCCGCGAGTAAGCGTTGCTCTGGAAGGTTTCATTTTCTACTTTTCGCTTTGTTTTATATATCGGAGTGAAAAGGATGAAAATAAATCAAAGAGGAATTCGAAACGTGTGATTACCTGGCTATATTGCACGTTTTCATACTATATGCATTCTTTCTTTTACAAATGTTGTATTCACGTTATATCCTCGGTCTGGACGTGGTTTGAGTTTCAATTGCGGCTTACAATTTACAACACTGAATGAACACGAAATTTTCTGTGTATAATGACAGACTATTACACAGTATTTCAACATAATATATACACCGTGTACATCACATTTCATTAACAATAAGCTCGCAGGCAATGATGAGGCAACGAGAACTCAATATTTTATTACATTGAATATATTAAAATAGAAAGAATCTCTCCACCACATTAGCCTTCTCTCGAAAGCGTAATTGATTACGAGGCAACGTGATGGCTCAGTGGTACAGCGTTTATCTCTGGTACGCGGAATCCCTGGTTCGATCTCAGCTCGCGGTAAGTGGGCTTTGTGGTGAACAAACACAGCGTGCGAGGGTTTTCTCGGGGTCCTCCTATTTTCATGGGCGGAGTTATGGGGGCATTGCCCCAACTTTTTGACAAAAAATAAAAATGCCACGTATAAGATGGCCACCTACCAAGACCTCAAATACCGAAAAAATGGTGTGCCCTTCCCCAGGAGACAATTCCTAGCTCCGGCTATGCCTATTTTGTTTATTAGACCATTTCATTCACTCATTATTGCCACCGTTTATTTTAGCATACAATGCATAACCGTGGAATGTAAACTAAAAAATTTCATTTTCACATTATCTAATTGATTATGGGAATCAGATTGACCTTTGAACCAAACTAAGCTCCTTTGTGTTATAATTTTCAGGAAATAAGATATTTGTGAATACATCTATAATGACTTAATATTTATTCATTTTCGTGCTATGACTGTTGATTAAAACAAAGCAGGAAATATCCTTGTACATTCTAAATATCTTACAATTTCTATCCGAGCACACCGCACACGACAGATGAAAGGCAGGAACTGTAGTTTCTTATTGTTTGTTGAAGTTTAGCGTCCTTTCTCAACACCGAGACTGTATGAGATGTGAATCTACAGCTTAACGGTGTATGCGAACCGCCGTAATACGTTTAATTTATTCAATGCTCTTATACCGGGCATCGTATCCGAAACCACGTGCACGAAAGAAGCACTCACTATCAACTTGGCCAGCACGGAGGGCTGATCGTAGTGCCTGTTGAGGATGAAATGCTAAAGTGTTGGAGACATCGATGATTTGCGGGCTAAGTGAATGAAACCAAGGCTTTGGTGCGATATTGCAGTGTAATAACAGTATGGTCAAGCCAGGGCCGGCGCTACAAGTTTTGCCGCCCTGGGCAATACTTTCACATGCCGCCCCTTTATTATTTTCTTTTTTAAATTTTGCCGCCCATCAGACTTGCCGCCCTGGGCGATGGCATGGTTCGACCCCCCTTCGCGCCGGCCCTGGGTCAAGCATAATCACTACAGCACGAGCAGGTGAGCAAGTAACAGATACATCTTCTCTGTGTTAACAACATAGAAAAGAAGTGGCAAGACAGCAACTTGCTCATTTGTTAACAGTGTTTAAAAGGAATTCGGGATGTCGCCTTGAAACGCAATGAACGATGTCCTTTATTATATTTTTTTGAAGATTGTCTAATAATACGACATACGGTGAATATACTATTAACAAATGTAAGAAAGAAAACGATAAATATATCGGGAATATTTTTTATACGAATCCAGCGTCCCAAGAATGGGTTCTATGTCCGCCGTTAAACCTCTATTCAACCCGGAATTGGTAGAAATAAAGCATTTCAGGTTTCAACATTGATGACCAAAGAACAGAAACGGTAATAGATAGCCAAAAGTGGCTTTATGATATAAATTCACCATCTCAAAAATAAATTTCATCTTACCTAATATTCCTCTATTCAAAGCAAAAGTTGAGGACACGGTAGCTCAGTAATAGGACGCGTGGTTTACGTATGGTGTGTGGGGTCAGTGGTTCGACCCCGGCCAACTAATAATGTGGTGGACAACATTGTGTCCGTGGGTTTTCTCGGCGTACTTCCACATTTTCATTCCACCAATTATTTCCGTCATCGTTCACTTCCTCCATCATCTCATACGTCTGACTTATCCTAACAGGCAAGGGCGGATCCAAGGGGGGAGCTAAGGGCTATAGCCCCCCTCCCTTGACGCTCAGTTTTACACGGGATAAAATGGGCTTCAATCCTGCTTTACACTGGATAAAACTTCAAACTATGATTTAGCCGCTCCCTTGATTATATCCTGGATCCGCCACTGCTAACAGGCATAAACGAAGGACGTTAAAGTGAAAGATTTCATTTCATTTCAAATCAGAAGTGGTTGAAATCAACAGGTTTAAATGAAAAAATGTTAATATAACTATATCGTATTTTTAAAATGCGGATTCAATGTCTAAAGAAAAGGATTTATATCCGCTGTAATCTCTCTACTAAAACTAAAAGTGTTACAAATTTATCATCAATTCTAGTTTCAATATTTATTTTCCTACAACGAGAAAAGTAATACGAAATGACAGACGGTTTATTAATATAGATTCAGGATGGCCAAAAAGAATCATTTCAGTTCTCATTCGTCCACTGAAACTGAAAATAGCAAAAGTATACTAACATTTTCGGTTTCAATGCCGATTCATAGAGAGTAAAAATCTGATAGAGAAACTGTTTTTAATATGAATTAACCGTCCCAATAACACACGCCATCTCTTAACATATCCCTCTGTTGCAAACCGGAAGTGAGAGATCTATTTCCGGTTTCAATATCGAATCTCCTTAGTTTGGAAAGTCTACTGTAATTTCACAAAGCGAAACGAAACTTGGTTTTCCTTTTACTTTATTAGAAACATTACATTTAATCATATCCTTTGTATAGTGATGTGACAAACAATGAAAAACTTATAAGAGTACTAGTGAACATGCTAAAGCTCTCATATTTTATTATAATGTGGATATATAATGTCAGAATATATTTTATATTATGTGTTTTTGATACTCTAGAAATAATAACCTTTGAAAAATAACAGGATGTAAACTGCCAAAGAAGAAACTTTGTGTATTGTTAAGCAAAACTCTTTTTTAAAATAGGAAACTCCAGAATTCACGTTAACTCTGAAAACAAAGCTCGAATTTACTTAGTGGTTGCAAATCAGTGTGAATAGAAGATCGACTTTCCCCCTGTTTTTTCTTTCATGCTCGTTTATTGATTGTGAAGGTTGTACAGTCAAGAGATCTCCTCAAGTATGTGTTTATTGTTTGCAATCCTTTGTGTAAAGAATGGTATATGCAAATCTTTTAAGCATACTACATACTGAAAGACTGACGGAAAATACAACTGAACTTACATATTATTTTGCATTCAATAAATGTTCTGAAAACGTTTAGTTATTCCTTCTCGAAATATATAGCAATAAGCTGTCTTTCTATAAGCCTGGAAATCAGACCTGAAAATCGCCAAGTTTGCGTAATTATTTTGGCAAAACTAAGTTTTTGTCCCGAATGAACTTTTTTTTTTTCTTTTTAATATGTTTATAAGAGTTGCTTCTTTGGATTTGTTACAACAGTGTCATTGTGGTCGTAGGATTACAGGCTTTTTAAAACCTCTCCATTTTTATATGGAAAATCAGATTCTTGAATGTTTTGCTGAGTTTTTGTTGTATTTATTATATGTAATAGACCTGGAAGAAAATTTCCTTTATGCAGCACTGTAATTGTTGGAAAGTTTACCAAGAGATGATTATATAACAGATTTGCATGCAGTACATTTAAGTATATTTAAGTACAATGTTGAAAATTTAAAGCCGCATTTCAAGATGAGATTCATAAAAGGAAGTGACCGTAATCTTTCATGTTCTGCACTTTGTTACAATCAAGGCAGCTCTTCCGTATGTGCCACATGTTCATTAACACAGGACAAGTTTTGGAAGGTGGTAAGAAACTGGGATAAAGTATTTAAAAATTAAATATACCCAAAACGTATTCCGGTTATTTAAAATACACATTTGTAGTTCAAAGTTATTGCTGAGAAACATACTCCGCCTTATGCAGAGTCGCTTTGACGTATGATTAGCGTCGTACTAAAGACCTGACTACTGCAGGAAACATGTTAGTCGAACTCTTTAGTATGGCACTGATCACGCTTCAGAACGACTCTGCATAAGGCCCACTGTGACGTAAGTTCTCATAAATCTACAACTTTTCTTATTGATACTTTATAAGAAGATACCATTTGTATTAGTATTATATGGTAAATCTTAAGTTCTCATTTATACTATAATTAAGAATGTGTATTTAAAATCGTGACTTTTAAGGTCTCCTTTTTAGACGATGGAGGCAGCAAATAATACTATTATAGGGAAGGTAAATTGCCTCAGGCAGATCCTGGTTATAAAATAACTTTGTAATAAGTAGTGTGCAATTTTCTATTCGCTTAACTGTATATCCGACATCCAGCAACCGATAGATGTACTAAATATATGGCTAGATACTAATCCTTCGTAATCATGGCAAATTCTGTGTTGGGTTGAAGAAAACCTTTACAGAATGAGGCTAACGATCAGAAGATAAGTCATCCTGTAGCCGCCCCTTCATTTTGCTGTATCACACCTATGGACATGACCATAACAAATCGAAACAGTTCCATATAGATTAATATTGTTATTTTGGCCTGGATATCTCTAATTATGCTGCCAATGCCCTGGTCGTGGTACGTTACAATGTGGATGTGAAACATCCAAATGGCCTGTATGGAATAGTGATGATCAGTGAGTTTGACTATAGGTGCCTAAACTCGCAAGCCCGACACTTGTGAGCTCGGCACTCGCACTCAACCGGACTCGGGCTCAATAATTGAGCGCGAGCCCGAGCCCCAATGGAGCGCGAGCCCAGTGAGTGCGAACCCAGTCGAGAGAAGTGAGCGCGAGCATGAGTGAGTGCGTGCATAGTTGAAACAAGTGAGTGCGTGCCAGACAGAGGGAAAGCCCAGTTGAGAGAACTGTGCGTGAGCCCGAATGAGTGCGAGCTCAGTTGAGAAGTGAGCCTGAGCGAGCGCGAGCTCAATTCAGTGCGAGCCCCCACTCGCTTGACACTCACGTGGACTCATTTGCTTCAGATTCAAAAAGATAAGAAACACATTCCACATGGAGAATCGAAAAGGAAGATTGAAACAACTTTACAAAGAAAGGAAGCCCGTTCTTGAGGTCTGAGCTGTCATTTTATTGCTCAAAGGAGTTGAATCACCTTTCGACAAAAAAAAAAAAAAAGACTTTTTCATGGTTATTATGAGGGGATGGTATTTGTTTGAGGCAGGTATTTGTTTTTGTTGTTTTAGTAACAACGTCCATGGATAAAACTCTTTCTTATTTGTTTTTTAAGATTAAGATCATAGAGTAAGGAAAAAATACACGGATGTTAGATGTTCATAGTGCGACACGCGTGTGTTTTTGTGCGTGAATATCAGCGCCCTTTCCTTGGAAAAATAAACTTTTCCGTCTCAAAAAACATTGCGAACTGCAAATAAACATTAGTGCTCCTAACTGTGACCCTTTTGTGTGTGTGAAAGTGTTGTGAAAGTGTTCAGAAGTGCATATTGTAGTTAGATTGTAGCTAGTGTGTGCATGCTGCATGCTACAATAGCAAAGCACTTCCCATAGCCACGCCAAGAACTGTTCTCACAGAAGTCATCTAAGAGCGCGGACGGGGTAGTAGGCACCTGCCTCCCATTGGCTGGGAGCTTCAAATTTCCGAGCTGGTGATTGGCTAATCAGTTTCTGCTCCCCAGAGCCGGTATAAAAGAGAACACTCAAACATTCTAAGCCATTCGAATTTTTCCTCTCATCGATCTATGCTCATGGAATTTTTCCTTTCATCTGGCTGCTGATCTCCTGGCGACCCACAGAGAAGATTCTACAGCGAAGAAGTGTTTAAGGAGATGCCGCTAACTGCCCTAGAAGACACCGTGACACACCGGGAAACCTTGCGGTGTTAACGAAGGTGTGTTCATCAGTGAAGAAGAGTTTACTCTTTGTAGAAAGAGTAAAAAATTTAGAGAAGAGTCGTGTGTTTAATAAAGAAAACTGAAACAACACACACATACACACACCGCTTCCTAGAGAAATAAGCATTGCTTTCCGTCGGCTGGACCCCCTATTGTGCGTCAAGCTTCGCGCTGGCCATATAGGTTGTACAGCCTTTGGCGACAGTCGGCTGACGGGAACACAATATTATCTCTTTAGGAAACCATAGAGAGGCATAAACACAACTTAGAGAAACCCTCTCCTTGAATTAACTCAGAAGTTCGGCCCTTTTTAGAGCCATGCCACGTCCACCGAAGAGAGCACTCACTAGAAGAGAGCCTGGCGAATCTGGACCCCATTGGATTTCCAGCAGAGAGGCCCACGGAACCAGAGGGACCCACGTATCCAGAAGTCGCACCCATAATAAAGAAGACATCGACGACCGTCTGAGGGAGATGTACGACCTAGCCCAGAAGGCCGCAATGGAGTTTGATATGCTCATGAAGGCTCCTCCAGTGTCCATTAGGCACCTACCCAACCAATACACAAAAGATGACGTGAGAGAAATCATCGGGGGAAGGATTGACGTCAATCAAATCGAAGTGAAGAAGGATGGTACCAAAGCTAGTGTGTATTTCAAGTCAGAGGCTGCAAGAGACACCTTTCTCAAGACTTTTCGGTCAAGAGATTTCGGCTCAAATGCAGTTCTACACGAGACACGTAGGCCACTTAAGAGCTGTGATGAAGTAAGTTCGTCACACACAACACAGCCAGAAGACACCACAGAAGATGAACATCGGAAAACCGGCTCTTATGAGGACCACCAATTGCAAGCCCCAGAAGAAGAGACAAACTCACAAGAAAACGACAATGCCATCGACAATCCACTCCCCTCCTCTCACAAAGAAGACAATGAAGGTGAAGGAGATTTCCAAGTAGTCCAGCGAAGAGGCAGGAAAAAGAAACCCACAGCAGTAGAGCAACCAAATCATCACATGCCACCAGATCCTATACAAAAAGAAACAAAACTCACACAGGGAGAGACCACCAACACACAGGTGGAAACCTCACACACACTGGTGGAAACCAACACACAGGTGAAAACCAAACCCTCACAAGAGAAACCTAGTAACTCCGGCCCTTCTCAGGACCACAGGGAACAACCAGCTACCAATCAGGAAGGAGAAACTAAGAACCAATCAGAAGACAGCAATATTACATCAAACGACCAATCAGAGGCCAGGAAGCACACACCAAAGAAGCAACAAAGAAAGAAGAATGAAGACAAACGTACAGCTACCAATACAAAAACTATGGATAACCAAATGGAATCTAGCAATACTACAAAGAAGAATCAATCCAGTAAACGACAGCAGAAGAAGCCTCCCATGTTTACTTGCGTGATAAAAGGCTATCCCATAAACCAGAACGTTAAGGATCTTGAAGATGATCTGCAAAACCAGAACATTAAATTCAACAACCTCACCAGAATCATGTCAGAGAATGGACCCACCCACAAGATCCAAAACATACAAGGTAGAGCAGTCAAGAAGCCAGCCGCGTCCCATGCCCTGCTGGAATTGTTACGAATATGGCCACCTGAAATATCAGTGCACCAATAACAGGAGATGCCACAGATGTGGGAATACACACGAAAACAACTGCAACTTACCAATTAACAACTTCTGTGCCACCTGCAAAATAGATGGTCATAGAACCGGCAGTAGCAACTGTCCGCAAAGACCAAAAACAAAAACATCTCAAACAGCAAGACCAAGGCTACTCCTTGGAAGTACACGCAACCCATCTGGCTCTTTTCAGGGACAGAAATCAAACAAAGGAGAATCAGGTAGCACAACACACGAAGAAAGAACCGAAACCACGCAGACCACTGAAACAATAGAGGAAGCAATTGATCGAGCCACGCACAAAATACTCACCTGGGTCACATCCATCCTGACAATAATAGCACCGCCAGAAGAAAGAACCAAACTCATAGAAGTAATAGCCACAACCAGCAAGAAGATCTTCAATCTATCTATAAATGCATTATCAACAACAACAGGTCAGCTGTATGTCACATATCCACAAACAGTTACTAAGAAGAAACATAGCAGGGGGACCGGCGGAAGATCAAAAAACAAAGAAGTTAGTAGCCTGCCGTGACCTGCAAACCGATGACGACTCAAAGCACCGACAATGGACAATGATATAGACAAATTGCATGTTAAAAAAATAACACAATTCCCACTAACAATACACTCCCCACTACAGACAACACAGATAGATATCACTAATAATTCAGATAGGTTTTTAATTTAACAGATAAGATATATCATTACAGACATGTTTACATGGATTTTTACCACCCTTCCAATGTGGTTGTGCCATGTAAATTCTTCTGCATGCAGCATGACCGATTCAGGGGGTTTTTTCCTGGTTTCCAGGTTTTTTGTCCCTCTCAAAAAACATAATAAATCTTCTCTCGCGCTTTCCTATCTTCTTCTTTACCCTTCTTTCCTTCTATCTACACAACTATAGATCCGCGGAAAATGTCTCCGTATAAGATAGAAGCCGCGACATACATCCCCAACCGACAGATGCTATAGATTACTAACTGCATGTGAGGAGAGGCATGTAGACAGATGGTTGGTGCCTTACTCTCTGTCAGGGCGCGGGCTATCCTGAGGGGCGTCCTTATTTATAATTTTTCTGTTTCTGTTTCTGTTTCTAAGCCATTCTGCCCTGTGCAGCGGCACAGAGCGTAGTGTGTTACTCTCAAGACAATCGATGAATAAAACTTTAAACTCATATTAATAATATTGCAAGTAGGCAAAAAGAAAAATAGGCCTGTTGGGTGCAAGCCCAAGAAGCCCCAACCAGTGAAAAATATTCAAGAAAAGAACAGTGGAGAATTCCTATCAGTATTCATCCCCCGCCAGGATTGGAGATCCCCCAAAGGTGAACCCCCCAGTGTTAATCAAGGGCAATTCCGGCCCTTATCAGGTCCACACCAACAAACTGACTCTGAACTCAGAATAAGCAAATCAGTGTCACGGTCAAACCGACCCACAGATAATCAAACGAACGCAACCATGAAGCAAGCCCCCCCAGCACCAGAGGGAGCCACCCGGGAGTAGACCCCCCAGTTCGACGACCCCCCCCCGCCAACTTCCATGACTACGCTCACCAACCAATTAAAAACCATGAAATTCTGTTCATTAGGGTCTGCACAACGCAGACGAACGACCCAAAAACAGAGGCAGCTACCCCCCATGACCCCCCAGGAATTGGAGGAAGTAGCAACAACTAGTGCCCATCAACAACCTAGACTGAGTGACCTTAATCAAAGTGTGTCAACCTCCCCATCAAGAGCCATGTCGAACGAAAACCTCGTCGACATGAGTGAAAGATCTGAGACAGAAACGGAAACAGATGAGCACGAGTACCAACGTGCAAAAAAGCGCGTTCGACGCAGAGATTCCGCCAACGTCGAATCCCTGATTGAATTTAAGAACAAATTCGCGCCACTAGCCACTGAAACCACTGATGCCGACGAGCAGCAAACCGACACCATCAACACAAGCGAGACCCAGCAGACCCTCACTGGCAAGAAGGTCCCTCCCATCTACGTTTACGGGGTTGAAAAGACATTCAACTTTGCGAGAACAGTCTCAGCCACGTGCAAAGTTCCCCCTAAAGTGGACCATTACAAGGACCATATCAAATTCTCCTGCCAATCCATGGCAGACTATGAAAAGATTGAGACATTCTGCATCCAAACGAATCAATCCTTCGCTTCCGAAATCCCAAAACAGACGCGCTACTTCAAGGTGGTTATCCGGAGGCTTCCTTTGGACACCCCACCGGAAGAGATACTCAGTGAACTACAAGAACTTGACTATCCGGTCACAGAAGTACGACAACTGAAAGGCCGTTGTGACGCCAACGGAGTGCGACCTCTTTTCCCCCTCTTTCTAGTGTCACTGGAGAAAGTGCCGGGGATTAGTGAAATCTACAATTTGAGAAGATTGTTCAATTATCGTATCGAAGTGGAAGCATACCGTGGCCAAAGTGTGCTTCAGTGTCACAGATGCCAGAGAGTGGGCCACTCTCAGCGCATGTGCCGCGCAACCCCCAGGTGTGTGAAATGCGACGACTCACATCTCACGACGCTGTGTCCCAAAACCACGCGGGACACACCTGCGAAATGTGTCAACTGTGGAGGCCCCCATCCAGCGAACTACCAAGGGTGCCCCACACTCAAAGCTGCGCAAGCAAGAAGGACGCCACCAAAGAAACAGGACCCAAAAGGACGCAACGCCGCAGACAATACTCAGGACCAAGGGACCCGGACACCTCCCCCAAATAAAAACTACGCTAACGCCGCCTCCAACAGGACCAACAACACTGAAGAACAGAACACCAACACCAACCCACAAGACAACGGACCCCAAGAAGAAACACAACAGAGGTCCCTACCTCCAGCCAAGAAGAACGAACCACCAGCCATCCGCCAAGACGTCAGCGACACCTCCTCGATCCTCACCTTGGTAAAGGATATCAAGGAACTCTTCTAGGGACTTAACTTCAAGTCCTTCCTGGAGAAAATCAAGACAGGACTGCGCAAAATAGCAGCAGCAGAGGACCCAGTATCCCGGATAACAACGATGTTCGAAGTGGTCGCATCACTGGTAGATGATGGCACAGACTAAAACGTCAACCTCCCGTGACCTCAGGGTAGTCCACTGGAATGCGGATGGTATTCGCACCCAAAAAGAAATCTTCGAAGACTTCCTCAGGCGAGAGCGCGTCGACATAGCTCTCGTCACAGAAACTAAACTCAAACCACCCATCACCTTTCGCATCCCTAACTACACAACCCACAGAACTGACCGCCCCGGAGCCACCTCCCTGGGGGCACAGAAATAAACATCAAGAACTCCTTACCTCATGATCCACTTCCCCCCATCCAACTCCAGTCCCTCGAGGTCACAGGCATCAAGCTCCACTCACCGGACGGACCAATTCACATCCTGGCAGCCTATCGACCACCGAACAGGAACTGGGACACCGAAGACCTCAGAACACTGCGACGACTCGGCCACCGTGTCCTGATTGGAGGCGACCTCAACAGTAAACATCATGAATGGAACTCCAGGGTGTCAAACGAAAACGGAAGAGTGCTCCACCGAGCGCTATGGACCATCGACTTTGTACCCTCGGCGCCAACAGAACCTACGCACTACCCCCGTAATGGCGGAAGACCCGATGTATTGGACATGGTGCTAGCAGCGAACCTCGCCCTGCTGGATGGCCCAACAGTAATCCACACCTTGAACTCCGACCACATTCCTGTCATCCAGACAGTAGCCATCAGCCACCAGATCCACGCCTCAACCCTTCCCAAGATCAGCACAACAGATTGGGGATACTTCACACAAATGCTGGCGCAAATGGTCAACCCACGCCTCCCTGTGGATACGCCAGAACAGCTAGATGCCACGGTCGAGACTCTTACAGCGCAGATACAGTCAGCACTACGACTGGCTACAACAACCACTACAGCTGAAGCAAGACCCAAAAACGCAGAAGAACACCGAACAACAGTACTAGTGCACATGAAACGATGGGCCAGAAAGCAGTGGCAGAGGACAAGACACCCCGAGTTCAAAACACTCTGGAATAAGCTCACTTCCAGAGTGCGTAAGAGACTTCTGCGCATAAAGCTAGCATCATGGAACCAAAGACTCCAAGACCTCGAAACACCAAACAGAGACTTCTGGAAGCTGGTCCGAGTGCTGACACGCCCATCCTCCGGTACAAAAAGCTACCCACTACAAGGCCCACAAGGACTGTTGTACGAAACAGGGGAACAAGCTGAACAGTTCGCAGACACCCTGGAGAACACCTTCCAACCGAACGACATACCACCACCAGCAGACATCCAAGAAGCGGTCCGTCACACCATTGAGGAGGCACCGTTAGACGATCCAGCACCACCAGACGCACTTACAACGCCACGTGAAATTCCACAGGTGATTCGACGACAATCACTACACCGAGCCCCTGGTCCTGACCAAATAACACCTGAAGCTCTCCGGAACATCCCGAGAAAGGCCCTGGTCCTGCTCTGCAGAATTTTCAACTCCATATTACAACACGGATACTTCCCGAAGGCCTGGAAGCAAGCACGAATTTGTATGATTCCGAAACCTGGCACAACCCGGACAAATCCTTCTAACTACCGACCAATTAGTCTCCTTTCACACACGAGCAAAGTGTTCGAAAGGATATTCCAACGGAGACTCCTGAGGATAGTAAACGAACACAGCCTGTTGCCTGACCACCAATACGGCTTCAGAAGCGGACATAGTGCGGAGATACAACTAGTCCGGGTAGTGGAACTGATAACAGCCAGGTTCAACGAAGGAGGCCACACCTTGGGCGTCTTTCTAGATATCGAGAAAGCCTTTGACAAGGTGTGGCACGAGGGAATCATCCACAAGTTGCATCTTCAGAACTTCCCGCACTACCAAATAAGAGTGGTAGCATCATATTTGTACAATAGAACCTTCTTCATCACCCACGCTGGGCACAAAACAAACCCCAGACCGATCCGCGCAGGAGTCCCCCAAGGCTCCTGCATTTCACCTCTCCTTTACGCACTGTACACAAGTGACGTCCCCACCACTCCCAACACCACCCTTGCAACCTTTGCCGACGGCAATCTTTGCATCACATGGGAACCAACGGTACGCCACGGTCTACCTGAGAAGACACCTGGAACTTCTGGACGCTTGGACCCAACGCTGGAAAATCAAAGTGAACCCCCGGAAAACAGCGGTAGTGAACTTCACTAAGAATAGAACACTGGAACCAGCAGATTTCCAACTGGGAGGAACACCGCTCCCAGAAGAACATCAAGCCAAATATCTAGGCATTCAGCTAGACCGCAAGTTGACGTTCGTGTCCCATCTCACAACAGTCACCAAGAAAGCGACGCAAAGGTTCAAGGCACTCCTACCCCTACTCCTCTCCCCATCCCTAGCTCATAAGACACGCAAGCACGTCTATGAAATGAGCATCCGCCCCATCATCCTCTACTCCCACCCAGCGTGGCAGCACGCAGCAAGATGCCGACTCAGACCACTCCAGGTGCTCCAGAACAGAGCAGCCAGGGCCATCACAGGGCACTCCATGGACACACGACTGCAACAAATCCATGAAGACCTCGACCTTCCCTTTCTCGAGGAAGTGAGAAGAAAGCGAGCAATCAACTTCTGGAGAGCTATCAGAAACTCCCCACATCATCATGTGAGAGCAATAGGAACAGCACAACCCCGTAGAATGATCTACAAGATGCCAAGACCGCCAGACTGAATCACAACCAGCTCCAGCCAGGGATGCGCGACAGTTGCGGTCCCTTCAGCATTAATTGAAAACAGAAACTAAACCAACAATAACAACACAGGCATGAAGGCAAGGACCCAGGCCCGAAACTTCCACCATGGAGAAATCCAGCCAAAAAGAAGTCTGAAGTCAGTAAGGAAAATTCTTGACCTTACAAAGTAGGAAATTTATATACTAGCAACTAATGAAGCTGTGCGTTCAGAGAAAAGTCGAACAAAATATGTATTATTTAACTATAGCTTCTTTAAATTAAAAACAAACAAAAAAAAGGAAAAGAAAAGATAAAAACAAGACTAGCTCTTAAGATTGTTGAATACCTGCACCATCATGATTTCTCAGCCCATGATTTTATATGAAGAAACATTTAATTTATTTTTTGAAATAAACGAGCATTTTAGCCAGTTAATTTTACTGACTTCTTGTGATCTATAAATGTATTCTATGCGAAATTTAACTACTGTATGGTATAATTTTAATATTTATTAATAAAATCTAAAGCAATATTACATTTATATTTAAGGATATTTTTAAAGCAAGAAACACTTAAATAGACCAGAAAGAGAAATTAGTAGCATTTTAATATTAAAACCCCATCCCTTTAAAAGAAAAATACTTCCTCATATAAATCAATGGACTAGAAAAAAAAAGAAAGATAGCAATTCAACATCCAAGAAAATACACACTCACACCTCCTTTCATTAAATTATTTTTTCGAAAGCTACCCTGAAATGGTGGTGTGTCGTTTCTTACAACCAGAGGTAAAAGTTAGGGGGAACGCGGAAAACGTTGTCTCCCCACTTCCAAAGATATCTATTGAGTCCCTCAACTTCCTAATAAATTATAATGGGCAAGACAAGCATGGGAGACAGCGTGACGTCATGCGTCCCTCTACTTTTTCAGATCTACTTTTACAATTTTACTCGATTTTGTGTTGTTTGACAATATTTTCATTGTAGATTTATCAAATCTTATTACCGTCAAGATTGGCATATACCTGACGAAATAGCTAAGGGTTGCCAGACCTTATTCATATTGATTCACTGTGAATAAGTAGTAAGTATTGTCTTCCGGACGAGGGAGATTTCATATAACCTCACTACTAAAAAAGAATATTAAGCTCCAAGCAGACGAACACCAAACATTCTAAATTGCACGATAGCTTCGCAAATTGACATAATTACATTTCCTCTTTTAACGCAATCCTTAATATTACCTCATTTTATATAAGTACTATTTTTTCGTTATGTTATGCCATTAAAGAATGTTTTTTAATATACTTAAGGAAATGTACAAATAAATCGAAAACTAGAACCACACTATGCTTATCATTTTCAAAAGTATTACACATCTTAACTCAAACTGATGTTACGACGCAAATTAAATTCATAATAATCTTTATTGGGCTTTCAGTAACTTTTAATTTTCTTTGGTGTTGTTTTAATAAGATACAGGTTATAGTCAAAGCACGCTTTTAAGTTTTCAGGTTTAATATACGTAAACTTGGCCTAAATTAAGAAATGTTCATATTTATGTACTTTAGCAGTACATGGTTTCAAATACGCAATTAAAAACAGAGACTGCTCCTGAGGGAAGTCACACCGTTTAAAAAATTAAAGTTTTTTTGCTCAAAGTAAAGGGAAAAAGGAATCTAATAGACTTAGAAGATGCGGGGCCCGATTGGGAACACTCTTGCGGGGTTCTATGTGCCAAGAAAACATGTAAAGAAATCCCACTAAGAGTATACCAGTGCGATATTCATAGAGGTATCATATCACTTAAAAGGCCTATTTTTACATCAGAAGTTGGAACATAAAGAAATAAAGAAACTACTACAGAATTAACTTTAGAAAGTATTGCTTGTTTCCAGAAACTTAATGCAAACTATTCATTGACTTGAATCCCAGATAAAGGCCATACACTCCCTTGTTTACGTCCATGCATGTACATATATTACAACATGTTGTTGTGTGCACTTGATAAGCCAAGAGTAGCAGAGCCATCTAACAGTCTGATGGTCATTTGGCCGAGGGCCCCGCAACAAGAATGTATTACTTAAAGAATGTATTCTAACGTACTAATTACATGTATCTCTTGCAGAATTTAGTCACAGAAGCCACACTGGTTTCCACAGGGGCTCATTATGCTGCTAAGACGGCATTGGAGAATAGAGTACACTGGAGAGTAGATTGAATTTCAAGTCTTACTGTTGATATGGAACGTATCTGAAGTTGTGAATTGCTTAAGACATTAATATTTATAGCAGTAGTGGTAGTAGAAGTGTATAATAGAACTTATAAGCAATGCACTTATAAGCTGGGAAATAAACATGTGTTTTTGATCAGTCGTATCTTTCACCGCTACTAACGACATGCCTTACATATTCATGAATTGTTCGCTATGCGCGTTACGTTCCCAGACAGTACGTATCAAAGATCATACGGCTGACGTCACCTTGTAGTCGTGTTCCATAGTTTACTTTTCTATTGCGAGTGCACTGAAGAAAGTCATCTCAACGCTAAGACTGAGAGAAATTGAGTATTTTCCATGTTATCTTACGTTGGAAGTATTAATGTTACAAACGATAAAAATTTCCTTTAATTGCCCAACGGGAATCGAACTCAGGAACAGCGGAATGTGAAACCAACGCTTATCCCACTACTCTAAGACATCGCTGTTAATGAAAGGGGTGAAACTTCGTGTGATGTGTGTTCAGCAAATTGAACACTTCTGTCAGTCAGTCACTTCTTACTATTACTGAAGCCTCTCTATAGAGGATGTTTTTTGTCTTGCCAGTGATTTTCGATCATTTTTGTATATCTCCTCCTCCTTCCCTCCAAGTTGTGGGGCTAAATTTGTCCATTTTCATCTCCAATACTTCCGTCTTATCCCAATTAATTCCCTGATTCGTCTCCTTAACATGTTTATATATATATATATATATATATATATATATAAAGAATGATAAGGATGTGGAAAGAAGCAGATTGGATAAAGAAGGTAGGAAGAGATAAACTGATGAACTGGACAGGAGGCTTACTTATTAATGAATTATGGCAAGGAAGTTTGGATAGCATAGACAAGAAGAAAATTAAAAAGGCCCTTATAAGAAACAAAAATGGCGGAACGTGATAGTAGGAAAGTGAACAAGAAGACTCACGGGATTGGCTTACGGCCTCAGCAAATAGAAAAAAAGTACAAGAATAACTATATATATGTCTGTTAAAAGAATTTAAATATTTTGATAACAATGACTATATACGTATATATATGACTTAAAGAATTTCAACTTAGTGATATATAGTCATTGTTATGACAGTCTGTATTTTCATTTATTTTCGATATTGTCTGAAAAAGGATATGTTAGATATCCGAAACCGTTATAATAATTTAAAATAAAGTGTGTTTTAAGCTTTGGTCAGTGTTTCTTTTGTTAAAATAATCAATCCAAAGCCATAGATAGTCTTATTATTGAAAGTTAAGATCGATTAAATGGCGTTCAATCTACAAATTTGAGGCTATATAAGACTACTGTTACTGTTTCTCTTTAGTGGCTTTTCTGTGTTTTTACGAATTTATACAACACCAAAGCTACGAGTAACATGACCTTTTAATGGGTTCCGAGCTCCCATATTGTCAGAGTTTCAGTTCGGTGCAGCTGCCGAGTGCACACACTGTAAACAATTACTGTCACATTTACTAACCGATTACCGTCAATTTTAGCTCTTAACCGATTACAATAAAATTTAAGGTGTTATTGTAAAATTCATGGTTATAGATCACAAAAAAAAAACTGTATTTATAACTTTGACACTAATACCATAAAATTTAGGGTAATCACTTGGCAGCGAGAATTGATGGTAATCGGTCAGTAAATGTGACCGTAATTATTTACGGTGCAGACCATTATGTAAGATCAATTCTCACAGTATAGACATAGGCTGTTCACCACCACACTATTTCGTCTCCACGAGAACTGGCTGGCAGAAGCACTCCACTAGTCCACATAGTTACTGCTTAAACATTATCATAATCACTATCCTGTTTTTATTTTAATCCACATCTTAGTTACCTGAACAGCAACTGTTTCAGGCATGTGGACATAAAGGACTATTTTAAACTAAGATTTGTACAAATTTATCTCCGAGACCTATTCTAATTTTTAGTCTATAACGTAGGTACGAGGGTAGAAAGAACAATAATTTATATGTACTCAGAGAAGTCCAGAAGAGCACACGCGAAACTTATGATGAGGCCCTATTCTCTCCTGCACTTTCATGAGGTTCGGATTCCACGTTAATCAGTAGATCCACGTCTCATATAGCCTCGCTGCCAAAAGGAACGTCAATCTCAAAATCAAATCAACCTATCCTGCATTTACCTTGCTAATTTTACTGCTATACTTTAATTAATACTTTCTGTATCTTATTCTTTAATCCACACACTGAGCAAGTAATCAACGCAGTTATATGGACAGAACGTGGTGGTGCTACCTAAATGTCAATCGTAAGTTCCCCTAGATTTTGAGGCTCACTCCTCTGGGTTGGACTAGTACGAGGAATGATAAAAAACAAGATTACAAAGCATAAAACTTTTATATTATTCATTGTAACTTAACGAATAATTATTTGTAGATTAATAATATGTCCGTCTTGGTCGGTGGCAGATCTAGGCTGGGGCCGGGGGGAATAGGCCCCACCAGTTTTTTTGAGTGACAAAAACAATTTAAGCTATTATTTATATATTTTTGAAAATTTATGGCAAACATGATATATCTATCATAGTCTGAGGTCTGACTGGCCCCCCAGTTTTTGCTTTCTAGATCCGCCTCTGGTCTTGGTACAAGTTTGAAGACTTCAGATACTGATAATGTATACCCGAGAACCGGACACTAAAAATGATGACTCTTCTGGAAAATTGGTCAAGAGTAGAAGTGATGTCAGTGGTTCAAGTGGACCAAAAACACTACACCTGCTGATATTCATAGGCATATTATACAAGTGTATGGGGAGGACTACATTTCAAAGAAAAATGTAGGGAAGTGGTGTCATGGCTCCAAAGAAAGACGAACCAATATTGTTCATGACAACCCTGGACACAGCGGTAGACCCACTAATTCAACCCTGACGTTACACTAGGAACGACTAGAACACTTCTACAACCCTGACCTAACCCTGATCACTTTCACCTGTCCACCATTATCTGGCGTGTGATTATGTCAAAACCGCTGCCTCACGGAACATATTAATATGTTTTTCTTATTTTAACCCAGTGAAGCGGATAATTGACGCTAGTGTAAGATAACTAAGAATTTGGTTATTCTGAACTATCTTATATACTAGAATTATATTTAAAAATTAGTCAGCTTTTCAAAGTTAAAATAGCGAAGACGTTTCTTGTCATTGGAAAATAATATAATGGAACCAAGTATCAGCCATTTACTTCGATGACCTTCTGCCATTTTTCCAGTAATATCATAATCCTGTCGCTAAAGAACTGCTATGGTTTCTGGTCAAAAAAAATTATGACACGTTTTTTTTAAAATTAACGTAATTCAGAGAGTTCTGGAGAGATCGAAACAAATGATAGTCTAATGGAGCCAGGACCGGGCTAGACGGTGGATGGATTGACATCTTCCAGTGAAGTATTTTCAATTTATGTTAGGTCGTTAAAAATGTATGCGGTCTTTCATTGTCAGAGTGGTTTACAACACCCTGTCTCTTCGTTGTTGTTTATTCGCATACATTCCGTCACAAACGCGCCTGCTCCCTGCGGACTCTCCCCTGCTGAGCTCCTCTCTGACTCGCTAGGACAGAATTCTCTCTTTTAGCAGTCACTTAGCACAAGTTGATTTGTCCTTTTTTTTACACTCGTTATGGCATACGTTCGGAAGCACATTTATACATGTAAAGGTACGAGTAAGTCCTTGTAAAGTGAATCTCCACTCATGAATGCAACTTCTACCCAAACAAACAATTTTTAAGCCACTTCGAGTGAATTTCGTGATTAAATACTTGATTTTCAGGCACGTTATGAATCCCTAAGTAATTATTTGCACACATGTCAAGGTAATAACTCTCCAGAAAAATAAAACTGTTTATTTAATTTGACGACTATTCTGTATCTGCACAACTAAATAGATCTAATATGTGAAATATTTCAGGCTAAAATTAACGAATGTTTTAATGTAGAAGTCAACGTAGTAGTAATCGCGTCACTTGAGGCAAATTTTTTCGCCAATGGAACATGGCGCCCGCCGCCAAATTTTGCCCCCGGACGCCCGGCGCCCATTTTTGGAGTCACGTGGTATGACGTCATAGGGTCATGTGATGTTAGGCCACGCCTCTTTCGGTCACGTGATGTTAGGCCACGCCTTTATGGGTTACGCGGTGTTAGACCACGCCTTTATGGGGGTAGGTTGTTGATTTTGTTTCCTTTTACGGCATCAAATTTTGGAGATTGTTACCTTTTAATGGAATACAGGTGTATGTATAGTTTACCTTGCAGTATTTAATTTTAACTGTTGTGCCCCAGGCGCCCCTAGGCCACACCCCGCCTGCCTTTATGGGGTAGTCCCACCTATGGGTTTATTTCGTTCCCTTTTATGGGTATAAATTTAAAAAAATGTTATTCCCTTTCTTATCTTATAGGGTGTATATATAGTCTACCTTATTTTTGTTCCCTTTAATACGCCCCTGCGCCCACCCTAGCATCGTCTTTAGGATCACGTCATGGGGTCACGTGGTGTTAGGCCATGCTCTGTCTTTATGGAGTATTTCCACTGAAGGGTTTATTTCGTTTCCTTTAGACATTGCAGTCGTCCCGAGTTCGATCCTTGGTGCTAATTTCAGGAATTTTTCAATTTAACGTCCCCTTGAGGCTAAACGAAACGATGATGAAAAATGATAGGACGAAACAGGGGAAAACATGAATTTACTTGACTAAGGATTGAAGCAGGGACCTCACACATTAGAGACAAGCGCTAAGCGACCGTGCCCCATTGAGAAATTTTAATTTGTTGATTACTACATTATAAACAATGCAACGGTCCCGAGTTTGATTCTCGGTGCTAGTGTTAGGAAATTTTAACGTCTCCTCGCGACTAAACGAAACGACGATGATGAGAAATGATGAAATGAGAAAACATCATAAACTTACTTGGCTAAGAATTGAAGCAGAGACCTCACACATCAGAAATAAGCGCTGAGCCACCATGCCATATTGAGAAGTTTTCAATTTTCTGTGCGAGCAGTTTTACGTATGTAAAGAAGACGAGCAGATTTAAACAGATTATGTTACATTACCCAGTTCGGTGCGAGCAGTTTTCACACTAGATTTATGTTTCATATAGAAAAGGAGATATGTTATTTTTTCACTTCGTGTGCGACTTTGACCTTCAAGGAAACCTTGCTGACTCAGTTCTAAGCATTGGCATTGAAACGTATAACCATACACTTATTGTTTAGTTGGCTGTATTTAGAGATGAATCAGACGTTTAGGATTGTTTGTTCGAGTCTAGTTGTGTTCACTGTAACAACAATTAATCGGTAACAATGTTTGCGCGATTTTTCAGTGTTGCCAACACTATCAGAATGAATCGATTCATTTAGTCGAAGCAGTTTCGTGACGAAAACTGATTTTTGTTTCGTACAAAAAAAATTTCTGAAATAGAATTTTGTTTCGTACACAAAAAATTTCTGAAACAGAATTTTGTTTTGTACACAAAACTTTTCTGAAACAGAATTTTGTTTTGTACACAAAACTTTTCTGAAACAGAATTTTGTTTTGTACACAAAACTTTTCTGAAACAGTTTTTTTTCGTACACAAAAAATTTCTGAAACAATTTTTGTACACAAAAAAATTTCTGAATCAGTTTTGTTTCGTACACAAAAAAAATTCTGAAACAGAATTTTATTTTGTACACAAAACTTTTCTGAAAGAGAATTTTGTGTACAAAACAAAATTCTGTTTCAGAAAATTTTTTTGTGTACGAAACAAAAATCAGTTTTCGTCACGAAATTGCTCTGACTAAATGAATCTATTCATTCTATTAGTGTTGGCAACATTGAAAAATCGCGCAACCATTGTTACCGATTCATTGTTGTTACAGCGAACACAACTAGACTCAAACCAACAATCCTAAACGTCTGATTCATCTCTAAATACAACCAACTAAACAATAAGGTTATGGTTATACGTTTTAATGCCAATGCTTAGAACTGAGTCAGCAAGGTTTTCTTCAAGGTCAAAGTCGTACACGAAGAAACATAAACCTATTGAGAAAACTGCTCGCACTGAATGGGGCACGGTAGCTCAGCGCTTATTTCTGATGTTGTGAGGTCTCTACTTCAACCCACAACCAAGTAAGTTTATGATGTTTTCTCATTTCACCATTTCTCATCATCGTTTTCGCGGGAACGTTAACCTTAAAATTTCCTGAAATTAGCACAAAGGATCGAACTCGGGACGACTGCAATGTATAAAGGAAACGAAATAAACCCCTCAGAGGGACTACCCCATAAACACAGAGCATGGCCTAACACCACGTGACCCCATGACGTGATCCTAAAGACGATGCTAAGGTGGGCGCAGGGGCGTATCAAAGGGAACAAAAATAAGGCAGACTATATATCAGAAATTAAAATCAGGTAACACAAAATAAGCTATACATACACCTGTACTCCATCATAAGGTAACAATCTCCAAACTTATGCCATAAAAGGGAACGAAATAAACCCATAGGTGGGACTACCCCATAAAGGCAGGCGGGGTGTGGTCTAGGGGCGCCTGGGGAGAAAAAGTTAAAATTAAATACCGCAAGGTAAACTATACATACACCTGTATTCCAATAAAAGGTAACGATCTCCAAAATTTGATACCGTAAAAGGAAATAAAATCAACAACCTACCCCCATAAAGGCGTGGTCTAACACCACGTAACCCAAAAAAGCGTGGCCTAACATCACGTGACCGAAAGAGGCGTGGCCTAACATCACATGACCCTATGACGTCATACCACGTGACCTCAAAATGGGTCCGGGGCGCCCGGGGCGCAAAATTTGACGGCGGCGGGCGCCATGCTCCAGGGGCGGAAAAATTTGCCTCAAGTTACGCGATTACTACTAACGTTACTCATAATTACTGTACGCTGCCAAAACTAAAACGACACCGAAGGCATACAGTTGCCCCTTCAAGGGAAAGAGAAGAATGTGTAGCTACAGGGTAACTGCATTTTTACTCATGGATGTGATGAGGAAATTTTACGATAATTGTATGCAGCTTGTAGCAGTGAGCATATCGGGAAGATGAAACATTGACAGAAGTAAGATGACTTAAGTCTTCGTGAGTGATGTAATACTAATAATTTTGTTATTAGATGCATCGTGTAATTTTTTCAATGGCTGGAGTGAACTACGTACATCTGGGTTCCGTTAACTTGGATTTCATCAGAAAACCGATCGAGCAAAACATACCAACATTTTGTGCAGTTTTATTCCACATTTAGTGTTGTAAATAGATAAAAAAACAATTCGTATTTTTTCAGAAATGTACGTTTTTTTAAAAGAAAAAACACTGCCTCTCGTTTTTTTTCAAATACCGTATTTTACTATAAGATGCCCTTTTTTTCAAAAAATTGTTTGTAACATTCAAGTGTGTCTTATACTCGAAATTAATATAAAAATGTCCAGTGTTTGATTTAATATTCCCGCCAGTCTTAAAAATGGACATATGTTCGATGCCGCGGGAAACCTATCTTTACCTGGCAACCTGTATCTTCATTTATATTCTGTAGTGTCTGATGACGGATTTGTTAGATATCCGAAACTGTAACACATTATAGTTTAAAATACAGTGTTGAAGCTTAGGTCAGTGTTTCTTTTGTTACAATTACGTAGTTCAATGCTCTGAATCTACACGTTTATTAACAAATTGCATATCTAGATATAAATGATGTTTTGACATCATGATAAAAATCGATTAAATAAACAAAGCTTTCAGATACGCAGCTAATGCAGGAGTTGACCAAAGACATCCTACATTAAAGTATAAATGCACTGTAAGTACCATGTTTCAAAATGGTTAAGTGCCATCTGTACAATAATTGTGGTGCAGGTGGAAGCTCCGGTGTTCTTATTTCAATCTGTATAGTAAGTAGAGATGCAAAAAAGCCGGCTTTTTTGAATCGATGGTTTTTTTCACATAAAAAGCCGGCTTTTTGGGAAAAAAACGAGAATTTTGGAAATTTTGGCTTTTTTCAACTTCATGATTTTTCTATCTAAATAGCTTTCTTATAGTATATTCTATAGTTAGATAAGAATTCCATGACCTGAATGTGATATTTCGCTCTGAAATTCACCATCAAGATGGATGGAGCACGTGTTTTACGAATTAAAGCTAACATGAAGAATGTAGTATTTGAGGGTAATTTTAGAGGCTATTTAACTTTATTTTAACTTTTGAGTTATCGACATCTCTTTTCTTTTCTAGTTTGTCATCCGTGTTTCATTTCTAAGAGCTTTTAGTACTCTAGTTTCTAGCGCAAAAGCTAAACTTGCCCGTTTTTCTATTTATCCGTCAAAGCGTACGTTTTTCAATATATCCGTCAAGCCGTACTTCCATATTTCTGTTATACTGTAGCTGTGAAGTGATTTAGCAATAATTTTCCGGACACAACCTTGAATACCAATTTATACAAATAATCAGAAGCGGATTTAGAAAAGTACTTTAGGAGGGTTTTTCTGATTGTTTCGTTTCCTAAAAAGTCCTAATTTTATTTGGGAAGTGCTTGAAGTTTATGAGTACAGTTTATTATTTTAATGTTTAGTTTTTTTTTTTAAACATTCGTAATTTTTATTTGACGGGAGCTTAAAGTTTATGAGTAAAGGCATAAATAATAGATATTTCGTTTGTTGCAGACATTCCGTAACTTTGGGGAACGGGCTTCAGTCCGAAAGACCGCCCCCCTAACCTTCGCAAAACCGTCACTGCTGGTAATTAGTAATAATAACGATTTAAAAACAATAAAAAAGGAAGTCGCCCAACTCACAGTACACGCACTATTTCTACATTCATAGATGGAATGAAGAAAAGCTTTGTCAGAATGGTCGAATGCTGGTTGAATCCCGGACTTCCCGATAGAAGCGCAAAAGCTAATCACTCAGTCATGTTTGTTGTGGAGTTGTATTTAGCTTAACTTAAATATATTCCGTAGTTTTTTTTGGGGGGGAGGGGGGAGTTCCGTAATGATATTTTGAATCCCTCTTGTTAAAAATTCAGAAAACTTGAGGATTGCGTAAACTGTGATGGTGGTTCTATAAAACTTAACTGTAGAATTTCAAGAATATACAGAACCAAAAGCTCTAGATGTGCAGCCTTTAAGTATATCATATAAATCTAAGTATTTCTTTTATGTTTTATTTTAATTTTATTTTGTTTCAAAAAGAGGGTATGGAATATTTTGAAGTAAAAATACTACATACTATTTTGCTAGTTATTTGTGTATTCTTTAAAAAGAAGTGTTTACTTTTAGGGTTGGCTGGTTTACACCAGAGATGTGCGTCTACGCGTAAAAAACGATAGTTTACGTTTACGTGTCAACTATACGTAGACAATGTAAACAACGTAGACTATGTAGAATATGTCAACAACACGTAATTTAATATGGCATTGTGGACAATAAAGGAGCTTTATTTTGTCGTTACCTTGCGAAATTACGTACAAAATAAAATGCCTAGACCAGCGAATAGTAACTTTCGAATACTTAGTTTCGTCTTGATGAAGGAAAATGAAAAATATTATGCATATTGTAAAATATGCAAGAAAAAATTGGTAAATACAGCAGATTCAAGAGTGAAAGCCCACAAGTGAGAGTTAGTTTTGTAAATTTCATTATAAAAGCAGTGCTCGAAGTGGAAAATCTAAGGAAGTGGTATGTGCAGAGCAGAGTAAACATACAGATTAGATAATTCCCTCTACTTTTTATATGTTAGTCGTTTCCCTAATCTTTCGCTGCATCGAAACAAAACAACTGAATGAGGAAATATGAACAAACGAGCAACGAAATTGTTTCTTACATTTGATAGTGGTTGTCCACATAGTCTACACGGGAAAAGGTGTAATGTAGATTACGTATAGATTACAGTAGACAATCGCGTAGACGTAAAATTGTAGTTTACGGCACATCACTGGTTTACACCAACTTTTCTTTATATAACTGGTTTAAACCACAAAAATAAAAAGAATGAAAAATGCGAATCGTGTGAATTTCATGGTAACGTTTCCAGATATCAAACCACCTGCAATAGTTTTATTTCCCTTTAACCTTTTAATCAAGGTGTCCCATGTTCAATTCTCGGTCGAACCACAAACCTTCTTTCATGCGTAACCCAAGTAGCGGTTCGGATATCAGTTTAAGCGAAAGTCTTCTCCTTGATAACCTCGGTATTTCGTAAGGATGTTAAGCCTAAATATACGAAACAAACCAAATTGTATATTTCTGCATGCCTAAATGCGTGTTGTTTTATAAAGAAGCCAATATTGCTTAAATATATTGTTAGAAATTGGCAAAATTTATCGATTGCCTACGTAGCTTCCAACATTAGCTTGGATTAGACTTTCAATGATATCTACGTACCGGTACTAAATTTGTAATTTAATACCTCAGTTTTAGCGTACTGATTATGGTACGTTGACCTTTAAATTTTACATGCAAAGCAATAACAGGATTTTCCCGTTATTGTCTTACATTTCAAGTAATGACGGGATTTTCCCAATGGCTAGGGCGGGAGATTCTCAACTTAAGAAATTTACTGACCTCACTTCTTTAAGCTTATGGGAGTTCTTCCGGCATAACCCCGCTGTTGCATAATAACATCAAGGCGAAACAAACTTATTTCTGTGAATATGTAATATAAATACATAAAGCAAAAAATCTAAGTCAAAAAAGCCTGGTTTAAACCAAAAAGCCTGGTTTAAACATCCCCCAAAAAACGGGTTTTTGGCATTTTCAAAAACAACCACGGTTCTTGCCAACTCTGCTTACTTTTGTATATAGGAGGTTAAAAAAATTCTTATTATATACATTGGTTAATCCTGTGGAATTCATAATG
The DNA here is from genome assembly GCF_964235325.1 of Thermobia domestica. Classification (NCBI taxonomy): domain Eukaryota; kingdom Metazoa; phylum Arthropoda; class Insecta; order Zygentoma; family Lepismatidae; genus Thermobia; species Thermobia domestica. The sequence continues at coordinate 46,477,727 of NC_137466.1, read as the reverse complement.
TAAATATGTTGAAGAAAAATTGTTTGAAATATTTTTTCGAAATACATAGTTTATTTTCGATGTTTTATATTATTATCAGCATCAACCACTAATTAAATGATTTTTTGTGTTATAGAGAAGCGATACAAAGTCTGTTTTATCAATTTAAAGCAGTATTTTGAAAAAAAAAGCCCAAAATTTCCCAAGCAAAAAAGCAAAGCAGAAAAAACCGAGTTTTTTTTTCAAAAAAGCCGGTTTTTTTCCGAGCCCTTGCATCTCTAATAGTAAGTCTCCAAATAAAACGGAAAAAATCGTTCAATGGCCAGATCTCCATCTCGGTCAGTTGTTATCGAGATCAACCCATTCTTGGCCCTACATTTATCAATTTCAAGATTCCTTCAAACAGAATTGTACTAACGTATCACTGAAACTGAAAATTGTTTCTCGAGCTCTTGAAAATCTAGTTAAAATTTAATTTTAAAAAATGTTAATGAATTCAGGTGCATAAATTACGCTATGGCGTGAATTATGTGAATAAATATAGTTTACTAAATTTTAGATTTTGAAATTATGCCATTGGTATGTGTATGAAATCTTGTATAATTCGTCAATCTGTCTGTAGCCAAGTATCAGAGAAATATGATATATACAAATAGCTATAAAAAATGATACTTTTATTATAACATGTAATTCTTGGGAATTAGTAACAATGGATATTTGTGCACTGCGAGTGTTTTGTGTTAGTGTTATATTGTACGACAGAACAGTAAGCGACATGATATGACGGGATCATGTGTGGATCGAGCATGAGACAGTAAGATCAGAATCTATTCCTCTAGACTTCTCGTCCAATGAAATTTTTTGCTGTGGGGTTATGCCTAGGATAACGTTTTTATTCCTTCCTTCCATACAAGTATATAGGAAATGAAGGAACGAATCAGGATTTCTATTAACAACAACCTGGCATGTTCTCGATATGAAGATTGGTTGATTTTGTAACTTAACGTCACATTTTAGCATCGAAGCTGTACGAAAGCTGGGTATCCAGGTCAATGCCAAATCCAAACCACTCATTAATAACCCTATAGACACAAGAGAGTACAACATCTTCAACGTTTCAGATGAAATGGACTACATAATTATCTGTGAAATGACTAAATTCACATTATGCATTTGCAAATCTTTGAATGACTTCGAGAGTTATCCTGCAGAATAAAATCATAATCTTGTTCATATCTTTAGATACACCACTTGTGACAAGCAAAACACTTTACAATATTTCAGAACAATCCTGTGTATATTGTACACAGTACATTAGCAATGCCCATGAAAACATCCCCTCTTTAATATTTTCTGTCACGTGTAAAAGTTAGCCCTACTGGCAATAGCTTCATTTGATTCCAAAGTAGAAATAAGTTGACCTCTTAGTTTCACTGATTATTTAGCAATGCCTTTCATCTGGCGTCTAAAAAGACAATATGAAATAACAGAATTCATCTTAATATAACGATGTAGGTAAATTCTGATTTGTCATGTTTTTCTTGTTTTTCAGACAAACACTGATTCTGGTTTTCAAAAAAATAAAGGTATTTTTCTCTTTATTCGTCCGCGGTTTTCATTAAATCAATCTCCTGAGGCTATAAGAGAAAAGTTAAGAAAAACCAGTAAGCTTCCATGTAGTAGTAATCACGACTAGAAGGCAGTCTTTTATTTCACCTTCAACTTCTCCTTGCAGGAAGAGAAATTCAATTTACAGAATTCGTGTTTCCAGCGACAGAGAAAGCTTTTATCTGATAGAAAAGAAATTCAATCTTGTTCTCGACACACATAATCTCAATTCTTATTGTTTTGTAACAATCAGGACAATCGACCACCATTTTTTAATACAGATGACATCGTTCCGCAACTATTCTTCCTCTATTCAATTTTTGCGTGCATTAACGTCCTCCATGGAAACCAAATTCACTGTTAATATATATATTTTCTCAAGTTAGGCTTTGTAAATCAATGAAGAAGTAAATCAATCATAGATACTTTTTCAATAGAAGAAGCTTTGAAAATGAGATGAATAGGAACGTATTCTGAAAGGTAGCCTGTAATGAATGATTGTATGGTGTATAAAGGCCTTTATGCAAATGTAACCAGCGTTTATCAGGAAACATTTATCTACGTTTGAAATGCGTTAACACTTGCTTTATATTCACTGTAGAGCTAGAATACCATGATTTTCAAAACGATACGTCATCAGGAGAATGTATTGTGTGCTCCTATTCGGGTGTCCAAATCTGTTGCAATAAATAGAAGTGGAATTTCGTGTCCAGTTTCAAAACAAGGAGCCACGTAAAAATAACATTTGTGAATGTAGATCAACCCACGTTGCAAGTAAATAGGAAAGATGTCCCTTTTTCGAGACAAGTTATGGAGGCTCAAGACCCACGATTTCTTTACCTCAGCACTTACGATGGTGATATATTCAGCACACACTCCGGCTCCCTTATTTCTCCACATAGAATAAAGTACTTGTACCTATTTTGAAGAGACCGGATGAACTTCAGAGCTGCATCGAAACGAGAATAAGAAGAGAAACAGTACACTTGAGGTTAAATTATTTTTATATAGTGAAGATATTTGCGTGCTCGACAATTATCGTTGATGTTATAAGTGTGTGCACAAATTTTTGTTCAGTAAGAAAGTACTGGAAAATATATTGTGATTACAGTACTTAATAACACTTAGATGTTTTAATTACTCATTACTCTTTCTTTTAAAAGAAAAGATGGTAAATAGTGGAAGAAATACACTTAAAATACCGTTTCAAGTGTTAGATGATGCTGTATAGAATCTTTGTTGTGAAATTATAAGAATTAAACGACTAGTATATGCGCACACTAAAGCTAAAAAACAATTCTTCGTTTTCCACAGGCCACCTTCAAGTTTTAGAAAAATAAAAACCAGTTAGCTCATATATTAATAGTATAAACAGAACACTACTATTTTTGAATCAAAATAAATAAATAAATCAAGGAAACTTCCCAACTTTGAACTAGAACAAAATCTATAACCATACTTAAATTTGAGCATTAATATTTGTACATTTCTACTGTAATATATTGTGAAAATTTAATTACAACCTAAAGTATATTTGCTTCAATTTAATTATTTGCAAATGACTCAATTATGCTTAACATGAATGTGTTTTGGTATTATTTATTTTTTTATTTTATTTGAGTTTAGGGGCTGTCCACACATTACATAACGCTATTTTTGACCAATTTTTACCCCTCCCTCCATTTTGTCACACTTCGTAATGCAAGGCCGAACCCCTCCCCCTCTGTTACGTAAGATTTTTGATTTTTGTTTTTTCACCAATTTTGCTTATTTTGGAGTTTATTACAATAAAGACTATTTTTAATAGTAGAACTTTTTATTATAAAATGCGTGTATTCTCATTTCTAGTGTTTTTCGCCAATAAATCAAAGTATAAAAAATGGAAGTACCGTAATAATATTTTAACCCCATAAGATTGTTTAATTAACCAATCTGAAATCTTCGAAATTACATATTGTCGTTTCCTAAGGAGGTCGATCCATCTTTAAACTTAAACTGGAAATAAAAATCACTGAATAGAGCAACGTTCGTTTTTATTTTAAAATAATGACTGTGTACCAGTTTCGCCAACTAGCTGGACATATTGGCTTCAGTGAAACTGCACACAGTCATTATTTTAAAATAAAAACGAACGTTGCTTGCTCAGTGATTTGTATTTCTAGTTTCAGTTATTGAAGATAGCAAGATTAATTATTAGACTATCCTTTTAGGTCATTGATGATTGGCAAAGAGGAAATGTTGCCGGAAGACGCAGATGAAACAACATCTAAAAACTGACATCGATCTCTTTTTCCGGAATCCAGAATGCTTCGTGTATTTGGAGTTCACCAGTATTGACGATGCATAGTTCTCTTCCTAGTCGATAGCAGATTCGATGTGTTTGCACACATAAAGGAGCAGGCACATCTCGTTTATGAACAAGCTTTCGAGCATCTTCTTTGGACTTCAGTTTACCCATTTTCACATTCTTTTTGTCCTTAATCAGCACCAGAATGCGAATTAACTTGATTTCCCCAGAAATATTCAAATCTAAAAGTCAAAACATTTAGAATCAAAGTCAAAACCTAGTTTAAGATGAATAGGTGACCAATTAGGTTTTAAAAATCTTATTTTGCTCTGCAAATTGTGGATCGTTCCATCGCGGAAAATGTTATTTTACGAAAAGTAGTTTTTTTTTTTTTTTTTTTTTGTTTCACATACGAAACCCCTTAGAAGAATAGAGTGGGCAATGATTCAAATCATAATTTTTGAACAATATTCTCAGAAATAGCGATACTAGTGGAAACGCGAGGGCATTTTCAAGAGGTGGTTAGGTCACTAACAACTAGCTCCAGAAAGCATGTGCGATAAATGCAATGCTACGATAGCCAAAAAACGGATTTTTGATTTGCCATCAGTCATGCTGGTGTCTAGTGACATCTTCGAATCCCTTCCTCATGATTCAATTTATATAGGCTATATGTTCGCAATTTCCCAAAACAGTAGAAACATTTATTTATTTATAAAAAGGAAAAGAATTGAATAAAATTATTTGTTTAAAAGATTGCATATAAACATGAAAATAAAAACTAAAAAATACAGCAAAAAAACTTGCGTTACGTAACGAAGATGTAAACCCCCTCCTCCCCCTTTGTCACACTTCGTAACCCGAGTTCTAGCCCCCTTTCCCCTTTGCCGCGTTACGTAATATGTGAACGATCCCTTTGCTAATGTAATTTAAGTGCAGTACCTTTCAGCAGCTATATAGGTTATTTGAGGTGCGGACATACAGCTTAATATGAGAACCAAAGCACATGAGCTACCGCCGGGAATTGAACCCCGGTCTTCCATCCCCAAAGCTGGATACGCTAACTGCTTAGCCATGAGGGACGTAATTATGTTTAGATTTAAGGGTTAATATTTGTGTAACCGCAAGTTAGTTGCTAGCCAAACTAAAAAGGCTAATTGCTAATAATTAGCATTTTTGATTAAGCACCATTTTAATGATTTAACCTATATAACATACAGCGAGCCGAAGACTTAGGGAACGACAAGAACAACAACTAATAATAATAATAATAATAATAATAATAATATCAAGTAAGTTGTTTGTGCTTCTGAGAATTTACAGTAAGATAGAATGCTATCCTTAAATTGAAATAAACTGGTTGAAATAGTTCCTTTCTGGTCACATTAATAATTTAAACCTACTATAACAATATTATTTTGTAAATCTTAAGACAATCGCTCAGAAACGTTATTACCAATTATTTGCAAATTTTCTTATATTACACATTTTTCTTTCTTTGTGATCTCGAATAATCGATCTTCCTCTTGTATATACGTGTAGACTTTGATTTCCACTAGAATCCTAGTCTGCAACAGCCTAACGGGGCATATCTATTAAACATAAAAGATGCAAATGTTTATGTCCGATCAGAAAATGGAGTACTGTGATAATGTTCTATTCTCTGAACATGTTATTAATGGAATAGCATTCCTTACAAAGCAATTTGCTAGTTTTAGTAAGTAATAAAAGTAAGAAAAAATCTGTGACAATACAAGTATGTCAGATAAATTTGTGCGTGTTTTAAAAATGAATGGGCCTATTTATTTTTCTTACAGAACTTATGTACCGTACAGTTATCACTAACTAGAAATCCAATTAAATACGTTAAGACCAAGTTACTTTGAATTATGTGTTACAAACATATAGAAATCGAAACATGACACTTCTGCCTTAGAAGAATTGCTTTGTAGTTTTACAGAGGATTTTTTTTAAATTACACTTTCTGATTAATTTTAACTTCTTTTCTCTCAGCGAGGCTCTATCAAAAGTGGGCCTATAGTTTATCATGGGATCATAATTATATGAGCTCCCACAGGGAAATGAACCTGGGTTTTCTGCACCCAAAGCACACATACTAACCACATAGCTTCGATGAAGATGGTTGATTAATTAGTTTAACGTCTTGTTTCAGCAGCTAGGCTATTCTAGACGAGATCTAGTGCTTAAAGTTTATCCGAATCACTAGTAAGGTATGCATCCGAGACAAAGATCCTACCAGGAATCTAGGCCGAGACCAAGCACACAGAAAGGATTAGCGATAACCATTTGGCCAAAAGAGACACCGCCGAAGAAAAGTGATTGTTCATATTTTTTAACATGATTATCATATATTCATTGTAAAATCACAATAGCCTATTTATGAACCTAATTAAACTCTTTCTTTTTAAAAAAGTAAATAAAGGATCTTATTTCCTTAAGTATAAATATATATTTTGCGGAACACAATGAAGGGTAAGGGGAAAAAACAAAAAAATGTCCATGTATGTGCTTTTTCGAGTGTTCGTCCTATCTGTTGGTGACTCTTGGTACTATTTGACTGTATATGCCATGCATACGTAGATGTAAAAATGTCCATGTAAAAAGGGGCAAAAGATGTAACTAACCCTATTCTTCTTACGCGGTTTTCAATATTAAATCGCAGTTTTCTCGAAAATGCAGTTTTGTGACATTCCTTCTTTTTTCCCCTTACCCTTCAAATAAACTAACATACCTAAAACGAAAAGCAAACGTCCTGTTGGAGATGTCTATTATCACCACCTGTATACTATTATAATAAGCAAGCCAACTTCAACTATTTTTTTTAAAAGAATATGCTACTTATGTATCCATCCATAAAATGTGTATGAACATTCACATTAAATATTCACAAGTTTTACACGGATATTACCTTTCAAAAGAAAATGTTTTTGTGGTACTATCCTATATGCAACCCGCTGCTACAAAGTGCATTTCGGGTTGCATAATTTAAGGCTTTAAATGTAGTTTCGCATGCAATGACCACATTTCGTTTGCTATAGTACAAAAACATTCTCACTGACTATTATCCAAATATGTTTCTCAAATAAATACAGAGAGAAAATGCAATGGCAACCTTTCCAATTCTATACTTCACAATTGAATAGTGATGGAAGAATTAATAGAATGAGAATGTGGAAGAAAAGAGGAGCCCAAAGGACTCACGGACATGATGTTGTCCACCGCAAACTTACTTACCAGAGGAACTACGCACCAGAGGTAAGCACTACCACTGAGCTAGTAAAGTACGAGTTGATTGATTTTAGACAGGAATTGGTAAAGTAAGAGTTGACAGATTGGAGATAAGAGTTACTCGTAGTAAAGTAAGAGTTGATTGATTAGAGATAAATTTCGGGTACTACGTCACAGAGATGTTCACCCTCGCGAGGGTGGCCCTCTCGAGGGCATCCTCACCCTCAAGTTCCCTCGCCCACAGTGACGCGAGGGAGCGCGAGGGCGAGGACAAGTTTTGGCCGCGAGGGCGAGGGTGCGCGAGGGAGAGGACAAGCTTCGATGGCGAGGGTGAGGGTGCGCAAGGCGAGGAAAAGCTTCGATGGCGAGGGTGAGGGTGCGCAAGGCGAGGAAAAGCTTCGACGAAGAGGGCGAGGGCGCGCGAGGGCGAGGACAAGTTTCGGCAGCGAGGGCGATGGTGCGCGAGGGGGAGGACAAGCTTCGATGGCGAGGGTGAGGATGCGCAAGGGCGAGAACAAGCTTCGACGAAGAGGGCGAGGGTGAGGGCCAAGTGTTACTGCGGGAGCGAGGGTGCACGATGGCTAGAGACAACTTCCTTCAGGAGAACGAGGGCACGCGAGGGAGGAGGACAAGGTTCCTTAAAAGCAACTGTTTTGGAGTTTGCTGTTTGACCTCTTTTGGAGAGAGGCAAAATTTAAAATATCGTCTGCCATGTCCCATAGATGAAAAGTTAGTGTCATAGCAAGGTTATACATTAATCGTATTTTTCCTTTCAATTAATTGCAGTAGACAATTTCTCGTGTGTACGTACATAATTATTAAAAATAATAATGCAAATAAGAATAATATTTGATTTTTACCATGAAAGTTTCCGGGTAGAAATAGCGCTACATTAAGAAGTAAGTGTGCCTCATTGTTGCCCTCCCTGTGTTGGAGACGTTTTAGATAAGAAGTGTCTACTACACTGTCATGTTTAAAGAATGTTGGTAGACAGACAGACAGTCACTCACGTCATTCAGCAGTAAATGACAAGAGCGCTGATATCTGAACAAACACAATCAATGAGAGAACCATCAGAATGCAGTAGATCAGATGGACATTTTGCTCTGGACTCTCTCGGACTCGGGCTCATTTTTTTCAACTGGGCTCTCGCTCATTTATTCCTTTGGGAATCGTGCTCGGGCTCTCTTCCCTCAGTTGGACTCGCGCTGACTTATTTCATTGGCGCTCGGGGTAGCGCTTAATTATTGAACCCGAGAACGGTTGAGCGCGAATGCCGAGCTAGCGAGCGTTGAGCTCGTGATTTTGGATGCCCATGAAATGGGGTGATTAATAGCATACATCCTCCTCCAATGTCCACCACTGATGAAGTTGTTACAATTAATCGGAATTTTTAACTTTTCATAGTTTTGTGACAGCCCAAACTATTATCTGAATCGATATTTGTTAAAATAATGTCAGTCACTATTGTATCGATTTTCATTGTTTCTGCTTTTATAATCTACGTGGGTAGAGCTATCATTTAGTTACAAAATAAATAATATGTTTTTTCTTGTCCTTAAATAGAAATATCTGACACGTTAATACTGAAATTTTGTTAAAAGAGCTGCTTTAACAAAATAAATTTAATAAGTTCCACAAGACATAAGTTGTTTATGCAGCCGAAATTTGCAACTGTTGACTGATTGCCGTTTAGCGTCCTCTTTCGTTGGCGAGGCTATATGAGAAGTGGACCTATAGGCTTAACGCGGAATTCGATCCACTGTCGTTCAATGTTCTCCCACTCGGAATTGTCCCCAGAACCCCATGCACCAAAGGTTCGCGTGCAAGCCAGTGAGATAGGGTTTGTATGTTGTGTTGTTCAATGATCTTTATTAGGAATAAAATACGTTACAGGATGATATACTGATTGTAAATATTATAGTGCAAGTATTGAACGACTGTGTGGTAAAAGGAGAAATATAAATTTGGACAAATTAAAAAAAAGACCTGAAAAAAAACTGTAGGATATATGAAACATATAAAACTTAGGAAAAGCCACTTGAGCAAAACGAGCAGGATTTTGTTGGGATTAAACAGTTTAATCATATTATTATTAATTTCGTACAAATGTGCCACACGTCATAGCATGGGCGGCGATTAGGGGGTCAAAGGGGTACAGTTACCCCCCACTCTTTTGAAATGACCCATTAATGTCGCTATATAGTTTCATTTGGAAATATAAAGTTTTTGTATGTATTAAGGTTCATAGAATGAAAATGAGTGTTCTCAAGTATTTTATTTGTTTGCTGACGGAGTTTCAAAATTAAGCTCTTTAGATCTTTCCCTTTGAATTTGTTCAAATTCCTCAGTTACGCTACATACATCAGGGATGGCCAACGTGTTGACTTTCAAATTCTGACAGATAGTCCGCGGCAGTCACTCTACCGCCACTCATCAAACCTTGATTTCACCCTCACCCTCATGAGAGCCGCCCTTGTGTGGCTGAACACTTATGCTTGCATCGTAGTTCAAGGAACATTTTGAAGTAAAGGCATTGGATACTGTTGATAAATGATGTAAACGTCACTATCGACCGAGATCTCCATTGTAACAGTTGTTCCATTTTAGGTGTTCCACAGTAAGTTATACGATGATATGTTTAGTTTCCTTTCTTTAGGACGTATGTTAAGCAAGGGCGGATCCAGGACGGACTTCTGGTGGAGGTGGTGGGTTGTAATACTGCTGCTTAGAGCTACTTTTAAGAGCTCCAAACTCTGGGATGCGTTTTATTTGTATATATAAAATAAAGAAGGTTCCTCTTCTGGGGGGAGCGATCACCCCGATCGCTCCCTCTGGATCCGCCACTGTCGATAAGGAAATAATTCAACAAATAGGTTGAATAATTGATGCTCTGATCCTCACGAAGGAGGCCCTCTCGAGGCCTCCTCACCCTCAATTACCCTCGCCCTCAATGATATGAGGGCGAGGGTGAGCGAAGGCGAGGAAAAGTTTTGAGCACGAAGGCGAGGGCGAGCGAGGATAATGGACAACTCCTATCGCGAGGGCGAGGACAAGCTTCGATGGAGAGGGTGAGGGTGCGCGAGGGCGAGGAAATGCTTCGACGAAAAGGGCGAGGGTGTGTGAGGGCGAGAAGAAGTTTCGGCAGCGAGGGCGAGGGTGCGCGAGAGCGAGGACAAGCTTCGATGGCGAGGGTGAGGGTGCGCGAGGGCGAGGACAAGTTTCGACAGCGAGGGTGAGGGCGCGCGAGGGCGATGGACAATTCCATTCGCGAGGGCGAGGGCCAACTGCTACTGCGAGGGCGAGGGTGAGTGAGGCCGAAGTAAAATGAACATCTATGCTACGTCCTTTCCAACTCCGAGGTTAGGAAGAACACGACCTACTATTAACGTTCAGACTACGGCTGGAACTAGAATCCGGTGTACTAGACAGCTGTGTAGACCATCATGCAAGTTCAGGACTCACAGTATATGCCGTTCCTCACTACGCTGTCTCGGCTTCAAGATACCTGGGTTAAATACCTGTGTTCTCTGTCCTGGTCTATTGACTGACTGAAGGTTTACTCCCTTTAGAGCACCAAGACATATGACGAAACCTATTAATTGGAATCCAAACTTTAGTTTATGGAAGTATTCCCACCAGGACACGCACATAGAAAGCACACGCAGTAAGCACTTGGCTAAGAAAAAGCAGTAAAATAAGCCTGTTGTAATAATAATAATAATAATAATAATAATAATAATAATAATAATAATGTTATATAAATGAAAATGTTTTCTGTAACTAATTTCACTGATTTCATTATCCTTGGACAAATAAAGAAGGATGAAGATAGCGTAACAACATATTAGAAAGGGGAGCTTACCTCAAAGTATGACAAAAACTTTATACCAAACAACTGTGAGGTGAAGGTCTCGTTTAATTGGTTGTAACCCTGAAACTAAAGAAGAAAAATTTATGATGGTTTGTGTCAGCACTTGGTCAGCAGGGTAACGAACGTCCCTCGTAAAATGACACCACACGAGATGTCCCCCTTCCGTTGTCAAGTGCTGTATCTGGGCAGCTAATAAAGGCGAACAAATATTCCTGGCTGTACCCATAAACTTCTAACAAACTTAAAGAACAGACTCATGTTAACATGGTTCTCTTTAATCCTCTCCCGGTCCTATGATCGAGTACGTGAACGCTTTGCCGTTTAGAGAATAATGATATTTATGGCCTCCAGAGCTGCTTCTTGTGTACACAAAACTCAAGTAGAACTTTCGAGAACACGAAAATAAAATTAACCAGAATCAAATTGCCAACAGCTTGTCGATATATCTTTTTTTTCCTATCTTGATCCTGCACTAGTTATAGACTGAAATTTTCTACAGCTACGGAATCTCCAACAGAGAAGAAATAGAATTATTATTAATTTATCCTTGTATCTGATTAGGTATTTATTCAGACATATCTAAAGTGTAAGAAAATGTATTCATTTACAATATTTATGTGGAGGAATAGAAAATTGGGTTTAATTTCGGATGGAAATGTAGTGAAATGAGATGGAATGAAATTTCTAAATTACACGTCCCATGATTATGACCTATAGGCTAAAAGATGGGTGATTAATGGAAGCTAATAATTATGAAGTAACGTAGAATAATAGTAAGAGCAAGCAGGAGAACTATGAGAAATTCCATGAACACGATATTATTCATCACAAACTCACTTCCACTGGGATCGAACCAGATGCTCCTTGCACCAGAGGTGAGCAGTCTATCACCGAGCCACCGAGTCCCTTTATATGTTAATAAGTACTTTTGAAACAGTGTAGGTAACATACATTTTTCAAAGTACAGTAGAGAAGTAAAACTCCGTACTAGAGTAATCATTTAAAGTCTTGGCGCGAAAGTTATGAAGATACGTTTGAACAAGAATAGATGCCGATGGTAAGTTATTCCTTCTTAATGAAAACAACAAATGTTACTTAAAACATAATGCTATCTACGCATACGAACTTTTAGATAGATTTTAAATAGTTATATTAGGGTTGCTAATTCGATTATTCAAGCGTTGACAGGAACTTCAGAGTGTATCTACAAATAATAAATAATAATATGAATCAAATAGAAACATCAAAAATCTACAATTTAGACTTTTTTTTTAATAATAGCACATTAGCCCTTAGAATATTGTGTAGCTGATAAATACTATTTGCACGTGGAGTGACAGCATACATCAACACGCCTTATTACATACAGAAACTTTTTTTTTTTTCAATTTCTGGAGAAAAAAGTTCTTATTTTTACAGAAATCTGAGCAATGAGTTCAAATATGTTTCTAGTGTTTCCTGCATCAAGGATAAATTAAGAGTAATCAGATCTTTAATTTCCTTTAACGTTTTGATTTAATTCTTGACATAGTGTTTATATTACAATGATAGACATAGTGACCAAAATCTAAGAAACAAAAGCCTACAAAATATCAAGTGTGTTTTAGAAAATAATAGTTAACACAGAATTCAGATATGTATACAATTTTTCAATTATTGTAAAGGATTATAATATGAATAAAACTTCACCATGGCAAAGTTCTTTCTTCCTTTCATAATTATTGGTGTACTGTTCTTGTCTCGAATTATATTCCATTGTTCGCAATTATTTTAGCTAGGGTTGTGACGACGTGGATCGTCACAAATATGTAATGTGGATTTGGGTGATATATATAGAGATAAATAGGTCACTTATTATTATGGATTTATTAGGAAGTAGATGGCGCCATCTTTTATTTTTATGGAGACATACGACATTATTCTCCCTTCGCCCCTTTCCATCCTACCTTTTTGGTATCAAAACAGGTTGGTAGTGTATTATGAAAATATATTCGAAGATCTGGTACCAGCTGGTAATGTAAAATGACGAGGTCCTCGTGATCTAAAATCCGGATTGTGATTGGTTGGTTTTGAACCCGGAATGGAAGCCATGGATCAACTGACATAGATCGTCAGTTGGTCACTGTTCGAGGTACGTAGTGTTTGATCTTTATAATTTGTTAAATTAAATTATTGTTTTTTTGTGAAAATTGGTGAGAAATTTATCATTGGAAATTTCGTGAGTATGCAAAAATGTATTTGAAAAATGATAAATACTTATGGATTGTCATATTTAGTCACGAGCAAGTGTAAAATATTGCTGATTGAAAAATTAGATAACTAAAAGACAAAAATTAGAGGTTGGTGTAGGCCATGTTGGAATGGCGATTTTTTTTATGTATGCTAGGCTGTTTTTCTATCAGAAACAGTAAGATTGTTTATTCTTATTATTACTATTAATATCCAACTGTTAATATTTTGTGTACTATTTGTTTTTTTAATTTTATTATTATTTATTTTTTTCTTTGTTATAATAAATTGTTTATCCTTGTTAAAATTGAAATAGTAGGCTTGTCATTGTTAAGTAACTTCCTTAAAACAACTGAGAAATTTTGCTTGCAATTTCGTAAATTAAAGGTAAGAGTTATACATATACATATTCTGGGTGCGCTACGCGGCCTTTTAATACAGTACCGGCGAAAGCTCTCCTCGCTTTTTTTTTCAGGATTATTCCCCCGGTGGGCGGGTCTGTATTTTGAAGGATAGAGGTGTGCTGTTCTTTTCATTCTTTTCAAGTACTGATTTTGGCCCGGGGTGGTCATTCTGAAAAGGAAGAGGGATTAAGGGTATTTTTCGTTACAGAACAGTGACCAACTCGGTTAAAATTCTCTCACTTATTAAATTTAAATTTAAATTCAGTTGTTTACTTTTCATGTTAATGGCATATAAAGTCAGGGCTGTGTATGTAATTACTTGCTCGCATATATTAATTGGGTACCTTGTAGGAAGTTTTTGTACGGTAGTTCAAGGAATTGGTTCCGGGGATCGAACCCATGCTATCTGGTATATAAGTATAGAATCGTATCCAAAAATAAAAAAATGGCTGTAGGTGGTGACTCTAGTTTCTTTCTTGAAGAAGAGTTTGTCGACGAAATTCCTTTGGATGTTAATGCGTTTTTGAATATGACTATAGACGAAAAGCAATCAAAAATATTTTCTATGAATGAAAGTGACGCTAAGAAACTGCTGTTGTCCATAACAATTGCTAATAGCAAGTCTACACCTGTTGGTTCGGGGGTTGTAGTAGGTCAAGGTAGAGGCACTGATAACACAACCACACAGCCGGGTGGAAGTGTGTGTGTGCAAACAGCTGGCAGTCAGCCAGGTCATTTACCTTTTAGCTCGGTGAACGAAGGAGCTAAAGCTGAACCTCTATCTGAATTGACACAATATAGTTGTTTTAATAAGATGGAACAGTCATCAGCATTTTTAGTTTTACGTTCATTCATGGAATCATTAGAGAATTGTGATGGTACGGATCCCTTAAAATTGTATCAATTTATTCAAAAGATTGATGAATTTTGTAATATTGAGCGTTTTCCTTTTTCTGCGGTTTTGTATTCATTGCGTGGGAAAGTTACGGGTCCACTGCAGGAAATTCTGAACGAGCTGCCACATACATGTAAAAGCTGGGATTTTGCACGTGATTTGGTTTTTCATAATTTATTATCAGAATGTGCTATTCAGAGAATAATAGTAGAATACATGTATCGCCATCAAGAGAATAACGAGGATTTAAAAGCTTTTGTAAAGCGTGTAACAACTGTTGATAAACTTTTGAAGTTGCGTTGTGGGGACGAAAAGCTGATTAGTTTTATTACTAGTGGCATTCTTCCGAACATAAGGGAGCGGTTGTTTTACCATAGAAAACCCCAGACAATAGATGAACTTAATAAACTAGTTAGTGAATATAGGTATCATGAACTTTATATGAAGCAGTTTAGTTATAAAATGAGGTCCCAAACAGGGTTGCCGGATGCTCCAATGTCAGGGTCCACAAATGTCACCCTGACAAAGGTTACAAATGTCAGGGTCCACATCCAGTGAGGCTATGCCCAGAAAACAAAACTTCGAAAACATTTTCTTCTTTTTCAAATAAGACTAATAAGAACTTAAATCGTTTAAATAAAAAAGATGATGCGGCATGTATTGAAGTTAAAGTATGTGGAATTGCAGTGAATAGTTGTTTAGATAGTGGGTGTGTGGCTAATCTTTTGAATTTGGAGCTTTTCAATAAAATTAAAGACTCTAGTGATGTGCAAGTAAATTATAAAGAGTGTTTCAAAGGAAATACTATAAATAACGAATCTATGGTGTTGAGACCTTCAGTTTTGGTTCCGTTTACGGTGAATAATTGATCTTCGCTCGCTCGAGGTTTCCTGAAACTACTGCTGATAGGGAGAGCGACACTGGAACTTCGTCTGGTGGTCCAAGGATGTTTGGTAATGGAGAGGAAAAGAACAGGTTTGACAAAAAGCATTCATTCCAGAAGAAACAACATAAAACAGTAAACGGTCTGAGAAACAATAAACATTCGGTTGCGGAATTAAAAGAGAATTCCAGCTTTAATTCTAATCGAAAAAGTGTCGCGGATGTAGGTGGCTCTGTTAGTTCTATGCCAATAGAGGGAGAAAAACAGTGTGTTAATAACGATGTAACGTCTTGTTATAGTAATGAAGATTATAATTTTTCTGATGTTTTGGGTCAGGAAGGGGATCCGTTACTATTAGCATTTTACAAATGTAAAAGCGATAAGTGGGAAATTAGTACAGATGAAAAGGTTAAGATTTTGAATGGTATTGATGAGGATATGGTGAAACAAGATCCTACTTTGGTTCAGTATGTATAATATTTATTAGATAAATATGCGAATGTCATTACCCACCGAATTGGTACTATCAGTGACTTTGAATACACTATTCAATTAAAGTCCGATGAAGTAGTTCGGGACCGCCAATATCCTTTTTCGAAAAGTCAGCAACAAGAGTTATCGAACTTAATTGAACAATTATTAGAAAATGGTGTGATACAACCTTCTAAGTCTGAATATAGATCTCCGTGCTTCCTAGTGCGTAATAAAGATGGGTCACCTCGATTAGTAGTCAACTACTCTAAACTGAATAGGCTCATTTGTGGGGACGGCTTGCCATGTCCTAATATAGAGGAATGCATTAGTTCGCTCGCTAAAGCTAAATATGTAAGCAAGATCGATGGAAAAAAGCCTTTTTCCAGTTACAGTTGACTCCGATAGCCGTAAGCTCACAGCATTCGCCGTACAGGATAAATT
The DNA here is from genome assembly GCF_964235325.1 of Thermobia domestica. Classification (NCBI taxonomy): domain Eukaryota; kingdom Metazoa; phylum Arthropoda; class Insecta; order Zygentoma; family Lepismatidae; genus Thermobia; species Thermobia domestica. Next base: position 46,461,404 of record NC_137466.1, on the reverse strand, counting down.
ATATGAATATTTGCGAATCCCCATGGGTATCTGTGTAGGAGTACAAGCACTTATGAGGGCCTTGGATGATATCCTGGAAGACCTACGTGGGCGCGGGGTAGAATACTATGCTGATGACATTGTGATCTTTGGTTCTACAATCCAAGAACATAATCGGTTGTTAGAAGAAGTCTTATCGCGTTTTGCGAAAAGGGGCTTAACCATCTCACCAGATAAATGTTTACTTTTGAGGAGTAGTATTGAATTCTTGGGGTTTCTTATTAAAGATGGTGAGATATCTATGTTGCCAGATAGGTTGCAAGCCATACAGGATCTCCGTCCGCCTGTAAATCGCCGGGGGTTGTGTAAAATGTTAGGATTTTTAAATTTCTACGCTAAATTCTGCGATAATTATGCAGGTATCGTAGAACCGATGAATCGATTAAGATCTCCGAAGGTGAAGTTTGAGTGGGGTCCGTTACAGGATGCGAGTCTTGCGCAAATAAAAGAGGTTTTTACTGAAAAAATTATTTTGCGAATTCCAGACATGAGTAAGCGCTTTTACTTGCATACCGATGCAAGTTTACGTTGCCAAGCGGCTATTTTGCCACAAAAGGATGAGCAAGGTTTATTGCGTCCTGTTTGGTTCTACAGTAAAACTTTGAAACCAGCTGATTTTAATCGCACTATTTTTCAACTTGAACTTCTTGTTATATATAATGCGGTAATGAGATTTCGTCCGTTTTTGTGTTCGGAGTTTACTATTTTCACGGATAATAGTGCCTTGGTTAATATGCTGCGAAACCCTAAGAACTTAGGAAGAAATGCCAACATAGTGCAGAACTTATTTGAGTTCAGATTTAAAATAGTGCATGTCTCGCCTTATAAGAACTATCAGGTAGATTTTCTTTCAAGGATTTATAAGATAAATCCGAATGATATTGATGTTGATCCTTGTCCTTTTAATGACTTAGAGGGATATATGTATAGTCTGTGGAATTTACCGCTAGCACATGAGAACATTAAACAGTATCAGCAATCAGAGGCAGATACTAAGGATATTTATGAGATGGTAAAGAGCCATGGCGGAGAGCATCAACAATATAAGTTAATGAGAGATACTTTATACATAAAAACCAAGGCCAAGATGTCGCCTTATAGAATACTCGTCCCACGTATATTGAGACCCCTACTACTAAGTTATTATCATACTTTATTGCCTAATGGCGGGCACTTAGGTTTGTTGAAGGTATACAAAAAGATTTGTAGATATTTTTCTTGGCCAAATATATTCAACGAAGTGCGGGACTTCGTTCGCTCGTGCCATGAGTGTCAATTAGTAAAGGCACGAAATACTCTTCCGCAAGGACAACTAATTTCGGAATATTGTAGGGAAATTAACGCCCATTATTACGCAGACTTAGCGGGGCCGTTGGCTTCTAGTTTCGGGTATCAGTATGTCCTTCTGTGCTTAGATAATGCGAGTCGTTATCCACATTTAGTTCCGTTACGCAATGCTACTAGTAAGTTAGTAGTTAAGGCGTTATATGATATTTTCTGTAAATATGGATTTATTAGAGCTATTTCCACGGACCGGGGCCCTTGTTTTTCATCGGCCTACTTCAGACAATTTTTGTTTGGTAATGGGATAAAGCACATACGCTGTTCTCCGTATTTTCCAGGAGGGAACGCAGTCGAAAAATATGTGAGACTGGTTAAAACGAGCCTTCGGGCATATCTGGATGGTAAGCAGGAGAAATGGGTGCGTTTCCTGAATGAGCTCCAATTTTGTCTTAATGCTGCGGAACATGCGGAGCTTAAGTTTAGTCCATTTCGTCTGTTTTTTGGGAGAGAACCGGTGGATACGTTGATGGTAAAGTGGAGTATTACACCTGAGGATTTGGAGGGTCCTAATAATGCCCAAATATGGGAGCAAGCTTTCGTTAATATGGATAAAGCATGGGAAGCAAGGCGTCGGTTGTATAATAAGCGGATGCTTCCAGTCACGTTTGCTGTCGGAGACAGAGTGTTGGTTAAGTCTCAGTTAAAATCTTCCTTGAAAGATAACGTAACAAAGTCATTGATGCCACAGTGGTGGGGGCCAATGACAGTCGTATCTAAACCTACTGCCAATACACTTCAATGTAAGACTGAAGAAGGTAAAATGGTTGTTACCCATACAAGTTTAGCAAAATTATATAGAGAACAAAGAAATGTTAATAACATCAGTGAAAATTGAAAAGCATAATGCGAATTGAGAGTACCGGTTTTGTGTGTATATTTTGTTGTTATTGTTCACCTTCATAATCAATCAATCATCTACTAACACTTTTTTCCATCATCATTTCATTTCGTCTTCATTGAAAAATGTGTAAGGTACTCCTCAAATCTGGTTAAGATGATATAATGTGTTTATTTAATTAAAAATTGGTCAGTAATGAAAAATTTCTTTGAGTAAAATTTTTCATCTACGGAGGGGGATGTGTGACGACGTGGATCGTCACAAATTGTAATGTGGATTTGGGTGATATATATATAGATAAATAGGTCACTTATTATTATGGATTTATTAGGAAGTAGATGGCACCATCTTTTATTTTTATGGAGACATACAACATTATTCTCCCTTCGCCCCTTTCCATCCTACCTTTTTGGTATCAAAACAGGTTGGTAGTGTATTATGAAAATATATTCGAAGATCTGGTACCAGCTGGTAATGTAAAATGACGAGGTCCTCGTGATCTAAAATCCGGATTGTGATTGGTTGGTTTTGAACCCGGAATGGAAGCCATGGATCAACTGACATAGATCGTCAGTTGGTCACTGTTCGAGGTACGTAGTGTTTGATCTTTATAATTTGTTAAATTAAATTATTGTTTTTTTGTGAAAATTGGTGAGAAATTTATCATTGGAAATTTCGTGAGTATGCAAAAATGTATTTGAAAAATGATAAATACTTATGGATTGTCATATTTAGTCACGAGCAAGTGTAAAATATTGCTGATTGAAAAATTAGATAACTAAAAGACAAAAATTAGAGGTTGGTGTAGGCCATGTTGGAATGGCGATTTTTTTTTATGTATGCTAGGCTGTTTTTCTATCAGAAACAGTAAGATTGTTTATTCTTATTATTACTATTAATATCCAACTGTTAATATTTTGTGTACTATTTGTTTTTTAATTTTATTATTATTTATTTTTTTCTTTGTTATAATAAATTGTTTATCCTTGTTAAAATTGAAATAGTAGGCTTGTCATTGTTAAGTAACTTCCTTAAAACAACTGAGAAATTTTGCTTGCAATTTCGTAAATTAAAGGTGAGAGTTATACATATACATATTCTGGGTGCGCTACGCGGTTTTTTAATACAGTACCGGCAAAAGCTCTCCTCGCTTTTTTTCAGGATTATTCCCCCGGTGGGCGGGTCTGTATTTTGAAGGATAGAGGTGTGCTGTTCTTTTCATTCTTTTCAAGTACGGATTTTGGCCCGGGGTGGTCATTCTGAAAAGGAAGGGGGATTAAGGGTATTTTTCGTTACAGGGCTGTATATCACAATTTAGAAGGACTTGGTTTAAAATAATAGTAATAAGATAAAAATATGAAATAAAAATATTTCAGCAGTGTTGTTTGCCTTGTTTTCCTTCATGGATTTCTCTGACCTACTGTTGAAGGAGCTTATTACAAGCCTGTCAATTTTATTTGGGTGTACAGTGCAGTTTGCTGATTTCTTAATGTTGGACAGACTTACATAATTTTAATTCTTTCTTCATACATCTCCGATTATAACGGTTTAATAATCAATGTAGGATAGGAGAAATCCGTTGTTTTTGTATATTGTTGCTGTAACCAAGTTGAAGAAAGTTTAGTGCGGCTACCAGTTTAGATTCTATCTAACACAGCTCAGACAAATATTCAAATTGCATATCAAAATGGATTCTTTCTTTCAAAGGCACCAAATGTTTCGCCAGGGAATGGAGGAGGATACTGTGATGTCCAAGAAAAGTACAATACAACTAGCAGCCACCGATTGTAATTGCAACCCATTGTGAATCTTCATAGGTGACGAAGAAATTATATTTACGTCATATGGAATCAGTATGTGTTGGTGGTCCTTGAGAAAGTCTTCCTTGGAGTTTATGCTGAGTAGATACAAAAATACATCCATTTCGTAATTTGCATAGCAGCGTCGAGAATATTTCGGACGTCTTCGAATCTGAGTTGTTTCATTGAAGCTACCACCATTAGTTACACCACAGGACAAGATCAGCTGGATTTCATTCTGATATTTCTGATTCGGAACTCTCATGTAGCATTTATAACGCTGAATCAGATCATGAAGATACAGATAATGACTTCTCAGTCACTCGAGTACTGCAAACAGTGATCTTGGTGAAAAAAGGTTATTGGTTGGTACAATTGATTGATGCTCTGTTCCATGAAATTTTGCAAATTATGTTTACGCAGAATTAGCAAACACAAAGATTTTCCTATTACAGCATATGCTAGCTATTAGTGAAACTATTTTGGAGTAACCACTTTCGATTATAACTCAGCAAAGCGCCACTTCCTTTCTGGAGCTCGCAAAAGGAAAAACTGTAAAGTACAACGTCTTTGTCCCATATTCAATTTTCAAAAAGCGTGGAATTCAATTTTATTGGCAAATGCAAACCTTACTCAAAATAGTGTTACTAGATTTTTGAAAGGCAAATACTTTTCGTCATTGTCTGATGTTTAAAAAATATTGATATGGGTTGAGTGAGTTCAAATAAAAACTAAACATGGTTTAAATATCTGAAGATATGAAATTCTGGGCCTCATTCAAAAGAAAATTTTATTTTTCATCATCAAGATTTGACTGTAGAATCGCCATAGCTGGCACTCAAGAGATGTATAGTTGTTCGACGGTTGATTTGGAGTTTAGCGTTCCTTCCAGCAGTGAAGTTATATGATACGTGTAACTACAACTTAAGGTGAAATCCAAACCACAACTCACACCGGGAATCGAACCCCAGTCTTTCGCGCCGAAAACACGTACACTTAAACCATAGCCATAAGGGAACTAAAGAGATACATAATAATTTTCTATAATGCTTAACCGACATAGAAAAAGATGTTGATTTTCAATTAGACCCCTTTATATACATACAAAATATCCGTTGAGAAAGTGCAGATATTTTGGGAGGTACTAGAAAAAGTCATGTTAAGCGAAAAAGTTTATATGAACATATGGTCTATTCCTCCTGGTTTCCGAGATAGAGGTACTTTTTCAGCCCCTGAAGCTTGCTTAATTTCAGTTGACTGTGTATAGCACACCCTGTACTTTATGTAAAGACGAAAATTATATCTCATTCGAAGGTAATGAAGTAAACTTTCCGACGGTGTACAGATTGTTGCAAGTATGCCTAAAGAAGGAAACTAACAGAGGGGAAAATTTTAAAATTTCCCTCTAAAATGCCCTTTTTATAACTATGTCCTGTTATTAAGTGGAAACATTGTCACTAGGGCAACATTAAAAATTTGGGTTGATACTACACTCTCTGTCAACGATGTTAAAGATTTATGTTGTTGGCATGAAGAGTAGTCGAGAAAAAAATCATAATGCAACTGTACGCCTGTAAAAACAAAATTGCTTAGGTCGTGCGACACTTTATTTTAATAATGTTATTTAATAATAATATTTCATCAAATAATTTATTTAATTACAATAATAACTAATTTACAATATCAGTGTCATGGAAATTTTATTAATGTTACAATACAATGCAAGGATGGTAAAGTTCAAAAATACAATATGTACAAAAATAGAAAGGTACTGAACATTAATTGGATGCAGTTTCTGCGATACAGTAGATAGATAGAATCCGTAAAAGAAGAAACAGTAGGTACCAAATAGAAACCTAACATCGGTATTTCTGATACAATTTATGGTATGGGATCAAAGATGATTTTCAAAAATATAAGCATCTTCAATCATTTTGCAGTACAGGTCATTACATATCTTGTTGCCCGTCTAATGACTTCTATGCGCTTCTTGATACGTAGTAGTGAATGCTTGGACGGTGTTCTATACTAGTTCGTCTCTTGACTTTTTGTCTGTACACATCCTTCAATCACCCTTACAAACAAAAATCCATAGGTGTTAGGTCAGGTGAACGAGGAGGTCAGTTAACTAGTCCTCCCCGCTCGATGCAGCAATCTGGAAAGTTTTGATCAAGATACTGACGTACAATGTGGATAGCGTGAGATGGTGCTTCGTCATGCTGGTATATTAATGACGACCTAGTTTGAAGAGCGATTTTCTCTAGTAGTCCTGGTAAGTCATCGTGTATTAAGTGCAAATAGGCTTCACCGGTCAAACGCTCAGGCAGGAAAAGGGAACCAATAATTTAACAATAATTACAGTCCATATATTATATATAATGTTGTGGATATGTTTACGAGTCACTTAACATAGGTGTAATGATTTTGATTTGTGTGTGCGTGTGTGTGGAAAGCATACTTTCTCGGTGATCCCATATAAATTTCATCAAAATGTAACGAGAGTCTTCGGAACTAAATCGGGAAATACTTCAACGGGTACATTGTGAAAACCGTAATTAGTATATGTTTGTTCACACACAAGTTCAACTTGTGTACACGGACTTTGATTATTCCTTCTTTTTTTCTTTTTCAAAGATTATACTTTCCCGGTGATTCCAAGTTCATTTCATGAGGATCTAACAATAGTCTTCGGAAATAGACTACGTAACTTCTCAACGATTTAGTGTTAGCGTAACTTTGACATATACGTAGTTGCACCAATATTTTTTTAAAATATACTTTCCGAACAGTTTAATATAGCTAAATTTTATTAGGATCTGGTGATAGTCTTCAGATCTAGATCATGAACTCCTCAATAACTAGCAGTGTTATCGTAATTAACCAAATTCATTGTGTACAAACATATTCACGCATAGCTTCAACTATTCTTTTTCAGTTTCAAAGATTATATTTTCTCATAGGTTCTACATAAATTTTGTCAGAATACGATGATAGTCTCTGGAGCTTAACCATGAAACTCCTCAATATGTGACAGTATTAATACCGTATGCATATTCACATATAATTCCGTAACACGTAGACCGGTTTAAAAATATGCACGTGCTTCGTAGGTTGATCAATTGTATAGTGTTCTACCATTGATTATATAACTAAATTACTGGGGAAACGAAAATGTTAAAAACATTAAACAAGCTTAAAAAACCCTTTCGCTGCAGAATTAAATTTTTAGGTTCCTGGAAAAGGGGCAGGTAATTAAGCAGCCAAAAAACTAAATTTTCATATTTCCATGAAATATGGTTTAAAGTAGAGATGCAAATAACCACTAACCACTCGCCTGGGGCGAGTATTTAATATCATACCGAAGGTAAGTAAATGATTTCTATTGTGAGATGTGGGCTAGTAGCTTATTCCTTGTGCGAGTAAAATTTCGTTGCTTATTTGCATACCTGGTTTAAAGACACCAAAATATCTATTAGAAATAAATAAATTGTATAAACGGCTGAACATGTCAAATTCAGTCATTGAATTTTCTAATAAATGATACATAACACATGACATATAGCAAAACAACATGTGAATGTTTCCAAATTACAAAGTACAAAATTATACAATATTCTGTAACATTAGTGCTAAAAACATTATATTTGAAATATATAAAACCTATACACAGCTATGGAGTTATCTGACTGTAGCTGATTGTCTTACTGTTGTCCGGCATTGTTTCCTGCTGTATTACCGAGCCTCAAACCCGCAAACACAACAGAATGACGCAAAGGTTTCCTATTCATTCGTGCTTAACTGAAGAGTTCCAAGAAACCGCCACCAGTTAGCAGCACAATGCCACTCATTATCACTATCACAATATTCCATATACAACGAGCGACTGAAATCGGCTATCGCAGAGAAATATAAACAAAAATAGACGTTATGGACTAAAGTCGATTTCGCGGCGAAAGGCAAAAATTCTCAGATCGACTGAAGTCGACTTTTGCATTGAAAGAGTTAACAAAAGTGCCAAAAAGCAGAAAATAATTCATTAAGATTATTTATAAAATTTTTGTAGTTTATGTCAAAGCCAAACAAATTAGTGTCTAACATAAAATCAGTTTGAGTGATAACTTTTATGAAACATTAATTTGTTTGGCTTGGCATAGATTTCAAAAGTATTTTTATGTAAAAGAAATTAATTATTTTCTGCTTTCAGCGCTGACATTTCTCCATGGAATAACACACTTATTAAAATATCGAAGTACCAAATGAAAGAAATTTACCAACTCATACCGGAACATCAGAACCGAAGTACTGAATTACATGAATCAAAATCTAAACAATACTGTAGGATGAGTACTTACGGTTAAACGTATCACTCGAATTCCCTCTTACAAACACCGTGTGCGTGGGTTTTCTCGGGGTTCTCTCGTTTCCTCCCACTTTCTTCATTCCACCATTTCATTGATCACTCATCATCACCGTCTCCTTTAGCCTAACCGGCATAACCGTGGGACGTAAAACTTAAAGATTTTTTTCGAATTCCCTCTTACTTTTCGTGGCATAATAACAAATAAATCATTTTTTTTACGATGTGGTAGCATTAACTAACATATTAAATAAGGTAATGTCAAAAAAAATTAAATACTATTTTACGCAGGTTCTGTAGAATTCTGAAATATAGATATTTAAATAGAACCCAGACAGTCCCTAAAGAATTTCCTAAAACGCTTCTAGATGGTGTCATTGTTCTTTCAATTAGATATACATCCTCAACATTAAAGTTTCCATCGATGACAGCAGCTTATGAAAGAATAACAAGGACTTTCCACAAGTTTTTGACATTTTGTTCCTTCCAACTTTCTCTACATAATGGCTATATCAATCGTCTCTTTGTAACCAACTAATATTTCATATACGACTATAGTCTGTTGTCACCATATTATATATATGATGCCTAGAGGTATAAGAAAATTGTTATATGTAGAAAAGTGTCCCTACAATGTGGCACTCGACTCTAGGTACAGTTGTCCTTCCTATACATCCTTTTGACTGTGATACAAACGAAGTTTACTCTGTTTTTCTATACAATAGAGAAAACATAATTTTCTGTGAGTACAGGCTGTAAATGAAAAGAGTATTGGAAAATGTTTTCCCTCGTCTTCAGAAGCTATTTGACAAAGGAACATAGTTGCCAAGGAAGGTATGCTGTTTTGTTAGCAAACTACACACGCCAACTAATAAATGGAAATAATTACATAGAGATATTTAAGGTTCATGAGCACCGACTCCACCCTGGTACCATTGATTAATTAGAACAACTCATATTTTCTTTAACATGATCATACATTTGAATACTTCGCTTTCACCAATTTCTTTCTTTATGTTTCTAGATCTGCTTAAATTACACTGTTAAAATTAAATGCTGTCTTATATACTTTTAATATTTACAAATGAAACATAATTTAAATAACATTAAATGTGTGCGTAATACTTTTAGAAAACCAAGGAACATTAAAACAGATTTAAAAACTGAAATGAAACAATCAAAATTCACATTCGTTTCAAGGGGGGAAGTATACAATTGAGAGTCGAAATCATTTTTTTTAATACACATTTTCTTGATTTACATATAAAGTGGCCAAGATTTTAACTTGCAAAAACGGGGCACATTTGAATTGTACGGGGGGGAATAATATACCCAGATTGCATTTTGGACCCCAGCAGCATTTTCAAGTTACAAATACGTAAGTTAAAGGCGATATTGTAGCGTAATACTCAACAATTGCCAGTTCCAGACACGGCCTAAAAATTCCCAATAAGAGTTGGTGCCAAAGTAGCTTTGTACACAGTCATTTTAACAAAAGAGAGAGTTTGATCTGATAATCTATATTTTGAATAACAATTACGGGACACCTGCTTCGTATTTTCTCAAACTGGACATTTAAGTAGGCGTCCCGTTTGAGTATCAAAAGGAAACGGGACAACGGTTGAAAAAAAAAGAGAGAGAGATGGTCTAGGATGAAAAAAAAAATATTCTGTCCTGGCTAAAACGGGACGTCTGGACACCTTACGTACGGTATACAACGGGTTTAAGATGGAAAAAAGTCACAATGTATCTTCTAAGGTGCGAGAGCTTTATAGTATACAGTATAATTTTCTTTGATTCAGTTTAGTTCTTGCTTCTTTCAATCAGGATTATGGTATAAATCCAACTCTTTCAGATCGATAACAGCCAGCAAACTAGTTGAAAAGATCGGTGCAAAATAGAAATATTAGTATGTGTTGGGTAGACACAGTAGAGAATCCCTGGCAGATTAAGGTATCTCGTCAGAAAAAAATATGCACAAACTAAAGGGTTGAGGGAAGGAAAACGATACTTTGTAAGTATATTACGAAAAGAAAAAAAAAGCAGAAGAGTAAACTTGGTGAATCTTCAAGAAATGATTAAGATCGTATGAGTAATCATTTTCTTAACTTATCAACTGATGACAAATTAACACATAATGTTGTATTGGCTGTACTGAGTAACTCATGGTGCGCTACAACAAATAACATATTGCATGGGTACTTTAAGAACAAAGTTGTTTTTTTTTTTATACCAAAATCAGATCAAACTTACTTTTTAAGTCAATACTGACCTCAGACTATAAAGAAATGTCTTTACGGCAAGCATAGAACCTCAATGAAAACCTAATAGTAGTTGATTTGACAAATGTCCCGAAAATTGCATTTTTTGGTGTAAAAAAGTCCAAACAAGTGCTGATAACACCTTTTGTGTTTTGATGGTGGTTCCTTGATGAGATGTCAAGTTTAGAAGCCATTGCAGTTGGCACGAGATTTTACACAATATTGATTTTCAAGAACATTGATCGGTAACGTGTAGCCAAAGTAGCTACATCTATGCAAGTACTGACGAAGAAGCCTAGAAAACTGGAAAGAGCAGAGAAAAGAGATTAACAAGAGAAGGAAGAATATGGATACGACGCCTCAAATTCGAAGTATCGAGTGGGTAGTCACCTAATCTCTACATGCGTTTTTCTCAAAAGTACATCTTTTTCCGCAGAAACTATAAGAAGTATCGTTATGATATGTACTTTAGTGACGATATTTTTTTTTTCGGATTGGACCCGCCTGAAAAACAAACTTGAAAACCCATCTGGATTTTTGAGATTTTTATTAGCATAATACTGGTACACAAGTTGTATGACATTGCACTTTTTTCAAAAAGACTGCGAGATTTTATTGGGCGATTAAGATGCTTTCGCATATTATTAATATATGCACTACTACGTATAACATTTAATAAAGGCTAAGACCATTCTAAGTCTCTCATGCAATTCTGAATATACTAAATGAATAAAAAAAAATGCTCTCACCTTATTTTGAGACAATTAAAGAGCAAAGTAATATATGGATTATACGTTTATATTTAACATACGCAAGCTTACGTTAATCCTCCCCACTGATTTAGTGGCTAGCACGTGCTTCTTTTTTCCTGGGTTCAATTCTCGGTATGAGAGACCATACTAAAAGTATTACAGTGATTTCAATTCTACCTTAAGTATAGGTCTCATTTCACATTGCGTCGATGTCGAAAAAGGACACTAAACTTGAATAAACAGACGCAGTTTTACAATTTAAAAACAATATGAAGCAAAAGCAACAATAAAATTTTGAGAACATAATAAAATTTAGGCCTGGAACGTAGTACGAATTATTGATGTGGACCATTCTTGGCATAAAGCAAGGCCTAGAAATGTTTGTGTGTGTTTACTTTAGCCTAGAGAACAAAAGCGGGGATACGCGATGGAGAGGATCAGAAATTCGAATTTAGCATCACGCAAAAACGGTATAACCAACTTAAGGCATTTTTGTTATAAGTTTAATCCATCAACTTTGGAAAATTTACACATATTTATTTTGGAGTGGGAGAAGAGTGACGAAGAGGGTTTGTCAAAATTAAAGTGATTTATTTCGGCACGGGAAACAAAGAATGCACCTGATTTAGGAAAATTAACATTCAAAATTCAATATCGCGTAAAAACTATTCAACTGATTTTGAGCATTCTTGGTACAAAGCGTTACCCTATGGCACTGGTACCAATTCCAGCCATACTTCAGTGCTTTATGAAACGGTGTACTTAGATTTCATCACAATCATGAAGAGTTAAACTGAAAACCCAAAGTTGACGTTTATAAAAGTCTACTGTACCGGTAACGATTGATGTCAGAGACCGCTGTCAGTTGGCCGTGCTAATTGAGACACTAATCAAGTGGTAGTGCAAACAAAGTTAACTTATATTAAATAGTATACTTTTTTTTCACGATGATTATGTAAAGAGAGATATATCACATTTTAAGGGATATAAATCTCTTTGCACATCAAAATTCATGAAATCGTGTTACTTCGATACACATAGTCAAGCTGTTGTTCCTTTTTAGTTTAACGTCCCTCGGTTATACCATCTCGGTTAAGGAGACGGATGATTAATGAAATGAATGGTTGTGAAATTAAATTTGTCTGTTCTCCCACCGGAAATGGCAACTTATTGAAGTAGAATCCGGACAACTATAATACGCTTAATGTTGCAGCGGAAATCGAACTCAGTACCACGTATACCAAAGCTGCGAGTGTTAGCTACTTGACCAGCAGTAAGGGGTTTGCTTGTATTTAGATCTTGAAAAATATAGAATGTAGGTATATTCCTGTGTAAGAACGCACTGATGAGGAAACGACGTGCAATCAGTTGAAACAAATATCCTGTGTTGGATGATAGGGAAGAGATAAATCTTCGTCACTCCTTTAAACATTTCAAAATTTCTGTCACGTACAGCTGCTAGAGCAAATATTTGGCCATCGTTGTGGGGTTTCCTAAGTAATCATTACGAAATAAATATTTGCTAAAATAATACTACATTAATAAGGAAAAAGGACAAAATATCAGTTTTAAAATTAGATTAAATACATACGTACAGTCAATAAAGATATAAATCAATTTCCGGTCCATGAACTAAATAAAGTATAAAATGTGTTTCTTGACTTTTGTAAATACGTGTTGATGCGTTTAAATTATATTGCTTTTTATAAGTAGCATGATATGTATATTATCATTTAAATGAATATATTTGGTATGCCATAAGCAACTTAACAAAAATGCAATTGAAATGAATTATTTATCAACTACAAAACTAAGGAAGTTTCACCAGTTGTATCATGACATTTCCATTGTTAGTTTATGTCCTACGATTATATACTAAGGATAAGGGAGACGATAATAAAGAACGAAATGATAGAATAAAGGAAGTGGGAGGAAATGAAACAACCACAAGAAAGGGTCTCCACGCACCAGAGTTGAGCGCTCTACCACTGAGCTATTGCGGCCCCTATTATAATATTAAGTTACGTTAGAAGGTTAGGCTACCAAATCAAGTATTCGTAGTTTCTTCCAGCATTTTCAGTTACAATGCAAAAAACATTACGCTACAATCAAGACTTTCTTCTACAGTCAAGCATTTAAACCAACCTTGGAAGATCGGCTACATACGCAGTCTCTTCAAACCTTTTATTCAAGTTATGGATTTCTTGTCGAGATGGAGGTACAATATACAAGTGCATCCTTTGATAGCTTTCTATTCATTATAAACTTCCCTAATTACAAATGTAACAAGGTTTAAATCCTTTATTAAATCGCATCTTACAAGGTATTATTGTATTCACGAACTACTCTATAATATATTGTTTACGTCAATCATAATATATTGTTATCAGCTACTACCATTATAGTCAATTGAGAACTGAATAACTCCTAGTATCAAGTAACTTATGATCGCCTCAGAGTATTACAGATGTTTACCTAAATTTCCCGTTCCTAATGTTGCTCTCTTTAATTTATAGAGGTAATAAATTTACTCTTCCTGACTTTATGATCTCACGTTTTCTTTCTGATGGAAAGGAGGCACAATGGCTGAGTGGTAAAGCGCTTACCTCTGGTGCATGAGCTTCCTGGTTCGGCTCCCGAACAAAAGTTTGTGGTGGACAACATCGTGACCGTGTGTTTCCTCGCGGTACGCCCTTCCCTCCCACTTTCTCATTCCACCAAGTATTCCATCTTCATTCACTTGCTTTATCATTCTCATTCTTAGCCATCGTCACTTAGGGCATAATCGTGGGATATTAAATTGTAAGAAAGATTTCTTTCTGATGGATGCCTACATTTTTGATGACTTTATTCGTGCGGCACTTCAGGAGGCATACTAAATAAAACTACTTATTTTCTCACTTTTTAGTTTTTGTTTTTGTTTTGTAGAAATGAAATAATTTACATGTGAAATTTACAATAAAGTATAAAATAGTATGGAGTTATCTATCAGTACTATCAATGTTTTTGAAAATGAAATGAAATGAAATCTTTAAACTTTACGTCCCACGGCTATGCCGGTTAGGCTAAAGGAGACGGTGATGATGAGAGATGAGTGAAATGGTAGAATGAAGGAAGTGGGAGGAAACGGGAGAACCCCGAGAAAACCCACGAGCACGGTGTTTGTCCACCACAAAGTCTACACGGCGCGAGCTGGGATCGAACCAGGGACCCCAAGCACCGGAGGTGAACGCTCTACCACTGAGCCACTGCGCCCCCTCAATGATTTTGAGATATAATTTCTGCTGAGTTTGTTATTTTAACTTGTGACGTTGTAATTGATTTGACAATGCGGATCCTGTATCAATAATGAAAACTAATTTACTAGGTAGACATACTTTCAAAGTACTAACAACGAAGTAGCTCCGCTGAGATCTGAACGAGACAGTTGTGTTTGCATTTGATATGTTGTAACTAGACGAATCCCAAAGTTACGAGTATACGTGCCACCGGGCGGGATATCGTAAGCTAGAACACATTTTGTAATGTAAAAGCAATAAAGCTGGCAGAATAGTTTGAACCGGGCCATTTGTTCGGAAACGGTTGGGTAATTGGAAAATTCGGCGAACACGTATCCCATCATTTTCAAAGGCACACTTTCGGGGCATAAAGTTTGCTCCAAAGACCCAGACAAGGTACAACTCAAAAGTTTCCATAGCAAGCTGGTGTTAGGTAGCACATCATTTGAAAGCCGTTGTAAAAGAAAAGAAAATGGATCAAGTCTCGACTCTCTACGATAATTCTGTGCAAAATGGCGGCAAGTCAAAATGTAAACAAAAACTTAATTCAAAAGTCCATGGCTACCCTTATAAATCGGAAATGGTGAGACAAATGTGAAAACAAGGAAGGACTTGTAGCATTATTTTCCAAGTAGAACGATTTAAGTTAAAACATTTTGCCAGAGGCCCCCAGAAGGTACCAGGTGGGGTCCAACTAAAGTTTCAGATTGCAAAAGGGTTAAGTAGCACATCGTTTGAAAGCTGTTATTAAATGAAAGAACAAGTCTCGATAATCCTGTGCAAAATGGCGGTGGGTCAAAGTGTAAACAAAACTTAATCGAAAAATCTATGGCCACTTTGAACCCAAGATGACCGCTTAAAACCTACGTCATTCATAACAGTACAAAACTAAATCTCTATCTCGATATAATTTAAGTGAATATAACGAATATGCGATGAACACATAACTTTGATTTCCTATTTATACTGCTATACGAAACATAAAGAACTTGCTGCACCAGTCAGGTTGGGGGTTCTATTGTAACGTATTCGTGATGGTTACATTTGTATTGCCATTCGTTGGCTCGATCGCAATATTTTAAGCAATACCAAATATACAAAAACATTAATTTACAAGATTGGCGAGCAGTACCAAACCACGTGTAAATCATTTCAGTACATCGAGCTGCGTCAAACTTTGTTGGTTTGGTCACAATATTCCAAGAAATAGCATATTTATATACAAACTCATTTTTCACGCTGGCAAGCATATTGGATTACAGATGATACTCTTTGATATTTTATGGATATCTACTATTGACCATAAACGTAAATACGATATTTCGCTTCAATACCAGTGGTTTGAACTGGACATGCGTTCGATACATCATTTTGAATTCAAGATGTCGCGTGTTTGAACATTTCGTATCTTTTTCTCACCTACTGATCAACGTTCATGCCAAATTTGGTTTCCTAGCTTCAGCAGTTTGGTGTGCCTATCCTTTCGACATACGTTTTAAGCGGCCATCTTATATTCAAAGTGGCCATTAGATTTTTCAATTAAACTTTTGTTTACATTTTGACCCGCCACCATTTGGCATAGGGTTGTCATAAAGAGTGGAGACTTGCTCCATCTTTCATTTAACAACAGCTTTCAAACGATGTGCTACTTAACTCCCTTGCTATTTGAAACTTTTTAGTTGGACCCCACCTAGGACCCTGTGGTGGCACAAGGACAAGACATTTTAACTTAAATCGTTGTACTTTGAAAATAATGTCACATGTCCTTTTCTGTCTTCACATTTGCTGCAACGTTTGCGACTTATAGGGGCGGCCATGAACTTTTGAATTGTTTTTGTTTACATTTTGACCCGCCGCCATTTTGTACAGGGTCGTCGTAGAGTCGAGACTTGATCCACTTTCTTTTACTTTTCAACAGCTTTCAAACGATATGCTACCTAACCCCCCTTGCTATTTGAAACTTTTGAGTTGGACCCCTTCTGGAACCCTGCAGGGATCCTGAAGCAAATTTTTTATCCCAAAAAGTATGTCCTTGAAAGTGATGGGATACGTGTTCGCCAAGTTTTCCATTTACCCAACCTTTTCCGAACAAATGACTCGATTCAAACTATTCTGCCATATTTTATTATATATATATATATATATTGTAGCTTTTACATTACAAAATATGTTGTAACTCACAATATCCCGGCCTGTGGCACGTATAACTTTGGGATTCGTCTAGTTATAATATATCAAATGCAAACACAATTGTCTCGTTCGTGTCTCATCGGAGCCACTGCGTGATCCTCCCTTGTAACTGATTACGCACAGAAGTTTCAGTTTTGGACTTCCACAAATGTAAATTAAATATTTTAGTTTAACGTCCCACCATTATGTCCTTTAGGCTAAAGGAAACGATTATTAAGGCAAGTGAATGATGATGGAAGAATTGGTGGAATGAGAAAGTAGAAGGAAACTTAGCACGCCGACAAAATCCACGGGCACCATGTTGCCCATCACAAACTTACTTGGCTGTGGATCGAATCAGAGACCCCACACATCAGAGGTAAGAGTTTTAGATTTCGAAACTATGCATTGAAAAGTAGCAAAGACGAACACAGCGATCCTGTCCTGGTTTCCTTAAGACTTCTGTGGCCTTCTGATGATGACGTCATTTTGGAGCTGTAAGGCCCTGTGTCCAGGTGGCATTGATAATGACATATAAACCAGGTCTGTATGTGGTTCCAATAAAGCAGCGTTTCCGAACCTTTTTCAACTTGCGGCACACTTCAGGGTAACTTGAATTCTCGCGGCACACAAATTATTATTATTATTATTATTATTATTATTATTATTATTATTATTATTATTATTATTATTATTTGAAAATATAAAATACTGTAGTATTTTTTTCTGATTACTGACATCCTTCTCACAGACAAGAAAGCTAGACCACTGTTTTTTCCCCGTGGTAAATCATTATGCTTATTTTTCATTTTAATTTAAAAATAGAAAACAATTACAATCAGATATAGGGCTCAAGTTGTTAAAAATACACTTTTTTTTCGAAAACTGTATCCAACCTTTCATTAAGAAGGAGGATCACTAAATAACGAACGAACAAACGAATCTCTTTTACTTTTAAAACACAAATATAGGTAATTCGTATGCATGTTTACTTTGCCGGAAGGATTGAATAATATTTTAAAATTTCAAGTTACGAAATAGTCTGCAACAATAAAGAAGCAATAATGGTCATAACAATGATAACAAATACTTTTTTAAAAAAATTAGAAATGTACAGAAAAATGTTCTACAGAAAAGTAACACAGTATGAAACTTTAAATTTTAGATTCATAGTAGTAATTTGAAATACAAATATACCTTTTTCTGTATGTCTTGCAATTTGATTGCTATAGAATTAATAATTTTGTTCCGATTTCCTCGCGGCACACCAGCGACCCATTCGCGGCACACCGGTTGGGAAACGCTGCAATAAAGAATAATAACTGATTGGAGTTGTAAACCCTATAAAGAATAACCCTGTATAAAGGAGGTTTGGTAAACCAAACTGTTTAACTGATTACGAACACAGATAATAACACTGAGAATTCCATGTAACCTTGCACTGCAGATTGTCAGACGCATATCATGTTTTGGTATAGCCTATACTATGCTTTTTCTGTATAAAGAATGTTGTCCTGTAACTTTACTTTCTAATGCGAAAGGAGATAACGTTTGAAGTTATCTTATCGCAACATTTATATTATCTTATCCACTGAGGGGGGGGGGAGGGAAATATTCGTAGGCTTTGTCGCACAATACGTTGAATAACGAACTTGAGACAGATATTTTTACGTTTATGAATTTGTTACCGCCATAACGGATTGTTCTAAAAATAAATTCTTTATATCTATAGAGATACAGAAGGCAATTTTAACAGTAAAGAATAAAGAACACTTGACTACTTTGTGATGCTAAATCAGTGAACTTTCTTGAATTCTACAGCTAAAACTAACGACGTAGCATTTTGAAAATAAGTATAGCAGTCTTTTAAGTGTGGTTTTGACCATGCCTGTCCTTTGAAGAGGGCGGCAGGCAATTGTGTCCCCCACCCATATATCGACTTTTAGAAATACATTTTTTTTTTTTTTTTGCTTTTTTAATAAATTGTAATCAATATTCTAATGAAAAACGTAAAACAATTTAAGTGTATGGACAATCCTAGTGGGGTATTTAGGGGATGGGCTTTCGGACTCAACCCTCCCCCCCACGAAATAAATTTATTATATTACAAGTTCACTAAAATTTGTCAGCAGCCAACAGTGCTTATTTACGTGTTGTGCATAGACCCCCCCGAAACAAAATCCTAAATACGCCACGGGACAATCCTATCCCCTTCTCCCCTCGGAAAAATCCGAATTGACGCTACTGGTTTAGACCTGGATAAGTGGTTTGTTTAAGTGTTATTAAAGTTTAGCAAAAGTTTCTTAGCTTTAAATTTTTTAGAAAACTGAATCATTTAATGTAAGTTAGTATGGTAAATATCGTCCCTTTGTTTGCAAAGTGTCGTGTCTAAAAAAAAAAAAAATTGACTTTTGAGTTAAGACTAGCCCTGAGTTCCCTTTAGGAGCTCTATAATTCTCTTTAATTACCGTATCTAAAATCCTAAATGTAACTGTGGAATAAGTAGTTTGATATTCGTCGTATCTCAATTGTAGAGAATTAAATTTCTCTCGAACTGCCGTAACTCAAGATACGACAGTTTGCAAGAAAAAAATAGGTAAGTTTCTATTGTTGACATAGAGTCGTATCTCAAACGACTTTTTTGTTTTTGTATGTGTGTGTGTGTTCACCTTAATGCATAATTTGTTAATATTATTGTGTATCACAATGTGTAATTTATCGAGATAATGGATCTATTTTATCTATTGCAGAAAACAAAATTTAAAAATTCGCTTCTGTTTAAAATTTATAGTGTATAGTAACGGGCGGATAGACAGACGCGTAATACTAACATGAACATAAGAATGAATCGTTTCCGAGATGGTCAACGAAGTTCTAACAAGGAAAGGACATGAACCTATCAAAGGGACTTCCTAATCAAACCTAGTACATTCGATAAACATAAGACAGATTTGTTCATGCACAAAAAATTAGGTACCATGGACAACGGAGTAAGTCCCTGGGGCCCATTGACCCTGGCAGTACAAAGAAAATCGTTGACTCGCAGTGAAATAGCTATTGCATCAACACTGTTCATTGGAAAGTCATGGTTTATAGTGCATTCTCTTCAGCATGAAACAAGCTTTCTAGAGATGCTATGTATTGGGGCTAATAAACTGCTTGAACAGGGAAAATTGGGAGAATGTCGGGAAAATTCCCTCCAGAAATCCCTCTCATCAACTTTGGACCCCTCTGAAGTGGCTCCGGGTAAAAGCATACAATCCAAATGTATCGAAATAAAATAGTATAGGGGATAAGAAATGTATAAACCAAGTTCTGTATTGATAGAGAGAATAGATAGGAGAGAAAAGCTTGTATACTAATAAATCCTTTCCTCTCATACGTATTCTGTCTATCAATACAAAGCTTTGTACATTTCTTGTTCCATCTAGTATTTTTCGAGATACATTTGGATTGTGTGTTTTTACCCGGGGCCACTCCAGAAGGGGCCAAAGTTGATGGGAGGGATTTCTGGAGGAAATTTTCCCGACATTCTCGCAATTTTCCCTGTTCAACCACTTTATGAGCCCCAATACATAGCACGTCTAGTAAGCTTGTTTCATGCTGAAGAGAATGAACTATAAACCATGACTTTGCAATGAACAGTGTCGATGCAATAGTTATTTCCCTGTGAGTCTACGATTTTCTTTATACTGCCAGGGTCAATGGGCTCCAGAGACTTACTCCGTTGTGCATGAACATGTCTTTCTTATGTTTATCGAATGTACTAGGTTTGATTAGGAAGTCCCGTTGACAGGTTCATGTCCTTTCCTTGTAAGTATCAGTAGCCTACATATTGTGTAATGAATCTGTATTATTTTGTTTTCATTTATAAACATTATACTATAATACAATATGATAATAGTGTATATTCTTAACTCGTAACATGAATTACTAAGAACATTGACTACTTTATCTAAGTTGGGTCAGGGGCGGATCCAGCCCGACTTCTGGGGGGGCGGTGGGTTGTCATAATGCTACTTTTAATTACTCCAAACTCTGGGATGGATTTTATTTATATATATAAAACAAGAAAGTTTCCTCTTCTGCCCCCCCCCCCCTGGATCCGCCCCTGAGTTGGGTTCAGTAAGTTATGATTTAGTGAAATTGATATTGTTGTAGTCACTCGAGGAAAAGTGAAATGATTTCCTATGAGAAATGATTTCACATTTACCTCAGAGGGGACTTCCAATACAATAGGAGTGAATGGTATTACTGCAAAATCACCGGTAATCGACATTGAGCATGATCAGAGGTATGGCTCTGGTGGGGAATTTCGTAGTTTCGGAGGGGAGTTCACTCCTGAAATAACTGTTTTCGAGCACAAAGATGTTTATTACGTTTACATCTAATACCTACTTACAGTTGTCAACCCGACTTCTCTTACACACTTTCTTGCGCCTTGGGTATTGCATCATTTAAAATAAAAAAAAAAAAAATAAAAAAAACATGAATATTTAAATAAATCCCACACTTGATTCCAATTCCTTCAACAGGTTTAGCTAGGATCGATAGATTTCGAAACAGGTCGCTTTATATTTTCCAACGTTCAATACCACGTATGAGACGTGGTTTGTCGAAGTTTGTTAATAACGTTTAGCTATTTTTCGAACAACCTAACCTGTATCTTCGAACCTGTCCCTTTCGCTGTAAACATTAAAAGAAAATATGTGTAATATATTTCATACTAGCAGCGTTCACCCCGCTTCGCTGCGGTCACCCCGGAACGCAATAAACTTTGTTACTTAGATAATTTTTACTTTTTCGCTTTCAAGTGATATGATAAAAACCATAGAAGATTGCAGTAAATCTTAACATTATATCGCCTGTCATTTATGTTAACCCGCCCCGCTTCGCTGCGGTCATCCCGGTGCTGGCATATTGTAAAAGTGTCTGTAAAAATAAGCAAATCAATTAAAAAATTTTAAACAGAAGATTCAAGCTATTTTCCGCTGTATATCGCCTGTCATTTATGTTAACCCGCCGAGTGACACGGTCATGCGGGTTGCATATAAATACGTTTATTTTTACCTATGATGAACTAATAACAAAGGATTTGTGGACACCTGAATGGTCAATTATCTCAAGACACTGGTAATTAAAAATTAAAGTGATATGATAAAAACCATCTAGGGTCCAAATCCTAATAACCCCCCAAAAATGAAAGAAATTGGTTCAGCCGTATTAGCGTGATGAGCGGACAAAAAATTGTACGTTCTCTTTTATATATATAGATTACTACGTAAACTATAGATCTGGCCTATAGTGCATAAACAAAATATGCAGTTGGGTAGTATGATGCATGTAATAATTTGAAAAATGCGCATCTTGACAACTAGGTAAGGACGCTAGTATGTAATATGTTAGTTACCCTATAATACCAGAAGTTTTATGATGTATGTTTGAAAAATGTTGAAAAATATTTTCAGTGGAAGATGATGAGGTGTTTCGTAATTTTCACAGAACACTTTCCGACATGAAAGAGTAAAATAAACAATTCTTAAACAGTTCTTGATGAACTGATATAAATTGTCAGTAACACAAAAATTTACTTTAAGCAATTAATTCAATGGTTCGATTCCTCAATGAACTCACTTAATAATGACAAATATATCTAAAACTAGCAGCGTTCACCCCGCTTCGCTGCGGTCACCCCGGAACGCAATAAACTTTGTTACTTAGATAATTTTTACTTTTTCGCTTTCAAGTGATTTATAGCGCCTGTTAGTTATGTTAACCCGCCGAGTCACAGGGTCATGCGGGTTGCATATAAATACGTTTATTTTTATACCTATGATGAACTAATAACAAAGGATTTCTACGTATGGACACCTGAATGATCAATTATCTCAAGACACTGGTAATTGAAAATTAAAGTGATATGATAAAAATCATCTAGGGTCCACATCCTAACAACCCCCCAAAAATGAAAGAAATCGGTTCAGCCGTATTAGCGTGATGAGCGGACAAAGGATTTTTTGTACGTATTGACACCTGATTGGTCAATTATCTCAAGACACTGGTAATTGAAAATTAAAGTGATATGATAAAAACCATCTAGGGTCCAAATCCTAACAACCCCCCAAAAATGAAAGAAATCGGTTCAGCCGTATTAGCGTGATGAGCGGACAAAGGATTTTGTGCGTTCTCTTTTATATATATAGATAACTTAAGTTTACATTTATTTATTTATTTATTTATTTATTTATTTACTTATTCACTAAGTTTCATACAGCACAAGGCCATTTGGCTGAAACTGAACATCACATTGAAAACACAAATATATTTTAAAAAAAAAACATAAATATAAACGAAAGGAAGTTCACCTCTAAATTTACAACATTCTCTTCAGTTGATTTCTAAAGTTTCATTCAGTAGTAAAAATGTTGAAACTGTGTTATTATCTTTCGCTAGTCTGTAAAATATGGAGCGCTTAAAAACTGATAACGTAGGAGTCTCGTAAGTTAGTAAATTTAGAGATCGAGTTCGCCACCGAGGAACACGAAGGTTAATCTGCGATTACTTAGTTATTTGTCTATCTTCTTTACTATGAAATTCGACTACTGAAAACATTCATTGTAATGAATGAATTTATTAAAATAAAATCTTATTGCCAGTACTTCCATTACGTTAACATAATAATAATAATAATAATAATAATAATAATAATAATAATAATAATAATAATAATAATAATAATAATAATAATAATGTCTCGTCCTGCGATAATTTAAGGATATCTTTTAGATATGTTTTTCATAGATAAGGTTGCGAATGGAAAGTAATGTTACCAGATCTTCCGTCATACAATGATATGCTATATTGATAAAAATAATACACATAGACCTTAATCTATATCTCCTCGCAACAATAGATTAATAAATGTTATCTACATCAGAGTGCTTCTGTTACTCCTCATATTTCGACTTATAATTTTACTACTTTTATTTTCCACTTACTGACGTTAGAACATTTATCAACTTCAAATTTACGAGACTCAATTGATGGGTGAAGTAGGGAGTATTTCCAAAAAGTTTCCGTTCTGATACTGAAATATCACGCCACAATAATAGGTTGCTCTCGATATAAAGTGCCATCTATGGAAGAAATAATGTACCAGTTTCAACTGTAGCTGGATGCATTTACGCCGATCCCAAGACATTCGCGCGCTACCCTAGCCAGCTGTTTGAAGTTGGTCATGTAACATGTTCAGAAAAATTTGGGCAAGAGAACAGAACCTAACCAACCCTGCGGGGCTTCTAAATCAGTCCTCCTCCTCCTACTACTACTACTAAGACTATTACTACTAATATTAGTAGAAGTAGTAGTATCTAGTAAAAACAACAACAACTACTACTTTTACTATGGATCCGTATAGTAAAACTGCAAGCTTATTTTAATGAAAAAAGTGTTATGAAAATTTTAAAAAGTAAACGGTAATTCAATTTTTTGTGTATTATTTTCAATCCTATTTTAATGAAAAAAGTGTTATGAAAATTAAATAAAGTTTAAAATTTCCTTGGGTAGGGTTTGAACCCACACCAAAAACGATTTTTATTACTAGCATATTGCGCTAGTACGCTCGGCTACGAGGGCCGACAGCAGTTGGCCTTTACTTTCTCCTATATTTAGGTCAAGGCTCTTGATGGCCCATCTGTATCGGCCAATAAGATCAGAGGATATCTGAAACTCTTGGGAATGCCTTTCTCTACAATTCAACTGGAATCTTTAATTGAGTAAGTCCATTGTGTCCGTAAATCCCAACATGCCGCATACGTTCACCCATGCAGAATACGTAGACATGTTATTTGTGTATGGGTACAGCAATGGCAATGCCCGTGCGGCTATGACAGAATACCAGAGACATTTCCCTAATCGACGAACCCCCAGTGCTAGGGTACTTCCCAGGGTTTTAAAACATTACGTGAATCCGGAACCCTAACAAGTGCACACGTAACATCAGAACGTTAGGTTGTCCCGTCAGTTGAGGATAGGGAAGACATTACTGCAATGGTACACGGAGTCCCACCACCAGTGCACATCGCATTAGCCGTCAACTTGATATTCCACAAACTTGAGTGTGGCATTCGAGGCCATATATTTATTCCATGTGCAGTCCGTGCAACATCTGCATCCAGGTGACACAGTAAGCAGACAACAATTTTGTGAATGGCTGGCTGTACACAAAGACGTCGTGCAATACACTTTATTTACAGATGAGACTATATTTACACGCAATGATTTCATGAACCCTACCCGCGCAATGGTATCATGAATGACACCACAATTGCTATATATGGGCAATGGAGAACCCACATGACACTAGGAAAACAAGATACCAAGTTTGGTTCTCAGTTAACGTCTGGTGTGGTATGATTGATAACCTGGTGATAGGGCCTGTGTTCGTGCCAAATCGCATGATAGCCGCAGCATATGCACATTTCCTGGCAGAAGACCAACCTGCACTTATGGAAGATGTGGCATTAGAACAACGACAGCAAATGTACCTGCAACATAACGGAGCACCGATTCACTGTACCAGAAAAGTATCCCAGTTTCTGAATAACACATTTCCTCAACGGTAGATTGGCCGTGGCGGACCCATTAATTGGCTTCCCAGATCACTCGACCTAATTAAATTACACTTCTGTTTATGGGCTGGTTAAAGGGATGTGTGTACGCTACGAAGGTAGATACATATGAAGAACTTGTTGCTCGCATCACCGACGCTGTTGCCCGCATTAAAGCCCGCCGAGATGATGATCGTTGTGAAACAACATACACAACAACATGTTGACAAGTGCATTGAGATGGGTAGGGGATTTTTTGAACACGTCTTAAGGATGGATCAGTCATCTGTCCCACCATTATTTTGTCCTCCACAGTGTCTGCACAGCATTTCGGTAAGTAATATTCTCTTGTCTTCATAATCATTCATGGATGTGTGTAGTGTTCAACCCACTCCAGTTCTGTAACGATCAAAAATTGGACACACGTTCAGGGGACTTTTTCGGTTTCACATGTACGTATTATTGTATTTGTAAATATTATTTACTTTATTTGTTCTTCATTAGGTTTATTTTAAAATCATTTGTTGCTTAATAATCTTCCAGAATATCTTAATCCAAATATTCATGAATTTGGAACTGATTCGTATTGGGACTGTATTTAATAAAATATTTTAATAATTAACTCATCTTACTTGTTTACATTGCCAGATGTTTAAATTCATCCTCTTTTGAATCAATGGCATATTTAAGTAGAAACTTTACATGTTGATTTTCATTCCCGTACTAACTACCATGTAAATATCAAAACATCTCAACAAAGAAATCTCTTGCTAACACGTAATTTTTTAGGTTTTTGCTTGAGCTGTGTTTATTTATACGCCTTCTGACGAAAGAACACACCACTGCAAACATCGCAAATATCTCGTTTCGAAATGTATGTGAACTACAATTCTGTTTAAATGGAACACATACAATGTTGATTCAATTCAAAGTGATATCACAGGAAGACTGAAGATGCCCGAAGTATACACGTACGTCCATATGAGAAGCAAGAGAGGGCGATTGCTCATATTTTACTCAAAAAACATTAGAAGATACTTGCTTGCAATAATTAATTATTTAGTTTTAACTCCTATTTATATATAAAGTGTGGAATAGTTTGGACTAGCTCGAAAACACGAAAAGTCTAAAAGCAAGTATGTACAATCTCGTTCAAAATTCTTCGTCACCTACTTTACTCTAAAAGCCCATATCCTGACAACCATACATAGGAAATTCTGATTCTCTGACTCAAAACAAAGGTCCCAAGTAGACAAAATGACCCAGATTTGTTTGGTTTAATTCCCGTTGTGGGCAAGAGTACAGGACTTTTCAAAACGGCTAGAATTTTTTGAACAACATTGTACATTGTACTTCTTTTTTATTTGTATTTCACGTATTATCGTACAGAGCAATCCAAAAGTTCCATTACACCCCTATGCATTTGTGTGTTTTGAAATGAGGTAAAGTTGCGAGTATGTATGAGAAAAACATGAAACGTGATAAGAAATGAAACAGTAACGTAGTCCAGTGTCTGTATGGACATAATCATTTTCGTAACAAATATTTATGCTTCTGGAGGTACGTTCTGAAATCCTACGCAGCATTGTGCGAATGGTCGTGAGAAACGCATGTCGAGCAGCTTCTTTCAGTTCGATAGTTCTGTGATAACATGAACTGGCAACTTGCTGTTTGGTGTAACCCCATAATGCATTATCACATGATAAAAGATTAAATCTTTGAGCTTAACATCTCACAATTACGCCCTTAGGCTAAACGAGATGAATGATGATGAAATAATTATTTGAATGATAATGTGGAAGGAAACGGGAGAACCCCGAGAAAACACACGGACACGATGTTGTTAACCACAAACTTGCTTGACCGAGGATCGAAACAGGGATCCCATGCACCATAGGTAAGCGCTCTACAACTAAGCCACAATGTCCCCTTCGCCACACGACAGAAGATCGGGACTTTGGGGAGACCAGTCCAGAGGTGTTGGTAACTGTAAAACTCACATCCAATCCATCTGTTAGGAAACATCTCGCTCAGATATTCTAGCACGGCAACCGAGTAATGGGCTGGTCCTTCATCTTGCTGAAACCAAATCCGACCTGATCCGTAAGTTATTCAACTTGCACTTGAGAGACAAACCAGCTACGCAGCACTATGTGATTGGTTTCATTGTTAAAGTACAGAGTGGCTCGTGTTGTACATGGGTGTAATGAAACTTTTAGATCACCCTGCATGTATGTGTATGTTAAAACAAGAAATATTATTTATACTTCTTATATAACAGTTGGCAATTTGATTTTGAATAAAATTCCGAATTCAATTGTTTATTTATGTACTGAATACAAGTATGTAAAATAGCTACAATACTTCCCCGTCGTAGTGTAACATTTCAAATAACTACTATAAACACGTCAATTTATGAAATGTTTCCTTACAGTTGACTTAGTAGTATAATATTCGGTAATTAACCAAAATTTATTCTGAAGTACCGTGAACTGGGGTTACTTGGAAAATCTGGGGCTATTTGGAAAACTGAAATTGTGTTACGTGATATAATAATGAGAGAACTATGACAGATACGTCGTTTTCTTCCAGAGCAACGATAAGTATGCACCTAAAAGAAACAATATGGATGGTCATAAGTGCTGTGTCGTATTTATAGACTGGTCTAAAAATTCTCACAGCAATTTATACTTTTTTATTTTTTTTTTTAATTTTCTGTAAATTGTTCCTGTGTTTCCAATATAAAAAGTGATTTTTACCTGATTGTGCTAAATATTATTTCTTTCAGAAGTTTCTTAATGAGACTACTTAGTTTTATATTTCCACTTCCTTTCTGGGACATTCTGTGGCCAATTTTATTTTTATTTCCTTCCGTTTTTGTACTAAAAATTATGATATTGATCAGGGGATAGACATATTTACAATGCTGCCACGTAGACGAGTTACGTGAGAACATCGGCCGTGAAATCCAGACAGTCACGCCCAATACTTTGGCAGCAACATTCACGAACATGCAGCGCCAAGTTGAACTGTGTATGCAGGTGGGTGAGGTCATTTCCAGCACCTCTTGTAATGTACCTTCCTTATTCAACTATAAAGGTATGCGATGTAAAAATTTGGTTTCATAACCTCTTTTACTTAAATTTTTATAACAATTTTCCCGGGGCTCTTACTAGTGGGACATCTAGTAGTCGTAAACAATCGTGCTAACAGATGCCGTTACTTGTGCTATCGTTTGTTTGCCTGATACTAACAGATGTCGCTAGCTACAGACAACTTGCTTCAAGGTGTCCTATTTAAAACACAAATTGGAATCAGGTATAGGCTAACTTTTGAATGGATTGATCCATGCAATTTTTAGCTTGATCCATGCAGATATTTTTAAACAAAAAAGAAGCTAGTGAAGTCCACGTGTGTACATACAGTGTTGCCAAATGTAAGTGAAAGTGTAAAATAATATTTACAAAACATGGTAAATCGCATGTCACACATGTGCATGGACATACAACCCACAAATTTCAGCACGGAATTGTGGGTTGGATTGGTAGTTATCGTAGTCGAAGAATGATTCATTTTCACCATCAGCTTGTCTAGAATTCTGCCATTAATGGCGTACCCGCGAAAACGTGATTTTTGAAGTTTTACGCTACGCACTGGCAACACTGCCTGTGTTTAGGTACTGTTTATCACATGGAATCATTGAAAACACTAAATAAAAACATTGAAAAGGTAGAAAAAATAGCGTAACTTACATGCACCCTTCAACCTGTGTAGAAGGAAGGGTAACGTAGCCTCACAATAGAAGTTGAAAATGCCCGCCATTCTTGTACAAACAAAGATTCACACGTCTTAGCATATTGGAAGCAACTTCACGGAGAGTTGACAGGTTCATTTTCTCAATGGCTCTGCGGATGTTGGTTTTCAGGTCTTGTACAGCCCTTGGATTATTTGTATACAAGATTTACATATTCCCTAAGAAAAAGTCGGGAGATGTCAAGTTCGGGGAGCGACTGGGCCACATATTTTCTCACTACTCTGTCGCCGAAAAACTGAGTCAACGTATCCATAGCTTTATCTGACGTGTGACGTGTAGCCCCATCTTCTTGTAACCAACAATCGCGTTCATCAGGTTCAAGCATGGAAATAAATTGGGTAATTACGTGTATGTCACGATACACGCTACCGTCAACTGTGCTATGGAAAAAATAGGCCCAATTATTCGACGTCGTGAAATTGCACACCACACACCTGTCTTCTCTGGATGAAGGGTTGCTCGTGTAACACATTGGGATTATCACTTGACCAATATCGTGAATGTCTGCTATTCGCATTCCCGTTTAAATGAAACCATGCTTTATTACTAAATAAAACTTTGTCCAAAACATCCATTCCTTGCTCTGTGATGAATGATTTAAACCAACGACAATATCTGATACGTGCGACCTTGTCTATCTGCTTCAATTCTTAAATGCATGTAGGTGCAGCTTTTTTAAGGCTCTGTGTGCTGTTGGTTTTGGTAACAACGAACTCTCTCTCTATTTTAGGTGATTGCGGAATGCGATGCTCAACGTTCTGAATCACATCTTCTGTAAGAATATGCGGTTGCCTGTTGCGTGGTTTATCACGTACAGATCCCGTTTCGCATATTTCCGCCACACCGTTATTTGGAAATCTTTCTTCAAACAATTCTATCATTCAAAAAAAAAAATCAACAATAAGTACCCTCTCTGTGTAGTACCTCGTGATAACAAACAAACCTCTCGCTACTACATAACACAAAACACACACATCAAGTAATACGATGAACTGCACACTGCCTGTTTACTTCTTCCTTTGCCTACATTTAGCCTATTATTACAGGGTTGCATTATGCATGTAAGCTATGCTATTTTTCCTACTTTTCCAATGTTTTTATTTAGTGTTTTCAATGATTCTATGTGATAAACAGTATCTAAACACACATGCTGTTGACTTAAACACAGGCAGTGTTGCCAGTGCGTAGCGCAGAACTTCAAAAACCATGCTTTCGCGGGTACCCCATTAATGGCAGGATTCTGGACAAGCTGATGGTGAAAATGAATCGTTCTTCTTCGACTACAATAGCTACCGATCCAACTCACAAATCTGCGCTGAAATTTGTGGGCTGCATGTCCATGCACATGTGTGACATGCGATTACCATGTTTTGTAAATATTCCTTTTAACACTTTCACTTACATTTGACAACACTGCATGTGCACACGTGGACTTTATTAGCTGCTTTTATGTTTTAAAATATCTACATGGATCAAGCTAAGAATTGGTGTATCATTTATACGTATACCTCATTGCGCTCAAAAGTTAGCCTATACCTGATTCCAACTTGTGTTTTAAATAGGACACACTGTATGCGAAACTATGGCGAATATTTAATTGCAACTTAAGAAATTATTTTAATCCAGTTGTTTCAAACTGGGCAGTGATTATACTGAACATGAACTTGTTTTGTTATTTACTATTAGAGCAATAGTGTAATTGTATAAAGATTATAGTACTAATATTTGCGTAATCTCATGTTGATTGGTGAGCAAACTATATAAAAACTGTTACATGTAAACAATTATTTATTTTATTCAGGTACGAATTTAGTCTACAGTATAGTGTACAGCACGCCGAAGGCTCATGTGCAATTTAGTACTAAATCATTCTCAATCTACATCTTAGCTTATTTTGTTTTAACATCTTATGTAAATACGATATATCAACTGCACTGACATTTAAACACCAATGTAGTTTATCTTACTTGTCGATTGCTTGTCGTAACTCAGTGGTCCCAACCGGTGTGGCATGCAGACCCATAAAAGGTACGTCGCGAAATTTTAGAATTCACTTATTTCCGTGTACGCAAAATGTAGTGCGTGCTCTCTGGTGTGATGCCCATTCAGTATAGAATTCAAGTGTTTGCTCTGAGACAAAGGGGAATATGAACTCATCAGAGCAGGAAGCTGAATCCATCTCCAAAATAAAAATAAAAATGGGAAAACTGTCCCTGATTCTCCTGAAATTTGAATATGTGAAACTACGAGAAAATCTGAGAAAAGCACATATTTTAGTTCAGTTTTTAAAGAATGTATCGAAAATGTAGCAGGTCAAAGTTGGTCATCCTGAACTCTCTCGCTCTCAAACATATTTCAAAACAAGTAAATCTAGACCTATGTTCAAAACCAATCTTTTTGTACAACAATTACAAAGCATTTTTAATTTTCTCTCAAAAAAACAATTCTAGAAAAATTTAAAATATCACAGGAGTCGTATATCAAAAAGTATACATATCCTGAAAAGAAGACCAACCTACTATGCCTCTGAATTGTGTAACGAAGTTTGAAAAACATTTTCGGAACAATGCGTTCAATGCTATGGAAAAAATATGAAAACCAAAATGGAATTCTTAAAAATGTTTTATTATTATACCTAAATACTGTTATAATCTGGCTAATACTGTTATAAAGCGTGAATCATTGTGGGGAGAATGAATAAACCTAATGTGAGTGATGACTCATTGTGAGTGCTGCTATAGAAAGGGATATATTTCTACACGTAACCTTGTAGGCAGAATGGAATAGGGTGATTACGAAAACCGGATAGTAATGATTGTGCTACACAGAATTGGAAAACGAGTATGGGAAACGTTCAACTCGCTTTAAAAAACTGAAAATTTTCTACTTCTTTGGTGCATAAAAATACACACCTAACTGTAGTAGCGTATTGTGTACCTGTTTGGACAAAATTAGTGGCACGCTGAAGCATGCATTACAGGCTTTGATAGGTTGTATTTAGTGGCATAATGTTTTGCTAAACCCCCACAACATAACATGCTCCTTTTCCTTGTCCACTTGTACTATAAAAACAAGAAATGTATTCTGAAGAAATTGCTAGTTTTCATAGCAGCTTCCTAAGAATAGAGTTGAAAGTGGTTTTAAACGACTAGCAGACCCATGTAAGATTATGGCATACTAATTCTGGTTGGTTTAAGACGAAGATTGTCTTCTGAAGTACCAGCAAACAATGGGAAGAATCCTGTTCTGCGTCGTCACTTACAACTACGAAGCTTTTGTTTCATAGTTGCAATAGATCATTGCTGTAAAAAGATGATACTTTGTCATTCTGAGAATTGTAGCCCTGTACTTTTAGTCATAGAAAAAGAAATCAATCCTCTGCAACCGGATATTGGGCGGATGTTCTTGCTTCAGTACTACGAAAGATGTATTTACACATTTTCATAACTTAAGAAATCCAGAGGTAAAGTAGAGTGTTCTTGTTTTCAGGGTAGAGAGTTTTCCTAAGATCTACAACCCTTGTAATATTTTCAGAACTTCTGAGACTGTGTCTGAAAGAAAAAGTTTCAAAAATTGCTTTGTAATTCCTGTATAAGGGTTGGTTTTGAACACAAGTCTAGAGTTACTTTTTATTATGTTATGTAGCAAAAAGTGTGCTTTCAAACAAACAAAAAGAATTCACCATTTATTTATTTATTTATTTATTTATTCAAGATTTGTGATTTATCATTTTTTTATTTAAATATGGCGTTTGCTAGTGGTCTCCCATGGTCAATTTTGATTTGCTATCTCTCTACATATGTAATAAACAGTATAAAGTTATTGCATAGTCCACAAACTTATTTAAAGCTACATTTATTTTCATATTTAGCATCAGCTTAAATTTTGGGAATTTTCGTTATGTAATCTACAAATTCTCTGAATTTTGATTACACTTGCATCCAGATTTGTAATTCAGCCTTCATTTAATATAACTTAAATCGGTTGCTTTCATCAAACCATTTGTTTTCATGTTCATGTAAGAAAAAGTACATTCTCTGTAAGCATTAGATACTGGAATACTCAGGACAAACCAAGGTTCTGTCCCAAGAAATTTTTTCATTGATATTTTTCTTTGGCCGGATTTATCCTTGTGGTTGCGGTAGCGGTTGTTTAATCGCCGCGGATCCGCTAGTGGCCTTTTTGCTTCCGATTGTATCTGCAGACGCTACTGGCAATAGTGGGAGGCAATACGTCAAAGGGAATGTTACCGATATATTCAGTGGATTTTGTAACGTCTGTATTGAAGTCACTCACGCTTTGATGTGCCAACTTCAGACACCAACAAGTAACTGAAACTGCGGCTGTGGTTGTGAATATTGGCAGTGCTGTGGGTGGGTAGCGAACTAAACTGCTGTGGATAAAAGGTCCCATATGACAAGGTAAATAGAAACCGCCCAGCCGCCGCGGATCAACATGAATGAAGATACTCAGCTAAGGTAGAAAACTCGGCAGTTCTACAACCGAGTGGATAAAACTGGCATTAGGAAACCAAATTTATCATTTTGTGACTTGAGGTGGAAAATTTTCCACTATATTTTTCCGGAAAATTTCCCGTTTTAAACAAATATCAGTGATAAAGTAACAATTCATCATTAACCATAAAATTGATTGAATTCATGTATAGAAATGTTAAAAACTGAAAGATCTTTAAAGAATCTGACAATTTTCTATGGCTCAGAAAATTTCCAGTGCTATGTAGGAGCAAGTGAAACAATTTTTCATGAATCAAAAAATTTTCTGTCGTGTCTGGAAAAACTGAAAAACTTTCTATGAGTCGGAAAATGTTCATCATTCTGAAGCAAAAAGTAAAACAATTTTTTTTTTTTTTTGTGATTCGAAAAGTTTTATAGCTCTGTAGCAGCAAGTGAAAAGAATTTTCTGATCCATGAAAATTTTCATTACGATCTAGAAATAAGTGTAAAAACGTCATAGGCCAGACAATTTTGAATACTATGTATAGTGACGTTAGGTGTAACATTTTCCACTATATTTAACTGCACATTGAGTTATAAAATTGAATTCCTGTAAAGGAAAGTTAGACAGCAATAAATTATAAATTTTCCAATGACCTTTCAGGAACTAGAAAAGTTTTCTAATATTTCGAATTTACGTGGTGTTTCAAAGTAGCTTGTAAAAAGTAGCGGTTGTGTAGCAAGTTAAAATTTACATAGAGAGAGAGAGAGAGAGACTGTGTGTGTATGTGTGTGTGTGTGTGTGTGTGTGTGAGTGTGTGTGTGTGTGTGTTCCCGCATTCCTATCCTTGTTGGCACCTGCATATGGTTTAACACTTTACCAGTTGGGACCGGAAAAATTGTTGGGACATTTTCCGGTGCCAACAATTTTTAAGCCTACAGGAGCTTCGTGGCGACCTCCTGGCCGAATTTCGGGAAGGTCCCAATAACTATAGAAAAATGTGAGAATCTGTGTATACCGTGTGTATGCTCTGCCGAATTAGCTGCCTCCTGGTGGTCTCACACTTTAACTAAGAAACGGTGTGTAAATATGACGCATACCGCATTTATTGGCACTGCCCTGCTTACGGGATGGAGAAACGTAAGGGGAGTGGAAAGAGGAGGTGAGTCGTGCGGGGGAATAAACACACAAGCAAATTTACGCAGTGCTTGTTGGTACCGACGCTACCTTGAAATTTTCGTTTGCGCAGTCGCGTCTACTCACAGTAGCCTGCCTGTCACATGACATAGTTAAAGAGCAGAAGCTGGGTTGAAATCAGGGGGAGGCATTGATCACAATTGGAGAAACGTATATGCATATATTTACAACTCGTACTTCCAGAAACGGTGGGAACAGAAACAAAGATTGTGATAAATGAATGGAAGATAGGCTAGCGTAAAACATATACACACAGAGCGTGATCTTATCGGGACACAATTATTGTTTCTATCTACACACGTAGTTCGATTTTCTGTTGATCCATGTAAGAAGGTCTGGGACCAGTGTCTGAAGCGAAAGTTAATTTATTTGAACAAGAGCAAAAACAAATGTATCCTAATAGGTACACTAGAATGGTCTAAGATTGAAGACTTACAAGCACATTTGCAGAGAACAGATTCATACATATCTACATACTATATGTTCCAACTTTCACACTATTTTATTTCCTTCTTTTGTCAAACAGAACTCATTAGTTTAAAATAATAATAAACTAAATATTTATTTTAACCTTTAACAAATAAAAAAACAACCGTAGTTTACAGATATGTCGCATACAGATTTATTAAATTAATTCAAACATATGTAGTAGGAAACACGTAAGATGTCTGGGTTGGCAAAGGATAGGCAGCGACCGCAGCCCTTGATTGTTGGTGGGGGTGATAGGGCAAACTACGTATTTTGTGAGTCTCAGTAGAATAGTATTGTGCGTTTATCGAGCAAGCGGTCATAAAGTAAAATAAATTAACTAATTTCCAAAGAGGCCAAATTATTAAAGCTCGGATATATGGTGTTAGCGTGGTGAAAGTGGTAAGTATGCTAAGTGTGTCGCGAGTAACAACATTTAGGTGATGGTCAAAATGATGAAATTCTACAAAATTTACGGGGAAACCACATCCTCGAAGAGGAACAGTGGTTAAAATAAAATCCTTGGTGACAGGTCCCACGTACAGCTGTGCGATATTACGATATATCGATTGGTAGATATTTTTAAGTATCGAAAACTTTTAAGATCGATGTTTTTAAATTTCAATATTTTTCAATATTTCGGTATTTTTCAGTATTACGATATTACGATTCTTCGATACCTTTAATGCTTTAATATGTCC
Organism: Thermobia domestica; assembly: GCF_964235325.1. Taxonomy (NCBI): domain Eukaryota; kingdom Metazoa; phylum Arthropoda; class Insecta; order Zygentoma; family Lepismatidae; genus Thermobia; species Thermobia domestica. The sequence continues at coordinate 46,425,323 of NC_137466.1, read as the reverse complement.
ATGTTTCACAATATGTCGATATTTTCTATTTAACCTCTTCAATCCCAGGTAATTATCTGCAATCCTACAAATTTATATATTTGTGTATTTGTATCGTAGGAAAAGCAAATTTGTATATTTTTAAATTGGAGTGTTATAAAACATAGAAATGAAGTTTTGTAAGAAGACAGTACCTAGGTATATTTATTTTAATAACCCGAACCTGCCTAATCGAAAAAATAAAAACCTGTGAATTTCAGTATATTTGTTATCTAGTGCACTATGTATATTAGAGTTGTTCAACTATCAAAATACGAGCATAATATGTTAAAGGTGTCTACCAAAGGCGTCTTGTAAAGTAAATTACGACAGTAAAAAATAAAGTGATATTGCGTAAAACAAACAGATGTAATACTTTCTTGTGTTCTGACTGTTGATAACAAAAATAGGAACAGTAAGTAACATTTCTTCTCTCAGTCTGTTGCGACAAAACTTTTAAGTTTTACGGACATGACTTCCCTCCGGAGCCGAGTCTGGTGTTGAAATTGTAATATTTATTATTATGTCCCTTCTTTCTTCTGTATTTCATATCTGTTTTACTTTACATGCAAATCATCAGGACAGTTTCTATTTTCTCAATACACAAAAAATCTTTCACTTAGCGCACTTGAATTTTTTTGATTTCGAACACCCAACCTTAGTCCATCTTTCGTAGATTTTGTCTTCAGCTTTCTTTCTTTACATATCTGCATCACATTCATCCGTTTCTTCAGATCCTTACGCAAGAGTTGTTGGTTGATTCAGGGCTTAGCATCCTATACAGCACCGAGACTATAGGAAACATGAAATGCAGCTTAACGCGGGATCCTAAACACATGAGGTCCCACCAGAAATCGAACCCGGGTTTCACGCACTTAAGGCGCGCATGCTAACCATGTAACCACTAGGGAATATGAAAGCGGAAGTCCAGTAAGCCTTTCTAAGAGTATCCGAAATTAAAATTGTATTTTCTATGGACTATCAACGAATTCACTAAATACACTTCCACTCAATGCCCATATACCCAACGTACCAATATTTGTTCTTCCAGATCTACAAATGCTTAACTATTTAGCAGTCACACCTGGAGTTGGAAACACGTCATATATCTAGGTCACCAAAGATTACGCGGCCACCACAGATCTGAGACGATGGTAGTGGCGTGTTACGGCCAACTCCATACTACGTGAGGGGTAGTAGAAAGTGAATGGACAGTGAGCTGAGCAGTGTTAGTGTAAAATGAGAGTTCTGTTTAGTTTTCAAGGAAGGAAAATTGTTTCTCCTCCGTCAAGTTCTCCGCAAACTTACAGGCCTGTTAGGTGTGCCGCAAAGGACAGTGTCCAAAGTGATTACAACCTACAAAACTGACGGTAAATCCTAATCCGCAAAGTGAAACAGTGGATGGAACAATACCGCCGTTGACAGATCTCGCCAAGCCTTACGGCGTATTGTCACTTTGAATCATCGTCTGACTGCGGAGCAAATAATGGAGAAACAAATAGCACCTTCCTCGACCGGCGTCGACAATCAGTCTGCCAAGTTACATGACATGAGTATGACCTGACATGGATGGCCTTCATAATGGACCATGAAGCTTTGGCACAATGTCAACAGTGAAACATGTCGACGGCTCTGTGTCGTTGTTGTCTCAAACATGCTGTTTTCAGTAGATTCTGTGCTGACGCATACCGGTTGTGCCAGTGCCCGTGATTATGTCGTCATTTTTGGGAATCAGGTATTTTATGGTCCAATTGTCTCCGTTATGAAACAGAAGAACGCCGAGAAAACCCATTGAATACAAAGAAGTTTTTCCGCACCTGAGGTATGGGTAGGTAATGCAAAAGCTCAACCCTCCTAGCATCCTGCAGACAGAGCAAAGACATTAACACGCTGTTACAAATCTTTACAGGTAAAATTAACTGGAGAACGAGTAATTTCGTTGAGAACTTGTACCAAAATTGTAAACCCAGTATTCCAATTCCGACTATCAACGAAGGTCATGATTTTTTGAAACTGTTCACACCTGAGAAATTTAGAAACGAAGAAAAATGTTATTTTATAGAAAGAACTCGACTAAAGAAAAGATAGCAACCGTCTAATTAACGTTTGAGGATTCCAGGGGAAAATGCGGGATGTCCACTTTTGGGCGAAATTTCGATTTTTATGCCATCTTGTTGAGCACGCTGAGTTTCATTCAATATATCGGAAAGGAGGAAAAGGTTTACGGTTAGCCTGCTATAGCAGTTTAAAAATCCTTTTAAAATGGAAGGATGTATCATCATCACTTGCAGTGGAAGAAAGGGGAATTCATTTTACCCTTATTTTTCTGTTTCTTTTGTCGATAACGTTCAACTGTATTTATGTTCCAGTGTTGACTGATCATACAGCTAAATGTGGCTTCAACAATCTATTTCTTTAAAAAAGTAGTAAGACAAATCATCTCCCAACATCCATAATCTTGAGCATTTCTGTTACTCTTGCAGTAGTCAAAATAAGGATTATACTTTATTCAGATGCCTTCATTGCATTGCACATAAAAGGCAGGGGTTCATTTTCTTTCAAGTGACATTCCCAGTTCGTGTCATTCCTACCTTGAACGTGATAAGAACATGATACTGGTGAACATAAAATCAAGAGATCAAATACCAGAGGATTGGAATAATGTAATCAAAGGCAGCAGAGTGAAACGTACACCATATAAAGTAAGTGAATTTACAGTTTCATAATTCGACATTGGATATCAGTCTTACAACCACTGTACTTGGGAAATTGCTCATTCCACTCTAGGCCAATCATGAGCTTCGAGTAGAGAAAAGTCACCCATGTTGTGTGATACCTAGGGAGATTTATAATGGACTTTGGTTTTCTTCTGTGATTCACCTACTATTAACAAATGGCCCACCACAACCAGATTTATTGGAGGGAGAATTCTTTAATCCATAAATGACTCGCGTCGGAAAGCTGGACGCTTTTACCATAAATTGAATTAATGTTGAAATATAGTACAATAACACTGCACGGGAGACCCGGGTTCGATTCCCGGTGGGAGCTCATGTGGATCGGATTCCACGTTAATCAGTAGGTCCACGTCTCATATAGCCTCGCTGCTGAAAGGGACGCTAAACTGAAATTCAACTCAATAACACTGCAATAATGCGCAAAGGACCGCATATACATTACTATGAAATAAGAAAAATCAAATGAAAAGAAGGACAGGATTGTAAAAATCATATTATGCATCCGTGATATTGATCTGTCATGGGCATCCGTGCAATACAGGTATATCCAATGAATTATTATTAAATGAGTTAAAGTATATAACTATTGTTCCAGAACCCGATTTTTAAAATTCTAATGTCGTCAAACTTGCTTAAGCAACTGCACCTTTCCGTAAGCAATGTCAAATAGTCGTTTATAAGGCGTTGACTCTCAGGTCAACAAAGTCAATGAAACTTTGTACCCCACTTGTTCTCTTTGTGTCACTCTCCCATACTTGATATTGATTAGAGGATAAAAGTACATTTCCAAGATTTTCATTGTACATTAAGGAACTGGGTTAAATCGGTTGAGAACAGTTTGAATAGGATGCTATGACCAACATCATAATTATTGTTGGGATTTACAAGATCGTTTCCTCTTTCTTAAAGAGAAGTTGCCTATCTAGGAAGAAAAATGGTAGGATCTGTATGCTTTGAATGTCTTATGCAGCCTATACGCGTAAGCCTTCTATACGAAACTCAAAAAAGAAGTAATTAGCGGAGTAAAGGAGAATAAAGATGCCATATTTTTAATAATATTATTTATAATTTGATAAACAATTGCCTCTTTTTTCCGTTATTTTGCCTACAATAGACCGTTTTTTACCAGTATATACCAACCTCATGTCAGTTTTCTTGTATTCTTTTACTTACAATAATATACATTGAACATAAGATTTTGTAAGCTAGTTTCCAATATAATAAAGAACTTGTAAACCAAATCTAAAGCATTTTCCACGACTAGTTTTCGAAATAAAATGTTTTGAATTTTAAAAATCGTTTCCTGAAAAAAATTGTAAAAATTGTCATCCCCTTTTCCCCTGGACTCTTTATTTATGACAATTTAAGAAGGGACTACTCGGTAGCCTTATACAAGCTCATGCAAACGATAAGCATACCTGCGACATGCAGGCATTCGACCTATGTTTGCGCCATGAGTGACAGTATTTCTTGTAGAATGGCCTTGCCGTCTGATTGTCTTCGTATGGTGTTGCTCTAAAGCTATTTGTAGGTAGCGCTTATACGTTATAGTAGCGTTGGTTAATTTAGTTTATTCAGTAATATGAGTAATGGTTTTCGAATCCAGGTTTTCTGCATCGAAAACTATAACGACAGTGATTTAGCTACAAGGGAACTAAAGAAGGAAACTAAAATTATCCAAAATTTTTGTGTTGGAAAAAATGCGACCGTAGCTATGCAAAACATAAAACCAAAGAGTCCATTGAGAATGAAGCGAAATCTTTCACTTTTACGTGCCACAGTTACGCCGGCTAGGCTAAAGGAGACAGTAATGGTTATAAAACTGTGTAATGAAGAAAATGGGGGGAAACTGAGGAACCTCCAGAAAACCCACGCACACGGTGTTTGTCCACTACAAAGTTTATTTGGCGTAATCAAACCAGGGATCCCACTCACCGGAGCCCATAGGGAATAATAGAGAAGAAATGAACGTAATTGTAGACAAAAATAGGTTAGGCCATCACTGCTGAACAAATTGTATTGTGGGAAAGGCGGTAGTACATGGGAGAGGAAAGGGATAAATACTACAATTTGTGATGGTATTAAAGCTGACAATTCGCATATCAGGACGATAAAAATGCTGAGAATCGCAACGATGAAAATTCGCTTCAAGTGGTCTACTTGTGATGGCAAAGAGCTATAATGAATTATATAATACTGTAGTAGAGACAACAACTGTATTTCGTGTCACAATGTGAACACGGTACACTTTGAAACTATGAACATTCAATATTAAAACTGGTTGCAGGAGATATATAGCTTTCGATTACAATAGAGGAATAAGATTAGAGATTACATGTTCTTCGGACGCTGAATACACAACAAAAAAGTTCTATGTATTATCGTATTTGCTCCATGGAGATCAACAATGAAACCAGAAGTAGTATTCGGTTTTACTAGTTTCGCCTTTAGTGCCGAGGTAAGAGTGAAAAATATATATTCTTGGGAGGATGAATCGAATACAAAAAACAGATTTTCGCTATCTATTTCCATTTTTGCTGTATAGAGATTAACGTTAAAACCAGAAATTGTCTACTTTGACCACTTCTTAATTAAATTGGTCAAAGACTCAATGGATCCTTGGGACCTTGAATCGATCACAGAAAACCGATTCTCATACATAACTTTCAGTTTTATCTCAATGCAGATCAATACTGACACTAGCAGCAGTAGTAATTTCTTTACCATTTCCGCTTTAATAGAGAGAGAGAGTGAAGATGGTATATTTTCTTGAGATGCTCAATTAATTCTAGAAAACCGCTTGTCGCTATCTGTTACTGTGTTCTTCCTATGGTAATCAGTGTTGAAACCGTATAATGTTTATTTCCACTACTTCCGGTTTTAGAAAAGCGTTAAAGGAGAAAATGGGAGCTATTCTTGGAATGGCGAATCAATTCCAGAAAACCGCTTCTTGATATACCTTACGGTTTTCTTCCTGTACGGAGATTGATATTGAAACGTTGACTATAGCTCTTTTCAAATGTCAAGTTAAACACCTTTGAGAAGGTTTCCTGCTCCTTTAATAGCAGTGAAGCGACGTTGTCATCATTGTGGGGCAGATGACAGACAGTATATAGACAGAGAATTTCGTACTACTATGATTTTTGTCAATATCTGTCGTAGTACCTAGAAATATCGCGTATCATTGGCTACCGCTCAAGTAGATTTTCATGTGAAAAAAGGTATAGTAATAATTTCTGGTTTTAGCAGACAGATGACAGATATATTTCCTTAACACGCTCAATCCATTCCAAAAAAAAAAAAAAAAACTTGTCGTTATATATTGAAGCTTTTATTCTATGGCAATTAATCTTGAAACCGGATACGGTTGTCTTCTACCACTTCCAGTTTGAATAGAGACTTATCAGAGCCGATTGAATCTATTCTTCAGCAGCATAATAGATTCCAGAAACCGCATTGTCTATATCCTACTTTCGCTCTCTCTCTCTCCCTCCCTCTGTGTAGATCAATATTGAAACCGGAAACAGTAGTAAAATAATACAATTTCGAATTATAGTAAAGAAATACAGATTTGTTTTTTTGAGAAACTGAATCGATTTCTAAAAACTATTTGTCAATATCTAGTACAGCTTTTATTATGCTTAATTTCTACCATTTATGTTTGAACAGCATATTAACGGAGTAAAAAGAAACCTATCTTGGGACGCTAAATCGATTAAAAAACTGGTTTTCTGTATATCTTACAGTTTTTTCTATGGATATCAATACTTCAACCGGAAGTAACATTAAATTTATAATGCTTTCGGTTTTGCTACCATACGGATGAAAATTCTAAAATCTTTCAAAAATTGAATTGATTCCCGAAAACAACATGTTCTGCAGCTCTTTTCAAGTGAGAAGTTACATGAGTGGTAGCCAATGATACGAGATGTTTCCAGGTAGCTCATCTGGCATTGACAATAATCATAGTATTGCGAAAAGTCTTGAAGATATTTTTGATTATTACTGTTATTACTGTGTTAATTTTAAGGCGATCAATGTTGATACTGCATAAGGTTGACTTTTACCACTTAGGACTTCAATAGTGGATTAACGGAGGATAAGATGGTGCCTATTCTTGAGACGCTGAATCGATTTTCGAAAACCACTTCTCAATATATCTCACCAGTTTTGCTCTAATCCCCGTCGACAAATGGAAGGACGGGTATAGCCGTTTTGTAAAACTTCCGATATTTATGTATAACATAGTTTGGAAGACTAAAAATTGAAACTCATTAGCTTTTAATTCAAATATCCATCCAATCGCCTTACCATTTCAACATAACTTTAGTTAAGTCTACAAGTATTATAATGCTAACTTTAGTTAAGTCTACAAGCATTATAATGCTTTTATTGTACCCATCAATTATAACATTCAAGAGACGCTCATGCTTATATGGAGTTATTCTGTGCTCATCCGGTAACGTTTTGTCTTTTATGAGGAGCTATTCTTTTACTTTGTATATTTTCATATTTCTCGATTGAGTAGCCTAGAGCTTCAGCAGTACCCGTGTCACGACGCGCTCACACGTTTCCTTATTTTAGTGTTTACAGGAATGTTTCCCTTTATCATAAAATGTTAGGCCATTATGAAGCATTGGATTCAATTATTTTCAAACACAAGAATACCTAAGAAAAATGTATTTAAAAGTTTTGTTGATCATTTCAGTTTGGATAAAGTTTCAGTTGCCTTTTTATCATAACTTAATCAACTGAGGTATCAGTAGATTTAGCTTCGTATCAGTATTCTATATCACTATATCTCTCTATATTCTATATCTCTCCATCAGTATTCAGTATTTATCGTTCTACTCTGTCCTATATTCTTAAACGAAAATAATAATAAATGGTATCTATTAAGAATGCCACATTTTTAAGTGACTTTATTAATCGCGGATTTAGAAGACAAAAATCCTCACCACCAGGAACGACATTTTGGGAGGGCATAGACGGTAATTGTCACTCCTACTTTTTTTTTTTTTTTTTTTTTACAAATACAGATCATTTAATAAAAAATCCTATTTTGGCAAGCAGTTCTTGTTGCAGGGTCTGTCACTTTTCCGTGAGAGTTTTTCGAAAGTCTGGAAGAGTACTTGGTAGAGGTATACGCTCGGCAACACGTCTCCCTAGAGCATCCCAAGCATGCTCTATGGGTTGAACTCTAGGGAATACGCTGACCATCAGATTTAATGGATATCCTCTTCCTCAAGGAGGGCGGTCACGGCAGCTGTACGATGCGGACAAGCATTGACATTCATAAAACGAAACTTTGGACCGATATCTCCACGCAACAAACGAACATAACGGAGAATGACATTAATGCAACAACTGGCCTCTGTTATAGTCCCTCCTTCTACGAACTGCATTTCACTGGGTGTTAAATAACAAAATTGTATCTTTCGTGCCCTTACCTAGCTGAAAACGAACTCGGAGACTGATTGTCGGCTGAGAGAGAAAGTTTGGAATTTCACTATTAGCTAAGCCTAGGACTATTTTCACCATCTATTTACAAGTAGCATTAACAACGTTTCAGCTGTTGTGTGTGATCTATTGGTCTTAACGGTAAGTTCGGATATCTTATAATTAGCTATCTGTACTTTTTGCGAAACACGCACCGTGCGAGCAGTGACGACACCAGCTTTACTTTCTTGGGGGAAGGGGTGTATGTGAATAGGCAGATACATTTTCGGAAACCCAGTTATATTTTTGTGTGCCCAAAAACTGCTGTGTGATAATACAGCTTGCCTGGCAAGCGGGGGTTGTCACGAGGACGGAGGCGGACGATGTGATCGGAAGGCGCCCGTTCCCCTGGTCCCTTCTAGTGTCGTCACTGCGTAGCAGTCATAAACGTCTTCGCTTTTTGTACCAAAAACCGACGAAATTAATATATAGAGAATAAAATACGACAGAGAACGAAATACTATACAAGCGTATGAAGCATAGTAACTGGAATAATAATAGACTCTAATAACAATAATAATAACTCAAAAAATAATTTCTTGAGATGTCTAAAATTTTGTATCACATTTTTCACCTTGCCATGGCACTCTGGCGCCGCGGTACGGCGGTTGCAGATCACTCGTTTAGTATACTAGGTGCATCAAAAGACCGGAACTTTGTTATGATAAAGATGCAACAACAGAAAAAGGAAAGTTGTTGGAAATAGAAGGTTTTCAATCTAAAATCTCGGATTTATTCCAATCGCTCCAGCCGTTTCCGCTCCACGCTGTAAGGCGTCCAGTGTTAAACGTTGACAGTGTTTTTCTGTTTAATTTGAAGGATATATGAGCATACCGTATATATCGTATATAATACTCGCCAAAGCTGCTTCAAGATAGATTCCCGGCGACGTCACCACCAAACAGGTCAGTACTTTGGAAATACATTAGTAAGGCGAAGATTGTAACTCACACTGTAATGTAGGTTCGATAACTCTTTTTATTTTCAGTATAAAGTCGAAATTCCTAAATATATATCTTGGCTATGTCACTGATTTAGATACAATCAAAACCACCAGTAGGATTTTATTGATGATAAATCTCATGACCGCAGCTGAAAATTACAACATGATTGCTTAATTTGATGCATGATTATAAAAATAATGGTTAATGCTTATGAAGTAAAGCTTAAGAGAACAACAGAAACGGTAATGAAAATGATAAAATTATCGTCTTGTGTAACTAATAAGGACAGAATTCTGCTTTGATAAACAAAGAGAAGAAAGAAATTATAGCCTTGATTTTTATAAAAGGTACGGGCCACCGCACTACACTTTGACGCTCCAATTTTCTAAACTGTTAGGCCACACTTCTATTGAAACTTGTATTTGGGAAATAGGAATAGAATAATTTGTCTTGGAAAACTCAATTGAATAAACTTCACTCTTCCTCCCCAAAAATGTACCACCCCTTCAGATATTTTCATTAGATATGTCATACTATGTATTAGAGCAATTAACCAAATAATTGTTTTTGCAATATTAACAAAAGCACCTGAGTCATTTTTTAGAAAATCGTTAGAAATCTCACCCCAAGAGTAAACTACATATTGTGGATCATTTTCGATCCTGCGAGTTTAGCCATATATTTTAGCTAATTAACCCTTCAGCACTCGCGCACAGACCGTCACGCGAGAACTCGCATGCGGTCGACACGACCGCGCTGTAAAATTTGACGTTAAGGAATGAATTACATAATTTTAAATGAATTGTATACTTGCCAAAAGCGGTGGTGTGTTGCAACAATACAGTCTGGGGAAGGATTAGAGGGGGGTGAGGGGAAGTTTGCTCAAAGTCACTAAACAAAATCAAAGAATATTTATAGGTGCGGTCGAAAAGACCGCGCTGCGAACAATGAGTTATTTCATGTTATTAGATTACTAATGAAATACTTATTTCTGAAATCACTTGAGTTGTTTTCTAAAACGAAAAGTAGCCGAAAAATACACGTAGATTTTTCCCAGGGAAATGATTTTTTACCACAATATAGGGTTGTTTAAGAAATATTTATAAATTATCAACAAAATCGCCTGGGACATTTTTGTGAAAATCGTCGAAAAACAACTCACCCCCAATTCACAAACTGTCCCTCCTATATTTCTTCACGTCAAATGACTTATGCCATATTGCCAGGTTATTCATGAAATACTTTTTTATGAAATACGAATAAAATAGCCTGAGCCGTTTTTGAGAGAAGCATCGATAAAAAGCTCAACCTCAAGAATAAACTACCCCTTGCAGATTTTTCCCAGGGAAATGTCTTATACCACAATATAGGGCTCTTAATTAAATATTGATTTATGAAACAAAAAAATTTTTGGAGCCATTTTTGAGAAAATCGTGTTTTTCGATTTTTACTCTTCAGTAAACTACTCTAATTTGAAGAAAACTTAGCGAACGGACGGACGGATAGATATCGGAAAATCACCGAACCTAGAAGTGTAATTGGTAAATTGCGGAGAAACCGGAAGGATGCTCATTAAAAGGAAAACTTCATATTAAAAATGGAAAGTTGACATAAGATTTCATGTAGAAGAAATTTCTTTTTAAGAAAAGAAGTTGATTTAGGTGTTTGTATAACGATAAAGGTCCTAACATTACAACCCACGAAGATTTGGAGGGCTTTAATAAGACATTTCATTAGCACTATGGTTCCAATCGCAAATTATTTTTGGTTTTCTAATGTGTGAAAATGACCAATGACTGACGACGCTCATTGATCGACTGGTTGGAATTAAGTCTCCCTTTTTAGTACCTAGGCTATATCACAAGAGGCACACTAATGTAATATCCAAAACACATTGCTCGGGTTTGTATTTGAAGCAGCTACTACCATTAAAACTTGAACCAATGATACCAACTTGTGGGATAAATCCATATTGTAGGATTTTTTAACATTTGCTTTTAGAAGAGGGATAAAGGAAGTTTTCGTCGAAATTGGCAGCGTAGGTTTATGTGGGGTTTTTACACCTTATCGACGCCAACAATTATTTTATGGACCGAAAATAGTCTAATAAATCTTCAATCTAAAATCAGGTTAATTGTAATTTTATGCTACAAACACATGGTAGAGGAAAATGTCTTTAAAAAAACTGCTGTCGCCCGCCAACAAACTTAAATTGTGCTCTGGCATTGAAAATATATACTGCGAAATGAAGATGTTTTTTATTTTTCCTATTTCCTTTTCTTGTTATTTTCATATTAATTTTTGTTGTTACATCCAGTACAAAATGATGGCACAAAGGAGTGGCAGAAATAATAAGTTTTGAAAACAATATATATATATATATATATATATATATATATATATATATATATATATATATATATATATTTGTTTCTGTCAGCATACTAAATTGCTTCTTTCAAGGAAAATCATTCTTTAAAAGCTATTTGATAAACGTAGAAAATCTATATTTGCGGATAATTAATTATATATCGCAGAAAATAACATTCAATACTTCTGTTTTTCTTATTTTGCAAGTTTCGTAAATTTATAATTAGCATAACATGGGAAATTCAAGAGCAAAATGGGAATTTCTACACCACGAGTGGGATTTTATAACGTTTGAAGTTAGCATAACTGATTTAGAACCATAATCATGATCTGTCACGAAGGACATACAATGGCGGTAATTATGTGGATTGATTGATAATGTGTGCGGGACTACGTATACCAGAAGTGCATTCGCGGTCTCATTGTTAAGACCCGTACTCCGAGGTCATATATTCAAGGAATTTTCAAATGAAAAGGCACGAAACGTCGTAGAAACCAAACGTCGTATGTTGAAATAGGAATATATCGCTTTGAAATAAAGTACTGCGACAACTAAGGAGAGAATGTAGTGTCCGGTCTGGTTGTGCCCATGTGTGGCTGCCTTTCACATGATGCAGGGGAGAATCAGGCAATTATGTGTTCCGTCCAAGTCGAATTGACTCGGCAGTGTGTGTGAGGAAATAATAACGTTCACAATGAAACATTCGATGAATGAGGAGCAGCGAGGTATTATCCGATTTCTGACTGTTAATAGGGGTTTAATCGGTCGATATTCATCGCCGGATGGTGACTGTATACGGGAGAGATTGTGTGTCCAACAAGTCAGTGAGAAAGTGGAGTGATTCTGCTCCACTATTACGCTTGTCAACACGTCTCGCAGGTCACACGAAGTGTACTGAATAAGTTGAAGTGGGAGCAGCTCCGCCCTACAGTTTGGACATATCTCACTGCGACTTTCATCTGTTTGGTCCGCTAAAAAGACATCTCAAAGGTAAGCGCTTGAACTCGGATGAGAACTGAAAGAAACAGTGGAAGACTGGCTGCTATCACACCCACTGGATAGCATAAACAGTGGGATAGTTGTGCTCAGGCGTCTGGTAATTACTTTCGAACAAAGACTTCGATTATATCCACAGTGTCATCTTTCACCTTTCCATTTGAACACCACTCGTATATCTGACTTAAATATAATAAAATCAATACATTCTTTGTACCAGGTCTAGTTAGAGAGAACGCTGAGAAGCAAAACTTGGCTGCCATAATGGTTTTCTGTTTTTGATAAGAACTGCTTCTTAACTGTTATATAATGATCCAACTTTTTTTAAATCACCAACTTTTTAATTCGATAAATTTGTGTTCTTCTATCGCAAGCATGCATACTATTAATTAAACCCACAGTGCTAATAATATTATCAAGCAAACAGGTGGTAGCAACGATCCTCCAGACCCCTGGAGGAGGGGTGAACCTCGAAACTGTTTTCCACAGGGCTTGGGTGTTATTCCAGTGATGGGAAAACTTATTTAGGAAGGGGCCAAAAGAAAAACACTTTGGCCGGCTAATATTCAAAGAAAAAGAACAATTAGGTGGCCTATACATTTTCTTAAAAAAAAAAATCTTGTAATACTAAGCCCATGATTGAAAGACTATAAAGTGGAAGTGCTAAATGAAATTTGTACAGCATTTCCACAAGTTTCTCACAATATTGATTAAAGTGGGATTCACGTATTTTCAGAAGTGAAATTAAATTCTGTAGATCAGGACTCATATTGCGAACCTTGTGGTGGACAAACACAGTGCTCGTGGGTTTTCTCGGGGGTTCTCCCGTTTCCTCCCACTTTCTTCATTCTACCATTTCACTCATCTCTCATCATTACCATCTCCTTTAGCCTAACCGGCATAACCGTGGGACGTAAAACTTAAAGATTTCATTTCATTTTTCATATTGCGGACCTGATAGAATGTTTCAGCCGGTGGCATCTGGCCCATGGGCCGTAGTTTGCCCATCACTGTTCTAATCTACAGATGGATAAGACAAAACCGGTTCCGTCACCACTGTGCCAAGTTGCTGCATAATTAATATCAGTGCTAGACCTTAGTTATGCACTGAAAACTTTTGTTTATTTTTGTAAGGTGTTGGCATGTCTGCACTCCTATTCTTTGCTGTCTTGGGTTATAGATTGTTTTCTTTCTTTAATTGAAGTGACCAAACGACCTGGGCTCTACACCAATCACATAAATGTTTTGCTTTACCTCTGATACATCGAAAGATTTCGGTATACGATTCGTGAAGCCGTCTTGCGAACGCACGCTTGACAAAACGTCAAACACCAAGAGTTCACCAACAATATTACCAAACTTTGAAGACGTGCTGATGATTTGGTTTCGCAAAAACACATCCTAAATAAATCTAAAGACATTGTATCCTCGTGAGATATTCTCCATACAATGCGGGAGACGACAGAGGCAAAATTTCATGCATAGGAGTTGTAAACCGCCCCCTCACGTTCTATAGGAAGGAAAATCGGTGTATATATAGGTGAATTAGGCAATGTAGGCAGTGATGAATAATATTACGAGAAGTGTTCGATAATTCCTGATATAGAAGATCTTCCATTTTCCCACATAGTCCCCTTTCACTATAATGCACTTCTCCCAACAATGTTCTAGAGCACGAATACCAGTTTAAAAAAAAAATCCGTGACGGCTATACTGGAAGCCATTATTCGACAGCCTGCATAACATGCTCATTGTTGGTAAACTTTGTTCTTCGCGGGTGCTACTTAATCTTGGGAAACACGTGAAAGTCACTTGGGGCAAGATCTGGAGAGTGGGGAGGGCGCTTAAGTATTTCATACCTGACATCGGCAATAGCGGTGGAGAAAAGGTGAATTTTGTGAGTAGAAGCATTGTACTGCAGCAGCAGCACTTTCATGTGTAGCTGCGTTTCTCCTTGATTGCCTGCCTTACTTTTGGAATCAGTTGGGAATAGTAGTCACTTGTAATTGTCGTTGGACCCTGAAGATAATCAATGAAAAGTATGTCCTTATTATATCCCCTCCCAGAAAAAAATGTTTGCCATAATCTTGCAATCTGATTGCATTATCTTGAATTTCTTGAGGGGTGGACATCATGAAGCCGCCACTGCATGCTATGTTGATTGGACTCTGGACCTCAATGATGTACCTAGGTTCCACACAGCCATAAGAATACATAGCCAAATCAATTCAACTCTCTCCACTGTTCGAATTTTTGCGCACTCGTGCTATGTGAAAGGAATTTTAAAGTTTACAAGAGAAGAAGAATCTTTGTTTTAATAGAACGTCACTTCAGTTTCTGTATATCAAAATAATTTATTAAGAGTCTGGTTTAAGATAGATTAACAGGGAAAAGAATTGAAATATTTTCATTTTTCTAATGCTTTTCCGTCGTATGTAAGGTGTTAGTCAGGGCTGGATTAACTTATCTGCAGGACCGTGGCTAGAAAAAAATATGTGGCCCCTGCTGACTTCACCTAATAAATTTCTGTCAAAGTACAGTAGGAAAGTTAAGAGAATGTGTTTAATATTTTTGGTCATTTTATTTTATGGTGTGATGATTATATCGTCATGATTCTTTTTAGAAAGCCAATTGAGATTTTGATCAGATTGAAGAACCCTATTCACCTGGAGGCCCGGGCTATAGCCTCCCTAAGTCCCTCCCTTTATCCGGCCCTGGTGTTAGTGCATGTGCTTTCGTGTGCATTGCTTAAGCTGCTATCCCGATACTAGTACGTTCTCTGGTTTAAAATTAGAGAGGTTGAAAAATTTCGTATCCGATTCTCTGAAACCTATCGCCTATTTAGGTTCATCCCGAGAGTTACCGAAAGTCATGTTAATTATTTATTATCTGCACTCATACTGTTTTTTTTCTTTTTGTTTTTTTTTACTGATGCGGTAGTGGGATGTCTGCATTTCATGTTTTGATTGGACTATAGAATATAAATACACTTACCAACTGGTCAATATTTGTTCTCATTTCATTCTTCCTTCTACGATTTTGTTAGATTATTACATCGAAATTGTCGAACAGTGGACATTCTTTCAGAAAATAGCTGACTTTTTATTAAAACGCTGGACTTTTTACATGTAAATTTGAAAACATTTTACCTTATAATTGTGTGGATGATGTTGAATCTGCATTGGTTCTTGAATCAGAATTGTAGTTGCCCCGGCCAGCATCTTTTGACTGAAGTAATGCATGATGTTGTTGCAACAAGTATTTGTAAAATTCTTCATAATTTATGTTCATCAAACTACGTACATTTTAGTACAATGATCGATCCCGTAACTGACTGTATTAACGAGCTTTTTTAACATTAAGCATTGACTAGAGAAAACACTCTTTACTCGCTGCATTACCGTACTGCTAAAATCGCAAAACAAAGTTGATAGCTGGAAATTTCAATGCTATTGTTACTTCTGAAAAATACCTATCACTACTCTTCAGCAACAGTTAAATTTTCATTCTAGACTAAGAACTCATATAAGATAAGGGACACATAATGAGTTATTAGGCCTAAGCTATAAGCTATATGCCTATGCTTATATAACTTTCATCACTTATAGTTTCGTCTTTCATTGATTATTTTCTGAAAGATCAAAGGGAATTACAGAGTACAAATTCAACCAAACTCATTGATCTGAATCAAACTTGGCAAGGTGTAAATCTTGACGTTGTACTCATGTGAAATAAATATGATGTGCAGTCTTTTAGTTCCCGAGTTAGATGAGATCAAATTTAAAGTTTGGACTTCGACACATTTTAGAGAATCAATTTTAATAAAGAGTTGATTAAAAACCAATGAAGGACAGTTTTCTAACGCAATTGAGAAACATACTAATTTTTCAAGCAAAATATTGAACAAATACAAATATGATTAAATGTCAGACTATTCAAAAATAATTGAAATGATGTCTCGACAAATGTCGCAAAATGTCGGACATGCTCGGCAAACGCCGAAAGGATGGCAACCTTAATTTCACTGAAATTACCTGTGAAGAAATATAAATGTTCTATTTCGGTATCTTATCAATGCTTTTCACTTACTAATATTGATATGATTCAAATGCCGGAAAGAGATGGGGAACTACTTGTTTACTAACACCCTGAATCACAAAAACTATATCTCCCAATTTAGATTCAATTCCAGATCTCGGATACAAATTCAAAAAACGATTTAGACTGTGATTCTGATCCGACCACTTCCACCTCACAAGTTGGCAATTTTGTTATATAGTAGGCATATGCACGTTCGGCGCAAGACGCGAATTTGATTCAAGGCGGGAGCTCATGTGATTCGATAGCCACGTTAATCAGTAGGTCCACGTCTCATATAGCCTAGCTGGTGAAAGAGACACTCAACTGAAATCAACAACATTCCGAGTGGGAACTGAAGGGGTTAGGACATAACGATAAGGCGGAAGTTCGTGTCAAATGATTCAGTGCTCAAAAGGCATGCTAAAATCCGAACCAACCAAACAATCAAGCTACTTATTTTTTTTCCAGGGCACGGGAGCGATAGTGAATATTGAGAAAAGCATTATATTATCAAACATTATATAAAATGCATGTTTTAGATAAATGTTAATCTAAAAAGTTAATTTCAGAGACAGATTAAACATTTATGCATAGGATGTTTATCTCACAAGGAGACTTACGAAAGTGAAACTCACCGATTTGAATGAAACTTTGTAGACTTGTAAAACATCGAAAAATAATCGACGCGTATTTTTTTATTTCGGCATTGGTGCGGATTTAAGAGTAAAAACCAACTTTGAACGTTAGAGGTGATCTTGAAGCATAGACAGAAAACAATTACTTAATGTAGAAAGGAAACATACTGCCAGGGGATTTCAGGACAGCTGATTCAGAATCTCACGTCAAAATTAGAAAATGCAAATGTGGATCCAATTTGGTGATTACAATTACAAAAGTCTTCTGGTTTGAAATGGTCTGCAGTTAGCCAAGAGCAATTATCCACTATCGCAGGCAGGGGTTACTGCGAGGAGGTTGCAGAACGGTTTGAAACACCTTTCTCTACTTATTTTAACGAGATGCTTGATTAAAGTGCATCTCTATACCTCTCATATTCGGGGCGCTTGTTTATAGTGAGTCTCCTTGCTTGTCAATATGTCCGAGTTTCATATATCCTCAGTTGTTATAAATTTATTGAAACACGTTTTACAGTAATGATATTCCGTAAAAAGATGTGTGATCCATAAACATAGTTTACACAACGCACACCTTATTACAGCAATAACTGCGCACAAATTGCAAAATGATGCACAATCTTTGAAATAAAATGTTATGGGATTGTCAAACGTAGGAGGTTTTTATTACAAATAACCGCTTTCGTATCACAGATACTTAGTAATATTTGCAAATGTGGGAGAAAAAACCTATTTATGAATCAAAGATTGGATCTTAATTATATTATTACGGAGATGTTAATTTATGTTATGAAGAAGGACAATGCCAGAAAAATGTCCCAAGATGATTTTCCAGGAACTAAAGAAGAGTACATCAAGATGCTAAATCCAGTTGTTCCTGCAGGAATGGTTTCTATTTTGAGATACTCTTTTGAGGTTTAACACGGGACTCAAATATAATATAAATCACTTAAATACGCACCCCCACTAGTGAGAGGCGATGGGACTCACTTTCAATAAGCACCTCTAATAGTGAGAAGCGAGAAGACTCACTTTCAATAAGCATCACAAACAGTGAGAGGTGAGGAGCCTAACTTTAAATAAGCACCCCGAATAGTGATAGGTGCAATCAAACATGAAGGTTTCAAATCGGTTTGCAACCTTCTCGCAATAACTCCTGCCACCTATGATTGTTCTTGGCTAACTGCAAAAAATTTCAAACCAGAAGACTTTTGTTAATTGTAATCAACATATTGGATCCGCAATTTTGAATTTTCTAATTTTGACGTCAGATTTTGAATCAGCTGTTCTAAAACCTCCCTTGTTTCT
This sequence comes from Thermobia domestica, assembly GCF_964235325.1. Lineage (NCBI taxonomy): Eukaryota > Metazoa > Arthropoda > Insecta > Zygentoma > Lepismatidae > Thermobia > Thermobia domestica. The sequence goes on along the minus strand of NC_137466.1, from coordinate 46,406,737 downwards.
TCAATATTAAATGATTGTTTTCTGCCTATGCTTCAAAACCTTCCCTAACGTTCAAAGGGTTATCGAGAGACCTTAAACCCGCACCATTGCCGAAATTAGAAAAAAAAATACGTGTCGATTCTTTTTCGATGTTGTACAAACCTGCAAAGTTTCATTCAAATCGGTGAGTTACACTTCCGTAAGTTTCCTTGTTAGAGACGCAATCAGTAATATAATAATGAAGGCCAAAAGAATTATCTTACACAGTTATCAGGACTATTACAAGAATATTTCTTTAATTCTAGAAATTACATACAAACTGTGGAAACAAAGTCTCAGTCATTTTCTAATGTGCAATTTTTGTACTGAGTGCTCTTGTTTCAATGTAATTAAGTTGTTGCTTAAAGTGTCAAATGTGAAATACATTTAAATTCATATGATCAATACAAGAGCCCGATCAAAAGTCCTGTTCATCTATCCGAATAGCAATTCCATATGTCCCATATTGAACGTCTAAGTACTTAGCAAGAAAATGCAAAAATTAGCTACGCGTTAAAATCCTCAGCATATCCTATTTATGTTTCTGTATTAACATTTTTTCTTTCGAAACAGTTCAGATCTTATGCTTTTCCTTTCTATCGACGAATGTGATATAAAAGGAGTCTCACTGTCGTGAGAATGTTACAACGTCATCGTCACGCAGAAGGTAAAGGAACTGTTTGAATGGCGGGAGAGTAAATTGAAAAGGTGGATATATCCTTCTGAGCGTTTATTAACAAATGCAGCAAGCAGTTGTGATCATAGCAAACCTCGAATGACCTCTCGCCCGTTTACGAACGAGTTGTTTCTTTCCCGGTAGAACTTGCTTTAAATACCCACTTCTACCTCGATAAAGCGAAGTGGAGACCAAACATACAGAGTGTCTCCCGGTTTAACGTGGTTGCCAGATTTAAGGAGTAGTGTAGTAAGTTCACTTGACGGATATCTGATAATTTAAATATAAACAACTATGTAGTTTCTTTCCACATATTTTTAAATTGTTGTAGACTTATTTCCCCAAAACTGCGTGTACTTTTCTACTTTGTGCTATTATTTTACACTGTAGATAACTGAAATATTGCAACACTGTAGGGGTCCTCATAACGCCTGCAATTCTGTAGAAGTATGTTAATAGTGTGTGTGCGTGTAACATTAGATCATCCAGATATGTTATTGGTACCGGTACCATTTATATCTTGCAGGTGATGTTGGCACCAGGATCCAATAAATATAGTACGGCACCACACGTGTTTCCCAAGAAACTGCGAGAAATAGCGACATAAGTATTTTCCCACCGCAAATATGAATAAAATTAATGCATTTTGATCTCACTCTCGTTTTTGTATCTCTTCTAGTTCTTTATGCACATTTGGTTCCAACAAGTCGGTCTCCCAACTCGGAGCTAACAAGTACGCAAATACGCGTATACGTGTGTGTGTGTGTGTTTGTGTGTGTGTGTGTTTGTGTGTGTGTGTGTGTGTGTGTGTGTGTGTGTGTGTGTGTGTGTGTGTGTGTGTGTGTGTGTGTGTAAAGTGCAGGGAACATATATCAAGTCCATAGAGTACAAATATCCCATCCCATTGTTTAAAATGTAACAAGAAAGCGAAAAGAAACCTTTGTGAATTTATCAATTATTTCAAAAACAGAAAACTCTACTATTTCTTCACATATAGGTCTGCCTATGTAATGAAATAACTACATAAAGGTTCTTATTAAGATTATTTTTGTATCAGAAAATAAGAAGAAATGCTTTGATTTTATTGTGTTTAACACTCGTAAATTATAATTTCAATATTGGCGTTTTGTGTAATCAATATCTTAGAGCAGATATTATGTATTTAAAACTACAGATGTATAAAAAGTGTATTAGAAATAATAACTATTCGATAGAAGACGCACTTATTTAACAAAAAAGAAATATTTTTTTATTTTGTAAATTAAAATGAAATTACTTGTTGTTTTTAGAACGTAGCGCTAATAATGCAGCTTTTTACGTTTCTTTGATTATTTTATTGGAAAAACAACTTCACAAATCAGCTTAATAATTAGTTACATTTTACTTTCTCTTCTGAATTAATATATGTATAAATAAATGTTTACTTGCTGAAAATGTTCAGTACCAGTATTTGTTTTCATGAGTTACTTAAACTGGAATTTTGGGTAGACAAAAATTTATAGTAGGCACTTTATATTATCTCTATTTATTTATATATGTTGCAAGTATGTAAATCCAAAAAAGTAGTAAGACTACTAGAAAACTTCGTCTTATGCTTGTTAAACTGACAAAATATGATTTTGTGAGATCAAAGGTGAATTCTGAGGGAAGAACACATTGAAGTTTTTGAAACATTTTTTTGCAGAAATGAAGAATCGTTAAATTTTCACTTCGTGAAACTTTTTTCAGACAAAATTTATTACCAATAAATTTTACGGCTAAACAACGACGTAGGAATAAGTGGAGTATAATTTTTATGAATCGGAAAATTTTGTGGAAAATTTTACAGAAAATTCTCATCACTGATAGTGATTAACATTTACCTTAATGTGCTTTCAATTTCCTTTTAACAAAATATGTGCTGCAGTTTTAAATAACATTTTGCTGTTTTTTTTAAGAAGTACAAAGGATATGAGCTCCCGGATTAAATCAAATCAGGAAACGAGAGGGTTTGAAAACTTTCTCATATTATATGAGAGCTCCAGTATTTGATAAAGTTGGGAACCCTACGTACAATGTCTTTTCATTGTTCATTGTATCTTGTTCGAGGACTTTGCCCAGGTATGATTTGAAAATAGAAACGAGAGTAAGAAGAAAACGAAACGATGATGAACGGACAGGAAGTAGGGAGAATGTCCTAGAGTATGAGGGAAGGAAAAGAAATGATGTCCAACAACTCATCCTCGAAGTTGGAAGAGCCTCTTCAGCCAACACAATCAATAACGCTTCCACTTACGATGACATCAAAGCATAACTTGTCCAACAAGCATTGAACATTGAAGTTCATAAACACTCAACGGTTGTGATGACTAATTTCACGTACTACACGAGCTAAAACAATTTACTCCATACTAATTGAAAACAGCAAACTAATGCGTAGTATTTTCTGTTAAAAGAAATTTTCTAAACACCTGATAGAGTATTACAAAAATACACCGAAATACATTGCGTGACTCACTCAAATCTTTATCATCAAAGATGTTATTTCTTTCATATTTATTAAACGATTTATTATTATTATTATTATTATTATTATTATTATTATTATTATTATTATTATTATTAAATATGGACTGGTATTACAATTACAGATCTACACATACGATATTGAGTACCATTCTATGTTTGCTTTCTTAAGCCACTGATTTATACGAAGAAGTTATTTATTTGTATTCGCTAAAATGAACTGCAGATGTAATTGTGTGTTTTAACTGTTTTATTAAAATGTAGATGAATATTTCTTTCTGTTTCAAAATAAATTTGCATTATATATGCACTGAATAATAATTAATTAATTATTGCAAAATCAAATTTTCATGAAACAAAGACATTTAAATGGACATTTGAAAAACATCAGTGAACTAAAACTATTAAAAATTCAACTTCATTACAAAGAAAAGAACAAAATAATAATAATAATAATAATAATTTCCATACAAATCAATAAGCTAATACAAGAGAAACATGTGTTCAATACCTGAGCAGGTATTTCAATATTCTTAAAACTCTTGAAATAATGCCTTAAAATAATGCAAAAAAGAAAAAATACAGCAGCCAAGTCAAATTACAAAATTATACAAGATGATGTACTTAATAGCACGTGATTACTAACATCTTTATTTGTTGTTCTTAAAGCTATGTTTTTCTACTAACAGATTAAGATATTAAAAATTAGACAATCTTATGTAAGAGAGAGACTAATACTCGCCACAGACCACTGTATCCTTTACTAGTGAATCAGCAGCATAGATAAGGTAACGAATGTAGAGAATTTATTTCGCTCCTTGGTACACTTATTCAGCTGTTTATACAATGGTGATTTTAGTTTTGAAGCTTCTGAGAAAATTATACACATTACATTCATCATCCTACTCTTCCACTGAATGAAATTTTAATGATGTTCAGAATATATATATAGGATGTCTTGGGAGAAAAGCTCTGTAGTCTGCTAGATAAGAAAATTCCAAAAGAAGAAGAAGTAAAGGTCCATATGAATACGTTTCTGACTTTCAATAGTTTCCGAGATATAGTACACCTTAGTTTCATATACCCGAACATGACTGCACAATATACGTGTTACTAACCTGTTCATTTGCTTTAAATTGAGCCAGAGGCAGACAGTGGTATGCTGCTAATGCTGAATGAGTGCCATACAAAGACGTCACATGTGTCCATACCGATTTATACATTTTTACAGGAACTGTATTGTGTGTTGTAAGATACAACTACATTCAAGTTTAGAGTTTGGGTGTTGTTTAAATTGCAGTTTGAACATGTATCTACTAACGACGTAAGTTTTTCGACGTGATCGAGCTCCGCCATTTTCTTCCAGAATAACTGTTTTCATATTGGTTAATTGGTGGAGGTGACTCAATTCCTTAGTTCTTTGATATTTTATAGTATATATTGTTTAGCAAAAAAAAAGTGCGGCTTATAGACGGATAATATGTATATATTTGTGATCAACAAATCCAGATAATGGATGAGAAAAAAATCAGCTCCTATGTATATATGTGTGTGTATTGTCATGTTCAATACAAGTGTGATATGATTTAGAACAATTAATTGTAATATTAAAAAAATTAAACTTTCATAAAAAAGGTATTTCATAGCTAGAAACTAGAATATGTAAATTTAAAAAAAACAGACAGAAATATTGAAAGATAACAACAACAGGTGACGTACAAAACTAGAAAGTTATATAAATACTGAGCTTAGAGTTCACAAAGTAGTGCTTACAGGGTTTGTATGATAAGTAATGAGACCAGGTCTGGAAACATTGTTTTATTGATCTGATCTGTACAGGGACTTAAAAGCTTTCGAAGTACTCTCCTCTTGCGTCGATGCACTTCTGCAATCGATGTTTCCACGCTGCAAACGCCCCCTGGAAGTCAGCAGCCGGCATGTCCTTTAGAAATGTGGTCACGGCTGCTTGGATGGCTGTGACGTCTGCAAAACGGGTTCCTTTCAAGCGTGGCTTCAGCTTCGGGAAGAGGAAGAAGTCGGCCGGGCTCACATCTGGGCTGTAGGGTGGTTGTGGAAGGACTTCCACCCCAATCCGGGTCAAAAAGGAGGTCACTAAGAAGGCGGTGTGGGCAGGGGCATTGTCGTGATGCAACTTCCACCGGCTAGCGATCGCCGGTCTTTTCCGCTTGACGCTCCTGTGCAGTCTCTCAAGGACTTGTTTGTAGAAGGCGGCGTTGACGGCTTGTCCTTGGGGTACAAACTCCTTGTGGACCACCCCCACATTGTCAAAAAAAACAATCAACATTGTTTTCACCTTTGACTTCGACATTCTGGCCTTCTTGGGGCGCGGGGACGCAGGAGTGTGCCACTCCGCGCTTTGACGTTTCGTTTCAGGGTCGTACTGGAACACCCACGACTCGTCACCTGTTATGACGTCATCTTCAAAGTTAGGGTCACTGTTCATGAGGTTCAACAGTTCCTGACAACAATCAACACGTCGTTGCTTTTGTTCGTCAGTCAACACTCGCGGCACCAGTTTCGCACAGATTTTTCTCATTCCCAATTGTTCCGTCACAATCTTGTGCACTGTTGTGTGGTTCATATCGAGTTCATCAGCAATCAATCTCAACGATAATCGACGGTCTGAGTTCAGGAGATCCCTCACTTTTGCCACAGTTTCGTCCGTAGTCACTGTTGTCGGGCGTCCAGCCCTCTCCAGATCCTCAACGCTTTCCCGGCCGTTCCGGAACGCACTGTGCCAACGAAACACCTGGGCTTTGGATAGGGCTTCCTCTTTGTAGGCCTCCGTGATGAGAGAAAGCGTCTGAGTAGCCGTTTTCCCCAGGCGAACGCAAAATTTGATCGCATAACGCTGTTCGATGGAACCCTCCATGTTTGTTGATTTTCCGCCGTGACAAGAATGTTCACAAGGGCTTTGTCCAAGGCTTGTCCGCGCTCCACTAAGGCTCGGAGCCAACTGACGCGCGGTGCGTTGCTTTGCTCGGACCCCCCCCTACATCCTCCATCACCGACAAACCCGCTCCAGCGACACGCGCGCCGCGGCGCGGCGAGTCTCATTACTTATCATACAGACCTTGTACATCTCTGTTTTTAGAGGATTTCTTTTAGAACGCACATCGAAAGTTACCACCACCATGGACTTCCCACCTGGTATAACGTAAGTTATCCTTTAAATATTCTTGGATAGATACTTTGGTTTAGACCTGGCTGATTTTGATTAGGATGGTTTTCCCGACATGCAATAATTTATTTGTACATTACAATCTGTAAATTTGATACTCCACTATTACTATCCATTTGTATTAAGTTGTTGTAAATTAGTTATAGATTAGCTAGATTTGTTTGAAAGCATTTTAGATTAAATTGCTTTAGAATCATCAAATTGTTACGACCCCCATCAATAATGTTGTGCTTATTGTTTTAATTGTGTAAATGATTTTCTGCATAAGCTAATGGCACCAATCTTACTAATATAAAAAAATATTCCCTTATTTAGTGCCTTGAAATAGCTGTACGCAAAGTGTGTTAAATATGTTAATGTTTTAATGTCACACAACAAATTTGTTAGCTAACAATTCCATCAATCCTTTCATTTCATATCAATATACAGAAATATTCTCATATAGTAATAGTAATATTCATAAGTAATATTCCTAAATATCGTAATATTTTTATATACTAGAAAAACAGTATCTTTATTTTTAATAGATAGACGAATCAGTATGATGTCCTATTGTTGTGTTACAATATTTCCACATGTAAATAATGTTAATTTCACGATGTCTCTTCAAATTTGTAAGATGTCCCGTCCTGGTTCAAATTATACTAGTTGAAAAATCTTGTTCGTTTTCTGTAAATGAAATGTCGAAGTAAGACAGCTATGAATGAGTAGTAAGGTGGTAGACTATTGACTGATAATAAAAGTGACTGCTAGATGCGACTTTACAAACTAACGGAACAGAATTACCATTACAAGAAATCATTTTAAAAAAAAGACATAAATTTCGGAATATTTGCAAATTATTTGAAAATGATGTAGATAAATTGTGAAAACATTTATTCTTCAATAAATTATAGAATTTTGTTTATTTTAAAATATTGAACCAGTCACAAACAGTTACCAGAACCAACTTAAAATTCCACGTTCGTAAATCTTTCTATCCTGACAACTCGTTTCATGAATTATAAAAATGAAGGACTTAGTTATGCTCTCCGTTATTTCCACACCCGAGAACTACCAAGATGAAGCATCTACAGTATTTGTGTAATATTTCCAGGAAAATAAAGCTAATGATATATTTATATTACTTTCGTTTTCAACTCTAAAGCCACATATCCCGACTATATCACCGACATTCAAACACTACATAAGTGAGTTTATCCTCTTTTATGCTGTGTGAATATGAACTAATTTTGTTCAATGTTATACAGGGTGAGCGAAAATTTGCAGGGCATCTTGCAAAAGGAAGGAAGAGTCAGCCATTATCAAAGATCGAAGGCAATCTTGGAAGAGATGAAGATGGAATAGGCTGATAGTAAACCCTTTACCATAAGAAACAAACTGAAATCAGTCTTTAAAAATCGTTTCAAGATCTATGTTCCTTCCAGATACTTCGAGGAGGAGCTCAGTTAACCAACTTTCCATCTTTCCGCGGCTACGATAAATTACATGTCAGTCTTGTTCACATTCTGTAGTGATTAATGACCCAGTGCAGATCTCTCATTGTTTTGCCCCTATACTGCTCAAATTACAACCAGTTTGTGCAAAAACATCGAAAAATATGATAAACAGTCAATAATCTTAATGGAAATACGTTACTGCTGCTTGCATACACTGTTTCAGGGCCAGATTCAAGGTTTTGCTGCTTGTATCCTAGAGTCGTTTCGTTGCTCATGCCGGGGAGTTGTTCCTCCCGGGAAACGTTGGAAATATGCTACTTGAAAACAAGTTTTCACGGGCATTAAACCCTTAAAAGTATGTTTCAAAACCTAATATTTTTCGATTTTTTTTTCAATAAAAAAGGTATGTACTTAAATTTAACTACTTATAGTAGAGATATTTTTTATAGGTGACTAAAGATCATAAAGCAGACGACAGAATACTCAGCTGGTTTATTTTCTGCTTTTGAAAGTGAATGTATTCTTCAACGAAATCAGAATCCTAATTGTTCTTGTAGATGAATTTGAGACTTGAAGCATTCTTTCTTAAGGTCTCCTTAGCCTTGATTTAGCTGTAAAAATAAATTTGTCTGAAAGTAAACTTATCAAGTAAATTTGTCACTCATTATAAGCATCTCCTCTTATCCTGAATTCACTAATGAATGCTAAATGAAAAAGTGTTTAATCTGAAATCGTTTCTTCCAGTAAAATTTACCTCTCCATTTATGTCTTAATGTTACTCATGGCGAACTTTCTTTTTAGGTTGTCTTTTACGGTATTTTTCGTACACAGTAGATATTGTTAAATCCATTGCCAGTGTTTTGAAGAATTGAAATTTGTTTCTCTGTTAATTGGAATATTCTTCAAGTGACACATACAGATCTCGTATCATCACATCATCTTCAGATCCACTTTAAATACCTTTATTATGTGAAGTAAAGTACTCCAAAAACATATCATAAGTGCTGTTTAAAATCACTGAAATCGTCGAAGAATTTCTTAAGGTTTAAGCCTTATACTTAGTAATTGCTTTTTCAGTAACATCATTGTATGTGTCAAAACATTTTCAATTTCTTCCCAAGAGTCTTGTACGTAAACTTTGGCAAGCGTCACGAGTTGGACATACCTTTACAGTTTCTTCTTAAACATCTGTTTCATCAAGCACTCCAATCTTTTAGTAGATTTTGTGAAAAATACATATATATACTTCTTGCAGCACATATGTTCTGGGTTGACATAGGTTCATAGACTTTGATTATTCTTTTTTGTTTGAAAGAGTCAATGGTGAATTTAGCCCTGGGCCGGTGGCCCTAAGCCCCTCAGATTTTGCAGTAACAAAAATAATTTAAGCTGTTTTTTTACTTTTGAAACTTTATAGTAAATTCATGATATACTTATCATAGTCTACGTTCTGGATGTTCCCCTAGATTTAACCTTCTAGATTCGCCACTGGAAAGAGTATACCTTCCCGGTGATTTCATGTAATTTTCTTTAGGATTTGATCGTAATCTACGGAGCTATGCAATAAGAAAGCTCAACGGATTGCTGTATTAAAATCGGTTAAGATGTTTGTTGATTTTTTTAAAATAATTATTTTATTAATTATGCTAAAATTGTGACACACTATTTCTGGTGTTCATTAATTAAGAGCATGTTTACATGTCTCTCGGTATTTGAATTTATAAGATCTCAAGCACATGTATTAAACTGTGTCGCGTTGTGCACACCGGAAATAACTTAACTTGGTTCCAGTAGCCTCTGTTGATAGATACGTTTCTGTGTCGAGTTGAGTGATGTTTACTCAGTGCCAAGTCACTTGATACAATCTTGGACATCACACAAAACACAAATACCAATGTATGTACACAAAACACAAAATGAACATTTAACAAACTAACATGAAATAGTTAATTTAAATTAGTGACATGCGTAAAACTGAATCCCTAAAATACGTTTCTTTTTATTTTTGGTTTACAATGCAAATATAAATGGAGGGAAAATATGGAAAGAAAATTGATCAATCTGATATACTTGATTCACCTTTGTTTTTTTATATATAATAATAGCTAGCTGAACCTGCGCTCTCTACACAGCGCATCATTCGCATATGAGCATAAATATCCTTCTTATATTTCTCACAACATGTGTACATGTTCTTTTACAGACACAAGTGAAAGACGTCTTGATTTTAAAAAAATCGGCAAGGAGTATCACAAAGGAGAGATTTTCGATTATCTTTTCTCAATATCTTTCACCGTTTGCAAAATTTAAGCCTACTTCCGGTTGGAGTTTCTAAGTCATATATGACCAGTGTTTTATTTCTTCTTGTATGCAGTATGTAATAAGCAAATACGTTACATATATAATTAATTATAATGTCAGTTATATATGGTGTTCATTGGGCAAAACACTCCAAAAATAAAGATTCATCTTACACTGGAAAAATGGTTATCCTTCCTTTCTCAGTATTATTTGGCCAGGAAACAAAGGCCATGACATATTCAACCCGTATATACAACAATGTGGTGTTGGAATATATAATGAGTAGGGTGTGATATTTTAGTTTTTTTTTTTTCAAATTTCAACACTTCCAGTCTACCCGTGAAAAATGTAATAAAGAAATAATGGCCATGTTTTTTAAATATTCAATTAGAACTGGACAATCTATGCAAAATTTGCAATCGATCAGTGAAAACTTCATCTTTCTAGAGAATGTGGTTTCCGAGATCTCATTGTCGAAAGGATCGGCTACAAACATATAAACGTCCACAAACATATAGTTTAAAAGAACTCCAAGATGGCAGCACAATCCATTTGCATTGATTTTGCAGAAGGCTTATTAAAATGCAAAGGCATTGAACAATAGCTTTAATTCATGAACTTTATTTAAAAAAGATATATTTAAATACTAATTTAAAGTACAGATACTTTAAAATATTGTCTTTGTTAAACGTGAAATCACAAACAACCGTAAGTCAAAGATTTGAAATGCAAAGTTAGTAGTTAGAGTTGAGGCGTTTTCATACACATACTCTAGATCGATTTTGTTATCGATAGTATCAGCTGTAGACGTACCAGACGTCGAGAAACTGCTTTTTGCACTTTTGTTGTTTTCCTACCTATCCTGGGTACTTCGTCGTCCCTTATTAAGAGAACCTGTCGTCAGACTTATCAAGCCAAGGACGTCTGGTTCTACGGTAAAGGTGACGGGATCTACTCACCCTAGACTACTATCCGAACGGGTAGTCTCATTCACCTTTGTTAATCATCTCATTCATATACATAGTGGTCTACATAGCTCTAATCTTGTCCTTCGGGCCCACACATCAGGACTATGTCCATACCTCCTGGTCAGGTCCTCGTCCATCATGAAGGCCTTCCCATGATCGTAGCTGCTCCAACATCTATTGCTACAGGTGGAAAACGAAAGGATACAAGCGCCAGCCGTGAAACCAGCCCTGCTAGGTCTCTTAATGGCCAGCCATACTCCGAAAACCAGAAGTCACCACCACCTAAGAAGGTCCATCAGGGCGACATTTCTGACACTTCAAGTGAGCCCGGTCTTGTCGTAGACCACGAGCAATTCCCAGAATTAAGGGAAACAGTTCGCCCACAAATCCACCAATTTTCACTTTCAATTCTTGATCCTAAATACTCACAGGCACTTCATTTGTATAAGCATTGGTTAACTACATGCCACGAGCCAACATCACACAAATCATTCCCAGACGTAATGGCACAATCTTACGAAATCCAGATCCCAATTTTGGTACCACACTACGCAATAAGCATGGCATCGAAATCTTTGGAAAAAACACCACTCTCACTCGGCTCGCTCAGAAGCCTCTCAAACAGCCGCCCCCACCACGGAAAGAACCTTTATCATCAGTTGTCATTCGTGGAGTAGACACTGATATTTGAGACCAAGAAGTTGCCGATGAGCTCAAGGAAGAAGGTTACACCATTTCCAAGTGCATCAGAATTCGCAACAACAACGGTGTGACATACATGGTCAGAGTTCTTACTGAATCCAAATAGACAATTGACAATCTACTGTCCAATGGGGCATTTATATATCGTAAACCACAAAGTTGAGCCTTCTAGGTCACAGCCGCCACTTCCACTACGTTGCGAACGATGCCAGCAATATAATGCTCATTCAACCGATCTGTGGTTACTGCTCCGGCCCTCATAATACTCGCCAATGTCAAAATCTTCAACAGCCTCCAAATTATCCAACGTGTCATGAGCAACACCCGGCGTTTAGCTACAAATGCAAACAATGACCTCCTCCGGAGCCAAGTAAACCTGAAATGACTGTTCCGCTGCAACATCACAACAAAACTACGATGTTTTCTCAGGTACCTACAGACAAAACTCAGCCGCTAACCATTGAACAATTTCTCGCCTTCATAACTCTCACCCTCCAAAATGTTCATCCTTTTCGCCGACCCCACATTCTACAAAAGATTCAGTACTCGACACGTGAGATCTTTGATATGAATTTCTATGCACCATATAGCGGAAATAAAGTATACTACCATGTCAACCCGTTGGAAGCAGAAGTCTAAACCTATTCATTACTTCTTTTCTATTATCATGGCGCTTACTTTTATATTTGTAAACATCAGCTCCATAATTCAGCATATACCACTCTTCTTACTGCTCTTGCAGGAACAACGAACTTCACCTTTTCTTCTCAATGAGACGCACCTGACACCTCGAGCTACATGCAAAATATCTGGTTATACCATCATCCGTAAAGACAGCACAATGTCAGCTCGACGTGCAAATGGTAGAGTTGCTATAGGTCTCCCCCTCTATACTCAGTCGTCACTTTCACCTTCCACAGTTCAACCTACCAGAATATCTCATACCTACGCTTTACTTCAACAAGCTGTATATCACTCTTGCAACAATTTACGTTCAACCTGGTCATGCCATCCCAACAGACTTCTTTCAGTATATCTCAAACATCTTCAAATATTACGTAATTATGGCTGACATTGATATCCATAGAACAGTTCAACAAGGGCAATATTTTATCAGTTTTCTTACAACTCACACCACTGGGACTCTTCAACTGCCAAAACCTACAAGACCATCCTCACAAACCACTCTTGATGTTATAACGTCTACTAACCTGCTACCTTCCTGTACCATCGAAGTACTGGACCCAATCGGCAGTGATCATTTACCGATCAAACTTACTATCAATCATCGTCATCAACATCCTTCAAACCGCCAAACTTCACTCAACTATAACAGGGCAGATTGGATCGGATACCCACTTACATCACGGACAAACTCTCAAATCTTCACGAACCCACCTCAGAAGACTCCAAGTGCGAATCTCTTAATCTCATAACTGAGACGATAAACCAGGCATCCAATACCTACATTCCAACAACTAGTTCGAATCCCTATAGTCCAAAATTGCCACCTCATTATCTTCCACTCATTCACAGATCTCGTCAATTCTACCGAGACTACGAACGTACAGGCAATAGAGACTCATTACTTCATCAACGTTACTTACAGCGTGTCGTCAGAAATTACATAACAGCTTATAAACACCGGCAGTTGGTGAAAACTTGTAACATTTTATCTGAAATATCATATCCGACACAATACTGGAAGCGATTCAACCAACTTACTGGAAAACGTTCGATCACATATCCTCTTATTCATAATAATCAGCCGCTTCTAATAGATACTGACAAAGCTAATATGTTTGCTGACCATCTACAAAATATATTCACTCCAACTCCCCCACCGCCTTACCCACGGCGACATCCCGTGGATCGCATCAACTTCCACTCTCCTCATCTGCAACTTGCACTAGACCACTCTTTATCCTAAAATCACGAACTCACATCACCTATAACCATCGATAAAATTTTATCTGTTACAAAGCAAAAACGAAATAGTGCACCTGGCATGGATAATATATCTTACCGCAACATCAAAGAGGCTCCCTATTGTCTTCTCCATTTACTGGCCATACTTTTCATATTTATTCTTCGCACAGGTCTCTTCCCTATTACATGGAAAGTGCCAAAAACTTTGTTTCTAAAACCTCAAAAACCCGCAAGGCTTGTTTCGTTATATCGCCCTACTCAATTAACCAGCAGGTTCAGTAAAATATTCGAACGAATTCTAGTAAACCGCCTTCACATTTACTGTACCAACCACCGCCTTTTACCGCTTTATCAAGCCAGTTTTCGCCCTCAGTTCAGCATAAATGACCAGTTACTTCGACTCGTCAATCATATCTCCAATCAATTCCACTCCACAAAACCTTCTTGTCTTGTACTCTTTGACCTTGAAAAAGCTTTTGACACTGTCTGGCATGGCAGCTTGGTTTACGAACTGAATAATTATCATCTACCTCTTACCTACATCCGTCTAATATTAAACTTTATCACCGGACGCATAGCTTATATCTCTATTAATAATGCATTATACCACCCAATTTTCCTACATTCCGGCGTCTTGCAAGGATCTGCATTGTCTCCGCTACTTTATCTTCTTTATGTGGCAGATCTCCCACCTTTCCCACGTAGCATCAGTATTTTTCAATATGCGGATGACACAGCATTTCTGGCACTTGGTAAAACTATTCAACAAATAAACAGAAATCTTCAGGAAGCTGTAGATCTGTTCTCGTCTTGGCGTCTCAAATGGCGGCTTAAGATTAACGCCGACAAAACCAAAGCAGTTGTTTTTATTCCTCCTGGCAAATGTACTCGAGTTCATCGCAACCTAGCCCTGCTGAATATACAAGTTCTAGGCACACGGATTAATCCTTCTAACACAGCAAAATATCTTTGGCTTCTGTTGGATAAACACCTCACATGGAGAGCTCATTAACAATCTATTCTGACTAAAGCATATAATAGGCTTAATTTACTCCGTCGCTTGACTGGCACAACCTGGGGCCTCAAACCTCATGCAGTTCTTACAACCAGTCTCGGGAAGTAATGTAACGCAAGTAACGCGTTACTTGTAACGCGTTACTTATTAAGTAACGTTTCCTAGTAACGCGTTACATTTTTTCCAAAGTAATTGTAACGGTAACGCGTTACAAATTTTTAAGTAACGTACCTAGTTTGCGTTACTTTTTCGCGTTACATTTCGGATGAGTAACTACAATATATATATTTTTTTTCGGAAACAAATGTTTCTTTCCTGTAAGTGAATTTCTCAGAATGGAACAATGGAGCATGAACGATGTCAGTGACCGACAATTCCTGCACTGTTCGCCTTATGACCTCTAGCAATGAAATTAGCATGTAAAACCTGTTATCACTTTTCATCTTAATGCAAGGCGGAACGGGAAATCTCGATGTGCATTTTCCCGTTTCGCCTTACGAACTTTACGTTGGTAGGCTTGCAAATACATTCGGAGATACAATTTGATTTGTTTATTTACATAACAAAATATAGTGCCACTTGCTGCTTTTGGAAGATGAGGACAACCTCAGGGAAATCACGTGTACTGCTTGC
Organism: Thermobia domestica; assembly: GCF_964235325.1. Classification (NCBI taxonomy): domain Eukaryota; kingdom Metazoa; phylum Arthropoda; class Insecta; order Zygentoma; family Lepismatidae; genus Thermobia; species Thermobia domestica. The sequence continues at coordinate 46,391,349 of NC_137466.1, read as the reverse complement.
AAGCACCTGGAAGATTTTGTCTTAGATTTTGACAGCTCCAAATCAATACATTCAGTGAGCGAACTACGAGTGCAATGGTACTGGTAGTCTATTTTACTTTGAATGGTGTTTTTATAAAGATGGAGAACGAAAATATTTTATCGTTCGAACATTTGAAATAATACTTTTTCTTAAAAGCTGAAGATGATGGTGAACAGCAGTGGCGTATTTAGGGGTGAGGCATCCGGGCTTAAACCCCTCCCCCCGAAATCTTACTTACTATAGTAAAGTATATAAAATATCTTGCAGAATTTTCACATTTTCAGGCAAAGCCCCATCGAAACAAAATCGTAAGTACGCCACTGCTGAACAGAATTTAAAAGTAAAGTGGTGCCCCGGCGGGAAATATTTATCAGCAATTAGGGTGCCATAATGAATGACATTCAGTAAGGGTTTAATATGAATAAATGGTGTTCTGATGAGCAGGCATACTTTATTGATGTAATGTTGATGGTATGTAATATTAGGGTTCTTTTAGATCAGTTTGCATATCCTGAAGTCCCATTGATTATAGAGTTTGGAACAACTAGCTTTAAAAAGCATGTATCGATTTTAGAGTTATTGGCAATTTTGATTCACCCCCAGTTCATGTGTTCTCATTTCGTCAGTTGTAGTGTAATGTTTCTCTATATTCTGTATTTTTAATTTTACATAGCAACATTGTTATTATTATATAATTAGTTTAGCAGAATAATAATAAGCAACCATTTTTTCTAACGCATAGGGATGGGCACGAGTCAAGCTAAAACTCGACTCTAATCCAAGTCGAGTTTCGAGTTGAGTCAAAAGTAATATTCTCGAGTCGAGTTCCGAACCAATTCACTGTTTTTGGTGTCGAGTTTCGAGTCGAATCGAGTTTGATAAGTGGCTCGCTCGTTATAACTCGTTTTGAAATCATGGGCTGATTACACTGGTAAGCGAAAGCCATGAGAAATGTAAGCTAAGCAGTAATATGGAGCTTTTAGTGTTGCTCACGAGAGGGGACACTGCTCGCATCTTGTCTCGTCTCGATAGCGAGACTACAAGAGATTTTTTATAACAAGCTTAGCTCGCCTTGGCTTAACTAAGCCGATGGCTCGAACCGGCTCGCTTGGGGCGAATCAGCGGCTCGATCTGGCTTGGTTGGGATAAGCCATCTGCTCGGTTCGACTCAACTGAGCGAAGGTCTCTAGCCGACTCGGTTGGGTGAGTTGTTGGCTCAGCTCACTTCTCCGTGTTTGAGTTGATAGTGAATGAGCTGTGAGCCGATCTGCTCGAGTCGTTGACAATTCTAAACCCGGACCGAGCAGTTTTGAAGATATTTGGCCAGTGCCCTAAAACTTTTAACAACGTTTGGCTCCAGTCCGAATACTCAACCTAGACCCTCAACCCAAATTCAGAGGCTCGTGAACAATGTCCTTTACTCCTAGACTTCACGACTACCGAGGTTGGCAATCAACTAGTTTTTTAGTATTCATATATAAACCGCCTATCTTTCATGTTTATACACAGTGTTATAATAATAATAATAATAATAATAATAATAATAATAATAATAATAATAATAATAATAATAAGAAGAAGAAGAAGAAGAGCGGTAGTAATAGCAGTACGGAAAACTGAAGTAATAAGATTTTTTCCACATATCCAAAGTTTCGGACCTAAAAGTAACAGTTACTTTTTTGAGGCAAGTAACGCGTTACTAACGCGTTACATTTTAAGAGAAAGTAAAGTAACTCGTAACGCGTTACATTTTTAGAAGTAACTTACCCAACACTGCTTACAACCTATAAAGTATTTCTACGACAGGTACTGACATACGGTTACACAGCCTGAATAAATGCTGCCCCTTTCTTCTATAAAAAGCTCCAAATTATTGAACGTCATGTCTTCCGAATCGCCTATCGTATATATGTTTGCCCAATCCCACTGCCGACCTCTATAGCCGCATTACGTTTCTTACTCTTCTTGCACACATAGAATCGCTTCGACTGGAATTTATCACTGACTACAAATCATCCGCTACTTATGGATACCGTTCACACTGCAGTAGACTTCGTTACTCTCCCACCTTTACGCCCCACCCCTCTTTCTTTGCTCTTTACCCTGTATTGTTTGACAGTTCCTCCTAATCATCCCGATATTCCTCTTCTAGATGCCTTTCAAATTCATTTTCATTCACCTTTCATCTTTTCATGATATCAAGCACAGTAATCCTAGTGTACTAACAGGGCTTCCTCTGTCTCACATCAATGCCCCGCGTTGCCCCGGGGCGAGAAGATAACCTCACTCGTCTCTTTAACACTATCTCTGTGTTGTGATGTGCAAGCACTTCATGCTTTCATACCTCATATTCATCACTACCCAACCATATGCTAATGATCTAAAGATCATAAAATCCTAAATATGTTAAAATCAATGAGAACTAAATAAATAAATAAATAAATAAATAATGAAGACTTATCCCAACCATAGTAATAAACCTTCCAAAATTTTCTATAATACCTGTTCCCAAGTCGAGGGCATAACCCTTGGGTGGGTTAGCTTGCGCTAGCAAAAAAAAAAGCGTTTTTATACCTTTTGTAGCATTTTAATAGATAGAAGATTAGCTGAACCTGCACTGTCTACACAGCGCACCATGAATCTCCCTCCTATTATGCATGTCTTCTTCCTCACACAAGTAAAGGATAGAAGACTCACAAAGGAAATGAACTGCTGTGTATAGATGCTGGAGTGAGTTTGTACCAAATTTGTAGAAGTAACACAATATCAAGTGGATTTTTTTTCCTAATAAATCCATATCCATCCGAATACGCCTCATTGTGTCTCTTGAGGCCTTTGAAGTTGCCAACATGCAATAGGTTTCACCATTCAGATTTAAGCAATGTGCTTGCAATGCCCGTCAACCTGCCATACTTAACTTCTTTGCTGGTTGCCTAACACCGTAGTTCCGGCCTGCAGCAATGTTAATCAAATGGGCTCAAAACGGCCCCTAAAATGGTAAATACAAAAATAACGACACGGCTTTTAAAAATTTAAATGAGAACTGGACAACCTACACAAAATTTGGAATCCACCAATTAGAACTGTACTTTTTAAGCACTTGTGGCTTTCGAGATCTTGCTGTCGAAAGGATTAGAGACAAACTTATAAAACTAGCATTTTAATATATAGACTAGCTGAACCTATGCTCTCTATACAACGCATTATTCATATATGAGAATGAATCTTCTTGTCATTCCGCACAACATCTGTACATATCCCTTTATAGATACAAGTGAAAGACGTCTTGATAAAAATCTGTAAGCGGTACCATAAAGGAGAGATTTTTTCAATACCCTACTTCCTGCTAGTTTCTAATTCATGTATGATCAGTGTTTCCTTTCTTCTTGCATGCAGTATGTAATAAGCAAATACATTACATACAGAATTAAATATGTCAGTGAAATATGGTGTTTTTTAGGCAAAACAGTCCAAACTATAAAGATTTATCTTAGAGTGGAGAAATAGTTATCCCTCGTTTATCATTATCATTTGGCCATGAAACAAACGCCTGAGAGATATACAACTCTGTATACAACAGTGTTTTGTTGGGATGTATAACTCATAGGATATGATGCTTTACCTTTTGTAAGTTTCAACACTTCCAGTATAACCCTAAAAATGTAATAAAAAAGAATTGATGGCCATGCTTTTTTTTTTTTTTTTTTACATATTCAATTAGAATTGGACTATCTTCACAAACTTTGGAATCGATCAGTGAAAACGCACGTTTGTAGCACTTGTAGCTTTCGAGATCAGATTGTCGAAAGATTGGAGACAAACGTATAAACTTTTCTTTGGAGACAAACATATAAACCTAGCATTTTAATATATAAATAATAATAAGAAGAAATATTAATGATAAGATGTTGTGTCTGCCATACGAGTTCCCCATAGAAATAAGTCACCTAGAACCACCAAATGTTGCACACAGATCTTCACTAGGTCTAATCGCGTACGAAGCAGTTTTTCTTTCGATTTTTATCCGAGGAGGGATCAAAATTTATTCTGATTCTTTTAACAAACTAGAGAGATTGTCTCGGGATTAATTCGTTAATAGAGTCAATCCGTTAACATTTTAACTAGTAACGGTGACTTTAGCGGTAGCTAACCATTTCACTTTTCTGTTATTTGAGACAAAGATTGTACAAGTTACGCACCTTGCTGTTAGATGGCAGCAACATATTCTCCAGCGGTTGACATCTACAGGACGAAATGGAAACTTGTAATGCTGACCCTTTTTATTATATACCAGAGATTATTTATTTCACTTATTGACAGGGGTAAGGAGTAACGCCGAAGACGTTGCTCTTAGTGATTGTATTTCATTTATACTTTCAGATATTTTGTATAAACTTATCCTCCCGATGAAACAAAGGGTATTTCAGCTAGTAATATAAACTTTTATATACAAACAGTAAAATAAATCTAGTATTTGAATAAATACGAGCACTTATTTGCTTAGCTGTATACTTAATCGTATTTTTGGAACAAATTTTGATAGAAGACGGGCTTATTTCATTTAATGTAATCAACTCGATAGCATGTTCACGATTAATGATTACTTCCCCGGCGGCTATCCATATACCATTCATTCATAAATGTACGTATCGCATAAACGGTAGGCGCAACCTTCAAAACATTTAGAAGCTACATGTTGCATAAATATGTAGGCGTAAATCCTCATTATAAATGCAAGCTTATACATTGTTAATTGAGCGTTTTGTGTGATTTTCTTCACTGCCTTCAGCAGAGTTTCATTTTCCAATATATTTTTTTAAGTATTTAATGATATAACTGATTACACGGGCTTTGGCAAACAATTTTGCTTTAGATCTTCTACATTTACTATTTCTGTATTGTTATACTTTGAAATCATTTCTTCAAAACTGAGGCAAGGTTCTTCCTTCTTCAGTATTCAATTTCGCCTTCTTTAAACCTTCTTTGATTTTTCGTGGACTCCTGTTCGTAGTTTGTAAGTCAGTGCGTAGCAGTGTGTAGACGTGCTACGCAGTGCGTAGCGTAGTGTAGCGTGTGTGATACTACATGGTCGTTGGGGAATATCTTATTCTTCTATATCTTCTTAAGCTACGTTTTTTCCTATGTAGCATCCAGTCTCAAGAGCTTATCATTCACTGCTATAGGGTCAAACTGTTCTAAATTTCTTCTTAAATTAAAAAAGTATTATTAAGTAATTTCAAACTGGAAATAAATATATGATGTTTATACAACCAGAGGAATAACAGAGAAACACGTTTAGCAATAGAGGACAGAGTAGGAGGAAGAACGTAGAAAGCCACTTTATTGGGATATACGTATAATCATGAATCGATGAGTATATGCCTGTAAATCCATTGACTACCCCCTATCGATGTTCTTATCTAGGGTGTAAGGTAGAAGAATATAAGAAATAATCTATTGGGATATATGTATAGTCATGAATCCATGAATAGTATGATTAATATGCTAGTAAGGTATTGGTGTTTTGTCTGTCTGTGTCTGTCACTACTTGCTTCTCAATGTCAGTTTTCCTATTTTCATTTTTCTCCTCTCCGTGTGATTTACCAAGAAGAGAAGGAGCATACTGTGACGTCATAGCCCGTTCAGTTGTAAGTGATTGCTCCAATATTATGTTAGAACAGTGTGCGAAATATCCTCTGGAACAATGCTTAAATATTCAAATCTGCTGTGGATCCTCTTAACCCGTTCATTTTGGCTTCTTATGTGTCCGTTAAGACATTTCTCCTGATTGTTCCCAAGCCTACTGCTAGGCCTATCATTTATCATTTATTTAGTAAGTTGTAAGTTATTGTTATACATCAAACATGTAAATGGTTTTGAAGGCTGATTGAATGATATAAACTATCTCGAATTTAAATTATTAATACAGTAAACCATTGATTTAATGTACTTCGAATCAACGTATCTCGAACAAAATTTAACCATATGGCCACCATCATCGCATATGTAAAGAGATTAAGATTTAGAAGTGTTAGTTTGATATGCATATTTCAGACAGCCTTGGACTTAGAAAGAGCATTCAACGGAAATCCTTCTAAAGGAATCTTTTTCTTTTCTTAATATATTAGGCCTACTTCAGTAAATACTTTAAATTATACAGCACAATTTTTAATATATTATTTTAAATATTATTCATAATACAATTCGGGGACACACTTTTGTCCCAATTAATCCGTTAAGCTGAGGACTGTATTTGCAACACCTGAAGGTGCTGACTGAATGCACCACTTTTGTATTTTCTCAATGAAAGCGTACTCATAAAATCTTTATTTTCTTTTCTATATTTAAACTCTTGTCTGCAGAATATCTAGATAAACTAAAATATTAAAGCATGTGTCAATGTTTATATAGTGATTAATACAACAAAATTAATTTTCCTCCGAGCGGAAATTTTGACATTATCTTTCTTGTCCCATGTACAAATTGCAAGTTATCATTTGACACTTTCAATTGCACCTAAAGTTACTTATTGATAACAGTTTCCAAGTAATGAAACTAGCAGCGTGAAGTTGCATGTGTTGTAAACAAAATATGTTCAAGGTTAAAAAATCAATATATTTCAACATAGTTTACTCTCTATGTCACTCGTAGATTCTGATGTAATATACGGAGGAAGTCAGGAATACCACAGAACAAGTAATAGACAAAGAGATACAACAATATTTGACATGCAAAATGTCAGTGTGTGGTTAGTTGATAGGAATTAGTTTTCTTTCTGCATAAATTCATTCAGAAAATATTATATATATGTATGTATGTGGGTGGGTGTTACAATTGCAGAAGTGAAGCAGGTCCTTGCCCACTTTCTGCATCGTCAAAATTTTCTCAAAGAAACGATCCGAACGGCATGCAGCAAGTTGAAGACTTTTGGTCCCATTGTAGGATCCCTGTCAAACACCGTCAAGTTTCGATAAAGAAACTTGAGCATCTTCTCTTCCAGTGGAAAAGACTTAAGAAAAATAAGGATCGTCGGACCCCATTCATGAAGCCAATGAAGCCACATTTTCACTACTGAATGAGGAACTTTTCGACATCTCACATTCAAATGCCACAGATCTGATGGATAATTACACTGAGAAAAAAATTGTAGGTGCCGTACTTAAAAAGATAGGTTACATGCGTAATTCCTGTAGTTTTTGGATTTAACGTACAGCAGACGTATAACTGAAAGCGCATGTTTTATAATACTTTCTGTATAAGTGTTCCAACTATACGTACTTTCCGTATGAAACAATGTAGGCGGTCAGGATCTCACATACAAATGGACTTATATAACATATAGCTGAGGAAGGTAACATAAGTATATGCATATGATATACGGAAACTGTTAGATGTCAGACATCCTGCAACGGCATGATGTAACATCTAAGGGCAATGCCTATGTAGCATACGGATAACGTATGCTCCGTACTGATTTCTATAGTAAGCAAGAGGATACCGTGTATTTATACAATATACCGCTGTCCGGAGAACGGACTTTTCTCCGTGTAGGAAGACAAGATCTTCCTACAATTTCAGCGACAGAAGGGATGTCCTGGCTGTATTGACGGAGCCGACAGAGTGTTACTTCAAAAAGAGGAGAAAGTGACGAAAGAATTACTAGAGGGGAGAAAGCAATGATCCAAATTTGAAGCGGATACGTTATTCGAGAAACCAATGTCAGCGAACACCAGCAGCAAAGAAGAAGAGGAAGATCCAGGCTCCAGTAAACTAGTTGATGTTCGACTTGGAAAGCGAGAGCACAAAAGTGTTATATCATCTCAGCTAGCCGCAATGTTCGATAAAAACCGATTCAGTGACAGATGTGTCGTGATGATTCTCATCGAGGCTTTCTAGGCCTGTAAACAAGATTATCGGGAGCTGGCCATTAATATATCAACCATCCGCTGTCAGCGTCAACAATATAGGCAATTGGCTGTTACTCACATTAAAAAGTCATTCAAACCAAACACAATTTTAACAGTTCACTGGGAGGGAAGCTAATGAGTAATAATAGTGGAAGCAATAAGCTAGAAAAGGTGCCCATTTTGGTATCGACCATGGGAAAGACGAAATTGCTAGAAATTTCAAAGTTTTCCTTTATGTGTGGAAAGGCTAAGCTCACGCTGTGTACAGTAGTGTGAAAGAATGGGGGCTGGAAAATTTGATGCGTACCATGTGTTTTGATACTACCAGTTCCAACATTGGTCGTTCATCAGGAGCGTGTATCATTCTTGAACAGCTACTAGGCCATAGTCTACACTTCGGATGTCGACATCACATCCTGGAATATATATTGTCTTCTGTCATTGGAACATACTTGGGACCCATCTGCTTACCAGGCATTCTCATGTTCAAACGTTTCAAGCAACAATGGCCCTTCAGTGACTAGGGAAAGTGTGAGGATGTCATCTCAGACGAGTTTTCAGCAGAAATTCGTGATGTCCAGGATGAAGTAATTTCCTTCTGTGAACAGAACTGCAGAATCGTCAACCACGATATGATTATCTCGAACTGCTCTTTCTGATGTCAATCTTCTTGGGAAGTTCACCATCCCATCCATCAAACCAGATCAATTTCCGGACTTCTGGGCCAATGCATCAGGCTCGCTGGATGGACCAACAGTCTTAAGGTTTGAGTGTCCCATTCCCAATTTAAGCTGACACAGGCAGAGTTCCAGAGATTGCGAGATCTCAACATATTTCTTGCAAAGATTTATGTTGAGATCTGATTTCTGGCACCCCAGGCTCCTACCGCAGCTAGAAATGATCTCCAATTCCTCAAGGAACTTCATACTTATTCTCAACGTGAGATTGGTGAAGCAACATCACACAAAATGACACGACATTATGTAACTGTCAGAAGATTTGATTCTCCTTAGTCTCTTTGATCCAGAGTTAGACAGTAACACAAAACAAGCTATGGTGCAATCTTCAACAGAGATAGGAGAAAGTCTATCAATTTGATCAGAGGTGAATTTGGCAATCGTAGAAAGTAACACACACGTCAATTCTGTGGCAAAAAGAAGCAGAAATATATCTGATTTTGACATCCCAGATGATGTCCTCAGTGAAGACCCTTATGTATGAATGATAGGAATCAATTTAAGCTAAGGCAATTATTTGCTCAATAGTAACCACAATTGATCATGCAGAGCGGGGTGTCGCCCTAATACAAGAAGCGACTCAGTCAGAACGCTTTAAGACTGAAGAAAAAATTGCAGTATGCGATCCAAGTAATCGAACACACACGGGAAAAGTTCTCTGTTGCAAACAAATCAACTTTTCTTCAGGTTCAGTAATTGCAAACCTATATGAGGTTACTCAAAATCGGAATATGTTGTTCTGTAATTCAGTTGAGAATAGTCGAAACTGTTGCAGTTACATTGATTTACTCTGAATAACTGACCGTGTGAAACATATAGCATACTCGAACAATTAACATTAGGATTTTACATGGCAAAACTTCAACATTGTTGAGCCACCTCTAAATATTAAAATCCTTATATTTTGCACATATTGCTATATAAAAAAGAGTTGAGTTGACTTTAGTTTAGCGTCCTTTTCAGCAGCGAGGCTATATGAGACGTGGACCTACTGATTAACGTGGAATCCGAACCACATGAGCTCCCGCCGGGAATCGAACCCGGGTCTCCCACGCCAAAGGCGCGTACGCTAACCGCTTAGCCACGAGGAAGCTCGCTATATAAAAAAGAAACTTTTGAGAGGATCAGAGAGTAAATTGCTTTATTTTGAAATTTTACAATATGTATAAGGAATGCCCTTATATATATATATATATATATATATATATATATATATATATATATATATATATATATATATATATATATATATATATATATATTATATGAAACCGGAGTATTCGCGAACACTAGGGTAATGTCGAACACCCAAGTTTACGCCCAAAGAAGCTTGTTAGAAAACAGACGATTTTCGATTTTGCTGCACGCTAGAGGAGAGACCTGGAAAAGTGTAACATAAATTTTGTGGCAGTCAGTTGACTGGATTATCAGGAAGAAGACGTTTGGTGTTTTTGTCGATTCACTTATAACGTTGATTCAACAATGTGGGCAAAGTATGCTGCCTCCTATCTTATCTATATTGTTACAGATAAGACTATATATTCCTCTATATTTGAGCATTAGTTCTTTGTAATTTTACAAGCCTATATGCGGTCAATAATTAGTTTCAACTATAACAATAAAATGGCGTCTCATGGGAAAATGCCAGACAAAGTTTGCTATTATCCGGGCGGTTCGAGATTGCCCCATAGTGTGAAATAAATTACCAAAATTTTTAAATAGTTTTTTCTTCATTAGAAAGTAAGTAATAAGTTAATGAAATTGGTTTGGGAAATAGATCATGTCTTGGAATAAGCATCATTAGCTTTATTAATTAGAATAGTTTGCTATTATTTGCTATATTTATGTCTGTAATTATAATTCTTATTAAAAATTCAAATATTAAATTACGGTATATTTTTCATGTATTTTAATGCATTTCGCTTCTTTCGTTAAAGAAAGTTTAAAGTAAACAGTAAGTTCGGGATTACCCCGACCACTGGGGCAATCCCGGACATAAGTACATTTTTAAAACATCTAATTTATTGAAAAATGTTACTTTTCACTTCACTTTAGTAAACAGAGAAAACTCCAAGCTTTCTATGCACAAGAAATCTTAATTTTATCTCCAAAAGCAAGAGTTATTTATAATCAAAACTTAATTTTTCCTGAATACCCTGGTCTCCCCTATATATATTCTGTATATAACCAAACTTTAAGGTAATTTTGCTAGTGACTCCAGAGATAAATATGTTTGATAATAATGCTATAGAATTTAGTATCCTAAATTAGTATAAAAAGCACAATTAGAAATTTATGGAAGCGTGAGCTTTTTTTCCTCTCCAATGGCATTATCGTTAGTTTATGATTCTTATATTGAATTACGTTTGATGTATTTAACTTGTTCAAACTTGAATCAAGTTAACATGAAAGCTGAAATGAAATATTTTAGTTTCATGGCAAACGATTAAGTCCTGTAGGCTAAGGAAGACGATGATTAAAGCAACTGAATGATGATGGAAGAATTGGTAGAATGGGAAAGTGGGAGGAAACGGAGTACTTGAGAAAACCCACGGACATTATGTCCACCACGAACTGACTTGGCCGGGGAGCCAACCAGGGACCCCACGCACCAAAAGTAAGCGCTTTACTACTGAGCTACAGTCCCTCGCTACTGAAAAGGACGCTAGACTCAAAACCAAATCAAATCAGGCCCGTAGCCAGCCCAAAAATGTAGGGGGGGCTCGGTGGATGTTAGGGAGGGCGATCCAACCATATTATAGTTCATCACCATATTATAGGTCATTTGCAAGCCTACCGTGAAAATTTTGGGGGAGACAGTAAAAATTTAGAAGTGGCCCGGCCCCCGTGCCCCCCGTGGATACGGACCTGAATCAAATCAAATATGATAAAAACTGAATTCGAAGTAATTGTTAATAACTATATCAAAAAATAATTTTAAACGGTTCAACTGTTTTCCTTTGGCATGATTACAAGATTCTTGTCATTTTTATATAATGGACGTATTGTGTCAATAACATAACATTGCGGTTTAAGAACCGTTTTAAGTACAGAAAACCTTAACAGGGGCATCGGTCCTACCCATCCCAACCGTGTGTGCTTCCATAAAATTCAGTTATGTTGTAGGTACAGTCAGCGACTGTAAAAAGTGGAGGTTGGATACATAAGAAATGATAGCTTTTTCCAGTAGCAGAATAGTTTCACTGTATGCCTGATAGTTGGACAACCAACATGACAGCAAATACATGCCCGAAAACATAACATGCCAGGATATTCCTCCATTTGGAGGAAAAAGTATTACTATCTGAGAGCATCACTTAGAGAAACAATCACGAGATAAATCTGCAAAAATTCCATTCACTTTAAGATCAAAGAGATAGGAATTAATGCAAAGGAAACGAAAAGAATAATACGCATCATGTAGAGACCGAAAAAGTATGTAAAGCTAAACAAAATGAGAAAAGAAGAAAAGAGGGAAAGGAAAGAGCAAAAGACATGGGAATAAATTAAATTTTAACACTTAAGGATAAACAGTCTCCGTCTTTCCCCCTGCCCCCTGTATTGTCTTGGTTTTTCTCCCTTCATAGCATAAATCTCTTTCAGTATCAAACGCGAACATCAGTTATAGTTTTTAATTCCTTGAAAAAAAAATGTAACTCAGTCTAGGCTCAGACTCGAACACAGAATCCTTAGAACGACAGTCACACACGATACCCACTTATCTACACAGGCTCTATCAACTGCGTTTATAAATAACCCATTACACGCGCTGTTATCAAACGTGTTAAATCAGCCATTGTCGGTGAGTTACTCCAGTTACACATGAAGTTTGAATTTTATTTACGGCCTTTAGCCATCTACGGCAACAGGCCCCATGTTTTCATTAAAAGCATTTGTTCTGTAGATTAAAATCAAGAATATATCAATCTATTATAAATTAATTTCTTGGGTGCACCAACACACACACACACACACATTTTATATATATATATATATATATATATATATATATATATATATATATATATATATATATATATATATAATGTTATTGATTAAGGATTTAATGAGTTATTTCGTAAATTTACGAAACGGGTCTTGAAGGAGGTCGTCGCAACAGTAATGACACCTCGTAGCATTGTTACGTAACACACGCAATATAAATAAAGCTTCAAAACCGGAAGTTGCAAGTTCTGCTGTGGCTAAGTCGCAAGGATGTCTGCTTCTTGCGTGGAGCAACGCGGGTTCAAATCTTGGCTGGTGCACTTTCAATTTTCTTTCTCTCAAAATACATTCATGTATGTTTTGTATTTGTCACTAATATTTGCTTTATTGCATTTTTTGTAAATTAACTTAAATTTTTGGAGGTTAAGTAAAGTCAGGAAGGTTAAGATAAATATATGACTGCTTTATACGTGTGTGCACTCCAGAGATGGAGTGAGTCAGTGAGTCAATTTGTCAAGATTTGTAAGTGGGTCGTGGGTCAATAGGATGTGACTCACTGTGACTCACTCTAAGCCAAAAACCCATTCTGACCCACGCTGACCCACTGATCCACTCTGACTCACCAACCCATTCTGCTCAGTGCATTGAAGACAGCTTCTTCTGAGCACTGGTGAATTTCTCTACCTTTTACTTTCAAGGCCTCCCTTTTTGTTGTTTTTTCATTTGTTTCTATTTAAGAAAGAACTTCAGGCACTCTTGCAGAACTCCAGGCAATTGACCATATTTGGATTTGTAATAATAGCAATAGGACTTGACTTTTCAAACACATCCTGTGAGCTTTTAGAAGAGCTAACTACTGGAAAAAATTGTGGATCACCTGTAATGTATGAATTATTATATAAAAAAAATGAATATAACTATGTGTGTGTGATCGTCATGATCATATTGCAAAGTCAACTGAAATGACATTTGGCATATACATAGTTTGGCTCTGATCTCAATATCATTTTTTAAAACTCTTTTATTGGGGGGGGGGGCATTTTCTATATATAGGGTTGATTTCTAAAAATAATCGAAAACGATCGATATTAGTTCAGAAACAAATTGGAAAGCAATTATTGAGAAATAAAAACTACAGTTTTACGCATTTTACATCTACTGGTTTTTATTATAACAACTCCTGAAACTTGTGTTTATATATGGAGCGTTCACAGCATAAGGGTATCACGTGATAAAGTTGTGAGGAAAATGGACATAAAATTTGTACTGTAAGCTTAATTACGTGAGAATTTTAAATTTGTACGGGATGCTTAATTATATGGCCAATTTTAGACTTCTCTTTACTTTGGTCTACTTTACCTTGATTTGAGACTTTCAATTTTCATCCTATTTTCCACTGAAAATGTCTGTAAGTCAAAGAAATAATTATATATGATTATTAAATTTAAATTCATCGCAATTTGGCCCATGACAAACACTTTATCATTGTATATCGTAAAGATCAAATCCACCGGTATTGTAACAGAGCGGTGCTTGAGCGTTGAACCGTAGAAATTCAAACTCCGATAATTGATAATTTCACAACCTTGTTTTATTACAATTGTAAATTTTATTCTGTTTTGAAGAGAGTGTGGATCATGGGTCAGAGTTTATGACGATGGGTTTTGGTGGGTCGGAGTTGGTCACAAAGGTTCAGAGTGGGTCATAGTGGGTGGTGGGTCGCAGTGGGTCACATACTGTTGAACCACTGACCCACTCCAACTGTGATTAACGCTTCGACATTTGAGGCTAACACGTTCTGCCAGGGGACCTTTTTTTCTTTCAAAATGTATTTTATATGCTCATATTTATTATTATTAATTACTTTCTTGCATTTTTTCCTACATTAGCCTATCTTAGATTAGTGACCGCTGTTTAGGATAGATTATATAAAGTCAAATATGGTTATGTATGTTTACACTTTCGTTTCTTTCTTTCAAAATACATTCCTATCTGTTCACGTAGTCCAAAAATAGGCATACACTTTTGTATTGATCAACTATAACATTCTAGTTTATGAGTTTATTTGCTTCGGCTCTTCTGAGCTTAAGATGTAAGTAAAAACATATTAAAAACAAATAATAAACTAAGTCTACCTGATGGATAGAAATAAGAAATTTTATAAAATGGAATGAGCTGATCAGTACGGTACTGTATACTTATTTTTGGGCCACCTTGTATATTACTAATAATTTATTTCTTGCATTTATTAATAACAAGCTGAAATACCCACTTTTCGCATGGGTCAGATAAAATATCCATGTAAACAAACTGAACAACGAAACGAGAAGATATCGGTCATTTTCTACTACTTTTACATATCTCGGTAAATGCCCCCTGAGACCCCCTGGTTCGAAATTTAAAAGAACGCCTGTCGCCCGCAGGCGATTGGGCTGTATTTGGAAGTCAGCGCCTCTGGAAGAATCACCTTTCATCTCAGCTACCGTGAAAACTAAGGATTTACACTAATATTGACCAAGGGCTCCTCCGTGGCTAAGCGGTTAGCGTAAGCGCCTTTGGCGTAGGAGGCCCGGGTTCAATTCCCAGCGGGAGCTCATGTGATTCGAATTCCACGTTAACAAGTAGGTCCACGTCTCATATAGCCTCTCTGCTGAAAAGGGACGTTAAAATCAAAATCAACTCAACTAATATTGGCCATTTTGAAATACTTTTATATATTTCGGTACCCCATCCCCGGGTGACACGGACCCGCATACAACGGTAGCCAAAGTCATTGCTAATGGAAGTGTCACCATTGATCTCAGCGACCGCGATAACTATGAATTCAACACAAATATCGGTCATTTTCTAATATTTTTACATGTCCCGGTAAACGCTCCCTTCTCCTGAGAAACTGGTTCGAATTAAGAAAATAAAACGCTTTGTCCTGGTCTGGAGCCTGAATAAAAGTATCCGTGACCAAAATTTAGTAACTTTCCTTCAACTCGTCTGATTCCCAGGCCGCACACAGACAAACACACAAACAAACTCGTATTTCATACACACAACTGACACAACAACCCAGAGCATTTTTTTTTTACACAGCACAGCGTTCTTTGCCATAGAACGTTACTATGTTGCTTCCACCCAGTTAAGCCTTCAACTAAGTGCCTGAGGCGTTAGTCTTTTATACGTAAACACGTCTGTTGTATTTTCCTCTTCTATCTATCGAAGTAATGGGTCAGCTATTTTGTTTATGTATTGACCTTGAAGAACCAACAAATGGATTTTCATGAAGTCACAAGTCGCTTTGGTCCGTGAAGTTGATATACAGTAGAAATGACCTATGCATTACTCACCCGTTGTGAAATAGAAATATTATGTTGATTTTATTTGAACACCCACAAATCTGTTATAGCAAGAGGCCTTTCCACAACTACTTCCAATCTGGATTAAATTTCACGGCTAACTTTTTGAATTATACACAAGAGTATTATTGATATGTTAACGAACTAACTAACTAACTCTATGGCCTATGGAACCCGGAGGTTCAGTGCCGCGTTCACAAAAGCTCTCCACTGACTTCTATCCTTAGCTAATTGCATCCAGTTTCTACTTTGTACTTCTATCTCTGCGAGATCCATCTTAATATTATCCTCCCATCCACGCCTAGGTCTTCCTAATGGTCGTTTTCCTATGGGTCTACCAGTCAAGACTTTGAAAGCGTTTCTACTTTCTTCCATTCTAGCTACATGACCTGCCCACCTAAGCCTCCTAGACTTGACGACCCTAACAATGTTGGGTAAACCTTATAAACTATGTAGTTCCTCGTTATGAAGCTTCCGCCATTCCCCATTCTCGTTCCTCTTGGGTCCGAATATTCTTCTCAGGATCCTGTTCTCAAATACTTTCAGTCTATGTTCTTCCCTCAGAGTAAGCGACCATGTTTCGCAACCATACAGAACAACAGGCATGATTATCGTTTTATATATTTTAAGCTTCAAATTCCTGGACAGAATTCGCGACGACAAGAGATTTTGAACCGAGTAGTAACACGAATTCCCTGCTTTTAGTCGACATTTAATTTCTTCGTGAATATGATTTTCGTCTGTTAATATTGATCCTAAATATTTGAAAGTATCCACTTTATCAAAAGCATTATATAATATTTTAACGCCTCCACAATTTGCCGTATTACGGTCCCGACGCACTTCCATGTATTTAGTTTTCTCTGCATTTACATCTAAACCCATGTCCCTGCAAGCGTTTAATAAGATCTCTGCATTTATTTCTACTGTTCTCCTATCATCCCCTATTAAATTTACATATTAACATATTTACATATTTGGTCTAGGAATTAATTCGTGCGGTTGGTACGCACACATTGAAGCTGTAGTACAAACACAAAATACATAAATACCTTAAGAAAAATATTGTCCATCGCTAGCCACCACTTTCGCCCATCTGTCAGGCAATGTACGGATTCCGTGGCGAAAGAAGTCCTCATCCTTGGAAGCGATCCAGTCAGAGACCCATGTTTCGATATCTTCTGAAGAAGTAAACCGCTGTCCAATCAAATCGTTGTTCATGCAATCGAACAAGTAGTAGTCCGAAGGAGCAACGTCTGGTGAATACGGCGGGTGGGGTAAAACTTCCCATCCGACATTTTCTAAATAGGTTTTGACCGGTTTTGCGACATGTGGGCGAGCGTTATCATGTTGAACAATAAGTTTATCATGTCTGTTCTCCCATTCTGGTCGTGTTCTGGCCAGAGCTTGCTTCAAACGCATTAATTGTCGTCGATAACGTTCTCCATTCATAGTTTCACCCGGTTGCAGCAGCTCATAGTACACCACACCTTTCATATCCCACCATATGCACAGCATAACCTTTGCACAGTGAATATCTCGTTTTGGTTGTGATGGACCTGGTTCACCTGGTTTCACCCAGGCCTTTTTTCGTTTAGGGTTCTCGTAATGGATCCACTTCTCATCACCCGTAATAATTCGATGCAGAAACCCCTTTCTGCTCTGTCGTTGAAGCAGCAATTCGCAAATGGTTTTTCGTCTTTCAACGTCTCTGTCTTTCAATTCATGTGGAACCCAATGTGACATCTTTTGAATCATTCCCATGGCTTTCAAGCGTTTGGAGACTGTTGTTTGATCAACGCCTAATGCTGCTGCAAGTTGTTCCTGGGTTTGACCCCAATCCTGCTCGAGCAATGCTGTCAATTCATCGTCTTGAAATTTTTTTGGCTGTCCAGCTCGCTCTTGGTCTGCCAAGCCGAAATCACCACTTCTAAACCGTGCAAACCACTTCTGACACGTTCGCTCAGCTAGAGCATGGTCACCATACACTTCCACCAAAATACGATGACTTTCAGTCGCACTTTTCTGCATGTTAAAGTAATGCAGCAGGACACCCCGCAAAAACACTTTATCAGGCACAAATTGCGCCATGTTCACTTAACTACAAACTGGTGTTGTTGACGCTTTAATCCACTGCCCTATACTACGAACGATACGCGATGACAGGGGTTTGCAACACATGTGTGGATACACGGAACTGTGGGACGCTTCGTTCGTTGCGCCATCTCTTGTCCACCCGCACGAATTAATTCCTAGACCAAATAATAACATAATAATCATTGATATGTTAGTGTTAATAATATTTATGGAACTAGTCAGGTTTTAAACTTCCAAACTATGCCGTGCATAAAAGTCGGAAGTCTTGTAGAGTGGTTTCATCCGTGTATGTGACAGATACCAGAGCAAAGAAAGTAAGTGATATCGGAAAGTGATTTTCTGCCATTGATTCTGCATCCAAAGAATAGGTTCCATCTCATCCGTTAACTCCATATTCAAGCCGGAAGTGGTTCAAATTAGCCAGTGTTGCCACTAGACTAGACAGAACTCTTTAGGATGAGACGCGAGACGAGACAGTCTACTTGTCTCGTCTCGTTTTCGAGATGGGACATGAGACGAGACGAGACGTCTCATGAAATGTCTCGTCTCGTCTCGTGTCTCGAAATTGCAAACACAGTTTTTGAATTTAAAACACACACAGTAAACGTAACATTTTCGATGTTAATCGGATGACACATTAAGATGTTAGAACATTGAACCGTTGCGTTTGCTCTGCGTTTTTTTTTCTTTTTTTAAAATAAAGTTAAGTGTAATAGCCTTGTTAGCTTGTTTTTATTAAATTATTTCTTCATGTTTAATTTTTCGGCTGTTTCTGGTATATACTACTTAATTTCCTACAGTAATTTGAGTCCGGCATTTATAACTGAAATTTAATTTTGGTTCCATTGCATTTTATTGTCAATAGTAAAGATGCCTTACAACACATTTAATTTTGACTGAGGAAATGAAATTTCTTCCCGTTTTTGTGAATTTAAACCCCTGCCCTAGATGACTTTTGTATGTGTCCTTAACCTTACAATTTACAACGCATGTCCTGCACAGTAAAAAAAATAGCTGTGTTGATTCAACACCATGGGCGGAGCTCTGCCGTGTCGTGACAAAACGCTGTAACTTTGGCGAAGAAGTTTTGCGAAAATGAGCCTTAAAGTTTTCATCCGAAAATGTGATCTGTATCGTGTAGAAATAGTGTATTTTGACTTTGGAAACACGTGGTTACATGTAATGTTACGTAAATGCATGTTGTGTGATTAAATTTGGTGAAAATTGATTGGTTCACCATTATTGCCTAGTTACACTGGTTCTACACGATACAGATAACATTTTCGGATGAAAACTTTAAGGCTCATTTTCGCAAAACTTCTTCGCCAAAGTTACAGCGTTTTGTCACGACACGGCAGAGCTATGGGGGGCATTGTCCCCCAATTTTTTGACAAAAAATGAGTTATTCATATTAATTCCACACTCTAGGAAGTATTCCATAGGTCCGAGACCGAGCAAAAGGTCTGCCTCCCAGCAGACAATTCCTAACTCCGCCTATGTTCAACACAGTGCGATGACCCAGCATGACTACCACTTTTTGTTTTAAATCAACACAGCACACAGTGTTGATTTCGGTAATGGGAGAAAAAGTTAGCTGCAGGGAGATTTGAACATGGATTACCCAGTTAGAAGTCGAGCAGCTTACCTACTTGGCTAACTCATCAGACAGAAAAAAAAGAACACTTGAAACAGTATAGGGATAAAAAAAATGTTGCTGAACAATAAACACAAAATTACTCTCACGACTTATACCATTATTTGATTACTTTTTCAATAGTCAACTAAGAAGCACATTTCCCTATCCCTTTCAGTACCCTGTCTGTAGTTTTATTTTTTTAAACCCACTACACGACCTGGCGACACGACGGCCAAAACATTTTCTTTCATCACGCTTTTGTTATTGTCTCTGGAGCCAATCATAGCATCGCTATTACTAGGTCGAATCATAATAGTAAATACGGTCGTAATTAAAAAATGCCAAGTTCCATTTTGTTCTACTCTTTCCCTGTCAAAAACATTCTTAAAGGGCTATTTGGGAACGATTAGTGAAAGTTAGGAAAATCATGCCGCCATTTTAAACCTGTCTTAAGATCGTATTTACTATTATAATTGTCGTGTGCTATTAATAACTCTAGTATCGCAGTAGACATGCCTATCTGACTTGACTCGCGGTTTTAGAGAGTAAGGTAGGTTGTACGGAATACTATTTTTTTTTAAAAAAAAAAAGTCTTAGTGAGTCGGTATTGAAATCTTGAACACGTTTAGGAAGGCCTATTTCCAATTCAGTTTGGGATTTTACTTCGTAGGAGCTTTTATTTTCAGTTGTTTGCCACCCTCTAAACGTGCCGCCTTACTCGCTCCGCACAACAGTCAGTACTCTCTGGGGCCAGTGCAGTCACATCGAACTTTACTTGTCGCGTTAACATTACTTGACATTAATGTCTTCGTTTTCGACGTATCTATGAGCAATTTGTATTCGTGTATTCGTGCTGGTATAACAAATTTCAATGTTTCAGAATGTAAAAAAAAAAAAGTTTAGGGTCGAGGAGCCTTACACCAGCGGCGCAAATCTGTCTTCACCATTGGGGGGGGGGGGCGAGTAAGACCGTTCCCGTATTTTTTTAAGAGATGTTCAAAATATTTTTCAGTTGAAGAGCAACACTGTGGAGGATCAAGGAGCAGAATTGTCTTCAGGTGGGCAGATTTGAGGCTTATTCTGAAGGGAAGGAGATGAGACTCATATTACGGTAAATGAATTTGATTTCTGAGGTGAACCTGTTGTATATTATATGGTGATGTAACTGAAGTGGCAGCCGGACACAAATCATCACGTTTCTTTAAAAAAAAATTCAAATCGTGTTAGTGACCTTCGTTTACTCCACATACCGTATCATCTGGCATATCATTGCAGGTTAAAAGTAGGATCAATCGGCAAAAAGAACTGCAAGTTGTGGTCTTAGTCTGGTTTTGAGAAAAATGAAATGAAATCTTTAAGTTTTACGTCCTACGGTTATGCCCGTTAGGCTAAAGGAGGCGGTGATGATGGGAAATGAGTGAAATGTTGGAATGAAGTGGGAGGAAACGGGAGAATCCCGAGAAAACCCACGAGCACGGTGTTTGTCCACCACAAAATCCACACGGCGCGAACTGGGATCGAACCAGAGACCCCAAGCACTAGAGGTGAACGCTCTACCACGGAGCCACCACACTCCCTTAGTCTGTTTTTGATGCTCTGGACTCTATCGCCTAGCACGCCCGTCTACACCATGACTCATACGTCTATCATTCAGTGCAGGCACGTATGCAGGTTTTCTTTTCAGAAGGGGACCATCATGAATCCTCGTAAGCACGTAATTCTAATGTTTCAAAATTATCTATAATAATAATAATAATAATAATAATAATAATAATAATAATAATAATAATAATAATAATAATAATAATAATAATAATAATAATAATAATAATGCAACAGTTCTGTATTTCTCTTAAACTTTTTCTTACTTTTCACTTATGAACCGATTTACTTCAAACAAACTGCATTGTAGCACAAACGAAATCAAAAAAATATTTTTGAGACACATGTAAGGAAAACTGTCTGCTACGTATATCAAATGGCAAATGGCTATCATAACAAAAATAGCAAATGGCAATGAGTGTATCTTTCTAATACATTAATGTTATAAACAGACCGGAATCGAAATTGTAATCCCATTTAAAAGTGAAGGCGCGGTGGCTCAGTGGTAGAGCGTTCATCTCCGGTGCTTGGGGTCCCTGGTTCAATCCCAACTCGCGCCGTGTGGACTTTGTGGTGGACAAACACCGTGCTTGTGGGTTTTCTCGGGTTTCTCCCACTTTCTTCATTCCACTATTTCACCCATCTCTCCCCATCACCGTCTTCTTTAACCTAATCGGCATAACCGTGGTACGTAAAACTTAGAGATTTCTTTTCCCATTTAAAAGTGTTCTTTAATTCCACCTAGTTACAATGGCATTACGGTATGTTCTTAGAATCATAACAACAATGTATTGCCCACAGTTTGGACACTGCCCCAAAGTAATCTGATATAAAAGAACCTCAAAAGGGAAAAAGGTTCAACAAGTGCTTGAGTTTTGGAAGGGGACAGCTTCCAGGACCTCACGCTCGATACGTCCCTGATTCAATGCATTATATTTATTTCTTACAAAACATGATTATTAGATGCGCAATATGTAAAATTATATCATAGTTTGATTTTTAATAGATCTTTTCTTAACACATCCATAAATTCCGGCGTTCTGCCTGCCTGTTTTATGTCGGATAAGCGAAACTCTACTGTATTTCCCAAGATAGCTTATACACAGGGGCTAGAAGTCTGCACGGATCGGAGTTTGTAGCTCGGACAGGCCCGGTCCCTTGAATCTATCAGCATTAACGCGTTAAGGGCGCAGTCAATGGATCCCAGGCTCCGAGACTCCAAACTCAGGGGGCCCCTTAAAATCCCTTTGTTTAATACTAAAATATAGCATTAAACTTATATTATAGACAGACCTATGCTAAATTTCTTTCGGCTCGTTACGCTCGCGGTATCGCTAGAATTAAGTCTATCCATCAGCAGTATTTAACTGTTAATAATGAATATAATTATTTAACTGTTAATAATTAATGTAACTAAACGAATTATTGTAAACTCGGAGCACATTAAAATATTACAGCATAGTTCTCGGTGGTTCGATAAGTCTATGAGGCAGTGGAAGGCAGCAAAGAAAATTTATGAGCTGAAACTATTCTTAACATAGGGCCCCCTTAAAATAGTCGGCTCCAGGTCCCCAAAAGCCTTAATCCGCCCCTGCCTATAAGCAATATTTCACGAAAACTGATATTTTTTAACAAATGTGTTCGTCATCAAGTTTTCATGAAGTAGTCCCTTTCTCCTTTAAATAATTTCAGATTCCGCAGTGTTTCAGTAGTAGAGAGTTCACCTCTGGTGCATAGAGTCCTTGGTTCGATCCCTGCTCGCGTCAAGTGAACCTTGTGCTGGACAAACACCGTGTGCGTGGGTTTTCTCGGGGTTCTCCCGTTTTCTCCCACTTTCCTCATTCGACCATTTCATTTATTTCTCATCATCACTGTTTCTTTTAACCTAGCCGGCATCAACGTGGGACGTGAAAACTTAAAGATTTCATTTCAAATAATTTCAATCAAAAAACAGTTGCAGGACATATTAATTTCGAATAAAACAAACTACTATATAAAATTCTGAGTATATTATTCTTTTTAATGAAATTCTCGCTGACCTTATTTCTGAGTCGAAGGGTAAAAAGACTAAATTCACTCTCTTATTATTATAGATCCGTTTCAATTGAAGCAGTTGAAATAGTTCGGAAAAAATAAAAAGCCATACCCTATATTCCAGTGTGCCACAATCGGTATAACGCGGCACACTGGTGTGTCCAGCAAAGTGAACAGTGTGACGCAAACTTGTTCCTATTATTTGGAAGAATATTTGTCGAGTTCCTGGTATTTATTATTATTATTATTATTATTATTATTATATTATTATTATTATTATTATTATTATTATTATTATTATTATTATTATTATTATTATTATTATTATTATTATTATTATTATTATTATTATTGCTGTTGTTGTTATCAACTATCCTTCCATGGATCAACTGTCTGTATACAGTTAAGCAACCACAAGTATCATATTGAGGGAATGAGTAGGCCTATAATTTTTCACTTTAATAGTAACAGAAAAGTCTATTTGCTTGTATATTTTGCCGAAAATAACTCCATCCGTCTAGAAAGTTAGGACTAACAACAAAGGGGTCCAATATTCTGACCACACACCACCCCAAAGTCGTGAGTCCCACAAGTTCTCTTCTACGCCTTGGGACAATAAGGGCTGTTGCGTTCAGGGAGAGAAGGAAACAACTTAATTCCATTGCAGTTACATGCTTTAATAAATGTATATGTCCATTGCAGTTATATGTGATCGTTTCGTTTTCTGTTTATTATTATTATTATTATTATTATTATTATTATTATTATTATTTATACATTTTTCAACACGATTGCCATGTGTATGGTATTCCATACACACGGCTCTCCCATGCAGCGCCGCGTGATGATTTTCTATACACAAATAATATATTCCAAGTTTGTTGTGTTCGTTCTATAAGTGTGTATGTAATTAGATACATATGGCGTAGAAATCAAAATTTAATGTCCACGCCACGTATATGCAAAACCACACACAAAGGAACTTATGAACAAACATTGAGTTTGAGTTTAACATCTCGTTCAGCAACGAAGCTATATGAGACGTCGACCTAATGATTAACGTGGACTCCAAACCACATGAGCTCTCTCCGAGACTCCCACGCCAAAGGCGCGTCCGCTAACCGCTTAGCCACGAAGAAGCTCATGAACAAAGACACTTATGGGCTAAAACAAATGCGAAAACAAAGATGTGTGATGTGATTTTGAGTTTATCGTCTCTTTCAGCAGCGAGGCTATATGAGACGTGGACCTACTGATTAACGTGGAATCCGAACCACATGAGCTCCCGCCGGGCGGAAACAAAGAATTACTGGTGGATTGCTGTCCGTGATGCACAGGTGATAACGGTCAACAGTTTTAAATTTAAACAAATATAGTTTTAATTAAGCACGAATTTAACTTACAGTGTACAGTGGGGAAGGCACAGTCGTTTACAAGGATCGTTTTCTTTAGAATATCAAACTCCGTCAAATACCCTGCAAACATGTCAGCAAGCCCCGATCAATATTAAACAGGTATTGTGTTGCAATGTTCATTTCAATGTTAACCTATGTAGGCCTACGGACTTCAATACTCGCCCTCAAACGAAGGTGCACACTATCCATGATTTGCAGTATTAAACTCTCTCTCGCCCTCTGTGTTCTTTTAACACGTCTCCTAGCGATTACAACATTTTTGGTATCTCAATCACTTCTTCGTAGGATAGTGAGTGGCCATTGATTAACCTGGCATTGAATTTTTCACTTTTTTACCTTTGAAATTGACAATAATCGTTTGGACATTTCAGTTCCACCTACCTAATATTATCAACGTTTCTTCGATAATTTCGTAACATTGTATTATGTCTTTGTATTATTGATTAGTTTGGTCAGGCTTATTTAAACACTTTTTTCTCTGCGCCGACGTGTCACGTTATGTCTCTTGGACAAAAATACACTAGCTCTCACTGGAAATCAAATCCAGAATCAATGCACTTGAACCATTTGACCACAACAAGGTACATTTAAAAGGAATTTTCGATTTTGTTTCGAAAATTGTGATTAGGAAACATTTAAAAATATATTCAAGAAATGGTACGGAGCAAACGCACTGTACTTTCTCGCTCGAATTTCTTACACTGACTCATATTAGGCTGCAGCTATTATTGAAACATTTATTTGGGAAATTGCCAATAAAATAACGTGTTTTGGAAAACTTTTTAGAAGAAACTTTAGGCCCAAAAGTAAAGTACCCATTGGTCATATTTCCGTTAGAAATAACTTAAGCCATATATTACAATTATTAAGGATATAATTGTATGTGGACTATAAGTAAAAGCGTCTGAGTAATTTCTGAGAAAATCATGAAAAACGTCACCCCAAGAATAAATGTCCCTTGTGGATCTTTTCAGGACAAACGAGCTATGCTATATTGTTAGTGTTTTCATAAAACATTTATTTATGAAATACGAACACAATCGCGTGAGTCGTCCTTGAGAAAATCACAGGGTAAAACTTAATGTCAAAATTAATATACCACCTCTAGATTTTCAGGATGAGGGAATTATACCATATAGCTAGGTTATTTATGTAAATTTTATTTATGAAATATGAACAACAAACATCTCCTGAGTATTTTTTGGGAAGGTCATCGGGAAGAACTTACCGTCAAATGTAAACTTTTCTCTCTGTAATTTTGATGATAAACTATTTATGCCATATTGTAAATTATTTATAATCTGGACCAAGTATATCGAGTAATTTTTAAGCAAATCGTCAGGAAAAATTTCACTGTCAAAGTAAACTATCTCTTTTCGATTTTTCTTTTCGGGACAAGTGAGTTATACCATACTGTGAGATTATTACAGAATATATTTCAACTGAAATTACAACAAATTTGTCTCAGTTATTACTGAGAAAATTATAAAAAACAGAAGTCAATTCTTGAGAAAACGTCTCCTTCTGTATGTTATCGGGATAAATGATTTATGCTGTATGTTAGTTTATTAATGAAACATTTCTTTACGAAATATGAACACAATTGCCTGAGGCGTCAATGGTAAAATCATCAGGAGAAAGCTACTCCTTTTGAATGTTTACATGACGAACGAGTTGTCATATTGTTAGGTTATTAATGATACGTTTATTTATGAAATTTGGTTGAGAAAATTGTGCAAAAAGATCGCATACTACACAATAAATTACACCATATGTATTTTTTCAGAAAAATGATTGATACTACGGTGGAGAGTTGCTAATAAAATATATAGTTATAAAAATAAATATAATCGTCACAGCTTTTTTTTTTTTTTTTGAGAAAACTGAATTATTTTAAATGTTCATCCTTCAGTAAACTATCCTTACTTTTAGGTGTCGAAGGATATAAAATTCGAAACGATAGTATGTTATTAAAACGTTATATCTAGAATTCGTTCCAGATATATTGAACAGTATGGCCTCTAATTCAGTGCATGTAAAACCGTGACGAACCGACAGACAAATAGATGGGCAGACTTGGAAAAATATTTTTTTCGATATGTAGGGGCCATGTAACTTGAATCCATTGAAATCTCGTATTCGATTTTTATAACTATCACCACACTTTCTTCTTTCGTCGCTCGAATGTGAAAACGAATAGGCCTACACCGACACGCAAAGTGATAATTTGTAATCCGCAAAATTTAATTTGTTATGTTTAATGTGCTGTCACGCTAGAAAAAAACTTATGCCTGTTACATCATTTTATTATCAGTTTTTCACGCTACTGTATAATTCAGAAGAACGTTATGATTATAGTTAATATCCATGGCATATTTTGGAAGCATTCGTGTTCCTCACAAATAGAGCTGTATAATTTAGTTTTGTTTAAAGAAAGCATTCTTTATTCCTTACACAGACTTATGATTGCATTTCTTGCACTTGTGGATATGAAAAAAAGGAGAGACAGAGAGAGTCAATACTCTAAAAAGAAACACACACACACTCAAACACTAGAACAATAATTTAACATCAACTTTTTTATGACAATGAGCTATTGTTCTTCTTTCGCTGTGACTGTCAGACTGCAGGTCGGGTATTTTTTTTCTGTTCCTGACTCGAAGTGAGTTGAAGTTTCTTCTGCTATGCAAAAACGGAGAGGGGAGGAACAGGCATACCATACCATAAACTGAAAACAATAGCTATTACTAACAGTACCTTAATTCTGAATAAATATGCCATTAGAGGAAACAAAGTTATTTCCTTATTATATTCTTTTTGTTCCTATTAACATAAAAATTATACACTTTCTATAATGTTTTGTAAAAAAAAGTAAAATGGATGGCATGGGATGGGATTCGATCTGGTGTCAAAACAGTATAAGAACCACTCTATCCACTTGACCACAGATACTACGTTTTTTGCCTGTCTTTTAACAAATAAATCTCATGGCTATAGAGCATGTCACTTCCAAATTTAAGAAAACAGTTTTACTATTTGTTTCTATATTTCCGCTCAACATCTTGGTTACAGAAGCAAATTTATATTTGGTAGACAATATACACTCTAGGTTTAAAACCAATAAATGCAACATTTTACTCCACTTTCTAGTTCCTTGATTCAACTTCTGGATACTACGATACTATCAATCGTGAAATTCGCTCTGCAGTCGTGCTCTGCTGCTGCAAAATTCTCTCGAAAGCATTATTGCCAGTATACACAAAACCGAGCATAATTTTGTTTTTTGTTATATTTTTATTATTTTATTATCTTTTTTGGAAATATCTTCTTGGATGGATTTCTTTCTATTATCTCCACTTACTAATAACTGAATTTTACCCATAAACGTAAGGAAAATGGAATAATAGCGAAAAATCGTTTGTTACAGTATACGCGCATTTTTTTTCATGAGGGTACGTCTGTATTATACAAATGAAAAACACATTGTTTAACGTAAAGGAAATGGTTGAACCGTTCGGTGTGAAGTTTTTAACATAGTTAACACCTACCTCAAACTGGGTTGTTGTCACGTCATATTTATTAAAGTGCGTATCCTAATAGAGGAGAGAGGGTTAAAAATACATAACAAAGTACTTCGCGTTAGTGAGATGAAACTTAGTACCGTAAGACTTTGTGTACTTTGCACAAGATTTAAGCAATTTTAAAGAAAATTGCATTTAAGTTACAAACGTAATTATTTAGAACACTGTATTTTAAACATATAATAGCTAGATATATAAGGAAAACATTAGTGCAAGTTCATTAGTAAACATTCAGTATAACCATAGCTATTGAAATATAAACTTTGGTGCAAAGTAACCCCATAGCTGGGGTTACTTTGCACAACGTGCAAAAAAGTATGTTCGACATACGAACATAACGTTCCCGTGCAATGTTTTCCCTTCAACATTTATACATTTTACTTTCTACACAAAACTGCATGCAATCTACAAATATTGATATTAGAATGATGCTACTGGTATTAGTACTTAGTTTGAATTATCGATATTTGTAAAGAAAATTATGTATTTTCTGCTACCGGCACAGGAATCGCATTCTAATAGTTTAGCATATGTCCCACAAAAATGCCAACTCAGGGACAGAAAAAAATCCCCGTGAACTGATTTTCCTTGGTTGTTCCTTATGTCCAAGAATATCACCCCAACCGTAATTAGTGGAACATTTACGGGATTTGGGACTTTCAGGATGAAAATACCCAAATTGCATGATTTCCTTTTCAAAATCTAATGTTAGTCATTCCTGTGCGTATAAGCGGAAGCCCCCGCCCCCAAAAAAGTCTAGTCATTTCTATATATAAAAAAAGAAGTATTTGTGGCTGAAGACTCTCTCAAACTACTTTTCTGAATCCGCCACTGTTCATAATTTATTTATCAACAAGAAATTCATTCCAACATCTTCCTAAATAGGAAATTTACCTAAATTTAGAATGCAGTAGGTTCTAGTAGTAATTATTTCCTATCTAAGCGGTATTTTTGGACCGGTGCAAAGGAACCCCGAGTAGAGAC
This sequence comes from Thermobia domestica, assembly GCF_964235325.1. Lineage (NCBI taxonomy): Eukaryota > Metazoa > Arthropoda > Insecta > Zygentoma > Lepismatidae > Thermobia > Thermobia domestica. Next base: position 46,362,043 of record NC_137466.1, on the reverse strand, counting down.
TGAAACTGCCTTCTCCCAGTTTTACTTTTTTATGACTTTAAAACGTTTCACATTTCAATTTCAACTATTGCATCCAGGGACGTACACAGAGGGTGGGTCCTGGGGGTCCGGACCCCCGAAATCCTTACTTTTTGTAAATTTAGTCTAATTTTAGGGGCAATTTTACAATTTTTAATATAATTTAGCCTGAAATTGTGTTTGGACCTCCCCCGGAAAGGTTTGGACCCCTCCCGAAATAAATTCCTGCGTACGTCCCTGATTGCATCGAAGTTCCATTATCCACAGTAGTATTCTACGAAACTGACTTAACTTTGACGGAAAATCTTGTACGTGGTATCTTTCAAATTTTGGCGGCCTTTACAGTGAGTGCTTTCCATACCTCTACAACAATGAATCCTCTCGGTAATTAGAACTGATGTTAACCGCCAACATTATAGCCAAAATACAGTTAGATGTTCTATCTTACGGTGCCAGTTGAAACTTCCTCTTTTCTGTTCATGGTTTTGCCGACAGAGGACTGTGAAACTCTTTTCATATTTTGTGCAAAGTAACCCCTGATGTGCAAAGTACGGTATATACATTCGGTATGGTACGGTTCAAACACTTTTTTATTCAGTAGTTAGCTCCTCTAAAAAGTCACAGGCTGCGTCTCAAAGCTAACTAATAAGTCCTATTGCTATTATTATAATTGCAAATATCAATATCTAAGATTGCCTGAAGTCCCTTTTTCAATAGAAACAAATGAAAAAAAAGAAGAAAAAGGATGCCTTGAGAGTAAAACGTAGACAAATTCACCAGTGTTCAGAAGCTGTCTACAATGCACTGAGCAGAATGGGTCGGTGGGTTGTAATGCGTTGTTAAGTCAGAATGGATCGGTGGGCCAGAGTAGGTCCCCCGGTGGTTCGCCGTGGGTCACGTTCTGTTGACCCGTGGCCCAATGACCCACTCCATCTCTGGACTGCATATACAGATAAAGCAATCATATATATGTGTCTTAACCTTCCTGACTTTATTTAAACTCCTCTAGTTTAAGATAATTTACAAAAAATGCAAGAAACCAATTATTAATAACATATATAAAAATATAAAAATGTATTTTGAAAGAAAAAAGTTATCGGTGTACTCAAGACTCGAACCCGCGCTGCCCACTCCAGAAGCAGATACCTTACCGAATTATCCACGCCACAACCTGTGACTTCTGCTTTTGAAGCTTTATTTATATTGGGTGTGTTATGTAACAATGCTACGAGATGTCATTACTGTTGCGACGACTTCCTTCAAGACCCTTTTCAAAAATTTACGAAATAACTCATTTAATCCTTAATCAATAATATATATATATATATATATATATATATATATATATATATATATATATATACGTATGTACTATATATATATATATACAGTGGCGGCGATTGGACGTTAAAAGTGGGGGGCAAGACATGATCTGAATATTTCTATATCAATCTTAGTTTCCCTGGTTGTTTCTAACACTTTGACGAAAGGTTGTATAACTAATAGGATACTATATTTTTTTAGTTAAAGCACGATATATCGTATTTCACATTTTATTAAGTAAATTGACAAGGCTAGCGCAAATAGGTACTAGACCTTTGTACTCTTAAATAACGAAAATGTAAGAAGAGATTTGATTCCTTGCTCATGAGCATCTTAAAATTCTGTCTGGAAAATTGTGTAATCAGATTATTTAATTACAAATTTGCAAACCAAATAAATAGAAAGGATAATATTAATCATAGTAATGAATAACGAGTCTTGTTTTGTAGATGTTATACTGAAACTAGCGGTAATTGAACAACTTAATTTTTAATTCCAAACATGCTATTAAACGTATGTTATTACTCTTAGAAAATGAAAGACAGGAAATACTACAACCATATGCTACGACATTTAAAGCAGTATTTGCTTTTGCAGCTTCCCGAAACATGTTCGTTGCCATTAGGTGCAGTTTCAACTTTCTTGGAACACATCAAAACACAATACTTAGAATCACTTCACACTCCTGCTATACAAAATAATCCTAAAACCTAGAATTATGTTGAATTCACTAAAGTTAATTGTATATACACTTACACCCCTAAACACACACCACTTCACTCGTATATTACATTACAAAATAATGAAAAAGGTAGTTGTTGTTTCTTATTACGCTCTTTTTAATCAATATTCCTTACTTTAGAAAGAAGAGAAGCCATTTTAAGAATTGTCAATTTTTGTTCAATTAAAGAATAACTTGTGAAATACTTTTGTTTTTTCGAAATGTTCTCTCAATTAGTTTTAAAGCCGCTGACTAACATATCGAGCCCTTATAAGAAGGGGATATAGAAGCAAAACCTGCTAAATCCAGTTTTGAATTTTGTCTGATAACGAAGAAAAAGTGATGCCTCATGTTTTCAATTGTTGAACAGCTTTTTTTGTTTAGTGGTTGATTTCATTAATTTGTATTAAGTAGGGACCACTAAACTAGAAAATTGTTCAACAATTCTGAAACATAAGGGCATCACTTCTTCGTTTCCTGACAAAACTGAAAATGAATTTAACAGATTTGGCTTCTATATCTCTGGATTGAAAATATGCTCGAATTTTTGGATTGTTTTCCGTCGCACTTAAAACGAAATTCCTCTACCTTTCTTAACTTCACGGGAAAACAACCAATACGTACTCATGCACCGGCAAATATTATATAGCACCATTTTTCTATGAAACAGTAATGCATACAAAAACTTTATATTTCCAAATAAAACTACGATATATACATTAATGTGTTGCTTCAAAAAAGTGGGGGCAACTGCCCCCTTTGCACCCTCTAATCACCGCCCATGTATATATATGTAATGTAATTATGTGTGTGTGTGTGTGTGTGTCTGTTGTGGGTTGTTTGTGTGTGTGTTAGTCCACCCAAGAGATTAATTCATAATAGGTTAATTTATTCTTGTTTTAATCTAAAAGAACAAACGCTTTTAATGAAAACATGGGGGCTGTTGCTGTAGATAGCTAAAGGCCGTAAATAAAATTCAAACTTCAAGTGTAACTGAGGTAACTCACCGACAATGGCTGATTTAACACATTTGATAACAGCGCGTGTAATGGGTTATTTATAAACGCAGTTGATAGAGCCTGTGTAGATAAGTGGGTACCGTGTGTGACTGTCGTTCTAAGGATTCTGTGTTCGAGTCTGAGCCTAGACTGAGTTACATTTTTTTTTCAAGGAATTAAAAACTATAACTGATGTTCGCGTTTGATACTGAAAGAGATTTATGCTATGAAGGGAGAAAAACCAAGACAATACAGGGGGCAGGGGGAAAGACGGAGACTGTTTATCCTTAAGTGTTAAAATTTAATTTATTCCCATGTCTTTTGCTCTTTCCTTTCCCTCTTTTCTTCTTTTCTCATTTTGTTTAGCTTTACATACTTTTTCGGTCTCTACATGATGCGTATTATTCTTTTCGTTTCCTTTGCATTAATTCCTATCTGTTTGATCTTAAAGTGAATGAAATTTTTGCAGATTTATCTCGTGATTGTTTCTCTAAGTGATGCTCTCAGATAGTAATACTTTTTCCTCCAAATGGAGGAATATCCTGGCATGTTATGTTTTCGGACATGTATTTGCTGTCATGTTGGTTGTCCAACTATCAGGCATACAGTGAAACTATTCTGCTACTGGAAAAAGCTATCATTTCTTATGTATCCAACCTCCACTTTTTACAGTCGCTGACTGTACAACTTACGGGAAATACGTTTTGAATCTTGTACATCACTGTCTTAAGAATTTCCATATAGGTCTATATTATAAAAGTCTCTTAAAATACCCTTAAGTAGACCTTCGTTATTTAAGGTACAATTACCCTTTGCAACGAAAATAATGAACTAAAACAATCAGGATCAATTCTCTATTATAAAATATATTTAAAATTTGCTGTAATTATTACCAATTTATTTGAATTATATATGCTCATTTTAACATACCATTTCCCTTAAGAATTGTATAACACATACTTTTGTTTAAAACTAACAGTTGCACAATATTGATGTACGAACAAACGCAGAGTGACTAATCTCTACTGCTGGTGCGCTCTCGTTTTTATTAATTTCTCAACTGAATATTCAATTGTCTATGTGCGATTGCAAGAGCGGATCCAGGGAACAGGAAAGAACCGGCTCTTTCGGGCTTTTATGTACTTGACCTACTACTCTCGAAGAATCGTTACTCATTTCTAGTGAACAACGACTCACTCATTCATCCAAAAGAGTTAGTCAAGAGTCTGCTCACTCGCGAGTGATACATCACTAGTTTGAAATCCAAAGTTAAAGGTTGGAGGTCAGGCGCCTTTGTTGCCATTGTAGCATTTTAATAGATAGATAGGTGGCGACGTCTTTGGGTAACTGAAATATTATTGCACGTCGGAAGGAAGCAAAGAAAAGATCAAACAAAATAGAATCGAGAAATTTTATTGAACCCCAAATAACCAAAATATTTGTACCGGCCTTATATAAGATATTCTTCCTTTTGTAGTTCACAGAAAAACTTAATCTTATACGAAAGGGGTAATTATTACACATAATACCTAAAGTTGTGTTATTGATTTCATACTCGTATTATTTTAGCCCAATTCTCAATCGATTTGTTTATCTTCCACTCTTTAGAGTTTATTTTAGGATGGTTATTTCTTGAGTCTTAAGAGAGTGACCTGAGCTATTTTGACATTCTGAACAAGTCCTGTTGAAAGAGTTCTATGCTAATGATGTCATTAGAAGTTGATTGTGTATCTTCTTCTCAACGGAAACAGGAAAAGGCCTCTCTTGAAGTTGTTCGTATGTTTGCTGAATACTTGCTGAAATGTGTGTTGAAAAAGTTTTCTTCTAAATATATTTGTGAGTATATTTAGAAAATAAAATTTCTTATTTCCGTCTTAAACTACAAAGCTTGATCGTACTTTGTAACTTGTCTTTATTCTGTGAAAGCAGATATTAAGATATTAAATGACAATGTTGTATTAATTCATTGATATATTTTAACATTTCATATTTCTAATTCGCTTTATTCAATTATTTATGTTCCTCTGTTCCTGAGTGAATAGTGCGAATATGTTACAATTGGTCCCATAATCCTAGGTTTTGATTTCTAGTATGAGCACAAAATTGTCGACATTAACCTAAATTTTAAGACTATTAAAAATTAGCGTCTTCAATTATGAGAGAGGAACTTTGGCCTAGAAAGTGGCAAAACAACGGTGGTACGCACAGCACCTGCAACGTGAGAAATTCAGGTTCAGTTCTTGATAGTCTACTTGGTTGGAGTTCGGTTGCTTTTCAGCAACAAGAATATATGAGTGGTGAGAATATAGTTCAAAGTGCAATCCGAACCACTGTACTGGTTTCAAATTTCGAAGTTTTCTCACGGAGTGTCTTACTGGGATTTCGAGTACACTGAGAAAAAAAATGTAGGTGGCATACTTAAAAACGTAGGTTACATTCGTAATTCCTGTAGTTTCTGGACTTAACGTACAACCGTATATAACATCCTGCAGCAAACGTATAGCTGAAAAAGTATGTATTATACGCACTGTCTGCATAAGTGCAATGACGTCATTCGTGTGACGTCATCTGCAGTAACAAATATATACGGAGGTGATATCTAGCTTTGTGACGTCAGGATCGTATGTAGCATGTGGGTTAATAATGACGACACACACTGACTATCAGGACGGAGCATAATTTCAAGAAGTATGCAATATACGTTCTTTACGTATGTTTCTTTCGTTCAACCCCAAGACAGCATCTATATTGTACTTGTGCCCCGTACGTACGACTAGATACAGTATACGTATTGTACGTATGTATTATACAGATTTTCCTTATGTCGCACACAGCTTGTCCAGATACAGCATACAGAATATCCATATGCACCATACAGAGTGCACATATGTAGCTTACAGACTGTATGCATGCAGCATATAGATTATACGTATGTTGCGTACAGGTTGGCCATATGTAATGTATGGATTGGATGTATATAGCTAATAGGTTGTCCATATGAAATATACGGATTTTACCTGTATCGCATACGTATTGCCTTCTTGTAATATATGGATTGGACATATTTAGGATCTAGATTGTACGTATAGTGCACCATTATTAAAGTGCTGCAACATACTGCAAAATGCATGATACATTCTTACTGTAATGTTGTCAAATATTGTTTTACTCTGTATGAAAACTAAATAGCTTAAAATATGTTTGATCTCCTTTGTGCCAATAATAATAAAATTAACAATCTTAGTTTGGAGCAGTGAAAGTGTCCAAAGAAATGTATTTACCTGCAGGGTGTCCTATAAGTTTGGATTTCCTGCTAATTCGTTGGGAAGCTACTGCAAAGCCAAGTGTTGAAAAGTGACACAAGCGTTAATTTTAAAATTATGGGCACAAAGGAGGTTAACCATATGTTAAACTATTTTCGTTTTCATACAGAGTAAATCAATATGTGATATATTACTGTAAGAATTTATCATATGCTTTGTTGTTAGTTAGTTCCAGCACTTTAATAATAATGCAAAATGCACAGCCATATACAATCCTATATTCAAACTCAAACAACTTCTCTGTACATTTTAATTAACAGGTATGTTTTTTTTTTTTTGTTTTTTTTTAATGTCGCAACAATTAAAAGTATGGTGTCAGCTGAAAACGTGTTCGCTCACAAGATGATTTCTACTCAGTACTCGCCATAAAAATGCAACACCAAGAAGGAGGCTGGGTAGCTGCGCCAAAGTTCCCAGGCCGATACCTAATAGTAAGTGCAGAATACTCTTAAACGTCCGCCGTATTCGCTGTGCGACAACGTGGTGACAGCGGAGGCGTTGTGCAGCCATCGACTAAACATATTTATCCTTCCCTGCTCTAGACATTCTGCAAATTTGGATTTTCGTGGGTGCATCCTTCTTAGTGCAACATTTTAAGCAACGAGCGGATTAACAGTCTCATACATTGCTTAAAGAAAGAGCAATGATTCTCAGAATTACTCGGAAGATATTATATATATATATATACAATAATTTAAAACTGTTATTTCAAACTTTGCAATTCAGAGCACGAAAAGAACTATAGCTAAAGGAACACTGATTTTAGCCAGATAGTAACTAGTAAACTCAATCACACTCAGTACCATTAGTTCATGTTGTTATCCGTAAGTCAGAGATCATGGTATCTCATTTCGTGTAGACTTTTGCATTTGTTTAATGCTAAAAATGTATTTTATCGCTACTTGAACCCAGTACCATATATATATACCGACAGGACGTACCTTAGTCACAAGGTGACATGAGTGAAACACTAAACTATTCGATTGACACCTGCGGCCTTGTCAACACTAGAGAAAGTTACAAAGTGATTAAGTAAATACGGAACATAGTTCATACAAAGTATAGCGATGTATGAAGTCTCCGTTTCATACGACTTGGATAAAGGATACATCTGAAATTGCAACAAAAAATATATGATTTCTCTGGATAATTTGGATTAGTCCAGAATTCGAACACATATACGTTGGTAAGTCGAACTTTTTTTTTTTTTTTTTTTTTTTTACTTCTTTGTTCGGATTCCCAATAAAGTTGACTACTGAAAAGCTGAGTTACAGATTCTGTATTAAAACAACACCTTTGCTAGACATGTTCAGTATACACATTGTCTTACATACAGAACAATACATTAGTTATTAATGCATGTCTGAAATAATAGTGCTTCGTATAGAATTTTACTTCATTCAAACGTAATAGCACGAAGATAAAAAAATATTGCGAAAGATAATGTTCTTATTACAGAGAAAAAGAGTTGAAATGACTTAACAGTAACAAACATTTTCTTTAAACAGAGACAATATTTTATTCTAATTTATGGAAGAAAGAAATAATTTGTAGTACAGTATCTTTATTAGGGTTATATGTTCGTACAAAAGAATGTAAGTACAATTGGGTCTGTCTTCAGAAAGGACGTACTTTTAGCCACAACCTACACTGCTTCTTTTCACTGTCTTTCAAGCAGAATCCTGGTTTGATGCACGAAATACCTGAAACAAAAATCAGAAAACATTTAAAATGTTACATTCGGTGTGCTCAACTTGGTTGTACTTAACAATACAAAGTATCTTAACATTTTTGAGATTAAATGGACAAAATCTGTTCGGTCAGGTATGGACTTTTAGGTTGCACATAGAAAAATTACGAAGTGTATATTGATGCTGAATAACAACTCAAAATGTATTACTATTCAAAAGTAAGTGGGTACCCCAATGGTGTTCGGGGTACCATGGGGTATCTAATGTCTGTATTTTTTTAGATATATGGAAATGTATGTCTCTAAAATGTAAGGAACTGACATCTGTTTACCGAAAACCTCAACTCGGTAAGCCTTATGGATATTGAGATATGGGAAAATAAAGAGCGACACCATAGAAGTGTGGGGTTTGAGTACTAGATGGTGCAGTTTCGGAAATGTAATTACGAGGGCTTACAACAACCTCAAAAGTAATTTCAATTAAATACACTACACACACGCCCTGATGGGGCTTTTCGGGTACCATGATATTCGCAGAACTCTCATTTCTAAATATTCTAAAATATGTCTTAATAACGTTTTAAAGAACGTTAGAGGTGTGTGTTTGCCGAAACTGCAAGTCGGTACGCCTAACAGTTACCGAAATATGGTGAAATAAAAAGCGACACCATAGGTACGTGGAGCTTGCATATTAGACAGTACAATTTAGAAAATTAATTAAAATATGACTATCAAGATATTGTCAAATAAAGGGAGGATCCATACAGTTATGGGATTTTCGTGTTAGGTGGTAAAGTTTCCGAAACCGGTCATGGAAAGTTAATAAGGATCAGTAGCAATTTCATCTTAAAGTAATTAGGTACTTCCATGGAGTTTAAGAACATCATGGGGTCTACCAAGGTTAAATTTTAAAAGCTTTGGAAAATATATTTTGACATTTGTAAAGAGTATTAGAAATATGTATTTACCTAAAATTTCCAGCTAGTACATCTAGCAGCTAGAGAGACACCATACAATAAAAGCGTATTAGATCTTGAAATTTCAGAAAACAATTATTGATCCTAACAAACGTTAAATAAGATGGTACTTCTATGGGTTAAGTGACTACCTCAGACTTGTCAGTACAATTTCGATCGAAAGATTAATTCAGCTCTAAATTTTCTTTGGACAATTCCAAGCGTTCATCGGGCTCTGAAATAAGTGAACATTTTTTGTCAATATCTAATATAGCAAGCGAGATATAAGAAATTATTTTATGACGTCATAAAAATAGAGACCCACATGGATTTGTACTTTTGAGTCTTTGCTGTAAGAAGAAATTTCAGAAAACAACGGTATATACCTTAATAGAAAATTAAATGGGCGGGAGCACGGTGGCTTAGTGGTAGAGTGCTTACCTCTGGTGTATTGGGTTCGTGGTTCGATCCGCGGCCGTCAGTTTGTAGTGGACATCGTATTCGTGGGTTTTCTAGGGGTACTACCTCTCCTCCCACCTTTGCATTCCATCAATTCTGTCAACAACATTCACTTGCTTTAATCGTAATCTCCCTGAGACTAAAATGCATAATCGTGGGTCGCTACTCTGAAATATTTCCTTTTATTTAATTTTAAAATGAAATAGGGAGTTAAGTATGATCGTATCTCTATGGGATAAGTGAAAACTCCAATAGTTTCTGCAAAAGAAGACTAGTTAAAAACCCTACCACTAAGCTACTGTATCCCCGTCCATTGAATTGTCTATTAAAGTATATACAGTAGTTTCCTGAATTTTTTTCTTATGGGAAAGACCCAAAAGTACAAATCCATAAAGATCTATTTTTACGTCATAAAATATATAATTCCTTATATCTTCTCGACTATCTTAGATATTGACAGCGACTTTTCATTCTTTTGCACAGCTCGATGAACCCTTGGAATTGCCTGAAGAAAACCTAGGACTGAACTAAATTTTCGATCGAAATTGTACTAAGGTACTCATTTAACCCATAGAAGTACCCATCTGATTTAATTTTGTTGCGACCAATAATTGTTTCCGAAATTTCAAGATCTCATACGCTTTTATTTCAGTGTTTCTCCAGATGTTAGATGTACTAGCTGGAAGTTTTGGGTAAACACATATTTCAAATATTGTTTACAAATGTCAGATTATATTTTCAAAAGCTTTTAAAATTTAATTTTGGTAGACTCCATGATGTTCTAACACCCCCTGAAGATATCTAATTACTTTAAGATGAAATTGCTACTGGTGTTTATTAACTTTCTATGACCGATTTCGGAAATTTTAGCATCTAACACTAAAACCCCTTAACTGTTTTGGTCCTCCCTTTATTTGACAACATCTTGATAGCCGTTAGTCATATTTTAATTCAATTTCCGAATTCTAGCGTCAAGTATGCAAGTCCCACATACCTATAGTATCGCTCTTTATTTTCCCATATCTCGGTATCCATAAGGCTTACCGAGTTGCAGTTTTCAGTTAAAAAAAAAAAAAATCAGTTGTTTACATTTTAGAGACATGTATTTCCAAATATCTAAAATGCAGAAATTAGGTACCGCATTGGAACCCCATTGGAGTACTCACTTACTTTTGCATAGCAGGGTAAAAACGCCAGTGGTTCTCACTTTAAGGTTGAAAACATACTATTTTGTCTCTTCTCTGAGCATCGTGAATCTGTCGGAGCTGTACCATAGTTGGAAGGACTCACTGATCCTTCCTATAATGACCATATAGTCAGAATTCAAAAAGGAGTAGCCGTTGAAGGAAAAACAATATTTTAAAATCCTTGCACCAGTAGTCGTCACCTTAAAATCAAAATGTTCCAGTAGTAGTCAGGATTTTCTACCAGTATTCGTCACTCAAATAACTTGATATAATTTATTCAAAAACGCACTGTGTATCAGTTTAGGGTTAAGAATACAATATAAAGTAGTAAGCTTAATAACTTTGCATCACTTTTAGCACTCAAGAAAGAAAATAGAAACGTTTTTACATACTTTTTAAAGCAATTTCAGAAAGAAAAATGTTAACTGAATTCAAAAGTTAACTGTATATCACTTCCACGTTAAGAGTACAATATTAAATACTATGTTTAATAACTATACATCACTTTAAACACTCAAGAATGAAAATAAACGTTTGTACATTCATTTTAAAAACAATCTGAGAAATAAAATAAATTAACTGAATTCAAAATTTAATTATACATCACCTTAAGCTTAAGAATACACTATAAAATACTGAGATTAATAAAAAATGAAATCTTTAACGTCCCACGGTTATGCTGGTTAGGCTAAAGGAGACGGTGATAATGAGAAATGACTGAAATGGTGGAATAAAGAAAGTGGCAGGAAATGGGAGAACCCCGAGAAAACCCACGAGCACGGTGTTTGTCCACCACAAAGTCCACACGGCGCAGCTGGGATCGAACCAGGAACCCCCTGCACCGGAGGTGAACGCTCTACCACTGAGCCACCGAAGAGTAGACGACTGAAGGCGCAAGTAGCATACAAATTTATGATGCTGAAGGCGTTATTTTTCACAGCTATGGAGGAAAGAGATAGAAACAAAAAAAATAACAGGAAATCTTTGTTTTACGTCCTACGAATATGCTATGTAGGTTGACGGTCAGAATTGAGTAATGAAAATTGATGATCTTGGAATACGATTTGGCCGAATAACGAGGGAGAAAATAATCATTGATTAAATATTAAATTGAAAAGAATTAAGAACCTGACGCTTAAATACTTATCTATCCGGCACCCATCTTGATCCCCATAAAATATCATGAAGTGCTTGATTGATTCTAAACCCAATAATAGTAATAGTAATTTAACAAGAAACACAGAATATATAATTTACGCACCTTGAAATGTAGAAATTAATGATTGTAATCCCCAGCTTTCCAATAGACCTTTGATTTCTTCAAATGAAGATTCGGATATCTTGTTTCTTCTCAAGCAATAATGGGTTACAATAATCAGTTGCAGTCCAAAGCCAAGTCACTAAGTGAAGCATGAATATAAAAGAATTCATTAGTTAGATGCATACAAAATCCTACGCATGTAAATCCGAATCTACTTATATTAAATTGTAAATTTAAACAAACTAAATTATACTACAGTTATAGTGACATAAAACATACATTAAATAAGGTATACAGGGTGTCTCAAAAGTCCCCTGACATGGGGTAACTCTGTTATTATCAGAGTTACAACAAAATGTAGGAGAGGAAAGCATCTCCAAATATGATGTTTTCAATCTAAAGTGAAGGAATTTTTAAAATCGGATGACTCGTTTGCGCTGTACACTCTTTATGCGCCTAATGTGAAATGAAAATGCAACGTTGCCATTTACCTGGACCTACAACATAAGTGAATGAAGTTACTTTCTTCTGCGCTAACATTTCGATGGCCAGCCCCCGTTTCAAACAGGAACTTCATTCACTTATGTTGTGGGTCCAGGTAAATGACAACGTTGCATTTTCATTTAAATTTGGGTGCATAAAGAGTATACAGCACAAATATCTCGTCCGATTTTTTTTGAAAAAAAAAGTGTTCACTTTAGATTGAAAACGTCATATTTCGATATGATTTTTCCTCTTACATTTTGCTGTAACTCTGATAATAACAGAGTTACCCTATGTCAGGGAACTTTTGAGACATACTGTATACATCATAAGAAGTTCCTTTCTAAATTCTACACGGATGTGGTTTCATTGAATGTGAGGTGGGTGATACACATTAGGCCTTTTGGGAGTACATCACACGGACGACCGTAATTTTGTGTTCAAAATTTTTATTATGAACTGGTGGGATATGTGATACATATGGCCACGGGCTAGAATTTTCTCAGTATGTCAAAAATGCAATCAGATTTCATGCAGCTTAATTTGGTGAAAAGCTATTGCCAATTGAACGTTACATTTACCTCTTTCTTGCAGATGTTAAACCATGCCGTTAGCACGTGAGGAATGGATCGAAATAATAAAACTGTGGGACTGGAGGAGTATATGTGCAGTGGTTGCCGATTGCAGAGTCATCCACAACGTGACTCTGTGTCACATGTTTCAGTGCTACAGTAATTAACTAAATATGAGAAGACGAGCACATTCGTGAACATACATCGTAACGGTTCAAACTCGCGGGCCCTTTTTCCTTCCCCATTTTGAACCGGTACATGAAAATGCCATTTTCTCTATGTTTGCCTGCGCCGATTTTGAAAATTCCTTCACTAATCGATTTCTCTCGACGAGTACTACAAGAATCAGTTAAAATCGCACGGGCCCTTTTTTCTTCCCCATTTTGAACCGGTACATGAAAATGCGTTTTTCTTCATGCTTGCCTGTGCCGATTTTGAAAATTTCTTCACTAGTCGATTTCTCTCGTTGAGTACTACAAGAATCAGTTAAAATTTCGCGGCCCTTTTTTCTTCCCCATTTTGATCCGGTACATGAAAATGGGTTTTTCTTCATGCTTGCCTGCGCCGATTTTGAAAATTCCCTCACTAGTCGATTTCTCTCGTTGAGTACTACAAGAATCAGTTAAAATATCGCGGGCCCTTTTTCCTTCCCCATTTTGAACAGGTACATGAAAATATGATTTTCTCCATATTTGCCTGCGCCGATTTTGAAAATTCTTTCAGTAATCGATTTCTGTCGTCGAGTACTACAAGAATCTGTTAAAATCTCGCGGGCCCTTTTTTCTTTCCCAACCCAATATTTTTATATATTTTGAATGTATTCAAGTATGGAACAAAAGTGTTTAATTAATTCCCTTAGTAGGCTTCTCAACTTAATATTTTTCAACTTAAATTTTATTTGTTTTGATTATTTATTTTCTTGTGACTCAATATTTAATTGCAATCGTTCATTGGGGAGAAGGGTGGCCATTCTCAAATATATAAATATAGTATTCTTAAAATTTATGTCTTCTCGTATTATTAGTTTCTTCCACTAGACCTGGAAATTGCAAAATTAATACCTGGAAAACCTGGAAAATTCAGGGAAATTGAGTTCCATATTTATGTATGAACCCTGCTATTTACAATTTTTTTCGAATAGGGAGAATTGTACAAAAGGGTGTTTTGGGAATGGTATAACAGTAGGTTTCTGGGGGTGTTGTTCGAAATGAAATAAAAGTTTTACGTCCCACTATTATGCTTGCTAGGCTACAGATGACTTGGTGTTGTTCGGTGGGGGTCAATGTTGCCAATTTTGGGAAAAGTCACTAAATCAGGGGAATTCGACCTCAACGATAGCGTAGGGTGACCATAAAATTTTCAGTTAAAAACGGGATAGGTTCTGGCTTTTAGATCTACCTTTGTTCTTACCAGTGCCTTGGGGCCGCGGTGGCTCAGCGGTAGAGCGTTCACCTCTGGTGCTTGGGGTTCCGGGTTCAAACCCTGCTCCCGCCAAGTGAACTTTGTGGTGTACAAACACCGTGTGCGTGGGTTTTCTCGGGGTTCTCCCGTTTCCTCCCACTTTCTTCATTCCACCATTTCATTCATCTCTCATCATCACCGTCTCCTTTAGCCTAATCGGCATAACCGTGGGACGTAAAACTCAAAAATTTCATTTCATTTCATTTATCAGTGCCTTGATATCAGAGTTCCCCCTCTCTCTCTCTTAGTTACTGAGCGGGTACTTATGAAAAAGGAAAGACACGTTGAAGTTTGTTCAACACACAACCAACTGCTAAATCTCTGCTGTCTTTCGAGCAGTACTACGAACTATAGAGTATGTTTAATATAGGGAATTTCAGTTCAATTTTTGCCTCTTTGTTGTTATTAATACTTTTAAAAGGAGTAAAGGTACTGGGTTTGTTATTTACTTCTTTCATTTACATAAAATGGGACGAATACTACTTTTTTCCATCTACTGACGGGAAGGCCGGGAAACGCCCCTAAAACGGGACTGTCCCGGTCAAAACGGGACGTATGGTCGCCCTACGAATAATTTTTCCGATTGGAGACTTATGGGTGATTTTTAAATGACGATTCAGCTACTTATACATTTAGCGACTTTTTGCTGCAAACAAAATTTTCATCTGTAGAGAAGCAATATTAGTTCAAAACAGTTTTTGAACTAATAATGCTTCTGTTTGTTCTTTTTTCTGTTTGTTTGTTTTAATCAGCGCAAGTGATGAAGAGTTTGGAAATACAGCGTACCCACTGGCCCACAATCCTGCATTGTTATGTTGCCCTTGTCCTCTAACGAAGAAGAACTACAAACTTGATGTCCTTTAGTTCGCAGTTTCCGTTGAGAGACACACGTAATACATCTTTACCGATAGCAAAAAGATTAGCTATAGATGCGTGAATAAAGGCGATGTGGATGTTTGTTATATTTGTTCTTTGGGGTCTTTTAATTATTCTGCAGTTTTTCTTTTACAAAAAATTGCTTAACGTAAGTACTGTAGTGTTAATTATTTCGGAACTATTTTGACTCCACAATATGAACAAAAGTACCCGAAACAATCTGAAATGATCCCTGAATTCAAGGATTGGTTGCGCCCTGTTTACAAAGATGTGAGTAGAACCAGCGGCGCAAATCTGTCTTCAACATTGAGGGGGAAGGGTAAGACCGTTACCATACTTTTTAATTTGCGATGTCCAAAATAGTTATGAAGTTGAAAAACAATGTTGTGGAGTATCAGAGTTGTCTTCAGCATTGGGAAGCTGCAGATTTGAGGCTTATTCTGGGAGACGTCTATTTTATCTCACGTTCCTTTGTAGCAATTGGACAAAAATCATCAAATTTCTCCCAAAAAACACATTTCAAATCGGATTATTGGGGAAAACTCCCCCTCAGTTCCAAGATTGGAGGGGACATGTATCCGTCATCCCCCCCCCCGGGATTTGCGGCAGTGAGTAGAACATATTGTTTAGTTTACATCTACAACTTTAAAACAATGCTTATAGACAATGAATTTCTCGATTATTTTTTATAGCGACTTTTCACCCAAAATTCGAGTCGCCACCTCTCGTTTCGCAAACTTATTGTCAACATTTTGGCAACACTGGTTGCGGGGAGAGCTACAATGGAAATGAAAATGAAATGAAATCTTTGAGTTTTATGTCTCACGGTTATGCCGGTTAGGCTAAAGGAGACGGTGATGATGAGCAATGAATGAAATGGTGGAATGAAGAAAGTGGGAGGAAACGGGAAAATCCCGAGGAAACCCACGCACGCGGTGTTTGTTCACCACAAAGTTCATTTGGCGGGAGCTGGGATCGAACCCGGGACCCCAAGCACCAGAGGTGAACGCTCTACCATTGAGCCACCGCGGCCCTAAGAGATTGAGAGTCATAAACTTAGTCACTTTCAATTTTGTAATATATATATATATACTGTATATATATATTACAGTATATATTACTGTATATATATATTACATCACTGACTGATAAATAAAATGCTTGGATTGTATATATAAAAGTCACCCCCTGCCCGTAAAAAGCTTCATTCGAACTCGGAATCGAACAATTGCATCTGTAAAGCAGTGCTGAGTTAATTTTAACGTTCCTTTCAGCAGCAAGGCTGTATGAGACATGGACTTACAGATTAACGTGAAATCCGAACCACATAAGCTCCGGCCGGGAATCGAACCCGGGTGTCCCACGCCAAAGGCGTGTACACTAACCACTTAGCCACGAGGGAACCCATCTGGGTAATAGTTAAGAACAGCTACTTCTCATCTCCCGTGCACGAGGATACATCTTATTGTTGCACTACCTAAACACCCTAAGTACAAGGGCAAGAACTCAGTCTATTACCTGCTTTTTAACATCCTAGATCAGCGTTTCCTAACCTTTTTCAACTTGCGGCACACTACGGATGTAACTTGAATTCTCGCGGCGCACTCATAGATATTATTATTTGTAAATATAAAACTAGTATTTTTTCTGCGATTATTGATCTCCTTCTCACAGAGAAGAAAGCTCAATCACTGTTTTTTTCCCCGTGGTAAATTATTATGCTTATTTTTCATTCTAATTTAAAAATATAAAACAATTGCAATGAAATATTGGAATCAGGTTTTTAAAACTAAGCTTTCTTGTTCGAAAACTGTATCCAACCTTTCACTAAGAAGTAAGATCACTAAATAACGAACGAACAAACAAATCTTTTTTACTTTTAAAATACAAATGTATTTAATTTGTCGAAAGGATTGAATGTTATTTTAAATTTTCAAGTTACAAAATAGTCTGCAACAATAAAGAAGCAATAATAGTCACAACAATGATAACCAATATATATTTTCAACATTAAAAATGTACAGAAAAGTAACACGGTATGAAACTTAAAGTTGTAGATTCATAGTAGAGGTTCATAGTAATGTGAAATAAAAATATACATTTTTCCTTCGTCTTGCAATTTGATTGCTATAGAATTAATAATTTGCTTCGACTTCCTCGCGGCACACTAGCGGCCCATTCACGGCACACCAGTGTGCCACGGCGCACCGGTTGGGAAACGCTGTCCTAGATAGTCAATGAATAATTCCTGAAAGTATGGCGTTTCTCGTCCTTCCCTAAATGGGAAGTACGGCTCCTTAACTATAACCCTCATCTGTAAGGCAGTGTAAGCAACAAAAAATTAAAAAAAAAAAACGCACACTGGATGTTTGCGCAACTGAGGATCAAAACATCCTCAATGGAGTATGAGAAATCGTAAACGTCAATCAAAGTGTGTTTTTGCTTATTCATTACTTCGTTAATAGTTAATTCCTTCTAGAAATAGTGAAACAATACTATGAAGAAACACTAATTAAACTAATAACTATTACGTTGTGTTTCTTACCATACCGTTTTTACCAGCCATAGAATTTGAACCTAGTACTATACTGCATTAGTCACGCCGGAACGAAGGGTGAAATTCAAACGCCTGGCACTCGTAGTTGTTGAAGCTGTGTTGTAGTTACGCGGCCTGCGTTGGTACTCCTCAACATAAATACGTCACTGCCCAAAACCAGGAAACATCACAGACAGAAGACAGGGGCACAATCAGTGCCTGACACTTCACGAACTCAAACCCGCCAAGACTCAACTCAACATGACCTTCAATTACGTTCTACAGTAGAAACCAAACCAATGCTAAGGCACAAACTTACCAACTTCCTATATGAAAACACAAGAAAAAAAAATTCAAACTTTTTGGTTCCAAAGTGATGCCATAATAATACTAAAAAGGTTTTAATTCTCAGTAACCCAAACATTAATTAACTAGGGAACATAACAAGCAAAAATAAATAAATAAATAGAAATCAAATCAAATTTAATTTAAAAAATAAAAACCTGACAAGTAAGCTCTCCCTGACTACTTTTTTTTTTAAATTTCAGTGAGGCTGTAAAATATATCAATATCTTCGTCAAATATATATATTTCAATGTAAACAAGTTCTTTAAACAAAAGAAAGCTCTGTAGTAGAGCGCTTACCTCTGACCTGTTAGGTCCCTGGTTCGATTCCTGCTCCCGACAAATAGCCTTTTGGTGAACACTGTAGGTGTGGTTATTCTTAAGACTTTCCAGTTTCCTTACATTTTCTTGATTCCACCATTATCATGTATCTCATCGTCACCTTCTCATACGTTTATGTACAATCATGGGGCGTTAAACTAAAAGTAAAAAAAAAAATGCAAATATCCTAATAAAAATGAGTTTTCTAGACTACACAAGTGGCCCCGCGTAGCGTAGTTGCTAACGCTCTCGCCTTCGGTGCGAACGGTCCCGGGTTCGATCCCGTTGGGGATCGATTTCCTCAGTCGAAAAAGTATCAAAAGATTTTAAGTCCAGCCATCCTGAATGAGATTTCCTTGGGTTTTCCTCATTCACAGCAGGAAAATGCCGGAGTGGTACCTAACATATAGGTCCCAGGCCGTTTTCTTCCTTCCCCAATCCTTTCTTCCCTTCCTTTACCCGGATAGTGTGCTCATCGAGGGACGTCATCCCTCATATGTGACGGGCTAACAAGGCCATTGATGCCGAAAGCCCAGAGACCTAAAGCCTAAATCTTCACTACACAAGGGAATTTTCGCGCTGAAAACGGTTTCTTAGCAATTATGTTAAGCAGTCCTGTAGTAACTCTGCACCACGTAATAAATCGTCACATATAAAACGGAATGAATAAACACATAACATTCATTTTGCTCCCTTGTAACGTAAAATGTTTCAAAACATTAATATTCAAAGATTTCTCAAAATTCAGATTCACCCATTCCATTCTCCTCAATCATTAACGAGTTGTAGTCATAAACTATATTACTTACTTAGTACTATACTAAAGCAAGTTACACTAAAAGAATATATAATTAATGGAATATTTAACTAAAGTAATAGTTAACTAGTGCACTTACCCAGGTTTTGTTTCCTTCCTCTCTTCTTTTCCGATTGTAACAACCTCGTTTCGCAAGCAAAAGACGCTAGTTCAATGACGTCAGCCATGGCGAAAGAAAGAGTGTCTATAGGCGGTCTGGATCTCACGTACAGATGGACGTATATAACGTATAACTGAAGTACTTAACATACGTATATGTATGTAAAATACAGAAGATTGTTAGATGTCATACATCCTGCAGCGAAATGATGTAATATCTAAGCGGGTAAAAGGCAGTACCTGTGTAGTATATGGATAAAGTACGCTCCGTACAGATTTCCTTAGTAAACATAACGAATCCTTGTATTTGTACAATATACCGCTGTCCGGATAATGGATTTTTCTCAGTGTACCAAAGGCATGCACCCACTAGACTGGCAGATAGGACATAATTGTCGATGGAAACTCGTGTGGTTTTTTATCTCAGGTTAAACTGTAGTCAAATGTCTCATATAATCATAGTGTTGAAAAGGAATATTAAACTCCTAAATAACCAACTAATTCTGGCCATAGTTTCTTTTCCTTTCAACTAAAAATTAGTTTTGGTTCATATATTGAAAAAAAAATGTTATTTTACTCTGACTTCTTCATATTTGTAATAATGAATGAAATTGGCGAAGCAGAATACCTTAAAAGATCTAGTTACTTATACTTTTTTTAATTCTGGCATCATCGGTATGTGTGTGTTCTAAGCAGGCGTGCACCCAGAAACTTTTGTTCAGACGAGTGCAAGCTTTGGGGGAAGGTGGGTTCAAAACCACAAGCCAGTATGTCTAGTAGCACTGAACAAGTATTATTATTATGCACTTAAAAGACGATAAGTAATTGTAGAATACTTCCATCTATATTTCAGAAACAAATGTAGAACTAGAATATTTTTATAAGAGAAAGAGTACATATGAAGTGTAAGATCGAATTTTTATTTTACATCAATCATTTTCCTGTTGAGCAAGTATGGTTTTATTGAGAAAGTTTACAAATGTATGTTCAGTTAGGAAGTTTTGGGGGTCCGTACCCGGTGAAACCCGATGGGTGCACCCTTGGTTCTAAGTAAACTCTTGTACTATTAAAATGGTGTAAAAGTGTCGTTTTTTAAATGTCTATGTTGATGTTTTATGTTTGCTGTCTGTTTTAATGAATTTCTCTAAATAACTAACTAACTAACTAACTCTATGGCCTATGGAACCCGGAGGTTCAGTGCCGCGTTCACAAAAGCTCTCCACTGACTTCTATCCTTAGCTAATTCCATCCAGTTTCTACTTTGTATTCCTATCTTTGTGAGATCCATCTTAATATTATCCTCCCATCTGCGCCTAGGTCTTCCTAATGGTCGTTTTCCTATGGGTCTACCAGTCAAGACTTTGAAAGCGTTTCTACTTTCTTCCATTCTAGCTACATGACCTGCCCACCTAAGCCTCCTAGACTTGACAACCCTAACAATGTTGGGTAAACCATATAAATTATGTAGTTCCTCGTTATGAAGCTTCCGCCATTCCCCATTCTCGTTCCTCTTGGGTCCGAATATTCTTCTCAGGATCCTGTTCTCAATGAATTTCTCTAAAGTTGTAAAATCGCATGGCATGGTAAAAGGGAGTCACTGACTATATTTCAGAATATGTGACTTTTTGGTGAACATAATTTTATCTGTAGATTTTCTCAGGGCTCTACCGTTTTCTCCAACATTCCCATTCTATAAATTCTTTAATAACCATTTACTTTCATTAATCATCCGTCTCCTTTAGCCTAAAGGACGTACACTCATGTCCAAAATTATTGTCGCATATCTATAACTGTCTTCTTGTAAGAATATAATTTGATAATGACTTTGCAGGGTACTTTTAATACTGATACTATGTGTATAATCGGAAAATATATATTTGTGGTAAATTTCATAGGAAAAGAATTATAAATACGAACATTATAATGAGTAAAATAAAATGATGTTAAATGGAAAATTTTATTTTCGTTTTATTGTTCTTATTTACTGCTGTTTTGACATGAAATTTTCCACATGCATGTCTTTGCGGATTTTACACATACTAACATTATAAGAAATATCGGGCGAATTCGTTATCAAATTATATTCCTACAACAACATATTTATAGACATACGACAATAGTTTTGGACATGAGTGTACAAGTAGAAATTTAATTTTATTTCTAAAATTATAACATTACACGTAAGAGTAATAATAAGAGAGTGTATTAAGAAAAAGACAATAAATCACTTAGTGTAAACATCGAAAGAAATATTATAACTTCACTTATCTTATACAGTGTATGGACCCTTTAAAAAGTATTAGTTTCTTTATTACTGTTTTTTTTGGGGGGGAGGGTATAATATTTCTCAATGATAGAGCATAATTAGACCGAATGTACAGATAGTTATCAAAATAATGAAAACGCCTTGACAAAATAGAACTTACAGGATTAATACGATGTTGAGCCACTTTTTGCCTGTAATAGTATTATAATTGGTGAATTAATTCCCTTACGTACTTAATACAATACTATCTTATGTCTGAATATCTGCTGTACTTAGTAATAATTCGTTGATGCTTGAGTACTTAGGGGTAATCACGGGTTAAAATGGGAGCTCGGCCTCCCCAAACGTCCTCCTGCCCTCCCAAATAGAGATCGACTATTGGGTGCTTACTTAAATATCTTTATTGAATAAAATGCCGAATGCTTGTAATAGAGCAAATAGAAGTACCAATTCTTCACATTATGAAGAATAGGATTTAAGGAATATAAAACCAGAAATTTGAATATTATAAAAATTCTCCGCTTTTCCTCCTTTTAGAAAAGAAATTGTTGTAAACGCTGCAACATATATTTATTCCTTTTTGATTGTGAGTTTATATTTAGGACTTCATTCCTCCAACGTAGACGACAGCTCACATTAAGCATTTCCAAATTTAAGAATCAAAAGTTTTAATACTGGAAAATTGTCCCCGTTAAAAGCCAAAGTTTTGAAAAGGATGAAACACGTTTTCGATTAGTTTCAATTAGGAGTTTATGTACCACAGTTCTTACCTCCAACTAAAATGGATTTCTTTTCCACAGGAAATTTGAATATTATAGAAATTGTTCCCTTTCCCCACTAAAGCAAAATTGTCCAAATATTTATTCTTTTATTTTGAATTAAGAATTTAAATATCGAATTCCACACCTCTAAGAGAATCCTCACATTTGGTAGTTTCACAATAAAGAGTCGTGAAATAGGAATTGCCCTCTTCTCCCTATTTAAGAACGGAATTTTCGAACAAAATGCTGAAACAAATGCGCAGTTATTTTTAACGGGAAGCCCATATACCAAGTTTTATCTTCCTAATGTCAGATACTTCATTCTTGTAAATAAGATTTGAACTCCCCCCCCCCTCTTTAACCAACGTTAGGATACACGTTTTAAAAAATACTTTCTCATCACTCGGCAAGGGAGTTCCCTGTCCAAATTTTATGTTTGTAACTACACTAGTATGGCCTTTTTGTTGATTACTGAGTCACTATTATATAAGGTGTAGATACGAAGGGGAAAAATCATAAACAGCGTCAACACATTATAATAGTTAGTTCAATACTTTACTACTATGGAGAGCACTAATAATTCTCATTACGAAACAATGCGCTTATTACTCTCACACACACGCGCGCGTATTATATATATATATAGGCTTAAATGCTGATTATGGTCGGCCAGAGTACTTCATGGGCTCCTGTGGCAGGAAGCTTATTTCAGTACACAGAGGTGAGGCGAATTACGGGTGAGACAGATAAGAAAGAAGTTACATTCTTTTCAGTTTCCTTCAATTCACAGTACTGAAATACCGATGAAATTTTCTAATAGGTACTAAATTAAACTTCCTAATGCTAAAGCCATGAAAGACTAGGACCAGCCAGGTGGTTTACGTTCAACTGGGTGATGAGTGGCCAGCGCATCGGTTCCCAGGCACCATTATTTCTGGTTTTATGAATCAGAGTTCGCAACCTCTTATTTCAGGCAGCTCTCCGATTGTCTCAAGATGCTGGGTTAATACCAAAAATTTTTAGTGTTGCCGGCGAGAATAGAACCATGGACAATCCATACCGAGGTCGCAAACACTATTAATGCGGATATACCAGAGCTAAATAATAAAATATAAACATCCACTTTCTTTTTAATGCTCTCTATTTGCCCCCCAAAATGGTAAATTTTGATGACTATGGTAACGAAAAAGAGTTTAAAAAGATTAAGAGTAAATTATACAACTAATCTGCTGAAATCTTGTGTAGGGTTAAGGATATAATTTATGGAAGGTAAGTTTTTCTTTTAAAATATATGTGTACAGCTTGTTTCTGTAACAGATAATCTACACAAAAGTGTCGTAACATGTCTATATATAAAAGAATCACAAATGGAACATACTACATTAAAGCACAATCTATTTCATTATTACTATACTAAAGGGAGAAAGGCTTGAATCAAGTCAGCGTGCTGAGTACGTCATTAACACTGATTAACCATGAACTAACAGCATTCACACCGCTCCTATTTTATTATCCTAATTATACTATTGCATAACTGTCTGAAAGTGATCATATTTTTTCTTTGATATTTTTCTATTTTTATCATTTTTACTTTCGAGAGGCGATAAGTGAGAAGAAAGTATGGTGATCGTGATTTTAAAAAAAGAATTCGAGATTTCAGGGGATATTATATATTATATATTATTATTATTATTATTATTATTATTATTATTATTATTATTATTAATTTTCTTCCTACCCCTAAAAATAAGGGTATTTTATTAAAAGGTAAAAATTAAAATTTGAGATTTTCTCAAAAACAGCTACAACGATTTCGATCATATTTTATAAATCAATGTTCCACCAACAACCCTACGATATGTCATAAGCCGTATTTCTCTGTATCCATAGGGGTCGTTTATTTTTGGGAGTGAGTTTCCCAATTTTCTCAAAAACAACACAGGCGATTTTATTTATATTTCGTAGATATATATTTCATTAATAACCTGGCAATACTGCGCAACTTATTTGTCTCGAAAACCTCCGCCAGGAGTAGTATATCCTAGAGATGAGCTTGTTCCGGACAATTTTCTTAAAGGACTCGGGCAATTTTGTTCATAATAATATTTGTGAATATTACGGTGCTGGTATGTCCGATAGTACATTATTTTTTTTTTTTAATGAATACTGTTGAAAATTAGATTTAACGGTAAGATAACGGTAGAAGGAAAAATCGAACTATATTCAAGACAATGTCAAAAAGAAGAAATAGGATGATTTGCCACATTATGATACATGAAGGAATCATTGTAATGGGTATGCAGAGAATGATAGAAGGAAAAAGAGCCAGGGGGAGATGGTGATTGAAATTTACAGACCAAATAATATAAATCAGAGCAGGAAAACTACAATAACGAAATGGAAAGTCTATCTCGCGGATGGAAGCTTTGTCAAACCAATCGAGAGTAGCTTACATAGTAGTGTCGTTTCAGGTTTTGCTTCCGGGGGCAGAGGGGAAAGTCAGTAGTGTCATTTCGATACAACTACATTTTCACATTTTCCGCTAGTATATTACTGCATTTTTTAAAAATGTACCGTACATATTTTTCAAGCTGAGGGGTATGGCCTCAGAGGCATCATTTGAAGCTTCAGGGAGGGCTATTGCTCCCCTGAGTTTGATGTTTGTATACATTTTAATCCATAAGATAATAATATGCCAATAAAAACCTGAAATATAGGATCCCCTCCCCCGAGCAAAATTTGAAAAGACACTGCTGAATGGCTCCTCTGGAGTTCCAAATGACATCCTTGTGTTAACCTAAGAAGATAAATTAAATCCTTCAGTTTTAAGTACCATGGTTATGTCATGTAGGCTAAAAGAGGAGGATGAGGAGAATTAATGAAATGGTAGTATATAGAAAGTGGAGAACCCCGAGAAAACCCATAAACACGATGTTCGTGCACTACAAAGT
This sequence comes from Thermobia domestica, assembly GCF_964235325.1. Lineage (NCBI taxonomy): Eukaryota > Metazoa > Arthropoda > Insecta > Zygentoma > Lepismatidae > Thermobia > Thermobia domestica. Next base: position 46,336,619 of record NC_137466.1, on the reverse strand, counting down.
TCACATGCTGCGAACATCGAATCAGAGACCCCACGCGCCAAAGGTGAACGCTCTACCACTGATCCAGCGCAGTCCCCAAGGAGAGGAACGGAAGGCATTCAATCTAAATTAAATTTTCGAACATTGGAATGAACCTTTAGTCATATCTGTGTATTTTAAGTTATTTTCTACTTCAGTTTAAACAACATTTCTTAGTGTTGTGAAGCAATAACCTCTATGATTGATTTATATTAGGATAGCATTACCAGTGGATGGTCGAGAGAGAATGCGTGCTGGAGTGGTTGGCCACTTGTCATCTGAAGTGAGCTAATGTTGCTATGGTAGATACTCCACCAAGTAGAAGAACAATCTCCAAATCGATCGTCACATGATCTGGAGGATTCCATTGCCCCTTCACCTGTTCTTAGAATTCTTGTGTTTACGTTTGTCCGAAGACTGCCAACAGAGTAATTAACCAGCCATAGAGCAGTGAAAGCAATGGCCATTGGAGAGTATTTAGTTACATCTTCACTTGATGGACTTTCTTTGTTCCTGCTGAAGACGCATAATCCAATAGTATGAGCAGAGAGGTGTGGGTGAACTCTGCGAAACTATTAGGGACAAAAAAAAAAAAAAAAAAAAAAAAGTCGAAGATACTTTTCCGCGTAACCTATAAGTAGTCTTTGTATTATTTTTCAAAGAAGAATACTAAATATTACAATAATTCTATAATACTATAATATTAGCGATTAACAGGAGGACATTTCCAAACTCAACTCACAGTGGCGTCCGAAGAAAATTTTCAAGGAGGCCTATCTCCATGAATGCTACATTACGTCTGGTATTTCTGGCATTTAATATGCGTAGTTTGCTATATTATGTTTACATTCTGAGCAGATTGAATATTGTAAATCTTCATGCATATACTTCTAGAAAATTAAGGGAAAAAACCCTTTGAGGTAACTTTACATTTTAAATTACTCCCATACCGCCTAACCTTAGGCATCTCAAAGGGGGCGTGGTGGTGGAGAGCTCCTCGAACACACAACGTAGATTTTGTTTTTTAAAAATCTAACAGAATGGTTCTTTCGGAAAGTTGTTCCTTTTTAGTCGTTTGTTAGTTACGGTTACTTAGACAATTTGCCATAGTGATATAAAAAATTAGCTCACAAACAGCTTAAAAAATAACGTAGTGACTCCATGGACCCCCCTCCCTCCTGTTGGGACTACCTGGGACTGTTTTATCTTAAAATCATAACAAATTTAAGTACCGACCATTATCTGGCCAGAATATTAATGATAATCTTATCTCCCGTATCTCAGAATTGAACCAATGTGTCTGTTTTTATACACTTTCTTGTCAGCTTATCAAATACTATTGTAGCTTCTTGTAGAGAAAATGAAATAAATGGTATGTGTTTTCTGTGAGAGATATGTGGATGATTATGGGCTAATATAATTTAAAGTAGCTTCTTTAAGTATATAGAGTCTATAGCAAAGTACTGAGTGGGTTCATGGACCCTCGTGGAATGACCTGTTACCTAACATTACTTGGGATTCGTAGGGTTAATATAATACTGATATTAAAGTATACCTTCTTCAAGCTTCTTCATTCTTCTTCATTATGACATCATCAACATGACAGTGCACAGTGTGGTTAATGAAGTAGAACACAAAATTATAAACAACTCTTCAACTTTTATTGATCAATGGAGCTAAACGAAATGAGATGTATGGGCTATAATTTTCATAATAGTTTTCTAGAATTGTTTGGCCACTTAAGAATATGTCATTTATGGCAAAACAGTATATTATATATATATATATATATATATATATATATATATATATATATATATATACACGAAAAATGTACTGTTAAATAGCAGATTATATGTATTGTTTTTCTTCACCTAACAATAATACACACTTCTAAACTGGGTGCAAACTGCAAGGGATGGGGTGAGAATTTTCGAAGAAAATTTTCCCCAGTACTAACTTACTGGGTGGGTTAATAATTGAACACTATTGTCAGAAGATTGCAAATTAGTATATAGTAACACATATGTAATTAACGTGTATTTTATACGTAATTAATGGATGAACAACAGATTAGCACTATCCATGATTTTACATGGTTCAATAATAAAGGACATAAAAATATGCCAATTCTCACTGTCGACAAATTTCAGTGCGAAGACTTTTTTTTTTAGACTTGTATCCCCCCCTTCTTCCAACTATCACGTGATGGCTTAGTGGTAGAGCATTCACTTCCGGTGAGTGAATTATCGGCTTCGGTTCCAGCTGGCGTAAAATGGACTTTGTGATGGACAAACATCATGTGCGTGAGTTTTCTCGGGAGTTTTTTCGGAGTTATCACACCTGATTTCCTGGATAGATCCATGTTGTACTTTACTGAGGCCTTAATCAGTCTAAGAGGCCTTAATCATCCTAAGAGGCCTTAATCAATCTAAGAGGCCTTAATCAATCTAAGAGGCCTTAATCAATCTAAGAGGCCTTAATCAATCTAAGAGGCCTTAATCAATCTAAGAGGCCTTAATCAGTCTAAGAGGTCTTAATCATTCTAAGAGGCCTTAATCATCCTAAGAGGTCTTAATCATTCTAAGAGGCCTTAATCAGTCTAAGAGGCGTTAATCAATCTAAGAGGCGTTAATCAATCTAAGAGGCGTTAATCATTCTAAGAGGTCTTAATCATTCTAAGAGGCCTTAATCAGTCTAAGAGTCTTTAATCATCCTAAGAGGCCTTAATCAATCTAAGAGGCCTTAATCAGTCTAAGAGGTCTTAATCATTCTAAGAGGCCTTAATCATCCTAAGAGGTCTTAATCATCCTAAGAGGCCTTAATCAGTCTAACAGGTCTTAATCATCCTAGGAGGCCTTAATCAGTCTAAGAGGCGTTAATCACTCTAAGACGCCTTAATCATTCTAAGAGGCCTTAATTAGTCTAAGAGGCGTTAATCAGTCTAAGAGGTCTTAATCATTCTAAGAGGCCTTAATTAGTCTAAGAGGCCTTAATCATTCTAAGAGGCCTTAATCATCCTAAGGTGCATAATCATGGGACGTCAAACTGAAAGATTTGATTTTCCCCCTCGCCCTTCCTGGTCATAAGTCATAATGTAATTTTTTGTCTGGCCATCTTTGCGATTTCAGATGAAGCATTAAATTCTCCAATATTCAACAATATCTTCACTAATTTATATTTATATCAGCAAGACTTTTGTATATACTTGTAGTGCAATATTATTATTATTATTATTATTATTATACCAACATTGTTCTTAATGAAACCGTAGTTCTCGCTTAATAGTTATTTTGTGTTAGTACGCCATTTACTTGAACGATGCATTGTTTTAACATTCGTAATATTTGTAATAACGAAGTAGTCTATTTGACAGCAGCTTGCAAGCCGCTCCTTACGCTCTCCAGGTTGAGAAACAGTGTTCTAAACTAACTATAAATTATGTATTGTATCTCAGACAAGTGGCCGTTCTTTGTGCTGTTAGAAAATGGTTTCATGAATAGAAAACCGGAAATTTTAATATTGATTTAGGCGCAGAATTTAAGAATGTTGATACATGTGTTCGAAAGTTTATATGCCAATTTTCATGTTCTGAACTTCATGTAATGTACCATTACAGTTGAAAGTAATGGCAACTTTTTTTTCGCACCCTGTACTTAGTAAATTTTTTTTATTCGATTTCGGTTTAATTACACAATTTATTTACATCCTTACTTCAAATTAAATGTAATGAATCGAAAGGTTTCGTTAGTAATCATATTTTAACTGAATAATATATTTATTTATATTTTGATTAATTGTAAATCCCATTTTCGCATATACAAGTTGAATAGTTACAAGGTTTACCATTCTGACGTCATACCGAAACATAGTTCCGTCATTGGATATAAATTTTCTTAATTTCAGACCAATGTAGAATTTAGTCAGGTACCTAATTTTTCCCTCACCCCCTCTCAGTAGTCCATAGTCTCTTTCAGATCCGGTTATATCTAGATTTCACCAAAATTCTATTCGCTTTGTAATTTCCGCGGCTGTTAGAAAACGCCCTGATTGGTGGAATTCTCCAATCCCTGGCGTTTTCGGCGCAATGTTATTAGAATAATCGAAGACATATTAAGAGGAACACCACTGTTCATCCATTGTTCAATTTCCGCTTAAAAGGACGGACATTTTCATTAAATCCAGGTAAAATTTAATGTAATTTAAAAGTTAAAGACTGACAATGATTTAGGAGCTGACAAACTTCCATTTTTCGTCAAGTAAACTGTAAAATAACTGAGAAATAGGAACCAGCTTTCCAGACGCCATATTGCTCACCATCCAAGCCAAAGAATAGACAATATAGGAAAGTGATTTTTTATCTTTTCAAAATCAGTTAGGGATTAGGGGAAATACGACCTGGTTTTGTGTATTTTGTCCGTGTATACAGTAAATGTGATTTTTTATTATTTATTTAGTAATTGCATGTACACAGTAGGTTTCATAGTTGCAATGTTAATTATCATAATGGCAGCTTAAGCTAACAAAAAGGGGCTCCTATTCATTTCCAAATTGAACCAGTTCTAGCGGGGGAATGGGTTAGTTATTGTTTGTTTTAGGGCCTTTTCCCCTCTCAGGGGAAGGGTCCCTCAATAAACCTCGTTAAGGTGCCCCCAGGGCATCAATCTTTAGTAATAATTTTGTAAACAATTGGTCAGGTCAATTGGACCTAGGGTTAACTATTCTCATTTTGCCCCTTAAAGTTTAATAGAGCCAACTCTATATACCAAAAAGGAGTACTTTTCCCCAACATGCATGTAATTTAATAGTGTTTGTTTAGTTAGTAGTTTTTATGTGTAGTATTTATAGTGGTGTGTGTAGTTAGTAGTTCTGAGTGAGTGTGTGATTTCTGCGGTTAGGACAGTGTAGTTCATATGCGTTAGTTTAATACCATTTTTCTAACTATACATAAATAAACGAGAGTAAATATTAGATTTCTGATTAATAAGTACAAGTATATATTTCATTACACGGTAAATTATGTCTCCACTACAGCGCCATCGTGTCCATTTTCGGTAGTCAATTGTTTGTTGACATTACGACATCGCCTGACTTAGTGATTTAGATTGTTTGATTTTGGCCATTTATTCTCAAATTACATCCCGTGGACATGGTTTTCGGTTCGAATGAGTATGCATTTATATGAAATAGCATGAGATCTTACTATTTTGAAAATTACAGCTTGCTATGTCATTTAGAACCCGAAATATCCACTGAAATAAAGAATGCCTATTTTCTTAATAGAGGTAAAGTCCATATGCTGCTACTATTTGTTTCGAAATGTAGTTTTAAATTCTCTTTTCCCGTGGCTGTAGAAAATTTCCATTGTTGCTTTAGTTTTATCAGCAAATCAGAAATAAATTAATCGTTGACAATTTAACTTTCAGTAAATACACGTATGATTTTTTTTAACTGCGAAGTAAATACAATTTGGGTGCTTCGAAACAAAGAGTCCGTGGTTCGATGAATGTTATCGTGTAGTAGTTTGAGCGTGATAGATTGTGATAATTATATATTTATTAGTGTGTAATATAAATATGTGTATGGCCTGCGTGTAAAATGTATGAAATAGGGTGTCTGTAAAATATTACTTCGCTCGAAAATGAGTAAATAATGAATGAATGTAATGATATATTAATAATATGATATAAAATATGATTGAGATGATATGACACCTATATTTAAATGAATAGGCCTAGTGTATATTTTATAGTGAGAATATGAATATGTTTACTAAAAATCTCTCGCGTTTTGACTTCTGCACCAGTACATTCATCTAACCGGGTTTGCTATTTGGATAGTAAAGTATAGTTGGGAATTGTGTGTTACTTCGCATTTAAGGACCTCATACTAACAGCCCCGGATCTTAAGCCTTTCAACAGATAGGGTAGCATCATGTGGGAATTACTTCTAAAGGTTGACAGAAATGATAATTAAGAAAACTAACTGCTATATCCTGTGATCATTGAAAAGTACAGGTTCAGTCATTTGTACCTTTAACATTCATTGACTCTCCGAGATTTTTTTTTCGTTGCTTACCCTATTTATTATGCAGTGCTCATATAACTTAGATCGGACTATCCGATTAAATCAACCGCTACTAAATTAATATTTATGTCAATCGCGTACCCGGACGTCGACCCATGACCCTCTTAAGTATTTTCGTTTCTTTTCTCAGTTTAATTAGTTGATGGAAATTAACGACGTCCCAGACTGTGGCATGTCTGCGCAGGGTAGCCATCGGTGATGTTTGGTCATTGAAATCACCGATCCAAAATTCAGTTTATTTAATTTTTTTATTTTGGCAAATCACTAATTAGGGATGTCTTAGCTATTGTTTTACTCTAGTTTCATTACTATTCTGGACTTCCTTAGTTTCTAAGAGGTCGGATGTTTTTTTTTCCTCTTTGAAATTCTAAATTAGCGCCTTCTCTAACCTTCCGGTGGATTCCGGGATCTGCAAGGGCGTTGACCGGATACAGTGAGTGGTGGGATTTCCCTAAAGCCTTTGTCTTTCCGAAAATCCCATCGAGGACACAGACTCGTCTCGACGTTGCAGACTTGTTTTTTCGGCTATTTATTTGGTAAGCCGAACCCCTTTTGGCATAAAAGAGAATATTTGGTTATAGTATGTTGTATACGTAAATTCGACCACTTATCTTTCGTAGTTGTAGTGTTCTGTCTCCTCTCTTTTTACCTATTCTTTCTTCTACTTCTCTAAAGTTTTTTTTAATATCAACCTTCCCCCCGGTTCTGAAACTCATGAAAACATCCAATGTTCATATCACTTATTTCGATCGTATGTACTAACTGAGACATCGAGGGATACAATTCGCGGAGGTATTTCAGAACAACTTACTACCGTTTTTCACGATACTCAACCCACCACGGGAGAAACTGACGAGAAGGTACACTATAATTTCAGATTCCCAGAAACTTACTTGTTATTTATCGATCGTACAAATTATACCCATTGACGACTGATTTCTGGTTTTCTTTCTATTGATTGGTCATATAGTGTGTATGTATTAGTAGTTTGGGCCCACTAGTTTCGAATAACATTGATTTTTTCTTTCTCTGTATATACATCTATATATATGTACTTACATAGTTCAAAAAGTTACGTGCCTGCTCTATTTGTTGTATTTCCACCTCTTGTGTCAACTTACTAAATAATATCAACCATTTCTTTATACGCGGAATTTAGTACATTGAGAATTATTATTGATTATCGGGTTTACATATAAAGTACAATGTTGCAACCTTATGAAAAAAAAAGAGAATTTTGATAGTCAGGGTTTTTGTTTATTTTGAGCCAAGCAAGCGTGAATACTTGTTGAATATAAAAAGGTTATGTAGAAATTAAATGTCGACGAAATACTAAGATGGATATTAAAGTGAAATTTATCATATTGAGTAATATATATATATATATATATATATATATATATATATATATATATATATATATATATATATATATATATATATATATATATATGCGAGTATGTATGTAAAGGGCTCGGTATTTACCCTGGTTGTTTTAGGTTGCCATAGATTTTTGACACCTGACATTGACCAATTATTTGTGATGTAAAGTATTACCGCGTAATTTATAATTAATGACATCTTACTAATTTGTTAGTAATGTTTGTAACTATTCAATTTTTTTTAATACTATGTCAAATGTTGAATGTAAATGGAACAAGTAGCAGGTCGTAAGAAAAGTAAAAATAACCCTAATCCATATCCAAACTTATTTTGCGAGATCAATAGTGAAATCAGTGAATTACGAAACAGTGAGCCCCGCCAACAAATCTTTCTATAAGTAAACTATGAAACAAATCCTTCCGTTACGATCGGAAAACTATTTGTCGTTCGTCAGTTCAGTGACTAAAACCTTTGACTCCACGATCTATACTAGAGAAAAAAAAATTAGTGATCTTAAATTCAATGAACTGAAATTTGGTTAATAATTTAGTAATGTGAATACAGGTATAATGGAAATAAGTTCCCAATGTTTGGGACTGCACTCGATATTTTAAATCTTGATAAACTTTGAATATTCATACCAAGTGCGTCAAGTGACGAAATAAAAAATATATATGTAATATGAAGCAACTATTTGTCTGTAATTAAAACCAAAACGATTAAATACTCTCATGGACACCAATCATAGTGAATAAAGAGAGTTGAAAAAGGAGTTATTATCGACGTGAGAACAAAGACTCATAAAATTGTCGAAATGTCTCCTCTTGGGACACAGACTCAATAAAATGCTACTAAAGTGCTTTTTTCTTTTAGAAGGATTAACCAATTATATTTTTTTCTTTTTTCCGCAATGATATGTATTCATTGCCCTGAATCTTAAATATATTGACCTTTGAATTTTCTTTTTTTTTCTTTTTTTCCTTTATTTTTTGTCTTTCGTCTTTTGTCGAATTTTTTTTATGTAATCCAACTTTTAATATCTCTAGAAAGAGAAATGTGTTATTTGATCTTGTTGAAAGTAGCAGATTTCTGTGCATGCTTATGAAACATTCTTTCCATATATCAAATTTTTCCTGTTATGTCAAACTAAGTTTTCTTTTATTGAAATGTAATAAATGTCTATAGAAATGTAGTTAGGTTAGTTTAATTCAACTAAATGTAACCTGAAGTATACACTGTCCTGTATGAATGTGAGTGTGAGTGAAATGTAGGTTTAGTATTAAGTGCACCAATTATTTTGACATATATGTGTGACTTAATATAATTAATGGTAGTTGGCAATTAAAGTCATTAAATGTCAATACTAACTTAATTTAAGTTGGCTCTATGAAGGAAGCAAAAAGGACTGAAGTAACCTGAACGAACGATCATCATGGGAGAACTTGGAGAGTCAGAATCTTCGACAAACGTGTGTTGCTCTGATTTTTTTTTTTTTTGGTCGATTCTAACATGCCATCAACTTCGTCGTTTATTTTTCAAATATTGGATATTAGTCTAGAACTTCTGGAAATATTGAATAAACAGTTGAATTAAACTTTCTCATCTATCTCAGAGCTAGATTGGGATAATTCGGTAGTTGGGGTTCAATGGATCTAGGTCTGGGGTGTATGGGTTAACATGTGTCTACCTTTGATCACCTTAATACCAAACATTCACCCACTAGCTATTGGAAATGATCCCAATTCCATAATTATTCACTTTCCTTTACCATATTTCTCAAAATTATCCAGTAACAGTGCCTTTTTTTCATCCTCTTACTTTCCCTATTTTTCTTCTCTTTTATCCCAATTTTCTCTTCTCTTCTTCTTCTATTTTTAATAAAACTGAAAAGGGGGTCGTGACTGGGAATTCCATATGTAATAAACACGGTCATGTATTTATTTTAATTTTTTTTAGAAGTCCGATAAAAAGTTTTCTCATTTCGATCGAACCTAGTATGTTCGAAATTAAGAAATGGATAATATATTCCAATATAATTAGACATAAGCCTATAGCTTCATGAATATCCCCACCAGGGGTGAAGGGTTCCCACTCACGACTTATTCCATGTATCTCATTTGTTGCAGAGCTTTCTTTCTTTTTCTTGTTTTTCTTTTATTTAATTTCCCTTTTCTTGTTTTATTCATATATCATGTTTGTCAGATATACTATTAATGGCAGTAATAATAATAATAATAATAATAATAATAATAATAATAATAATAATAATAATAATAATACCCCCTTACCCCTTTAGGACGTATATTTCCAAAAAGCCATCGTTATTTCTTGTTCTCGTGACAAAATAATTTTGCTGACCAATTTTTACGATATATTTATAGTGGTATTCTATGGAACAGAAATTGCCCAACCGTCCATCGCCAGCTACTAGTAGCTCGCAAAGACATTTTCGGTAGATCGCGCTAACGCTCCGGTTGGCTAACTTTGATCACTGTTGCCAATTTGGGGTAAAAGTCGCTAAATCTAAGGGATTCGACTTTCAGAATAAACTTGATGACAAAAGAAGAGCTCCATCCTTCTTATTAAAGTTAATAAGTCTGATATAAAAAAAATCTGTTATTACATTTGTTATTTATTACTAACTACACTTCAATTACTTTCTTATGTACAATTCAACTTCAATTTCTTTGGTTATACACAATTTAATTAAAATTGGTTTTATATTTACTAGAAATGTAAGTTCATAGACAATAAACAAATGTATTCGGTCGATTTGTTTATTGGTAGGTAGTAGTTCTCTTGATTGGTGGCTCTCAGTAGGATTTTAGAACGGTACGTAGCTCAGAAGCATCATATGTTTGGCGACCACTGTTCTAGACGATGACAAGTGAGATATAATAGTACAGAAGCATAGATTATGAAGTGTTAAACAAAGATTTTGGGAGAAAGCAATTTCTTTCTTTTTAATTGTTATTATTTATTGAATAGTGAATAAAACATATTATACAATTATAGCTAAAGCATAGTTTATCAAATATGAACAACATCGTTACAAACCTTCTGCAAAAATCTTTTTTCGAAAAACAAATCACCATCAGTTAGTAGATTAAACTTCCTAGATTATTCCAAACGGAAAATGATAATCTTAAATTGCATAATGAAATAAGAGATAAGAACAAAATTGTTACGTAAAAATAAAAATCGACCGAATATAGTTCATTATTAAACTACTTTTCTGATTCTTTTTTTACCGATCTTATACACCAAAAAATTGTAAACACATTTTTAAAAAGTACGATCAAAATTATTGTATTTGTTCTTTAAAAAAAAAAACATCAAAAGGAACCTGCCAACATCAGATCCTATGAATGAAAGAACAAACCTCGCCAATCATCATAAATGTCTTATTTTCAGAAGTATGTTAGCGGCAATGAAATGGAAAATTAATTCACACTGTCACCATAAAAAGGATGGTAGTTTCAAAAATGTGTTTTTATAGCTACAATTATCCCAGAGTTATATGGTAAAAATATAAGAATGTGAAGAATGATCCTTCGGCTGCTGGTCCTTACCCTTTCTAGAAAAACAACTCATACCATATTGTAGAATTCTTAATAAAAACGATTGCTTACTAAATACAAAGTAAATAAATAAGAGTTATTTAAGATAAACAGAAGAAAATTAATTCCATCGGGAAGCTTTCCTTTTGGGAACTTTGTGAGAAAAATAAATTACATGTAAGTCAAACGCTAGGAGTTTGTTAATCAAATATTTATTCATGAAATATAAACCAAATTGATTTAGCTATTTTTACGAAACTCTTCTCAACAAGTGAACTAAGTTGTATTGCAGAATTTGTATTTAGAAAATATTCACAGTCTCAATGTGTTTGTTTTCCAAGATCATGAACTAATAAATTACCTCTTCGTGCTCGTGTTTCAAGGTTACTTCTAGAGACATAAAAAGATACAGGCCCCCCACACTAATTTTTCTCGCTCTCACTTCTTAAATTGAATCATATCATTCTGTAGTAATTGGTAAATATTGTAATATCCGACAAGTGGTTATATTTACAAGCATCAACATATTATCTTATGTATTTGCACGTGCGTTTCTAATATAAGTTACTACAAGAAACAGACGACAGAAACCATAGCCACCACTTGATCATGTTATACGAGAACACCAGCGCCGCCGCTACCCAAGAGGAAAATTCCATGCATCGCTTCACTCGATATCAGATTTGACTGGTCACACCTACTCTCTTATCTTGCTCTGAAAGAACCCAAACCTTTTAGCTTGTTGCGGAGTTCTGAGGCCTCTTGTCCACTCTCCTTGCCCTGGAACATTATGGGAACGTAACCTCTTTCTTAGATTGCTATGAAGCTCCAAGAGGTTTCTAATTGCAACCTTCCAACTTGTTGCAGAGCTTTAGGGTTTTCCTTTCCGCTCAGATTGCCTGGAGCTTTGCGGGACGGGGACGCGGCAGAAGTCCTAAACGGCAGAAGTCCTAAAAGGCAGAAGTCCTAAACGGCATTAGACCTAAAATGCACAAGTCCTAAAAATTAATTCGCGGCACAAGTCCTAAATGGCAGAAGTCCTAAAAGGCACAAGTCCTAAAAGGCAGAAGTCCTAAACGGCATTAGACCTAAAATGCACAAGTCCTAAAAATTAATTCGCGGCACAAGTCCTAAATGGCAGAAGTCCTAAAAGGCACAAGTCCTAAAAGGCAGAAGTCCTAAACGGCATTAGACCTAAAATGCACAAGTCCTAAAAATTAATTCGCGGCACAAGTCCTAAATGGCAGAAGTCCCTAAAGGCACAAGTCCTAAAAATCATATCGCGGCAGAAGTCCTAAAGTGCAGAAGTCCTAAATTGCAGAAGTCCTAAAGTGCAAAAGTCCTAAAGTGCAAAAGTCCTAAAGTGCAAAAGTCCTAAAGTGCAAAAGTCCTAAAGTGCAAAAGTCCTAAAGTGCAAAAGTCCTAAAGTGCAAAAGTCCTAAAGTGCAGAAGTCCTAAAGTGCAGAAGTCCTAAAGTGCAGAAATCCTAAAGTGCAGAAATCCTAAAGTGCAGAAGTCCTAAAGTGCAGAAGTCCTAAAGTGCAGAAGTCCTAAAGTGCAGAAGTCCTAAAGTGCAGAAGTCCTAAAGTGCAGAAGTCCTAAAAATCTCTTGTCGCGCTACCATCGCGTACGTAAGAAGAATACTGTCAATCTGTTAGTCAAAGTTTTAGATATACTGTTTCATATTACAGAGCCTTAGTTCTTACAAGTTATTTGTATAAATACATATTCTATCGTTCTGAAATAATAAATAAATAAATAAATAAATAAATAAATGAAGCCTATTGTCCTTTCTTACTCTTTCCATGATATATTTCTATGTTGACAAAATTTTAACTTTCTACCAAATGTGATTCCCAGATCTTTCATAATGTCTGTTTTTCTCTATTTCCACACCATTGACTTCATATTAGTAACATAATATTGTGTTTTAGTTATGTACGTCATAAATTTTGCTTTCCTTGTGTTGTTTTGAAGTAAATTATTTTTACACATATATTTCTTGTACAGAAGTCTTTCTGTAGCAAATAATTGTCAAACTCGTAATTAACTACTCCTGGGATACGGCTGTTTCGGTGTAGGACGTTTTGGTGCAGGGCGTTTCGGTGTACGGATTGCTCGGTGTAAGGACGTTTAGGTGTGAGGCTGGTTCAGTGTAAAAGTTCTAATGTTTACACCGAAACGTCCACTCTTCAAAATGAAAATTATTCGTTAGGGAGAAAAAATTTCACGAAGTAGAATATATAACTAACTAACTAACTAACTCTATGGCCTATGGGACCCGGAGGTTCAGTGCCGCGTTCACAAAAGCTCTCCACTGACTTCTATCCTTAGCTAATTGGATCCAGTTTCTACTTTGTATTCCTATCTCTGCGAGATCCATCTTAATATTGTCCTCCCACCTGCGCCTAGGTCTTCCTAATGGTCGTTTTCCGATTGGTCTACCAGTCAAGACTTTGAAAGCGTTTCTATTTTCTTCCATTCTAGCTACATGACCTGCCCACCTAAGCCTCCTAGACTTGACGACCCTAACAATGGGTAAACCGTATAAACTATGTAGTTCCTCGTTATGAAGCTTCCGCCATTCCCCATTCTCGTTCCTCTTGGGTCCGAATATTCTTCTTAGGATCCTGTTCTCAAATAATTTCAGTCTATATTCTTCCCTCAGAGTAAGCGACCTTGTTTCGCAACCATACAGAACAACAGGCATGATTATCGTTTTATATATTTTAAGCTTCAAATTCTTCGACAGAATTCGCGACGACAAGAGATTTTGAACCGAATAGTAACACGAATTCCCTGCTTTTAGTCGACATTTAATTTCTTCGTGAATATGATTTTCGTCTGAATATGATCCTAAATATTTGAAAGTATCTACTTTATCAAAAGTATTATTTAATATTTTAACGCCTTCACAATTTGCCGTATTACGGTCCCGACGCATTTCCATGTATTTAGTTGTCTCTGCATTTACTTCTAAACCCATGTCCCTGCAAGCGTTTAATAAGATCTCTGCATTTATTTCTACTGTTCTCCTATCATCCCCTATTAAATTTACATATTGTACACGTAGAATATATAAATTAATAAATAAAATAAAAATTAAATGTTTCTGTAATTGGCAAGGGTTACTTATTTATAGTGAGTCCCCTCGCTTCACTCTATGTCAGAACTTCTTATATCCTCAAATGTTATAATTATTAATTGATTGGGAAAACGTTTTACGGTAATGATATATAGTAAAAAAGTGTGTGATGCATAAACATTGTGTACACCACACACACCTTATTACGGCAATAACTGTGCACAAATCGCAAAATGCTGCACAATCTTTGAAAGAAAATTTTCAAACACAGGTGGTTTTTCTTCCAATAACCGCTTTTATATCATGCATACCCAATAAGATTAGCAAATCTAGGAAAAGAAAACTGATTATGAATCAGTGATGAGATCTTAATTATATTATTACGGAGATGTAAATTCATGTTATAGTTGTAGAGAAGGACAGTGTCAGAAAAATGCCTCAAGAAAATTTTTAACGGCCTAAAGAACACAACAAGAGGCTGAATCCTACCAGTTGTTCCTGCAGAAATTGTTTCTATTATGAGTTACTCTTTTGTTCTTAAAATAGGTCAAAGTTGAATTGTGACCACTCCACGAAACTAATAACAAAATGGACTTTGCATTAGACGCTTGAAGAAAAATCTCTTGGAACCATGATCTCACAAGACTTGATGTTAATTTTTCCGGATTTGATGCTTTTACAATGATATCTTCAAATTTAAAGAGGTTGTGTTGGACTATAAGACCAAATGTTCCATTGTTTTCCTACAAAACATTTAAAAGTGGTGATAACAAAACACTATTTGCAGAAATTAAAGGCTGTATGATGTAGTTACGAGTCATAGAATTTACTGACTGTACCACCCTTTCTACTGTTTGTGTCCCTGTAAACACTAGAGTACGTCCCGTCTGCATTTAAAAATTAAACCTATTGATCAGAGTTATAAATATTTAATTTTCCAATATGTGTTGCTTCACATTCGCGACAAATGCATTGGCATTGGCTTCTAACTTTTTGGCTATAGATTTAATCAAACGTCCTGTTAAAATAAGTACAAAAAGGGGTTTCAAATCAGTCTGCACCTTCTCTCAGTAGCCCCTGCCAATTATAATTGTTCTTGGCTAACTGCAGAACATTTCAAACCAGAAGACTATTTGTAATTGTAATCATCATATTGGATCCGCCAATTTGAATTTTGTAATTTCAACGTCAGGTTCTGAATCACCTGTCCTAAAACCTCCTTGACAGTAAGCTGGTCGTATCATTTAATCTTCTATTTTAATGATTACTTTCTGTTTATGCTTGGAGGCCACCTCTAACGTTCAAAGAGTAGTTTCTACCCTTAAACCCGCACCATTGCCAAAAATAAAATTTAAAAAAAAGTGACGATTATTTTTTGATATTCTACAAGTATGCAAAGTTTCATTCAAATCAGTAAATTACACTTCCGTAAGTCTCCTTGTTAGTACTGTTCAAATGGAAAAAATAAGTTAATTGGCGGATATGAAGTCAGAACAAAGAAAAAATACGCCGATGTTACGAAGAGACTGAACAACGTTTGTGAAAATTACAAATCTGACGATGTGATTACAGTCTTAAAAGGAATTGTGTACAATTTTAGATTCTTAGTTGAGTGATTCTATGTAATTATATTTTTTTTCAACAAAATTCCTTTGAGTTGAGATGAGTTGATTCTGAGTTTAACGTCCCGTTCAGCAGTAAGGCTATATGAGACGTCCACATACTGATTAACGTGGAATCCGAACCACGTGAGCTCTCACCGGAAATCGAACCCGGGTCTCCCACGCCAAAAATTCCTTTGAGGTATTATTCAGTTTGTATATATTATTATTGTGTCTCAGGAACTTTGTACAATATATTTATTTCAATTTAGAAATAATGCTGAATATTTTGCAGTAAATTTGATTATTATTCTATAAAACTCGCCTATGGACATCTCTGAATAGAAATTATTGTTGCGAATGGATTGATGTTGTATTATCATCCTGTCTCAATAACAATGAGACTGAATAACAATGTTAATCAGTTTACACTATTCCAGAGTGGCTACACTGTGACACTTCATGCCTGTTCATTACAAGCATATGATTAATGCAATCAAATATTAGGCTATACACCGAAACGTCCTTTACAGCAAGTGTCCTTACACCGAACCGTCCTTACACCGTAGCGTCCGTACACCGTAGCGTGCGTACACCGAAACATCCGTACACCGAAACGTCCTAAACCCTTACTCGTTATCATTATTAATAATAATTTTAGTGTTACTAACATAGTTGTTACCGTTGGAATTAAATACGTTCATATTAGTATTGTGGCAACTACTTAGTACTGAAATGCTTTATCGAATATTTAAGTCTGTAGTTTGTAGCAGGGTGGCCATAGAAGTTAATGGCTTATAGCCCATAGTCCGTCACTGAAATTTTAGAGGATCTTTGAAAAGCAACTTAATTGAAATTAATGAGAAATATATATTTAAAATACATTTATTTAATACAAGAACATTACGTTTAATCAATTCCGCAACCATGGTTGAGGAAGGGATGTATTAAAGTACGAACCATTGAAATAGCGCAGAAGCAATAGTTGAGTTTTTTATAAACATATATATAAATGAAAGTAACTATATTTGTAACTTAACAACACTTGAACACCAGACTGATCTCGACAGAAACTTTCAACATAGATGAGGTTCGGGCCTGAGATGGTTTTATCATTTCACTTTGAAGGTGCAACTTGGAGGAAGGAAGTGCGGATATATATTAAAAATTATCGATCTTAGTGTCGAACCCATAGTTTTCGGGGTTGCTGAGATGAACACTGACATCTCCGATGAAGCTTAAACAAATCCTTCCTTAATTTATTTACATATTTTCTGAGTAAGTAATGGGGAATTCGAACATTAAAAAAGTGCTCCCTTTGCTCTTTCCTTTTTATGCGTTCAATTTTCAGTTTTTTTTAACAGGAAAGATTATATGCCAAGTTTCATTTTACTAGCTTCAGAAACTTGCGAGATACACTACCCTTTAAAAAAATCTTGCCCCACCCTTTTTACGATACTTATTTCCAAAAATTCTTTCTTATGTCCTGCTTTCATAAGAAAATTATATTTTATAATTAAAATTTAACGACTCTACTTGTAGTAGTATGCCCAAAAAATCACTCATCTTTACTCTTTTATATAAGAGTACAGAAGATAAATGCAGTCAAACAAATGGATTTCCATGAACAGTTTCCGATTTCTTATAACTACCTGATTCGTACATTTCCCACAAGCTGTGATTTTAAATTTACGCTCTGTCAAGGTCCAGGTTTCAAAAAGGAACTAACTGGAAATATAATATTATGTACTTGTGTACATGTGTAATATGTATAAATTTATTGTCTTATTGAAACTTTCGTAATCTGGAAATAAACTTTTGATTTGCTTTTAATATATAAAAATCATGCTCCCCTAGAAACATTTGCAGGCTACACCCCTAAATGACTATGTAGTAATTGCTGCAAAAATGGCACAGGACCTAAAATTTAGGTCTAGTGCCTATATTTTTAGGACTTGTGCCGTTTAAGACTTCTGAATGTCACCCACTGTATTGCATAATAAATGTTCTTTGCTCAATTTTAAATTTACTGCGTTCTTTATGTACACAGTTGGTATTTAATGTTCACTCGTGAAATGTCTAGTGAGCTTTTGTCCTAATTAAGTAAACTTTGGTGGATTTTTGTCCTACTCTTAATAAAATACGCTTCGCACAGTATATATTGCAATTCTGAATGTTTGCTTGGTTTCAGAAGTCTGGTAAAATATGCTTTTTAAACATTTTTTTTATTATTTATTTATTTATTTATTTTTGTTTTAGGAATTTGTCTTGGGATTCTCGTATCTCCATTCGAAAGAAACGAATTTCTTAACTAATTATGTAATTAATTCTTAGAATGAAATAGGTTGTATTATGTAATTCTGTATAAGTGCAGAACAGATAGTGATAATAATAATCTTAGTAGTACAAATATAGCTGTTACTGTTGGAATTAGATACGTTCGTAACATTATTGCCAACTAGTTGCTGCATCGTCTCAATTTCGTGTGGTGGTGGCGAATTTCAGAACTAAAGCAAGTGAATGAAAAAGGCACAAGTCCTAAATGGCAGAAGTTCTAAAAGGCACAAGTCCTAAAAATCATATAACGGCAGAAGTCCTAAAAGGCAGAAGTCCTAAAAATCATACCGAGGCAGAAGTCCTAAAGTGCAGAAGTCCTAAAATTTAGGTCTAGTGCCCATATTTTTAGGACTTCTGCCTTTTAGGACTTCTGCACTTTAGGACTTCTGGATGTCACCCTGCGGGACTTCAACCTCTTCTTCCTTGCGTAGTGCACAGAGAATCCTAGCCCCCTCAACTCAGCTTGCCTGAAAATTTGTGGGGATCCTTTCCCTTGGTTGCCTTGGCCTTGAACACCTATTTACCCTAACTACTTAGAGCATTTTGTGTTTATCTGTGTTACATTATTTTATAACAGGAAGTTTTATAATAAAACTGGTTGTGGGAGAAAATCTATTCCCGTATCATTATGAATCTACCAACGAGATTTTAGCAGAATTTTTCAATATTTATGAATGAAATATAAATTAAATTATAATATGCGTTATTGGCAAACTTTTGTATTGAAGAAAACCACCCCGACCGCTTGTGGATTTTTCATTCAAAATGATTTATGTCTGTTGTAGGATTGATAATGAAATATTCATTTATGGAATAAAATCAACTGAACAGTTTTTGAGAAAATCGCCCCTCATGAAGATTTCAATAAAACTTTATTTATAACATATATATGTAGATTTTTTAATGAAACATTTATTTTTGAAATATTAACAAAATTGTCTATATTGTTTTTCAGAAAATTATTCGTAAAATATATACCCATACACTACCTCCTGCGAAAGTTTTAATAAAAAAAATTCTATACCACATCATAGGTTTGCTAACGGGGGTAGTTTTTGAAATATGAACAAAATTACCAAAGTTGTTGTTGAGAAAATTATCCGATCTTTTCTGGATTTTTGTTCAGAGAAAGTACTTAAATACTACACAAGCGTTGATAATCCGCTTCGCTGGGTTGAAATAAAAACTTTAAGTGCACAACTCCTTATGTCATTTAAAAATGACAGTAAAAATTAAATATTACTTTTGTGGGCTGAATTTGGATTTAAACGTCTTCGGAAGTGTCACTCTTCGTCTCAGCGACTCCGAAAACTATGGATTCGATCCTAATGTCGATCATTTTAAATATCTCCTTTCCTCCCATAAGTTGCACTGTCAAAGTGAAATAATAACCATCCCAGGCCCGAACCTAGTCTATGTTAAAAATTTGATCGATATCGGTCGGGTGATTTAAGTGGTACGAATTCACAAACATAGTCACTTTCATTTTTTTTATATATTGGTTGTGAGGTCGTTAATGAAGTGCTAATTTATGAAAAATAAAATCTTTAGAGTAGGTTTTGAGAAAAATCACATTTTTTTTTTATTTTCACCCACCAAGTAAATTACGCCTTTTTTTTGAAGAGTAGGAAGAAAATTCCATACTCTCCTCTGAGGAATCTCATAGAAAATCTTAAGTTTAAAATTTGGTCAACCCTCATACATTGAACAGTATGCCTTTTAGACGAGTGTACATCAAGACGAATGGACGAACAGACTACCAGACACCGAAAAAACATTTTTCGGTATGTAGGGCCATGAAACGTATAAGTCCGTCGAAATATCAATTTATATTTTTTCTATATTTATCATATTTCGTTCTTTTCTATCGTTGAAATAATTTTTTTATTGCAATTTGAAAGTGTTAGTGAATGTAATGTAATGTTCATGAAATATAAAGCAGGGGGTTAGAATCGCTTTCGACAAAAGGTAGAATGTATAATCTAATATATATATATATATATATATATATATATATATATATATATATATATATATATATATATATATATATATATATATTACTCAATAACCTGGTTCTATACAGATCAGAAAATTAAGAATTAATTTGGCTATGTACCAGAGTTATCAAACATTTATTCATCAATAACTTGTACTTCGTAGTCTATATGCAATATTATTTCTCTTCTTTTTTACTAAAAAAAGAAAGAAATTACAGATATTATTGCTATGTCTTTCTAGCCAATTCAACCAATGATTGAATGTAAAATAGCATCACATAATCGATGTAACACGTATGAACGTAACGGTCATACTTTCCTATTTTACGGAAACAGACATGAATTCAAATAATATGTATTTTTTTCATATGAAAATCCAATTCTATTACCTTATCAATTGTGGATGAAGTTACATTTCTGGGTACCCTGGGTGCAGATTCACATTACGATGGCTTGACCGTTCTGTGTATAAATACAGTGTGTAGCCATATACTATAAACTCGATAGTATAAAAGCTACTAAAATTTCAAAATGGAATTTCGTTACTTTTTCGTGATCTTTTCTTTCATAAAACATAAAATTTAGTAACATTCTCAAGAGTGAATTTCCGTCGGAATTGGGCTGAATTTTCATGCATGCGATAGAAGCGTGCTTCGCTTGCGATTTGGTAGCATCTAAAGCCAACCGCAGACATTTTTGGTGGTGAAGTTTGACGTTTTATAGAACAAAAATTTCCAGTCTATACTTATATTTATACAGATTTAAAAAATCGTGTATCAAAAGCTAAATTTCGTGTCTTTTTCTTGACTTTCATGACCGTTTTCTGATTTCATAACTTTCATGACTTTCGTGACCGATAGACACCCTGACCCACCAACCTGTGCTACTTAGCCACTAAAAAGCACGAATTGCACCTAACCGAGTCAGCGCAGATGGGTCAATGAGGTAACACGGGAGTGGGATGGTCAGTCGGGAGCAAGCGCGTCAGCAATAATGAGTATGCGTGTGAACTATAGTGATCGGGATGAGTCGTGAAGCTTTACCTCGATTTAGCGATTTCACCACCCAATAGAACGTGAGGATGTGTCCAGGTCGTCAACCTCCACCAGTGTTTTTTTTTTTTAGAAAAAAAATGTTCCGGGGGCACTTAGTATTCGGAGGGGCACACATTTTCAGATGGCACTATTCTATTTATTATTATATTATAGACCTATAATGTGGTCTCCTCCAGGGGCACTCTCAGAGCTCCGGTGTGCGGTGCCCATGATGGCCCATAGTCGGAAAGCAAAGGGCTGCACAGAAAAATTTTACATAAGCGTACAAAGCAGGCCAGGATCTACAACTCTTGGAGTTTAATGAAGATCTAAGGTATTTACTTAAGAACGTACTTGGCCCAAAAATCTACACCGCAACCATGATGGCCCATAGCCCGGAAACCAAAGGGCTGCACGGAAAAATTTTACATAAGCGTACAAAGCAGGCCAGGATCTACAACTCTTGGAGTTTAATGAAGATCTAATGTATTTACTTAAGAACGTACTTGGCCCAAAAATCTACACCGCAACCATGATGGCCCATAGCCCGGAAACCAAAGGGCTGCACAGAAAAATTTTACATAAGCGTACAAAGCAGGCCAGGATCTACAACTCTTGGAGTTTAATGAAGATCTAAGGTATTTACTTAAGAACGTACTTGGCCCAAAAATCTACACCGCAACCATGATGGCCCATAGCCCGGAAACCAAAGGGCTGCACAGAAAAATTTTACATAAGCGTACAAAGCAGGCCAGGATCTACAACTCTTGGAGTTTAATGAAGATCTAAGGTATTTACTTAAGAACGTACTTGGCCCAAAAATCTACACCGCAACCATGATGGCCCATAGCCCGGAAACCAAAGGGCTGCACGGAAAAATTTTACATAAGCGTACAAAGCAGGCCAGGATCTACAACTCTTGGAGTTTAATGAAGATCTAATGTATTTACTTAAGAACGTACTTGGCCCAAAAATCTACACCGCAACCATGATGGCCCATAGCCCGGAAACCAAAGGGCTGCACAGAAAAATTTTACATAAGCGTACAAAGCAGGCCAGGATCTACAACTCTTGGAGTTTAATGAAGATCTAATGTATTTACTTAAGAACGTACTTGGCCCAAAAATCTACACCGCAACCATGATGGCCCATAGCCCGGAAACCAAAGGGCTGCACGGAAAAATTTTACATAAGCGTACAAAGCAGGCCAGGATCTACAACTCTTGGAGTTTAATGAAGATCTAATGTATTTACTTAAGAACGTACTTGGCCCAAAAATCTACACCGCAACCATGATGGCCCATAGCCCGGAAACCAAAGGGCTGCACAGAAAAATTTTACATAAGCGTACAAAGCAGGCCAGGAACTACAACTCTTGGAGTTTAATGAAGATCTAAGGTATTTACTTAAGAACGTACTTGGCCCAAAAATCTACACCGCAACCATGATGGCCCATAGCCCGGAAACCAAAGGGCTGCACGGAAAAATTTTACATAAGCGTACAAAGCAGGCCAGGATCTACAACTCTTGGAGTTTAATGAAGATCTAATGTATTTACTTAAGAACGTACTTGGCCCAAAAATCTACACCGCAACCATGATGGCCCATAGCCCGGAAACCAAAGGGCTGCACAGAAAAATTTTACATAAGCGTACAAAGCAGGCCAGGATCTACAACTCTTGGAGTTTAATGAAGATCTAAGGTATTTACTTAAGAACGTACTTGGCCCAAAAATCTACACCGCAACCATGATGGCCCATAGCCCGGAAAACAAAGGGCTGCACAGAAAAATTTTACATAAGCGTACAAAGCAGGCCAGGATCTACAACTCTTGGAGTTTAATGAAGATCTAATGTATTTACTTAAGAACGTACTTGGCCCAAAAATCTACACCGCAACCATGATGGCCCATAGCCCGGAAACCAAAGGGCTGCACAGAAAAATTTTACATAAGCGTACAAAGCAGGCCAGGATCTACAACTCTTTGAGTTTAATGAAGATCTAATGTATTGACTTAAGAACGTACTTGGCCCAAAAATCTACACCGCAACCATGATGGCCCATAGCCCGGAAAACAAAGGGCTGCACGGAAAAATTTTACATAAGCGTACAAAGCAGGCCAGGATCTACAACTCTTGAGTTTAATGAAGATCTAATGTATTTACTTAAGAACGTACTTGGCCCAAAAATCTACACCGCAACCATGATGGCCCATAGCCCGGAAACCAAAGGGCTGCACAGAAAAATTTTACATAAGCGTACAAAGCAGGCCAGGATCTACAACTCTTGGAGTTTAATGAAGATCTAAGGTATTTACTTAAGAACGTACTTGGCCCAAAAATCTACACCGCAACCATGATGGCCCATAGCCCGGAAACCAAAGGGCTGCACGGAAAAATTTTACATAAGCGTACAAAGCAGGCCAGGATCTACAACTCTTGGAGTTTCATGAAGATCTAAGGTATTTACTTAAGAACGTACTTGGCCCAAAAATCTACACCGCAACCATGATGGCCCATAGCCCGGAAACCAAAGGGCTGCACAGAAAAATTTTACATAAGCGTACAAAGCAGGCCAGGATCTACAACTCTTGGAGTTTCATGAAGATCTAATGTATTTACTTAAGAACGTACTTGGCCCAAAAATCTACACCGCAACCATGATGGCCCATAGCCCGGAAACCAAAGGGCTGCACGGAAAAATTTTACATAAGCGTACAAAGCAGGCCAGGATCTACAACTCTTGGAGTTTCATGAAGATCTAAGGTATTTACTTAAGAACGTACTTGGCCCAAAAATCTACACCGCAACCATGATGGCCCATAGCCCGGAAACCAAAGGGCTGCACAGAAAAATTTTACATAAGCGTACAAAGCAGGCCAGGATCTACAACTCTTGGAGTTTCATGAAGATCTAAGGTATTTACTTAAGAACGTACTTGGCCCAAAAATCTACACCGCAACCATGATGGCCCATAGCCCGGAAACCAAAGGGCTGCACAGAAAAATTTTACATAAGCGTACAAAGCAGGCCAGGATCTACAACTCTTGGAGTTTAATGAAGATCTAAGGTATTTACTTAAGAACGTACTTGGCCCAAAAATCTACACCGCAACCATGATGGCCCATAGCCCGGAAACCAAAGGGCTGCACAGAAAAATTTTACATAAGCGTACAAAGCAGGCCAGGATCTACAACTCTTGGAGTTTAATGAAGATCTAAGGTATTTACTTAAGAACGTACTTGGCCCAAAAATCTACACCGCAACCATGATGGCCCATAGCCCGGAAAACAAAGGGCTGCACAGAAAAATTTTACATAAGCGTACAAAGCAGGCCAGGATCTACAACTCTTGGAGTTTAATGAAGATCTAATGTATTTACTTAAGAACGTACTTGGCCCAAAAATCTACACCGCAACCATGATGGCCCATAGCCCGGAAACCAAAGGGCTGCACAGAAAAATTTTACATAAGCGTACAAAGCAGGCCAGGATCTACAACTCTTGGAGTTTAATGAAGATCTAAGGTATTTACTTAAGAACGTACTTGGCCCAAAAATCTACACCGCAACCATGATGGCCCATAGCCCGGAAACCAAAGGGCTGCACAGAAAAATTTTACATAAGCGTACAAAGCAGGCCAGGATCTACAACTCTTGGAGTTTAATGAAGATCTAATGTATTTACTTAAGAACGTACTTGGCCCAAAAATCTACACCGCAACCATGATGGCCCATAGCCCGGAAACCAAAGGGCTGCACAGAAAAATTTTACATAAGCGTACAAAGCAGGCCAGGATCTACAACTCTTGGAGTTTAATGATGTATTTACTTAAGAACGTACGATGTATATGATATTGACTTATAAACAGCGGCGTAGCGTAAGGGAACGCCTGTATGCCCGGCATCCCCTGTTAATAAGAAAAAAGTACGTATTTCATTATATTTATAAATTGTTTGCTTATAATTATCACAATTATTTCCACTGCAATCTTGTGGATGCGCTCTCTCGCTTTACTTTGGCAAGCGGAACCTACGCATGCGCATCACTCAGATGCACGTTTTCAGTCTTTCCTCTTGTATGCTATGTTCCTCGGGCATCCAGGCCTACTGCAAGCATCGGGGTTTTCGTCTGCTTTCTGTCGAATGCGCATGCCCAACTACTCCCCGCCAGCCCTTTGCAACCCAACATTTGCTTTAGATATAAGCTGGCGTATGCTTAAGTACTGCCAACTCTATATATTTTGAACTAAGCTGTGGTTTCTGTATAGAACGTACGACCGCTGTCAAGGAAATAGAACAAAACATAAATAGTTAGTTCAACGCCATTATGAAGCATGTCGCTTATGTAAGTGATAGTATAAAAATAGTTATGCTTTAATCGTAATTAAATGCATCGTAATTGTAATAGTAATTAAAGGCAAACTAATCATAGATACGTATCATGTCCCAGAATGTAGCCAGATATTCTTTGAGAGGACTCACATACATAAGCATAACTATAATGCATTCTGTAGAATCACGGTCACCGATCCAGTAGGCCACCCTCTGCCCTTCACAAAGTTTACTTGTGCCCTTCCGTATCTGGGTATCTGACAATGAAGTAGATACACAGAAATAGGCCCCCCAGAGTTGCTTTAAGTGCTTTCTATTTGTATCTTCAAATGATATAAACACTCAGGCCCATATTCACGAACGGACACCTGAGGTCCGGGGCCCAACATGACAAATTTCAAGGGGTGACATTAAAAAAAAAAAGAGAGAGATTGAAGTATGGTATGCGAAGAAAGAAGCTGCCCACGAGAAATAAATAAAGGGAATTATACTGAAAACAATATTTATACAAAAGTGGAGCCGGTTTTTCTCGTCAAAATGCTAATGGCAGAAAACGAGCTGAGACAATTGCTTATTGGCGTTTAACGTAATCTACGCATTTGCTACTGTATGCCCCACCAGGCGTGCAATTACGGGAGCCTGGGCCCCTAAATGTTTTGGCCTCCAAATTATTAAGAGTAGTTACTGATAAAAGAGATCCAGAATTGAGACGATTGGACCCCCTAGCATATTTGTACCTCTTTCCTAAACTTTAATGGCTGGCTGTGAGCCTTAATGAGCAGACTCAGCCTGTTAATCTTCTATTTGTGTTGTGTAATCGTATGGGATAGTTGCAAATTATGCCGTGCTAAATATAAAGCTTCTGCAAGTTGTTTAATGAACATGGCTTTACACTCCTTTCTTGTGATAAATTATTGGCACCCCTCTCCCTGGCTATGCCCTTGCGTTCTGTACTAGATTTATGCTTTTGATTAGCAACATTGATCGTTGGTGGTCAAGAAAAATTGGCGGTATATATATATATTTTGCGTTGTAATTTGAAATGAATATTTGTTTTATTTTTTACTGTAGTATGAAGAAAATTACATTTATAACTAAGAAACAAAGCTGTGGAAAGTGTTCGGCTGCTACAAGGTATAGTACCTTACTAACTTTTAGCAAATGATTACTACGATAACAGTACCAGACACAAATTTAATTTATTTTTTTGTTAACAACTACCATATCTCGGTTGACTTACGAGCAGCGCTGCTCTCTGAAAGGGATACGACCTACCCCAAAGCTTTCCATAAAGATGAAAACTAGCAATCAGTCGCAAATATTTCAGTCTTCGTGGTATGATGATAGGTTTTCTTGGCTAGATGTTCTGTATAGGGAGTAAAATATTATGTTTCGTCTGCATTATGTTTGGGGCAAAGGAGTCGGAGTGGTGTTCAAACGGTATTTCTGATTTGGGTAATTTCATGAAGAAAGCTCTAAAACATGAGTCATCGAAACAACATTTGCTGCATAGTGAATCTTTTCATTTGTTAAGGAAAATACACAACGAACATGCATTGCATTGTATTGTATTATATCAGACAAGTGACTAACGTTGGCATCCCCATTTCGGAATACCACGCTACGCTACTGCTTATAAATCAGATGAACAAACGAATTTCAAGTAAGTATAAAATATTCAAGTAAAATTTAAGGTCCTACCGGCAGAATTCCTCGCAGGTCAACTCACATTACGTAGAAAACACTTTAATTATGTGAAAGAGTAATGAACATTTTTGTGTTCATGCTTAATACTTCCTTAAAGTTCTGATCATGAATCTGTATAAATAAACATTTAAGATATATGAAATTCCGTAATTTTACTATCAGAAACATATAGAGGAAAAATGACGTGTTAAAACAATTGAATTTATCTGACAATGTTAGAATGTTATTCCAACACCAAGGCCATCGTCTTTCTAGCCTATCAGAATATCTAATAACTAACAGTGACTAGTTTCTAGTGAGCTATGTTTCTAGTGCATCTAGGAACAACAGATGACAGGATTTCTACTTATAAGTAAATGTTGTCAGAAAATCCAACGCTCACAAAACTATTTTCGTGAAATATTATAGAAAATATAACGGTCCATGTTCCGTTAAGGGGGTCCAAAACTACACTGGACCCCCCTAAGCTAAGCTAAGCTAACCTAACCTTACCTGACCTAAGCTAACCTAACCTAACCTAACCTAATATAACGTTATATTATGTAATCAAACGAAAATCAATATAAAGAAGTGGTGTCAAAGACACTGGACCCCCTTAACGGAACATTCACCAATATAACACATTGTTCGTTACTTGCTGTAAATTTCAAATATACCGTGTAAAACGTTGCTCATAGCTATATTAATAATTATTGCCAATTATCACTGCCAATTATCTATATTTCTGATACATTAGAAAGGTGATACATGCTCATATTGAAATAACATCGTAACAGTGTACCACAATCACCACATTTTTTTTCTGTGTAAACATCATTGACATTATTCATGTTTAATACCCGAATCGCCCTTATTTCAAGCAATAAGCTGTGTAATTTCTTATATATTAATCCATCTATACGTTTATACTATATTTGTGAGTTCGTAATTTCATAATCCCCAATTAGACCTTTGTAATCTGATTTCCTGACTGCAGCAATTGAATTGCGTGAGAAAAATATTGTCTTAGCAAAACACGAAGAGATTTAAATATTAAGAGTTTATAAAGACAGCTTACTAAAATTTCTAAATCATGAATAGAAATTAAAGTGTTTCTGAAATGAAATATTTCAGTTTAACGTCGCACGATTATGACAATTAGGCTAAGAAAGATTATGATAAAGTCAGATGAATGATGATGTAATAATTGGTGGAATGATGAAGTGGAAGGAAACAGGATTACCCCGAGAAACTCCACGGATACGATGTTGTCCACCACAAACTTAATTGGCCGGGAATCGAACGAGGGACCTCATTAAACTGTTTGCTTCGAAGGCAAGTTAGTAGCTACTTTGAAATAACTAACGTCGGTCCTATAACACAAAAAAAGAAAACCTGCTACTGGTGGTATTTGAAGTGAAAAAAGTGATTTTTAAACATTTTAAATATTTATATTTCAAACTTTTCTTTAAAAACGTGCTTTTGTTGGAAGGGGTTCAATACTAAAAGGTATTACGTCTATCTATTATTGAATCTGTGTTATTCTGCTCCCGAAATGGTGATTAATTGTTAAGTAGTGTCAACTATATTCTCAGAAAAAAAAAATATACAACTAAATTGTAATACTAAGTAAGAAACTTATAAGAGAACAAAGAGTACAAATGTAGCATAAGATGAAATCTTTATGCTGTAACTTATCATTTATGTGCTAAATATGTATAGCTTTACTAAGAAAGTATACAAATGTATATGAGTTACGATGTTTTGGGGGTGAGGTGTTCGGATCCGGTGGACGCCCACCTGGGTGTGCCCTTGCGTCGTCAGTTTCACCGGACATTGCACATTATGTAGATTCCGAACATAGATTATGATTAAGAATGGTATTTCTGGCCTTTCGGCCCCTATGGCCATGTTAGCCCGTCATATATGGGAGATGGCGTCCCTTGGCTACCACACTACTCGGGAAATTGGGGACAAGAAAAAGGAATGGAGAAGGAAGGAAGCAGCCTGGTACCATTATGCTAGAGACCATCCCGGCATTTGCCTCCTGTGAATGAGGAAAATCTCACTCAGTGTGGGCTATCCTGGAAACACTTTCCTCTGAGTGGTCCCCACCGGAGTTTCTGAACATGAGTCTAAGCTCTCAAACAATTTATAAAATCACCAGTAACTTCATATTTTTTGAACGAGCTTCGTAATTCTAATTCTCTCATTCACCCGGGTGTAATTTCTTCTTTCTATGCCTTTTAGAGTAAGTTCCATTATCAGAAACATCAGATTCATCCTTCCTGCTTCCGACTTGAGGCAGGAAATCTAGCCTTGAATCTTAGAATAGGATCTATGAAATAGTATATACCTCTAAGTTCATCCTTCTATCACGTTGTTAGACCTGTGTCTCTGCTGGTAGTAAATCCTACACAGGATTACCTTCGTTTTGTATAAAATAAACCGAGAATTCTTCCTACTTCTCATTAGCAGGAGTTTCACCGTGGATACATAACCAGCCTTCGTCTTGGAAATACATTCGTTTCATGCTTGGTGCTCTCGAAGTCAGCATGAATGGTATGAAATTCTGTAAATTACTTACGTTACCGATTGATGACTTCTCCAAGATTCAGTTCGGTTAGGTAAGAAAACAAATAAAATGCTGTCGTAATATTTTTGTTATGCTATCATCTTGTAACATACTGTAACTTTAAGTGAACAATTTTCTCAACTTCCTTCCATTAGATTCTAGCGTTGATATCAAATATTAATCCTAAATTTTATACAAACTTATATGGTGATTAAAACAAACTATGATCGCAGTTGTGACAACTCTTGTTTTTGTAATGACCATTAGAAGAAGGTCATTACAATTGTCGCAGGTTTCCACATGATTGTAATTGTCGCAGGTCACAATTATCAGATATTCGTGTCTTAATGAGGTCAGTATTACTCCTTCTCCTTGACAATAAATTAAGAAATCTTATTGTTAATGTGTTTTAATATAGACCGTCAAGAAGTGAATTGATTAGTTTTCTATTTTAAACACAAAAAATTTTATCAGAGTAAGTAGGCGAATTGTGGCCTTCAGTACGCAATTATGTGTGAGAAAAATTCTTGTCCTTCATTGGTTTAGCTTCAGAAGAAGCTGATAAACTCTTGAGGTAGGTGACACACTTATCTAATCTACGTTACTAATGTTTATATTGGAAGCTCATATCTCAATCTAACGGTGGCTTTAATAAAGGCAAATCTCTGACATTGCTATATTGAGAAATGACTATTTATTAATGGGTTTTCATTTAATATGAGGCTTATTTATACAGTGAGACACATAAGAAAAATACCTATCCAATGTGTAGAAATCAATAGAATTAACCCAGTACTGGTTGCTGATACGCGTTACTAACGTTATTAACTACTACTATGCAGAGTGATGTGCAAAGTTATATAATAACTTAAGCAGGTGATTCGCGAAAGAGATGCAGCAAAAAAGTCTATATCAATACACGTGATACTGCACGATACCGAAAATATACAGGATGTACCAAAAGACGCACCATATGCCGCAGGGTATACAAGTATAGTTAAACAGGTCATCTATGAACCTGAGAGAGACTGACATGTTGGAAACAATGGAAACGGTCGGCAGCATACTGTAGGCGTAGTTAACCCTTAAGTACTCGTGCGGGGTGTTCACAGACCCCAACCAAGCAACTTTTGTGTTGCTAGTCAGAAATCCTGATGAAAAAATATTAAAAAATGTCTCAAAACGAGTTCAAAAATCTAATTTCAGCAAATACTTTTAAAAACATGTCTAGAGTTATGCTGCATTGTCTTAATTATTTAAAAAAATATATTTTTATTGTAATAAAACTAATATCAATTTGGGGGTCTACTGGACCCCCGCGCGAGTACTAGTGTTACAAAAAGGGCGCGAGTACTTAGGGTTAATGGAAGAGGTTGAATGATAAAAACGAGCACAGGAATATTTCAATAATGCAACCGTGGAAAGGTACACATCTCTCAGTATATGGCAGCAACATTGTATTACACTGGACAAATTGTTCTTAGAGAAAGTGTTGAAAATGACTGTGCTCTGCATATAGACAAGCATCAACTCTACGCATTATGGATACTCGCAGATGTACATAAATACTTGAGTTGTTTAAATGGTGTTGTAATGGTGCTCGAGAGATGCGTTTCTTCATGTTGTGAATATTCTCGACAAGCGACGAATAGACAAAAGTTTTAAAGTGAAATGAAAGTCAAATTCCGTTGTTTGCTTCAAGACAAACGTCCTGCCATGTAGTGAGCATATTCTCGAATATCTAGCTTGTCTTCCGGACATATCTATATTTGTAAGCATTTTGTCAATTTCTGTGGGCTATTTGCAAATTTGTGTGAGGATTATGACAACTGCTAAGTGAGACCGTTTTACGATATATCTGTTTTTTTTTTTTCTTAAAATTATTTGCCTAGGTGTTATCATCGTTGGGGAACGTGATCGTGCACCTATGTATGGGTTATGACTGTAGAGTTTATGCCCCACTCCAGCTTCCGTTATCGGTAATATGGAATGCACAGAACCACTTACCTTATACCCAGAAAAACTTTAGCATTCAACCGTAAGAAGAGTTGCTTTTAATCTTATCTCCATTTCTTCATTTTATCTCACCAATAAAAGTATTTACCCTTTTTTGTTCATTTTATAAAATCACTTTTAAAAAGTTTGTTTCTTAATTTGATTAAAATATCTTCTTGATTCAAATAGTCCCTACTTCCTCTAAACCTTTTGCACTTCAGGGAGCCAAATTTTGGTTGTCTTTATATTACACCTGACTAACAATTGATTGTATGTTTATCTTACATACATTACCATATGTTTCTGTGATGTTATCCTCGTATGGGAGCTGCTCATGTGGAATGAAATGGGACACTTCGTACATTTGCCAATGTCCCTCACCTGCGAAAGTTACAGGAACCTACTTGTAGATCATATTCACTATTTTGTTCGGTCCCAGCACTTGCACGCAACCAGCGTATATCTACAGCAAGACAGTACTTCAGCCTGCCACTCCCGAATCTTTACTGATAAGCACTACACAATGAAAATGTTCTCCTGGCCTCGAGGAACCCCGATTTCAATCCCAATATACACATCTGCGATGCTGTTGAGAGGTATATGCGTGCCTTGAATCTCGGTTCTACTAATCGTCGTAAATTATGGGAGACTATGCAGTGATCATGGATCAGTATGGCTCCCCAACGTTTTCAGTGTCTTATGGATTTCATGCGATCCTCATCGCTACAGTCATCAACGCAAAAGCTGGTACTACACGCTACTAACCAGGTGCACGTATTCTAATTCAGTTCCTCATGAGCGTAAATATATGTTTATTACTATGGTACGATGAGATAATTGACAATTAGAGATGCGATTTTTCTGTAAATTATCAGGATATTTTCTGGTATTCAAAAAGCACACATTAACTTGATATTTGTTGCAGGACTACACAACTACCTGTATTCATCCAGGGCTCCAAGTGGAGAGATTTCTCTTGAGTGTATGATCTAACTTTCCCAATTTAAGTCATAATTTCTGAACTTTACAAAATAGCATTATTAGATTGGTACGAATGAAATATAAATATACGAATGATACTCACCAGAGCAACACAACACCGGGATGGACTAAGGTCACGTATCTAACGTTATAAACTCTGTACACGTCCAGCAATCACGCTGGGCTCCCCATAGAATCAGCTGGTGATGTGTTGTACAAAATCGTATGAAACTGTACCATGGAGAACACACAACTTCGAATGCATTTTCTTTACGAATTCAAACCACAAAATTCTCCACAGCAAGCCACAAAAATCATTAACAGTTTCTTGAAATTTATTTTCACTCTTCCAGTGTTCATACCTCAAAGGGGAGTAGTTGGAGGGAGAAGAAGAGTTTCCACTACAGATTGTAGTTACTGTTTCCAGACATATTCGCGTGCTCTTCCATGATACTGTATGTGTTCGTGCTGGTCCTTAACCGCCAAGCAATATCACCTGTCATTTTTCATATTACTACCTACAACGTGACCCACATGCATATGGAACCTCATATTGTTCGCGGTAATGATCAGGTGACTGAGAGAAACCAACGAAATTCTCAGGGTAGTTAAATTGTGGTTTATCTTGCTGTTATGCAAGTACGGAAAGTTCACGCAAAATGTTCTCTATCTTGTCTCCAGTTATGACGTCGACTTTTCGAAAACACATTTCGTGTCCAGTGCCCTCATGCCTTCGTTTTGCTTACTTGGACCTACCTTTGAGTCCGAGTCGTCAGGGAATGTTTAGAGCACCTGTTGCACCTATTGAAATATCGTATTTATAGAAAGCACAGATGTGACTTCTGTATGTGGTTATGAATCACCAGCTCCACGGTTCCTCATATTCGAAATAATTTGAATTAAAATGTATTTTCCCAAGGTTTTTGGCAACGCTGGCTCTGAAACTATGCACTATTTTTCCCCATTGATCCATATGAGCTTTTTTTTTCGTATGATATAATGACGAATCACTTCTTACAGATTGTCTGTGTAGTTCATGGGCAAACTATTGTATATATTAGGTTGTCTAAAACTTTTTGAGACTTTGGAAGTCATTAAGGATATATTTACTATAATTTGATAATAATAATATGAATAGGGCCTCCCCATACGTCCCGTTTTAGAAGCGTGTCCCGTCAGTAGATGGTTAAAACTAGTATTTGTCCCGTTTTATGCAACTGAAATAAATAAAGTAGAAACCCAGTACCTTTACTCCTTCTAAAGGTATTAATAATAACAAAGAGCCAAGAATTGAACTGAAATTCCTTACACTAAACATGATCTACAGTTCGCAGTACTGCTCGAAAGGTAGCAGAGGTTTCAGCAGTTGCTTGTTGAACAAACTTTGACGTGTCTTTCCTGTTTCATAAATTTCGAATTACTTGACCCTTCCCCCTAACAAAGAGAGAGAAAAAGGATAGGAGCTTTGATATCAGGGCGCTGATAAGAACAAACGTAGGTCTAAAAGTTCAGAGTTGCTAATTCAGCACCAGTAGCAATCCTAGCCACATTCTTTTCACCTGTAGCTATTTTAGAACCAGTTTTCATAATCATTCTTACGTCTCTAAAAATATATTTTTAGACTTTTGTAGGTAGAGGAAATTCAAACGCGAAATTTTTAACGCCAAATTTCTTACGGACATGGCGATGGGTACAAGATTTTGGTAAATCAGAAGATGAAAGATTCTCAAGAAGATAGGTTCTTCTGAGAAATAATTCTGATATTCTTCAGTACAGAGAGTCAACTTCTTACCCAATGTAAATATCAAGGATTCGAGCTAGGGGCAAAGGAGCAAATGCAGGCAGCACCATGTTTTACTATATTGTAAGTTAAATGCTCTTTATATTTCATAGCTTATATATATTATGTTATATTACAATATAAACGTATTAAGTATTGTTAAGGTAAATAGGAACTAATTTACGCATTAACCTGTTTCTCATTTCTCATGATTTTTAAGAAGTCGAACCTGTCCCGTTTAGAGCTGAAGATTTTATGGTGACCCTAATTATGAAGCCATGTTGCGTCATTTTGTTATATGACTTTCTGACACTTTCCGGCAACAACATAATCCCGCTGCTACAGTCCTTCTGACTCATGGTCCCAAAAAATGTGGGAAATGCTTTTTACATGCCTTTTATGATTTTTTAAAAACTAACACCATTCAGGAAGTTCTGTAGAGACCGCAATAAAGGATAGTCTGATGGTGCTAGATCCGGAATATACGGTGATTGCATTAAAACCTCCCAGCAAAATTCTCTTAATTTCTAATGAATCATTAATGATGTATGGTGGGCTGGCATTGTCAACAACATGCTCTCTATAGACCAGTTCCGGCTGTTTCTTTTGATTTGATATATATATATATATATATATATATATATATATATATATATATATATATATATATATATACCTTTCGATAACTGTCGTTAATAAAAAATTGAGTCTATCGTTCTTCCATGCGGTAGCAGCTCTTGATTCACGATAAACTTTCAATCCCACCAAACGCAGAGCATAACCTTCCTGGCCATCAATGTTGGTTATGTCACAGACTGTGGAGCTGATTCTCATTTCGATCACGATCATTTCAGCACATAGTTGACCCAGGTTATCCACTTTTCATCAACCCGTGATCAACTGCTTTACAAATGACATGTTCGTTATGTGTCAGTAGAGATTTGCAGACAGACATTCGATCGAGTAAATACTTTTGAGTCAGATCATGTATCATCCAAACATCGAGCTTTTTTTCTTTATAGAGATTTCTTCACTGGCCTGTGCAGCATTTGAGTCTTTACCAAAATAATATTGTAAAATATATCGCTGTATTGCGGAAAGTTCGCTCACCTTCACTGCGCAATACTTTACGTTTGATTATAAGAATTACAGCAATTTTTGCACATCTACTAGCTTCAACTGTTAGCTGTCGAATGACGTAAAGACTACCCGCTACCACTCATATACCCTGAGACAGGATCACTTCAAGAAATTTTTGTTGCGAGGGGTCTAATCTTTGGGGAGACGTGTAATACTAGAAGCCACTACGTCTATGTAGTATTGAACGGGTATTATTCTGCACCCGAAAAGGCGATAAATAATTACAAAATACTTCCACCTATATTTTCAGAAGAAAATGATAGAACTAGATTGTTTTATAAGAGAAAGAAATAAAATCTTTTTAAGTTTTACGTCCCACGCTTATGGCGGGTAGGTTAAAGGAGACGGGAGAACCGGGAGGCTAAAGGAGACGGGAAAGTGGGAGGAAACGGGAGAACCCCGAGAAAACCCACAAGCACGGTGTTTGTCCACCACAAAATCCACACAGCGGGAGCTGGGATCAAACCAGGGACCCCAAGCACCGGAGGTGAACGCTCTACCACAGGCAGCACGTCCCCCTTTATAAGAGAAAGAGTGCAAATAAAGCGAAAGAACTAATTTTCTTGCTACATCAATAACTTCCCTGTTAAACAAGTATAGTATTATTGAGACAGTGTACCAACCTTTGTTGAGTTAGGAAGTTTTGAGAAGGGGACCGAACCCAGTGGTGGGTGCGCCCCTGTCCTGAGATTTGGAACACTAATATCATCCCGTACGCAAAAGGCTCACTATATTTTAGAATACCTGATAAATGCAGTGTTGAAATCAGACATTTTCACTCGGGCGAGATTGTGAACTCTTTGGATGGAGGGGTGTTTTTCTGTATTTTTGCAAGAAAGCATATTTGACAATTTCATTCACGTGCACATCTTACCAAATATTGAGACTAATTGCGGATAAATATTCAATGTAAGATTATAATTAAAAACAATCGTTTAATTTAACCTAAAACATTAAATAATCATAAAGACTGGTAAAAAATATTTTGAGACCAAACTTTAATCGCTATTTACAGTAGTTATTTCATTATTATTTCCTATTTACAGTAGTTACTGTTTGTTATTAATGTAGAAATTTGGTAAAAAGATGATTTACAATAACGCAAATATTTTAATTTTTCTAAAACAAACATACATAGTAATATTTTAACAAAAAGTTCTCATTCTTTCTCACACTTCTGATTCTAAATCAAGCATATTCGCCTTGGCTTCTTCTCTGCATACACATCAGTCTCTTTGTTCACGAAATCTTCAGTAGGATCTTCAGCATCTTCAATACTAATCTTTCACTGATATACTACTATTCTGTTGACAAAATATTTATAAATCCCAAATCTAGAGGGGCAAACTGTTCCTCTTTGATCCCTCAAAATGCCCTTCGAATCTCTCCCTCTAACTTCAATTTAGTTAAAGAAATGTGTGTTTGCTTTAACAATCGTAAAACACATTTTTTACCTAACATTGTTAGGGTCGTCAAGTCTAGGAGGCTTGGGTGGGCAGGTCATGTAGCTAGAATGGAAGAAAGTAGAAACGCTTTGAAAGTCTTGACTGGAAGACCAATAGGAAGGGAGGACAATATTAAGATGGATCTCGCAGAAACTGGATGCAGTTAGCTAAGGATAGAAGTCAGTGGAGAGCTTTTGTGAACGCGGCGTTGAACCTCCGAGTTCCATAGGCCATAGAGTTAGTTAGTTAGTTCCGATCCGAGAAATGGAATGTAAGTCGCTCTATTTCAAATAACGCAAGAACTGTTAATTTTCAAGAACTGAAGTCTGCTGACGTTAGAGATCATATACAAAGATCGAAGGATCTTTCCTTTCCTATCTCAATCTGTACTAGTGCCACCTACTAATATAATTATAATATAGGGCTGAAGTACAGTACCTACTAAAATACAAACCTTTCATCAACAGTTGACAATTTCATGTTCTGCCAAACTCGCTCATAGTGTTAAAAAGAATACACAGGTTCTATGGACTATTTGGTATTCTATCTTATATGTTACATGCGTAATATTTATATAGAATGGGTCTGCGTCATTTATATGGGAAATCAGATTTCGTGTGCACGTGAACGGAAAGAAAAGCAAATAATGGGTGAAGTAATTTCTACAATTTGTGAATGAAATTTTGAGAGTTTCTGAGGAGGGAATGAATTTTCTTCGGGGGGAGATTCCCCCGGCTACCTCCTGAATTCATCCCTGAATAAATGCTGCTTCTATAGAATTTAAACTGTGCCAGAATAAAAACAAAAATATTCGAGTGGGGAAAGACTGTATTTGCACGAACTGTTAGCTCTGTAACGTATAAAAAAAAGTCTGGCAATTAAGCAAAATCTAAAAAAGAACTCGTTCACACAGGTTTGCGTTAAAGTCAACTCCTTCGTTGATTGATTGGAGGTGTTTCAGTTGCGTGGCTTTATGAAACAGGATAGGTTAGTGTAACGGAAAGTCCACGACCACATTTTTCTCCGAAGGTCTTTCACGTTCAACACTTCTTTTGACAAATTTACAAGAACAAACACCTTTACGACTAAGTCAACAGAATTCATATTTGCAGAAGAAATCTTGCTGGGTTTTTGTTCTTTTAGTCTACAAACATAGCACGAGTTGAGCATTAGGCCTGGTATTATTAGACACATCAACACTTGCTTGTCTGTATCTCATTCTGAACGTTTGATGACAATTGCAAATGTAAACGAA
The DNA here is from genome assembly GCF_964235325.1 of Thermobia domestica. Lineage (NCBI taxonomy): Eukaryota > Metazoa > Arthropoda > Insecta > Zygentoma > Lepismatidae > Thermobia > Thermobia domestica. Next base: position 46,298,325 of record NC_137466.1, on the reverse strand, counting down.
ATATAGACGAAAAGGAAATCCTAGGAAATATGCGTAGACAGCTCGGTTGATAGGAATAATATATATTCTTTATATGCGCTTGAGTTTTTAATACAGTGTGTTTCCAATCAACACCCATATAGCATAAAATATCCAAGAACATTCTACATGTCCCGTGCGTGTTCGGCGACATTAAAATTCACTGTATTAACTTTAAGAATAATGGAAATATTCTTGGGATTTCCCTTGGATTTCAAAAGTATGTTTGGGGGCACGGTGGCTCAGTGGTAGAGCGTTCACCTCTGGTGCTTGGGATCCCGGGTTCGATCCCAGCCTCCGCCAAGTGAACTTTGTGGTGGACAAACACCGTGCTCGTGGGTTTTCTCGGGGTTCTCCCACTTTCTTCATTCCACCATTTCATTCATTTCTCATTATCACCGTTTCCTTTCGCCTAACCGGCATAATCGTGGGACGTAAAACTTAAAGATTTCATTTCATTTTTCAGAAGTATGTTTGTGCCTGTCATCGAAAAATATTTGTGCGTCCAAATGACATCCTCTGGCTATCTCGCAAAGAACCCAGAAATATCCTACAGGAATTGCACAGGAAAATCTGCTTCCTGGACATAAGCTGACATCTCAATTTCCATAGAATCTCCACGGGACGTTCATTGACAAACAGGGGACGCCCGGTATTCTGGGAATGGACATCTCTATAGTATGTTGGTAGGGAGGGAAATTGTCATATGACTCCTCCCATGAAAACATTTTTTTTTAGAGTCATATCAGTAGGGGACTCGCAAGCCATCAAGATACAACAAGTAATACTATAACAGTAAACACCTGGTGAACTTTTCCCCACTCAAAAACCTAAGAAAGATGAATGAATATTTGAAAAATACAAAATATTTAACCTAAGTCTTTAGACCTGTTGCGTATTCCCGCACAAATTGTATTTTGCATCCTGAGCATTATCCTAATTTGCTAATCTCAACAACACTGCGGGTAGTCTATCCAGCAAGGATGATATTAATAATTACTACCACTGGAAATACACGTGAAACCATTTTTTTCTTGTTCATATCTTGGGATCAACTGGATCGATTACCTCCACCAATGAACTCTTATTATTAACTTTTGATCGTAGACATCCTGACTAAAAACTGATCGTAACCCATACAGTTGTTCTTGAGATTTTGTGTCTTTCACTGACAGACAGTGCTAATGTGGAGAAGGCTTGGTCAAACAAATTCCTTAAAACTTGAAGCCGATCTTTAAAGTAATATATCTCTGAAAGCTCCTTAGTTACGACAAGCCACCTGCAAGCAGTGTTGAATTCAGACATTTTCACCCGGAGGGGAGGGAATGTCAACTCCTCGGGGGGAGGGTTGTTTTTCTGTATTTTTGCAAGAAAGTAGCATATTTAACAATTCCATTCACATACACATCTTACCTAATATTGAGACTAATTGCTGATAAATATTCAATGTGAAATTATAATTTAAAAAAAACAATCGTTTGATTTCATCTAAAATGTTAAATAAAGACTGGCAAAAATATTTTACCCTAAACTTTAACTGCTATTTACAGTAGCTATTTTTGTTATTATTTCCTATATTCAGTAGTTACTGTTTGTTACTAATGTAGAAGTTTTTAAAAATATTTAAATTAACTCAAATATGTTTGTCCTAAAACAAACATACATAGGAATATCTTAACAAAAAGTTATCATTCTTTCTCATACTTCTGATTCTAAATCAAGCATATTTGCCTTGGTTTCTTCACTGCATACACATCTGTAGTTTAGTTTACGAAGTCTTCAGTAGGTTTACTGCCGTGTCGTGGAAAATCAGCGCTTGGCGCGAGAGTATACGACGGCACCCCCGTATATATGAGTGAGGTCGACAGACAAGCCGCGAAAGGTGAGAAAATTTTAAAAAGTAAACCCTGCTTTTCCTTGATTTTGAGCACTTTTCATTACGTTTTTCCTTTCATTTTATATATGTGCACATGTGTTTCATTCCTCTGTTTTTCTTTCCTTCTTTTCTTTTTCCCTCCCGAATTTTGCACCTCTTACTTCGGCGCCCGGGGCCGTCGCCCCGCTTGCCCCTCCCCCATGGCACGGCACTGAGCAGGATCTTCATCTTCAATAGCAATCTTTCACTTATATATTACTATCATATTGATAAATTCTATATAAATCTCTAATCCAGGAGGGATAACTGTTCCTCCCTGATCCCTCTAAATGATGCCCTCTGAATCTCACCCTTTGACTTATTTTTAGTTAAAGAAAGATGAGTTTACTTTAACAATCGTAAAACACATTTACGTCTGTTACTTCCAATGCGAGAAATGGGATTTAGGCGCTCTATTTCAAATAATGCAAGAACTACATTTTCAAGAACTGAAGTCTGCTGACATCAGAGATCATATGGAATGATCGAAAGATCTTCCCTATCTTTCCTTTTCTATCTCAATCTGTGCTAGTGCTACCTACTAATATATAATATAGGGCGAGAGTATAGTACCTACTAAAATACAAATCTTTCTTCAACAGTTAACAATTTCATGTTCTGCCAAACTCGGTCATAGCGTTAAGAAAGTTTTATTGACTATTTGGTATTCTATCTTAGATGTTACATGTTTAATATTTATATAGAGTGTGCCTGCGTCATTTATATGTATATTGAGAGATTGGATTTCGTCTGCAAGTGCACGGAAAGAAAGCAAATAATTGGGTGAAGTAATTTCTACATTTTGTGACTGAATTTTTTTGAGTTTCTCCGGGGGGGGGATGAATTTTCTTCGGAGGGGAGATTTCCCCCGGGCTACTCTATGAATTCAACCCTGCCTGCAAGAGATGATGAGGATGATGGTATTTCTAAAACTATTGTGCATATTTATCTTAAACGAATAGCAGACTGAATCCAGAATACATGAAGAATCAATTGAGGGAAAACTGCTGTTAGGCGAGTATCATACAAGAGAACTTACCAAAGATATTTGGGGGTCCTCTTGAGTGTCATAGTGGAAACAATGTTACCTCAGAATGTCATAGGCCTATCCCATAGGATTTGCTCGAAGTGACGACTGATGAGTTACTAACATATTATATTTTGTTATACAGAGGTTGGTTCATTTATATTGAACCGAAGTAAATGTGCAACTGTATTGCACATGAGCAACCTAACACCATGAGACTGCCACGAGGCGAGCAATAACATCTTGTTAGTCACGCAGTAGACCAGTGTGCTCGAACGTAGTTTGATACCGCTGAAAATAGATTCTGGGAGGGGTTCATAGTGGTCATTTTTCCTCAGCTAAGTTTACGGCGTCGTGCATCATAGAAATGTGTAAAGTGCGTAATTCTGTGTTGGTAATCCCATTGTGAATTGTATTATACAGAAATATGCGATACAGAATCCTTAGCACACCACACCGACTAGAACAGCTAGAAACCGGCCTCTCATGGAAAGAACCCCAACTCAATCGTATGTGGCTCAGCGTTGGCAGGTATGACGACCTTCAAAAATCCCTATATACAGTGGGTGATGACCAGCAAATTCCAGGTGACAATCAACTGCGCCAATCACAGAGATTTACGCCTCACAGTGTGCACGCCCAAGAGCAGTGTGCACGCCCTGAAACCGTGGCATGTGGTTGAGCGAAAAAGAAACTGCAGGAGGACCCCGTGTAATTAGTGGAGGCTTGTTGTTACTCTTGATGAAGCATGTATTTCTCATAGACTAGTAAAATTCGTGTCATTATATACAGATCTGTTGACGTTAAGGGCCGAAGCACACGTTCTTTAGCTAGCGCGCAAAGAGCTTCCTAAAAGGGTGTATGATTATGGCCGGTTCTCTTGCAGAGGCAAACTGTGTCTCCGAAAGGAAGAGCAAAACGTCAAAGTCAATGTTACATACTACCAAATTCATACCCCAACTGAAATGTACTAGGAATTATTCCAGCATTGTACGCACAAGACGTAAACTAGGTTGAATTGCACCAAGAGAAAATATCCAGCCACACAGCGGAAACATCACTATAAGTCTATCGCCATATGGAACAGAAAATCGGAATTTCGGCAGTTCCCTTCTTTAACATTCCTGTCAAGAGTCGAGATGCCATCCCAATGGACTATCATGCTTTCAGACTTCTCTAGCGGCACCTGTTTTATCGTTGAGTCTGCACCGTCTCCGGCCTCTGGAAACCCTGGAAAGACGAGTGAGATGCAATACCCATGGTCTAGTTGCAATTCAATTTCCTAGAATGCTAACTTCGATAAGAGTATCAGTTAGGAGAAGTGGCCTGCAGATGGAACAGAATCAATGGTGAAAACACGGCATTTCCTAGGAAGTAAGTGGCACATTCAAGTTCGGATTATAAATGAATTAACCTATGTATTCTTGGCATGTTGAACGAAAAGAATTTTGCAATCATTTCTACCACTGCTAATTTATTTCAGAATATAACCGAGCAGACAAGAGTTCCTTTTCCAGGCCATATCTCTGATCATGCTTAATGCTGGTTACCAATATTTTCACTTACTACTCTTTTTCACCTCCCATGTATGTAAAATCAGACCGGAAAATAATCTAAAATCGCCACTGGTTTCAAATCGGTTCTTGATTGTGCACGATATGCAAGTTTGTCGTTCAGCTTACGTCGTTATATCGCAATACTTTTAGAGATATGCTCAGACACAGACAGCGAGGTGATGTACGGTGGCACAGTGATAGAACGAAATCTGCCTTTGGTTAGATCCTAGCTCGCACCAAGTGCGCCCTGTGTCCCCGTGAGCGTGGACTTCCTCGGTGTCCTCCCGTTTTCTCTCACTTCCTTCATTTCACCATTTTTCGATCATCTACCAAATGAATGTAAAGGATGTATGCTTGCAGAAGATAAAACAATCTGCAACTTTCGTGGAAACAAAAAAGATGTATCAGGGCACTTAGATTGACACAATCAATGAAATGCTGCTTCCAACAAAACGATTTAATTTCTGAGAACAAAAAATGACTAAACCCATACGTCGTGTCAATTAAATAAGGCAGAAACCTCCACTGAAATAAAGTTTACAAAAAAAAGCTCCGTCGTCTTTTTCTTTTCACATTTGGTAAAGAATGGATGTGAAATACTAAAATTTTAAATTGTGTTCTCTGTTCATTCCCACAATCAAATATGTCAAGAGTCGGGATGCCATCCCTTTTCTTTCTTGCAACAAAATGAATTTAAGAACTTCTTGATTTCTTATATTTTAAAACACGCGTGTTTTTATATAAACAGCTTGAAGTTTCAGGGATGCTGAAGCTCACCTGGCCATCCCTAGCTACGGGCCTGTATCGAGAGCACCAATTCTAAAACGACTCTGGCTCAAAAAAGCAAAGTCATTCTGTTAGAAGCTAAATATCGATATGACATTTTTCTTGATTTGTTTTCATGTGAGGAATCATCTATTTGAGTGACTGATTTATAAATATTGTGTGCCCCGTATATTCAATAATTTGCAATTTCTCCTACACAGATGTGTGGAATTCAACGGAGATCACACTGAAGAAATGCTATTGTTGAAATACTAGGACGTCTTAGACACTCTATAACTAGTATTGCCAATAAGCCAGTAAGGAACGGGCAGGGTGGCCAGTTACTTTCTCCTATGATTCACAAACGTAAATGAAAAATTCGAAATTAGAGTGAAAGGATACATTGGCAAATAGGATAAGGGAGAACCCGAGCACTAAATCCGAGTAATTATAACTTCGTTATACAGGTATCATTTACGCACATCAATTAAGCTTCATCGAATAAGATTCTGTAGTAACATCCTACAGTGTTTTAAAAAAAAGTAGATCATTCATAAAAGTCTGTTTGGAAAAGAAAGATAAAATTATTTGACTTAAGATCAATATCTCAAGGAGATAAAGTAAAACACTAGAGAAGTAATTAATTTGTAAGTAAGGAGTATACAAGTAAAAAAAAAAAAAAAAAAAGAGAGAGAGAGAGAGAGAGAGAGAGAGAGAGAAAGAAAATCCTGATGGGGAGAAAGAGAGAGAGTGAATTTAACATCCCTTGATCATCCTTCGAGGTTATGAGAGATGGTAAATATAAATGAATGAAATGATGGAATTAAGAAAGTGGAAGAAACGGGATAACCCGGAGTAAACCAACACACAAGTGTTTGTTCACTACAAAATGTACTTTGTGTTACCAGGGATCGAAGCAGGACCCCATACATCAGAGGTAAACGGTCTATATTACTGAGCCATCCTATCATGTTATTGGCGCGGGTGCCGGACCTGGTGAGCCAAGAGGGCCCTGCCCCCAATATTAAATTGAGTCTTACAGGATCTGAATATCTAATACTTAATCACATATGCAGTACTTGAACGTCCCAAGTTACCAGAAACAGCGCCGCTGACTTTACCAAATATAACTTGAATAATATTAGGGTTACTTAGTTTAAAATACATAATATTTCAACAAGGAGGAATACAGACGAATTATTTGAGAATTACAGTATTTGAATCGAGGTTTTCACTTCAATATTCAAACTTTGAAGCTAGAAGAAAATGTTAACTGTAATAGAAATAAAAATGAGAAACAGCCGAGCTAACAGTTTTGTTTGCTCGGATATTGTCTCTCCTTAATTTAAGAGAGAATTCAATACAATACTAAATTACAATGCGATATTTCAAACAAAAATGCAAATTTATCGGCTAATGTTGCTTTTAAAGAAAGTATTAATATCCTTTAGACGTATCAATGAAAGCATCACTACGATACCTTCATTTTCCGAATTCCCAGAATGTAGTCTAAATTCACAAAACCTCATTCACTAATTCTGTTTTATATCCTTATGCAACAAGATTATCAAGGACGCGTCCTACTATTTATGTGGGCTCCAACCCACGCCGAGGAAAAAAGTCTGCAGTTGGGGTGTACATTATTACGAAAGACCTCACCTCGCATAGAGTACCCCGTATGTGCATATATATATATATATATATATATATATATATATATATATATATATATATATATATATATATATATATATATGAATGGCCAAAAGTGACGAGGTGATTGCGAACATCCAAATAAGTAAAAATGTTGCTATAAACATTGGTCTAATGTCGTTTCGTTTTCGAGATACAGGATGTTCAAATATCGAGTCCCTCTAATGGCTCACTATGGGAAAGTGAATGGAAATGTTGAATGTTACAGGAATAAAATACAATAAAACGGAATTATGCCCGTGCAAATACATTTACACTAACATAGAGAATGAAAGTAATCAACATTTGAGCATTTACTCTCACTGCACCTTGCACACACACACTTTGTAAAATTTTCATTATTAAGTACGAGATCATATTTAAAAATTTTCTAATGAAAATTATTATTTGCTGTTATTACAATAATTTTTTTATTAGTTAATACTTGATCGTGGATTCTACTTTAGAACGGAAAATTTTCAGGAAAATACGGTATATAATGGAGATTTTCCATCTACTGGTTCGGCCCTAGAGCATAATTGGTGAATGGAATGACATACTGTACACAAGACAACTCTTACGTCAAGATGAAGAGGTTAATGGAGGAGTAGAGCGCGGAAGATTCTCAATTTGACTGAACTCAAATGATTTTGACTAAATCACTATTAATAACGATGTACACTTATGTCCAAAATTATTGTCGGATGTCTATAAATTTGTTGTTGTAGGAATATAATTTGATAACGAATTCGCCCGGTATTTCTTATAATCCCCATAGCAGAACATGCCGCGATCTGCGATGTGATCGCAGAAAATTTCCCGCGTCTGTGCAGAAAAATTGCCAGAGGCAAAGAAAATAGTCAACAGAAAACTATAAAAACCTGCCTCCTATGTGTAGATGTCTTAAATGCACAGATGACTCGCATAAATATAGTTGAACTGTTTTTTACGTCGCGTAAAGCGTATTTTTAATATCAGAAATGTTACTTCTGCAGAAAATTTTTGCACAATTCCTGCAGAAAATTTTTGACTTACAAAAGTTCATCGCAGAAAGACAAAGAAAGTTCTGCCATTGGGCTTATAATGTTAGTATGTGTATAATAGGCAAAGACATGTATGTGGCAAATTTCATGTCAAAAGAGCAGTAAATAAGAACAATAGAACGAAAATAGAACTTTCTTGTCCATTTAGCAACATTTTGTTTTATTCATTCTAATTTTCGTATTTATAATTCTTTTCCTAAGAATTTACCACAAATATACATTTCCTGCTTATACACATAGTATCAGTATTAAAAGTACCCTGCAAAATCATTATCAAATTATAATGTTACAAGAAGACAGTTATAGATATGCGACAATTATTTTGGACATGAGTGTACTTACAGTATGTAGGACAGTGCCGGATTTACGTATAAGCTAAACAAGCTATAGCTTACGGCCCTACTTTTTTGGGGGAGGGGGCCTAAAATGAAAGAAAAAGCTGGATGTACATTTCAAAAAAATAAAATAAAATCTACTATAGCAACAGTCTGGTTCTTCGATGTAAGTAGTGGGGTCCCTTCTGCTAGAATGTTCCCTAAAATGTCAGTTGACAAAGAACAGCTGTCCAGAGTTGGCGTGGGTCAATGAAAACTTGACCCACCACCCACCGTGACCCACGACCCACTGACCCACCATCCACCGTGACCCACGACCCACTGACCCACCACCCACGGTGACCCACTCTGACCCACCACCCACGGTGACCCACTCTCATCCACTGTGACCTCTTCTGACACCAAAATCCATCATCATCAACTCTGAACACGATCCACGGCCTCTTCTGTACTGACTAAAGAGTTTACACTTGTAATAAAACAAGACTGTGAAATTGTCACTAATCGGAGTTTGAATTTCTAGTCAATCGCTAGAGCACCACTCTGTTAGAATAACGGTGGATCCAGGGGTGTAGCCAAGGGGAGGGCCATCGGGACCGGGCCCCCCCAAATGGTTTCCTGAACCCCCGAAATGACCAGCTTTTAAAACATCATAGTAAAATTATCTCGCTTCATTCATTTAAAAGTAATAAATTTTATTGACAATTAATAATTTATGGTAAAATGTAGTAAGGAGAAATATTGTTTTTTTCCATACCGATCGAAAAATAGTATAGTATCTCTTCCTTATACCGATCGAAAAATAGGATACTTTTTTTTTTTTTTTTTGTGACAGCAGATTACACAATTTACTGCGATTTATATGCTTTAACAGGTATATTTTTATATGCTTTAACAAGTGTTTTAAAAGACATAGAGGATGGAAAATTTGGTGAGAAACAATACTTTTATTCAATTTGGATTTCATTCGCTCTCTCTTTTATTTCTACTCAATGTAATAAAATATTTTTTTTAAGTCACGAATAATAAATATTTTTGTCAGGGAACCGTAAAAAAATTAAGTGAAATTTCAAAGAAAATCAATCTTGTATAGATAGGTTCTGTATACAAGGTCTTAAATTTAAATATAAAGGTAACCAAGAAAAATTTTGTTGCTTTTTCACCCACCACCTTCGAACATCGATATGTCACCTAACCTGGAAGATCAAAAATAGTCCCCATCAGCATCGACGACCTTCTGAAAACGTTCTGGAAGGCCATGGAATCCATCGCGGTAGAACTTGGTGGGCCGTGAAACGAAGAAAGTATCAGGTGCATTTTGGACTTTTACTATGGATTTGAACTGGCGTCCTCTAAGGTGATTGTTCAAAGAATGGAACAGGTGATAAACGGACGGTGCAATACCCGGGGAATATAGTGGTTGCAATATTGTTTCCCATCCAAGGCGGAAAATGGTGTCCTGAGTCATCTTAACCACGTGGGGCTTAGCAGTTGTCCCGTAAACGAGGACCCATTTGCAATTCAGAAGCGATGGCTCCAGAATTCTGAGTTTTTCTTTAGCACAGCTCAACTGCTGACACTACACAGTTGCATTGATACTCTAACTAGCTGGTAGCAGTTCCCGATGCACGATGCACCAAACACACAGAAGGACCTTATTCTGGTCCAGTGCTGGTTTCGGCTGTTTTGAAATCGGTTCATGGGATGCTAACCAATGATGACGGCGCCGTGGAGCTTCGTATAGGACACACTTTTTATCACATGTCAACGCCCTGTCCAGAAATGGCTCCGAAACAGTAAATAAACACAGGCGACTGCCGCGTTTCCTTCTGGCCCGGAGTCAAAATATGTTAGACCCATTGACCCAACTTGTAGTGCTTCACAAGTTGATGGATGTGCTGCCGAATGGTTTCTCTACACACTGAATTGTAGTCCCAGTTCCTCTTTGTACATGTGTTGGTCTTCCGGCACGTGATGTTTTCGGGTGTTTCGTCATCGTCCTTAAACTTATTAAATCATCGCTGCAATGTCCGCGTCGTCACGACACCCTCACCAAAGGCCTGGCATATCTTCTGTCCCGCTACAGCTGCGTTTGACCTCCATTTGAACTCGTTCAGCATACATGCTCTTATGACGTTCTGTGGATGTCCCATGTTCCCTCTGTCTTTACGCAAGTTCACGGTGTGTCTGAATTGCCACAACCAGGTAGTATGTTGGATATACCCACACCAACAACTGACGTTCGCCTTATCTCCACTCGCATTCAACTCACGATGTGAGGTCCAATTGAACACAGACTTCCACGAAAAGGGACAAAACTTTCTTGGTTACTTTTATAGTTATGCACAAAAGTATAGCGTTTGGTCCCGGGCAGTAGTTCTTGATTAAGCATAATAAAAACCATCTTGAATATAATTTATGGATAATAATAATAATAATAATAATAATAATAATAATAATAATAATAATAATAATAATAATAATAAAAAGCTAAAATAGTGTCTTTAGTTTTCCAGAAGAAAACCAAAATTTTCCTTTCTTTCAGGCCTAAAAAACACTAGCAGCAACACTTTTTTTTGGCTTTGTACATTGTAGCTGGCCCCCCCTCAAAAACGACGGCCCCCCCCTACACAAACCTGCTGGCTACACACCTGGGTGGATCTGACCTTTATCATATAAAATGGTAAAGTGTTTGTCAATGAGGAATTTGAAACAGTTCGAGGTGGGGGGGGGAATTAGTGTGTGCCTAAACTATACTTGTACTAAGAGAGTATTCTTGCAAGTGTTACTTTCTGAACGCATTCCAAAAGAAACTTCTGCTCGGGTACCCTATGTGAGAGCATCTTCATAAAGTATGCTCATAATTGTAGTTTGTGTAATCACTAAAACACCATGTTAAATTTAAGTTACAAATCTGCATAATTGCAATTATTATGAATATTTATTCAAAGTAGTTTATCTAAAGCAAAGAAGAGACTTACTAAAAAATAGGTATAAAGTTGAATAACACAAATAAGGCATTAGTAATACATTTTCTATAACTCGTAATTTTCCACCTCAAAACAAACCTGAAATCTGGTTTATTTCCTGTTGGTAACTTTTACGTGGTGCAGCGGAATGATGTCTATCCTTCAGCCAAGAAATAACTAGCTCGTCTACTTTGAGCTTGTCTAACGGTGGGCCATTAACATTGATGAACAACAAGCTAGACTGTTTGAACACTTAGTCTATTTCTAATATCAGTCATCTGGAAATTCATAAGGGGAAATCCCCGTTCGCACTCTGTCATGGAAATTGATAATATTTCCACCCGATTTCTGCAACTCCTCATCGACAATCTGCTTGTTAGACTTAAGTCTGATAACGATTTTTCTTGGTCAGTTTTGAAATACTCAGCAAGAAGTATCATCTCTCTATCACCATACAACATCTTTTCCATATCGACCATGTCAGATGGCAATGTCGACCCATGTAGAACAGAAACTTCATCTACCACGCCTTTGATAGGGAATCTTGTGAATAAATTATCAATTAAAGCCTGATAAACTGATGATTTCTTATTGGTTTATAAATTTAATTTTTGTAATTACACATGAAGGTTTGATGCCATTACCAAGTTCCCTCCCCCGTCTAGAAAGTGAAAGGGAACGAGGTTCCTGGAAAGTGTTCAGAGGTGAATGGGAATTTCCCTCCTTCTTTTTAATTACCATACTGCTGTTTACCATGTACCAATTTACGATGAATTTAAATTATCATAGTATAATTATTTCCTTGTTGAATTATCAATACTTTTCAGTGGAAAAAAGGATAAAATTTGAAAGTTCCAAATCAAGGTAAGTAGACCAATGTAAAGGGAAAAGAAGTTAAAATTTTATTTTAAAAGTTATTTAAAAAAAATTAAAAAACTTATAATTATGCGTACAATCCAAACTTAAAATTTCCGTGTAATTAAGCTTACAGTATAAATTTTATGCCTATTTTAGTCACAAGTTTTTGGGTTGATTGTCCTGTGCTGTAAGCGCTCCATATAATAAACATAAGCTTCAGCTATTATTATAGTAGAAAGCAATGGATTTATGAAGCCAAGCACTGTATTTTTTGTTTCTGATTTTTTTTTCTTAAATAACATCGAGCGTTTTCGATTATTTTTACAAACCAACTCACTACCAATTTTCCATATATAGAAAATGCCCACCCCTCACATAAAGGGAACTTTAAAAAATGCTAGGACACATTCTGTTTATTTTGAATAAAGAGTTAATACATTGAATTTCAGCTCCGTAAGTTTAACGGCTTGCGAGATACTATTTTTTTTTCGCAAGAATTCGGATCCTCACTACCTCCTTAGGATATTATGTATTATAATGAAAGCAATATAATATCCCAGTTTGCATTAAGGCCTAACTATATATCAAAAGTAATTTCATTTGACTTTGCAATTTGACCATGATGATCAGGCACACATAGTTACATTCAATTTTTTATATAATAATTTATATATTACCGTGATTCAAAAATGTATTTTTTCCAGTAGTTGGCTCCTCCAAAAACTCACAGATCTTGAAAGCCAAGTAGTAGTATAAGACCTATTGCTATTATTACAATTAAAAATATCAATATCCAAAAGTGCCTGAAGTTCTTTTTTCACTTGGTTAGATATACCCACCTCAGGTAAGAAGACAGAAACAAGTGGAAAAGGAAGGGAAATGAAGGTCTTTAAAGTAAAATGAAGACAAATTTACCAGTCTTCAGAAGATACTGTCTACCATGCAGTGAGCAGAGAGGGTCGGTAGATCATACTGAGTCGGTGGGTCGCAGTGGGTCATGGTGGGTGGTGGGTCGCAGTGGGTCACGGTGGGTGGTGGGTCACAGTGGGTCGTGGTGGGTCGCAGTGGTCACAGTGGGTCACATGCTGTTGACCCACGACCCACTGACCCACTCAGAAAACTTGACCCACCGACCCACTCCATCTCTGAGCTGTACTATAAAAGTCCTGATCACCTTCAACAGCTTAGGGCTTTATATCAGATCTAAATCCGGTTCTGATGTAGGGCGATATGAACAGCGACGCAACTAGGCTAGAACCCTGACCAACCAAACCGAAACGCTCTCCGACTACCCCTGATACTGGCATCACACAGTAATTCTCCTATTCCAACCTCCCAACCTTTTTCAACTTGCGGCACACTACAGGTGTAACTTGAATTCTCGCGGCACACTCATAGATATTATTATTATTATTATTATTGATAATAGTATACAACGGGTCCTCATCATCTTCTGTGCGCGTGCATACTTCCTACTGTTGCACTACGTATAAAAATGATTTTATTACATTTACAAGTGGTAATAGAACACGCAAGACACCCAGATCATGTATTCACACTCCAACATGAAGTGTGAATACACCGTGATCTGCGTTTCTTATGTGTTTCATTACCACTTCTACATCAAATAAAATCATTTTTATACGTAGTGCAACAGTAAGAAGCATCCGCGTGCACGTGACATGCTATGTGTGTTTCAAATGTCCCACATATACTCATACACGACGTACAATGGCACATTATTATTCTCCGTATACCATATTAAAAAACAAATTCCTAGAAAAACATCATTAAGTACAAGGGCACATTTCAAGAATGCAATAAAAATAAGGGAGGGAGTACCAACCGAAAACGCGCACAGAATAAGTACAAGGGGCATATTATTGTTAATCAAGAAATATAAATCACTGTAAAAGTTAATGCCTACAATGACCTACTAAGCAACATAGAAGTGTTTACCGCCTACGTGATGAAATTTTAATAGAATATTGAACAGTCAATCCACAGAAAAGAATGACTCATTAAGTAGAATATAAGATGTTAAAGCACCAATATAAATATAGATAAAAATCGTACACCTGGTTACTTACACGTGCAAATACCACCATTTTCCTCTTCTCTCCTTCCCGCTGATAGTACTCCAGCGTGCTGCCACCTACTTCAAAGCTACGTCAATGTACGCAGAACAAAAAAAATGACACCTGCACGTAGGCGGAACCTCTGGCTATAACTGCAGGACGTTATACGGCCCGCAAGAAAATTCCCGAAAATGCAAATTACCAGTAAGTGAAAGTAAACAACAAAAAAACAAACTTCGCGTTGCGTTCAGCTCACAAAAACCTCTACGGAATGACCTCACATCTTCACGCAAGCCTCTACGGAATAACCCCTCAAACCCGTTTTCTTCACAAAAACCGGTAAGCAATCACGCTAGACCTGCTACTACTGCATACAACTCGCAAACAGTTGAAGAGCGTTCGCCGTCAAACAAAACAAACACTGAGTACGATCACAAGCGTGAATATTCGTATCACCAGGAAAGTGAACGACACTCGCTTCGTTACCCCATTTTTAAGTTCCTAGATGTTCAATGAATAATCTGTTAAAGACTGCACTTCGTGCGTCCTCGGGAAGTGACGAATACTTGACGTATACTATTAGCTTATTATTATTATTATTATTATTATTATTATTATTATTATTATTATTATTATTATTATTATTATTATGCAAATATAAAATACCATGGTAATTTTTTTCTGTGATTACTGATCTTCTCAAAGAAATGAAAGCTTGATCACTGGTTTTCCCCTATGCTAATTCATTATGCCTATTTTTTATTCTAATTTTAAAATAGAAAATAATTGCAATTAAATATAGGACTCAGACTCTTAAAATACGCTATCTTTTTCGAAAACTGTATCCAACCTTTCACTAAGAACGAAGATCACTAATAACGAACGAACAAACAAACGTCTTGTACTTTTAACTTTGTTTTAACCAAAACCGGTGCATATTATTGCAATCACACAGCTTGCGATGCGTCGTAGTCAAAACACATCTGTTGAACAAAGTTTTGTTCTGTCATTCACGTGCAAATGAGTGTTCTACGAACGTTCACTTGACGCGTACCGTACAAGTGCTTCCATTTCTCGGTGTTAGTATGGCTCTCAATTGAAACGTAACATAGTAGCTAACCGTGCAAATGTATACGAGCCGAAATACTGTCTGCTACACAGTAATAGATGTCGAATAATATATTACAATTACAGTAATTTTTTCCATGGTAGAAATTCATAGTAATGGGAAATACAAAAATATACATTTTTTTCCTATGTCTTACAATTTGGTTGCTATAGAATTAATAATTTTGTCTCGACTTTTTCGCGGCACACCGGTTGGGAAACGCTGGAATAGAGTATTGAATTGGCAAGCTGTCGTCTCGAGTATTATTCTCGGACATTTTGCAAATCTCTTAAATCGATGTAAGTTAAATGAAAACACAGAAAGCTGCAACTAAAGTTTAACTTTGCGGGCTCTTTTGGCTGCAAAAGTTTGTGCAATGTCCTCAAAAGCCAACTTATGCTTTCCTAAGGTTGATGGGTTGTTGTTGTCCTGTTAAGTTTCTGAGGTATTTTTTTTTAATGATCTTTAGTTTGCTAAAACTCCTTTTCTTGCCTTATGGGGGCCATAGTCACACACACTTGTGTGACCAACATGTTCCATCATGCATGTTGGAAGAATTTTTTGCCCACACACATACCAACTTCTAGAAGAATGAGGGACCGCGGCGGCGCAGTGGTAGAGCGTTCACCTTTGGTGCTTGGGCTTCCTTTCAATCCCAGCTCATGCCAAGTGAACTTTGTTGTGGACAAACACCGTGTGCGTGGGTTTCCTCGGGGTTCTCCCGTTCCCTCCCACTTCCTTCATTCCACCATTTCACTCGTTTCTCATCACCTCAGCTTCCTACATGAAAATAAAGTAATCTGAAAGGCCATAATGATTATTTAATATACCTATAAGGTATCATTAGTAGAAATATATCGCAGTGATATTTAGAATATTTATTCTCTGGTGCATGTGGTCCTTGGTTCGATCCCATTTCGCGCCAAGTGAACTTTGTGGACAAACACCATGTGAGTGGATTGACTCAGGATTCTGTAGTTTCCTCCCACTTTCTTCATTCCACTATTTCATTCATTTCTAATCAGGCATCACTATCACCGTTCCTTTATCCTAGCCAACAGAATCGTGGGACGTAAAACTTAAAGATGTCCTTTAATTTCATTTTCACAATGTTTACCATATTCATATTTTACATGTCTCTTTTATGTAGGTCTACGGGTAGCGACAGAGAAAAAAGTTTCCGAGATAGTCGTGGGGCAGGTGGACGTAATTTCGAAAATAGTTCAGTGGCTCATGAGTCAACCTTACAGAGCTCAATGTGACTCACATTTACGGTGGTTGTTGTTTAAGGAAAAAGGCTACACAAATGCGCATGTTCAATCTTCAAATTTATTATTCATAGTTTCAGAACAAAGAGTCACTTTCCCAATCGAAGAACGAAAAGACAGAACCCTTTCACACATCAACACATCTTACATAAACAACCACCTTCAAAGTAATTCATAAATAGAAACTGCGTTTTATTTTACCATCCTGGGTTCGATTCCGGTGGAGACATTCTGTTGAAAAGGTGTAAGAGCTTTTTCTGGCCAGCCATCCTGAGTAAAGGTTTCCCTAGGGTTTCCTCAATCACACCAAGCATATGTCGAGGATGACATCAATCATATAGGCCGCTTTTTTCCTTCCACAATTCCCTGGGCAGAGATTTTCATTGTTTAGCTTTAGATGCATTTATTTATGTGGAATTGAAATATATGTTTGTATATCCTGTATAGTAATCAACACCATAAACTATATTTAAAGAAGGTCTAGTTTAAAAATTGCGGTTGGTGTGGTCTAGTGGTCTTGGGTTCAAGCAGTAGCGTAGCCAGGATATGTGTTTGGGGGGGGGCAAGTGCTGTTATAAGTACATATAGAAAAATTACAAACAAAAAAATATATAAACATAAAAATATATAAAAAATTACAAACATCAAAGTACATTGTCGGACCTCTTTGGGGGGGCCGGCCCCTCCAGGCCCCCCCTTCCCTACGCCACTGGGTTCAAGCCCCTCTGTAGTGTATTTAACTGCCCTTAAAGTGTCTGTGTTCATGTCTCCGTCATGATGGATGAAGTAGGAAAGAAAATAAGATAAACAACAGACCAAAGTCCCGGATCTAGTAATTTATCGTGGATCGAGTCCTTGCCTCGTATCTAGAGATTCTGGGTTCGAATCCGGTAGTCAGCCATCCTAAAAGAGATTTTTCCTCAATTCCACTACAGGAATGTCAGGATGGCATCTTCTTACACCGGCTCTTGACAACTTCTACTTCCCTTGTGATTGTAATTGATTGTTAGATTATTATTAACGATTGCTACATATTTGATGATTCTTGTCAGTTTGATCAGTGAAATTACATTTTTTGTTTTTATAAATAATCTTAAAACTTTTTCCCAAAACACTGCAAGAGTTGACATCTTGAGAGTAAACTTCTGTCATTGGATTTTACCATTACACATCATACATAATTAAGCTGAAATGTTAGTACTTACCAACGGCAAACTCGCAAGACGGTCCAAAGAAAACATTCATTTTCTGACGTGTAACTAAATTGATGATTTGCTTCATTCCATGTATATTGGAGCATTCCGAATTCTTGTAGGTAAAACGTAACTTATAATAAGGCAATATTCCTTGATTTACAACTTCGTTAATTGCCACACAAAACGCAGGTTTCACTCGCGACCACGACGGCAAATATTTAGCGTCTTCCGGTAAAATCACGGCGGCGTTGATAAATTGAAACTCCGTAACCTCACCACCACTTCCCGATGAGTTATTATCACTCGTACACGATTCCCAATCTAAATCGCTATCCCACGAAACACACTGAAGATCGGAAGTTGTAGCACTCAAGTTCACTCCCGAATCGGTATTCCCACCCGCCGCCCTACAAGCCGCTAGCGCTACCAGCAACGTTACCAGCATCACCAGCGAACGCGAACTGCGAATTCAACGGAAGCAACAGGTCTCCACCTTCGCCAACAACACTCACCTCACCGCGAAGCATCAGCTAGTCTTCGAGAGTCACGCTTAGAGGAGCCACGTGCGAAGGAATCACAACTACCCACCCACCACACTTTCATTGATAGAAACACGAGAGGGGAGGGGGAGCGGACTCATTACTCGTACTACAAACTATCAGGTGAATTACATAGACGTTCAAAATTCATTTCTTAGTATTATTATTGCTAAATATTGTTTTCTTTTCTTTCTTTCTTTTTTATTTTGCAAGTTGTATTGGTTGGTTAAACTGGAATATAATGCCCCTTTCAACACGGCATCTATTAAGAAACGTGGTGACCTATACCTTGACGTGAGATTTCTAAAACTCCTCGAATCATTTGAGTTCCTACTGGGAATCGAACCCGGGTATACGCTACAAAACGTATAAAGCGTATACGCTAAGCATATAACCACAGGTAAATTATGTAAGTTATCAAAATCATATTTTTAAACAATACTCTAAATCAATGATGGCCCAATGATGGCCTGCAGAGGCAGCGGTGGATCCAGGGAGGCGATCGGGGTAATCTCTCCCCCCAAAAAAGGAAACTTTCTTATTTTAAATATAAATAAAAGCCATCCCAGAGTTTGGAGCTCTTAAAAGTAGCTCTAAGTAGCAGTATTACGGCCCATTGCCCCCCCCCAGAAGTCCGTCCTGCATCCACCCCTGCTGCTGGGTAGATCGTACTCGCGAATAAAAATGAAAATAGTATGATCTATTCCTTACCAAGAAAGAAAAAAACTTCAGACGTCCAGGAAGTGTGTAGCTCGCTATCATACGAATTGAAATACGAATTTGATTTTTACTGTGAAATGGATAGTTACCAATTTTATTCTCCAAAGTAAGGCTGTTGATGATGGGCTGACTTTTAGAAAAAAATATATATATTTAATATAGTTACTTTCAAATATTCTGTCTTAGTTCTAATTCGCTTAGACAATGAGAAAAGGAGGAGGATACGGAGAACACAAAATAGATTCAGAGAATGGAATAGTTTATGGACATTCACTGAACAGTAGCCTCAGAGGCCACGAGATGGAGAAGGAAAATGACCTCCAAGCTAGACTCCTATATTTTGTTCTGGGCTACAGTCACTCATCACTGTTCTAAACGCGGATACAAGAAAAACATGCTTGCATGGACAGAGGTAATACAAAGAATATGTTAAGAAACTATTCCAGGAAGTTAAACGTGTAGACATCGGCTGTATACCAGATTTGAAACTGATGGCACATCGCGCTTTATCTTGAATAATAATCTTGAACAATAATCTTGAACAATTTATCTTGAACAATAATCTTGAACAATTTATCCTGAACAATAATCTTGAACAATATGTACCTTGAACAATAATCGCTGGCTCAGTGGTAGAGCGCTTACCTCTGTTGCGTAGGGTCCTTTTGGCCAAGTAAATTTGAGTGGATAACATTGTGTCCATGGGTTTTCTCAGAGTATTCCCGTTTATCCAACATTTTCATTCTACCAATTCTTCCATCATCATTCACTTACCTTAATTATCATCTCCCGTAGCCTAAAAGGCATAATCCTTGTGCGTTAAACTGAAAGATTTCACTTCATTTCCTTTTTTGAACAACTATCAATACTAAATTGTATGAAATGAAATATTTAGTTTAACGTCCAACGATTATGCACAAAGGCTAAGGTAGACGGTGATGATGAGATATTGAATGAAATGATGGAATGAAGAAAGTGAGAGAAACGGGATAATCTCGAGAAAAACCACGCACACAGCATTTATCCAGCACAAGACTCACTTGGAGCGATCTGGGATCGAACCAGAGACCGCATACGCCAGAAGTGAACGCTCTATCACTAAGCCAAACACCAAATTGTATTTAGCTAGCGTGGTCTAATGGCTAACGTTTTAAATTCATAAATGAGAACTCCTGGGTTCAAACCCAATATCAGGACACACTGACCAAGCTTCTTTCGTTTTATTCATCAGTTCTTATAGCAAATGTCGGGACGGTGCCTTTAAACGCACAACCTTCGAAACTCATTTCGATTTCATTCGTTTTGTTTGTTAATTGTTAATTGTTGTTGATTGTTAATTATTCCATTGTAAATTCGCCTTATCTGCTATATATGGAAGATGGTTACTTCAATAAATAAACATAATAAGTAAATAATTAAAGTACTATTATATCAACACAAAAAAAAACTTATTACTCAGATTATATCATACCAGCTTGTCATTCGAAAGTAACATTTGTATACAATTTGGTAAAAGCACTATTCAATAATATAGAAAAATTGATATTTTAAATATTCGATATTAGTAATTTTCATTTAATGATCTGAGACGTCACAATTTAGTGCTCTCTTTCTTTTAGTAAACCAAACGGAGCAATAAAGAGCAGACTTCAAACATGGCGTTGAGAAAGAGCGGTGGTGACAAGCAAAGAAGAACTTCGTTTCCGCAGGCATTCTGCTCATGGATCCGTGACTACACATGCACTGCCAACACTTATCTATTCAATTCTCCTACGTCATTCCGCTCCTCATTTTCTCATTGTATTTTTCTCTCTGCTTTTCTCTGATTGTAAAGGTGTACTCATACCTCACCCCCACTCCTCACTTCCTCATTCTCTCTCTCTCTCTGCTTTTCTCAGATCGTAAAAGCTCACTCCTGCGTCATTCCCCTTCTCATTCCCAAATTATTTATCTCTGTTTCCTCAGATTGTAAAAGCGCACTCCTACAACATCCCTTTTCATTTCCTCATTGCGTTTCTCACTGTTTTCTCAGATTGTAAACTCGCACTCATATATCATCCCCACTCCGTTTTTTCTCAATGTGTTTCTTTTTTCTCAGATTGTAAAAGCGCACTTGTACGTCATACCCACTCTTCCTTTCCTCATAATGTTTCTCTCTCTGTTTTCTCAGACTCTAAAAGCGCACTCTTACGTCGTCCTCACTCCATATTTCCTCATTTTGTTTCTATCTTTGTTTTCTCAGATTGTAAATGCGCACTCCTACGTCATACCCACTCCTCATTTCTTCATTGTGCTTCTCTCTCTGTTTTCTCAGACTGTAAAAGCACACTCTTACGTCATCCTCACTCCTTATTTCCTCATTTTGTTTCTCTCTTTGTTTTCTCATATTGTAAAAGCACACTCCTACGTCATACCCACTCTCCCTTTCCTCATTGTCTTTCTCTCTGTTTTCTCAGATAGTAAAGGTGTATTCGTACGTCACCCCCACTCCTTATTTCATCATTGTGTTTCTCTCTCTCTGCTTTTCTCAGATTGTAAAAGCTCACTCTTACGTCATCTCCCTCCTCATTCCCAAATTATTTATCTCTGTTTCCTCAGATTGTAAAAGCGCACTCCTACAGCATCCCATTCTCATTTCCTCATTGCATTTCTCACTTTGTTTTCACATATTGTAAAAGTGCACTCATACATCATTCCCACTCCTACTTTTCTCGTTGTTTCTTTTTTCTCAGATTGTAAAAGCGCACTTGTGCGTCATATCCACAATTCCTTTCCTCATAATGTTTCTCTCTCTGTTTTCTCAGATTGTAAAAGCATACTCCTACGTCATGCCCACTCCTCATTTCCTCATTGTGTTTCTCTCTCTGTTTTTTCAGACTGCAAAAACGAACTCCTACGTCATCCTCTCTCCTTATTTCCTCATTGTGTTTCTCTCTGATTGTAAAAGCATACTCCTGCGTCATCCTCGCTCTTCGTTTCTTCATTGTGTGTGTGTGTGTCTTTCTCTCTTTTCTCAGATTGTAAAAACACTTCTACGTCACACATCAGCCAATTTAAAATGATTGCTCTATATGAAAACCATTGGAGCAAAGTGTTATTATATTATCAAAAAATAACAAGGGGAAACACAGTGAGTGAACCGAACTCAGAAACTCCTGGCGTAAAAAACTGAAACACAACTTCTGTTGCCAATCCGAGCCCGTTTCCTGACCAACCTCAACAACTAAATACAGCTGTATTTATTCCTTAGACGATAGGCTATTTGCCCACCAAATTTGGCTCAGATCTGATCAGCATCATCGAGAAACATAGTAGTATATATGATCTGAGCCGAGCCTTCCCCTAGCCAAACTCGGCCTACAAATATAGCGATGGACTAATTGCTTACCGAACTGAGTTTAGATTTGACCAGTAGTTGCGAAGAAATAAAGTACCACAGACAATGTGTCCCGAACCGAGTCGAGAATGTCCCTGACCAAGCTCTGCTACCAAATATAGCGGTCTTAATTCCGTAGGTGATGGGCTACTTGTCCATGAAGTTTCGTTTTCATTTGGTCAGTGAGAAATAAAGTACTACACACACACACACACACACACACATATATATATATATATATATATATATATATATATATATATATATATATATATACGGTGTAACAAAAAGATACGGCAAAATTTCAAGCATGGATTTATTTCTCATGGGTAGACAAGTAAAAAAGTTCATATGACCATATGTCGGGAAATGGATCAATACATAATTACGGCCATTTAACCGCCTGACCGTGTGAAATAGTTATATTTTGGATGTCCCCTCAATGTGACTCAATTTAAACCTCAATAGCTCATCTCCTAATTAAGCTAGGAAGATAATTTTGGTATCAATATCTTCTTGAAGGATGAACTACTTGTAAACCACGAGCGAACCTGTATCCATATCACCTGCAGCGAGTGTAGTCTTTGTCAGCAGCCGACTATCTGCCGCGAGTAAGCTTTTGCCAGTGATACCTCCAGTAGTGTGTGTAATCTCATTTTCCCATCCGCAATAGTGTTTACAGATAAGGCTCAGTTCACACGAGAAGGCTATTACCATACTGTACTGCCGTCGTAAGCGAAAAGACCTTAACTCCACATTTTTCGAACGTCGAGATATTAGTATGGGAATGTTCGTAGTACAATTCTGCATCTATGTAAAATGAAATTGACGTGGTTTGACCAATAGGTAGGGGGTAATGACGTCATGAGTGTTTACCTTATGTTCGAAACTGTAACTGAAAGTAAGCAAAAAGACTTTAAGTGGCAATTCATAAGCAAAAATATTTAACTGTATTACCACACAAATTTTAGATCGTGAAAATATATTTAATAAAGTTTTACTGAAATTCGACAAATTTGAACGTACAGCCTAAGCCCAAACGTGTTTTGCTTATTTTCTCGAAAGTATATGAAATGGAGATTAGACCTTTTCGCTTAGCAGGGCAGTGTACATGTTTGATTGGACGATTATCCTCATGCGATCAGTTCCAGGAGGCATCAACAACAGTTTCTCTTAGTGTGTGTTGCGGTATTGTCGGTGACACTTTACTAGACCCACACATACTCCCGCGGAGGCTGACGAGAAACACCTATCGAGACTTCCTGGAAACCCACATTCCGAATGCATTTGACAACTTGCCCTTGATTCTGCGTCTACCCGTGAAAATGCACATCAATGAAAAGCTTCGTCCTTCAGGAAGACATTGATACCAAAATTATTTTTCTAGCTTAATTACGAGCTGAGCTATTGAGGTTTAAATTGAGTCACATTCATCGGCGCAAATTTGTCTTTATCATTGGGGGGGACGGGTAACGCCGTTCCCATATTATATATATAAGCGATGTTCAGAATATTTATGAAGTTGAGAAACAATGCTGTGAAGGATCAGGGAAGCAGAATTGTCTTCAGTGGCGTATTTAGGGGGCTATCGGGCTGAGCTCAAGCTCCCCCCGAAATAAATTTGTTAGTTTTTCGCATTCCACGCACAACAATAATCCTTCTTATCATTTCTAAGAATGTAATTGACTTTCCATTTTCTTATGCTCTTTGTTCAGAAATAATACTGTATTTGTCAAATTTAATTCCATGTAAGAACTGCGTCCTTTTGTTCTTTCTTTCGTGCTTTCTACTTTTCTGTTTCTTTTTCTTGATGTTACTTTCTTTCATTTCGCTTATCATACTTTATCGACCGTTGTTAGTAGTGATTCAATTCGGTCGTCATCAGTGACACCAAAACTAAGAGAAGTTGATAAGCGAAACTGGTGTTCCACACCAACTTGCGCGGATATCAACATGACTGGACTTTAGTTATTATAACAAAGAAAAAATATATCGTTCAGTTATTTTTAAAGAAGGAAATGTTTGAATTAAAGAAACTCAAAACGGGGGAATAATTAGCCCGGGAAATTAGGTAGGCCAAGAGGATGCTTCCTTTTTCTTGTATGAATAGAATAAAGGGTTAGATTCACTCCTAAATTTTTGTATCATATCATATAGGATTTATCGGTCTGCAATTCTTGCCATTATAACTTCAATTTATGCATAAATTAAAATATATTTAATTCTCAAACTCAGGTGTGCAATTGCCCACTTCCTTCCTTGTGTTGGGCATAGCCCCTCGAAACAAAATCCTAAATACGCCATTGGTTGTCTTCAACATTGGGAGGTGGGCAGATTTGAGGCTTATTCTAGAGAAGGGAGATGAAACTCATATTACGGTAGATGAATCTGATTTCTGAGGTAAACCTGTTGTAGAGTATATTATATATTAGGCGATGTAGATGAAGTAGTAGTACATCTCAGTATTACAAATCACTGCTGTGAACACATTCTGAAATCTGAATACATGCATATTTATAATTGGTATGTTAGGCATCCACAAAGATTCACGTTAAAATTGTTTTATAATAATATAATAATATAGGTGCCTTCCATTTCAATTCAGGCAGAGCATGTACCATCACCATCTCAGATATTCTTGAAACTTTTTTTATAGCAACTAGACATGTTTTTAAGAGACCCATATTTTTTTGTTTTGTCGAAAAAAATTTTCCCGCCAAGTAATGGGCCATCAAAGACCGGGAGTACAATTTATGAATTGTAGAAGACATGGAAAATGGTCAACTTCGGAGCTTCACCATTCGGCTATGGAGACAGGTAGAGTTATAATTCCTGTTGTGGTATGTACATAGGGATATAAATAAACTATATTTTATTATAGTTTGGTTTGCACATGCGTATCTTTTTGTACATAAATTAACAAATGAACGTCAATTTATCTGAAAAGTCGAAGTTTGCGAATTTTTTTTCGAGCACTTCCGGTTCGAATTTTAAAATTCTGTTTTCACGGTTGGTAAGACCTAGCTACCCGCTTTCCGAAACAATTTTTGTATCGCTTCTGTGTGCAACCGTTTTGTCACAAAAAATTCGAGAAATTGTAAAATTTTCAAAAATCGCCATTTTTGGGCGCCATTTTCTCAAAAACACCATCTTTTAAAATTCTGAAATTTTGTCAGATGGTTCAACTTTACATGAATAATAAACACACCAAATATCATTCTCGACCAATGCTTCATGAATTAACTGCAGTCTTTTAAAGTTAGCGAAGTTTTATTAACTTTGATGTCACAGTTAGCAACACTGGGAACAATAAAAGTGCAATGATTTGATGATGTTTGTGGTTCACATTCATTAAATGAAGAATAGAAGGTTTTCTTGACTGTTTTTTTCATTATTTTGATCAAGAAGACTCTCTGAAATAGTAAAATGAGCCTCCCCCTAATCCTTCGTTTTCTTAAACCGAAATAATTTGAGGTGGAAATTATGATTACGAAACACACAAATTTTAAGTTTACTTGAAACGGACATCCAATAAATTCTGATGATCTACAAAAAGCCTGAACTATTACCTCAGTGATGATTTGTGATGTTCCAGACAAAGTCACAATTAAGTGCGATGTCATTACAGTGATTGAAAAGGACAAAAAGTTTTAAAAAATCGAAACGTTTTCTTACGCGTTCCAAAGAAATTTACTGACTTTTTAAACAGAACAATCCCAACATAAGAATGGGTCACTCGGAATTTTACAGTATTCGACTAAAGTGGGTCAGTCCGCAACCTGCGAGGGATGTATGTATGTGTGTGTGTGTGTGTGTGTATTGTGCAAATTTTAAGTTAGCTGCTACTGCGTTGCTACAAATCAAAGGTGCAGCCTGTATTGAAGCTGTCATGAGTGACCTATTTCCTTTAGTAGTATGATCCGTAGAAAATGACAACTGTCTTCTTCAAGAATGTGGTGAATGTCCTGGAGTGGAAGGAATAAGTGTGGAGTCTTTAATTATTGATCCTGATGAAAATGAAAGTGTTATGTATGCCATATGGGAAAACAATAATCTCGTTAAAAAACTGTGCCACTTTCTGTTTTCGTATCGTACATTGCTGGTTTAACTGTAAGAATTGTAATTCATGACTACATCAAGAAAATCAAAGAGAATTAATTGCTACCGAAAATCACCGTATAAAATTTCAAGATACAAATTCTATTTTACTTCATGTTGACTTCGCTGAAAACTGGACTGTTATTCTGCAAAGTGAAATTCAGAGTTATCACCGGAATATGAAACAACTGACAGTTTTGATGTAATAAACGACGATAAAACACATGATTCGGCTTATGTACTCATAGCCATAGACAAGATTCTAAAAATACTCGAAGAAAAGCGAAAATATATTTTATAGAAAAAGGTTTGAATACGAGAAAATAAGTGTCTACAATTTCCCAAATCGTGTCAGTGATTTCTGATGGTGCTGCATCCCACTTTAAAAATAGCTTTCAGATGTTCCAGATGCAGACAGGTCCGATAAAGCAGTGGTTTTGCAGTGAAACCGGCCATGCAAGGGTCTCTGCGACGGTATTGAGGGGGGGCGTAAAGAATGTGGCAACGCGGCATAAACTTAGGCAAATACAGATACACAGTATTAAAACCACAGAAGAAAAAAATGAAATGAAATCTTTAAGTTTTACATCCCACGCTTATGCCGGTTAAGCTAAAGGAGACTGTGATTATGAGAAATGAATAAAATGGTGGAATGCAGAAAGTGGGAGGAAACGGGATAACCCCGAGAAAACCCACGAGCACGGTGTTTGTCCACCACAAAGCCCACACGGCGCTTTCTGGGATCAAACCAGGGACCCCAAGCACCGGAGGTGAACGCTCTAACACTGAGCCACCGCGCCCCCACTAAAACCGTAGAAGAATTCGTGAGTATAGTGCCAGTACAAACTCCGGGTATTACTCTCGTTTAGTTGCCTGGAACTGAATTCGACGACTACCGGAAGAAAAAAAGGGAAAGTATGCGACCGGTAACTGGTATTCAACGAAGTCATCTTTGGCTTTCGGAAAATGGCGAAGTTTTTATGGCAGTAACGGGTCACCATGAATTAACTTCATGCTTCCCCCAAAATCGAACTTCTGCAATTCAAAGTGTAGATTTAAGAAATCTGCAAAAAGGAACTTTTGTTATATACATATATGTATGATAATCAGTGGTGCGTAGCAGAAATATTATGAATAAATCATGAATTACGTGAAGTTGAAGTGCTGTTTATGCTTCCACATGGACCTTCAGCATTTGTGACTATCGACAATGTGCTACGCAGGGGCGGATCCAGGACGGACTTCTGTAAGGGGGGGGGGGTTATACTGCTACTTAGAGCTACTTTTAAGAGCTCCAAACTCTAAGATCGGTTATATTTATATATAAAATAAAAAAGTTTCTTCCCCCTAGATCCACTCCTGGACGAGTTCTGAGTGAGCCAACACTTATTGGAGCATATGCACGGTTACATGCTATTAGCGAAGAAGACACCAACCAAGCAAATGATTGGTCCATGTAAAAAATTAAAAAAAAAAAAAAAAAAAATCAGTGAAATTTTGTTTCCGAAGACCATTTTAAGTA
This sequence comes from Thermobia domestica, assembly GCF_964235325.1. Taxonomy (NCBI): domain Eukaryota; kingdom Metazoa; phylum Arthropoda; class Insecta; order Zygentoma; family Lepismatidae; genus Thermobia; species Thermobia domestica. The sequence goes on along the minus strand of NC_137466.1, from coordinate 46,270,242 downwards.
AGTGAACTTGAAATTTGTGAGTTTCGTAATTGTAATTTCCACCTCAGATTATTTCGGTTTAAGAAAACGGAGGATTAAGGGGAGGCTCATTTTACTATTTCAGAGAGCCTTCTTGATCAAAATAATGAAAAAAACAGTCAAGAAAACCTTCTATTCTTCATTTAATGAATGTGAACCACAAACATCATCAAATCATTGCACTTTTATTGTTCCCAGTGTTGCTAACTGTGACATCAAAGTTAATAAAACTTCGCTAACTTTAAAAGACTGCAGTTAATTCATGAAGCATTGGTCGAGAATGATATTTGGTGTGTTTATTATTCATGTAAAGTTGAACCATCTGACAAAATTTCAGAATTTTAAAAGATGGTGTTTTTGAGAAAATGGCGTCCAAAAATGGCGATTTTTGAAAATTTTACAATTTCTCGAATTTTTTGCGACAAAACGGTTGCACACAGAAGCGATACAAAAATTGTTTCGGAAAGCGGGTAGCTAGGTCTTACCAACCGTGAAAACAGAATTTTAAAATTCGAACCGGAAGTGCTCGAAAAAAATTCGCAAACTTCGACTTTTCAGATAAATTGACGTTCATTTGTTAATTTATGTACAAAAAGATACGCATGTGCAAACCAAACTATAATAAAATATAGTTTATTTATATCCCTATGTACATACCACAACAGGAATTATAACTCTACCTGTCTCCATAGCCGAATGGTGAAGCTCCGAAGTTGACCATTTTCCATGTCTTCTACAATTCATAAATTGTACTCCCGGTCTTTGATGGCCCATTACTTGGCGGGAAAATTTTTTTCGACAAAACAAAAAAATATGGGTCTCTTAAAAACACGTCTAGTTGCTATAAAAAAAGTTTCAACAATATCTGAGATGGTGATGGTACAATTTTATATTTTTTTGCCTGAGTTGAAATGGAAGGCACCTATAAATAATGACTTCCCCAAAACTATGAAGAAAGAATATTAATTATGTATGACGCAAGAATACTCTTTGAGCAAAATGATGATAATTTCAACATTACAGGAATCGTTACAGAAAACTGACGCATGTCATATACTCTTCAGTTAACAGATGTAACCTTAAGATCATGGAGAAAAGTATTCTAGAAATTGAATTCTATTCTTTGCTTACGAAGCATCCTCTCTCAAAAGAAAAATTGGGACACGCGGAAATACGTAGGAACAAACCATGGTTCGAACTAGTAGAGAAGAGAAAACAGGCAAAATTACGTTTGCTACAAAACCCGAATGAAATAACTACACAAAATTTCATAGACATCAGGCGAGAAACTTCCAAAACTTTTAGAACAAAGAAACGCGATATTTTGAAAGCTAAAATTAAGGAACTTGAAGATAATAGTATAAAAAAAAAACACTCGGGACACGTATAAAGGGATCAACGAATTTAAGAAAGGCTATCATCCTCGTGCTTATATTAAAGAAAGCTGATGGAACAGTTTTCACTGATACAGATAGCATTTTAAATAGATGGAAAGATTTCTTTGACGATTTGCTTAACACGCAACCTAAAACTAATGTGCGTGGAGAAAGGGAGATACACACCGCAGAACCGTATATTCCAGAACCCAACCGAATAGAAGTAGAAGTCGCTATAAAGAAATTAAAGAAACACAAATCTCTGGGTGTAAACGAAATTCCGGCTGAGTTAATTTTACCTGGAGGCGAAAAATCGTGGAACAAGATATACAAACTCATTCTCCTTATCTACAACAAAGAAGAATTGCCACAAGAATGGAAAGAATCAACCATAGTTCCAAACAAGAAAGGCGACAAAACTGACTGTAATAATTATCGAGGCATCTCTCTTCTGTCAACATCCTATAAAATCCTTTCAAACATTCTATCAGCAAGATTGACCCCATACGCAGATGAAATTATTAGAGATTATCAGTGCGGATTTAGACGAAATCGATCAACTATCGACCAAATATTTACCATTCGCTAAATACTCGGAAAAAAGTGGGAATACAATACCCCGGTACATCAATTATTTATTGATTTTAGAAAGGCGTACGACCACGACCTTCTCAATCACAAGGCCATTGGGCTACATTTAGGTTCAGCCGTGACGTCACAACGAGTAGGTACAAACAAGACGACAGATTCCTGCGAGGGTGAACGACACTTGCGTGGTTAGTTAAACAGTGAGCGCGTCTTTTGAAAGTGTATGCGGTGGCGTTAAGTGAATTCTTATTTTAAGTGTTTATTTGTGTTTAATTTAAGTGTTTTAAGTGTTTATAATTTGAAGGCAAAAGTGCATTTTACTTGTTGTGTCCCGAATTGTCAAGGAATTACGGAAACGGTCCAAAAGTTTCTATGTTTCCAGTTGAAGACAATCTACGAGAAAAATTGCTCCGTAAAATGTACAAAAAGTCACCCAATCCAGCAGGGTAAGGCTGTATTTTTTTTTTCAGGATAATTCATAAGAATGATTCTTAAGATATAATCTAAAAGAATTGTATTTTTATTTATTTGTTTAGTTAGTTTTTAAGTACGATATTAACTTACTTCTTTGCAGCATTATTTACAAAAAAAAAAAAAAAAAAAAAAATCAGATTTTTTGTGTGCTTAAAATAGATAGAATTTGAGCAAATTCAATAATTCAGGAACTAGCCTATATATAGTAATATCATATAGTCTTCTCTGGAAGTAGGCAACAGTACGATATATTGACATATTCCTCCGATTCAATTATGATAATTATATTTAAGTACCAGATCAATAAATCAGTACCCTGAATCAGTACCATACGTAATTATAGTTTAATTATAGAATTTGTTTACTGTATCAATGGCAAAAACGCCAAACATGTATCTGCGAGTATCAACAATGTCTATGGTTGAAAAAAAAGGGTATTTTTAAAAAGAATGGTAATTCATTTTATATTCATGTTTGGGCATTCACAATTGACAGACAGCAGCAATATTTGTTGATCATACATTAATTATAAAAAGAAGTAAAAAAAATCAAATATGAATAAGGAGCCTGTATCTTCTTCGAAACAAGGCTTCAGTAATTTAGCCTATATGGTTAAGAGGGTCAGTGAGTTGAAATGTGATTATTTCGATAGGCCTACTTCATTTGTAGAACGAATTCAGGATGCGAAATCCTGATGGGAGAACGAAAGATATTTACCTTCACTTAATAGTTTTGGTTTAAATTCCACACCCATTAGCAAGTTATTGGTGCTGGGTAGGGGAATGAATAAAATTACACAATTGTCAGTAGTATGAAAATTAATTACAGTAATTCATATGTAATTAACGGGTGAACTAGTGATATGGGAAGTCAGTGGTGTACGCAAAATTCACGAAGAAAATGGCTCAAACATTAAAGAAAGACAAAAAGCAACTAGGGTTATTATGATCTGACAACGTTGTATACATAATTCCACATAATGTAATAATTACGAATGTTCATATATGTGATCTTTGTCAAAGCATTCCAATGGAAAGTTTTTTCTTTCAGTCCTACACACAAATTCGATTGTGATAATTTCGCACTGTCCGTGCTAATTGTTAAGTGTTGGTTACAGAATGTAATTTTATTGACTCCTCCGATTTCAGTTATCTTCGTCCTAGCTGTTGGTTCAGTGGCTAATGCGTGAACCTTTTGTGCATCAGGTCTCGGGTTCAAATTCCACCCTCAACTGTAGATCTACTGTCCTCGCCTCATACAGACTCGGTGCTGAAAAAGTATGGTTTTGTTTGATTTGGTTTGTCTCTCTCCCAGTTACATAATCAATTTCAGAAGGCTTTCTCAAAACATATTTGAAGATCTCTCAACAATTACAATTGAGCAACAAAATTTAGCAGATTATTTCTTCTGTATCAAGACCGGGAATTACTTTAGGAGACGAGACGAGAAAATCTTTTAAAAGAATTTAGACAAAACGACAAATAGTTCTTCGTAAATCGAGACGAGACGAGAATCCTACAAAAAATTGAGAAAGATTTTCTACTCTCGTGGCCCACGAAGAGTGTAATATAACAACATTTAAATCATATTGATTATTGAAGTATATTATGTAATCGCTTACGTATCTTCAAATGTTGATGAATGCTCTTCATTGTGTTCGTACAATCACTTGAATAATTTATGAATTTTTACTATGAATCGTGTAATACTAAAACACTAAGATCTAAGACTTGAGTGAACCAGTGTTGCCCACGAGACTTGACAAATATTTTGTCTTGAAGATGAGACGAGAATTGTCATTTTTGTAGGCTCGTCTCTAATTTGAACATACACTTCTCGACTCGTTTCCCAGAAATTTCTGTATCGCGGACAACATTACTCTTGAGCTTCTCCAAGTACTGAATTTCTGTCACCTTTCGTGTCACTTGTTAAATTCAGCTTATCTTTAAAATACAGTATAATTTCTTCCTAATCAACTTTTTTTTTAAGTTTCGTCTCGCAAACGTGAGGACTGTATCTTGCAATACGCCAAAAACATTTTCTTAAATGCAAATAGCTAATAATAACAAGTTGAAGTAGTAAACGCGTTTGATCACAGTATCTCCTGGGTGACGTGGAAGCGGAGAATAATAATAATAATAATAATAATAATAATAATAATAATAATAATAATAATAATAATAATAATAATAATAATAATAATAATAATAATAATAATAATAATAAAGAGGAAGAAGAATTAGTCACAGTAGTAGTGCGACTTTTATTTCCTTGGTATAACAACATTAATTTGCAACAGTTTCGTGGTGCCCCAGTGGTAGAGCACTCACCTCTGGGGCATGGGGTCTCTGGTTCGATCCCAGCTCTCTCGAAGTGAGCTTTATAGTGAACAAATATCGCATCGGTGAGTGTCTTGGAGTTCTCCCATTTTCTTTACTCCACCATTTCGTTCATTATCATCATCACCGCCTCCCTTAGACTAGGATCATAATTGCTAGTTAAAAACAAATGCAACTAATCCCTAGCAAGCACAAACCACACCTAAAAAATAAAACAAAACAACATATGCGTGCACGCCAGTAATACATTTAAATGTGTTTCTAATTGCAAAATATGCTCTCGAAAGATTTTCATGAACATTTTCTCTATGCGCTCTAACATGATACAAAGATTTTGGAAAAAAATTGTAGTTTTAAATGTTTCTAACCTATTATTCTGTTAAAATTTCGATATCAGAAGTATAATATTTAATAAGAATTTTCTTGATAATAAGTTTATTATTTCCATTATCCTCTCAATAATAACAGTCTTAATTTGACTATGATCAAAGTTCTATGTCTCTCTGTCTCTTCGCATTTCTTCTTAACACTCAATCCATATCGCTTGAAATTACTTTATCTCTCTCTCTCTCTCTCTCTCTCTCTCTATATATATATATATATATATATATATATATATATATATATATATATATATATATATACACTTTAAAAAACATTTTTGTAATAAAACTTGTTTTTAGCTCACGTGTAGAGTTGCCCAACTCTGCCCGACACACTGCGCCTACCTGTCCCTACTTTGTGTGACGTCACTCGCTACGACGAAGGCCTTCTCTCTTCCGAGGGTAGTGGTACGACTCGGTTAGGAGAGAAACATTATACAACGTTCTTACAGAACTTCGAATACCGAGAAAGCTAATTAGATTAATTAAGGCATGTTTAAATGAATCCCAAAGTAAAGTCCGGGTAGGAAAATTTTTGGCCACGAGCTTTCACGTCGAGAATGACCTGAAACAAGGAGATGCGTTGTCGCCATTATTATTCAACTTTGTCCTGGAATACGCTATAAGGAAAATCAAAGATAGCAACCAGGGCCTAGAGTTGAATGGTGTTCACCAGGTTATGCGTACGCTGATGATGTAAATTTAATAGGGGATGATATGAGAACAATAGAAAGAAATGCAGAGAAAACTAAATGGAAGTGTGTCGGGACCGTAACACGGAAAATTATAAATGCGTTAAAATATTAAATAATACTTTTGATAAAGTGGATATTTTCAAAAATCTAAGATCAATATTAACAGACGAAAATCATATTCACGAAGAAATTAAATATCGACTAAAAAGAGGGAATTCGTGTTATTATTCAGTTCAAAATCCCTTGTCGTCGTGAATTCTCTCGTGGAATTTGAAGCTTAAAATATATAAAACGATAATCATCTGTTCCGTATGGTTTCGAAACATGGTCGCTTACTGAGTGGTCTCTTACTGAAAGTATTTGAGAACAAGATCCCAAGAGAAATATTTGGACCCAAGAGGAACGGGAATGGGGAACGGTGGAAACTTCATAACGAGGAACTACGTAAATTATATGGCTTACCAAACATTGTTAGGGTCATCAAGTCTAGGAGGCTTAGGTGGGCAGGACATATAGCCAGGATGGAAGGAAGTAGAAACGCTTTCAAACTGTTAGCGGTAAGACCAATCGGAAAACGGCCATTAGGAAGGCGTAGGCGCAGATGGGAGGACAATATTAAGATGGATCTCGCAGAAATAGGAATACAAAATAGAAACTGGATCCACTTGGCTAAAAATAGAAGTCAGTGGAGAGCTTTTGTGAACGCGGCTATGAACCTCAATTTCCACAGGTCATAGAGTTGGCTTACGAAGCATGAATAGATGATACTACAAACAGATGAAATGTTCATTTACTGAAAAGATGGGTTCTACTGACATTGGGTAATCTATATAGTCTTTGTGTTCTAGAGCCTAGGGGAGAGGAAGAGATAAGATTTCACATCAGGTTACGTCGCAGACAATCGCACATCTTCATTTTCATTAAAGATGGAAAAACCCAGAGAAAACAAATTTCATCTCTCTTTCCTTTGTGGCAGTCAGACACAAATCATCACACTTATCTGCAAAAAGCACTTTTCAAATCGTATTATTGGGAGAGCCTCCAGTTCCAATGTTGGCGGGGGAACATGTCTTCCCATTTCCCCCGAATTTGTGCCCGTACCTACAGCTGAGACAACTTTCCAGCATGAGGAGAGGGGCATATCCTCCTCTGACATTTATTGCAATGTATGCCCAAGTAGCGGAAGTGGAATTAATACCTATTGATGAGACTACTAAACGCACTAAAGCACGAAGTTCAGTTTGAAATACTACAGAATACAATTCTTTTTAAAAGAAATGGAAAAGCCAAGAGAAATCAATTTTATCTCACATTCCTTTGTAACAGTCGGACACAAATCATCACACTTATCCCAAAAAGCACTTTTCACATCAGATTATTGGAGGGGACAGTCCCCCCAGGTCCAAGATTGAGAGGACATGTCCCCTCGTCCCCCCGGGATTTGCGCCAGTGGTCACATTAAGGGGTGACCAGAATGTGATTTATTTCACACCGTCAGGCGGCTCAATGGTCGTAACTGTGTAACGATGCATTTTCAAATATATGGTTATATGAACTTGTCTATCCACCCTTGAAATTTTGCCATACCTTCTTGTTACACCCTGTATGTACGCGAGGTGTTTATATATATATATATAGGAACACCCGCAGGAGGGAAACGGACACACAAGCTGTCATGAATACACACCACACACACTTTGATGAACAGGTGCACAGTGCACATAACATAACATGTAACAACAGTTACTTACACATATATCTTTATTAACTACATTACAATATGATTTAGTATAAATATATTAACTCTATAGTATGTGAGAGGAGATTAAGTTTATCATTTATTTCGAAGAACTGAACACCCTTCGGAAATTCAGTCAAGGTCAACTGCCCCCTTGCCTCCCGTTAGGGCGGCCATACATACACCTGGAGTCAAACTATGAGCTCCGTACTCTTACGTCTGGGGCAAATAAAATGTAAGAGTTGTTAGATATAGAACACGGGAGTGAAACTATTATAAAAATAGTTCGTGCGTATAAATAATAATCCCAGTTTTCTGTAGTTAATACAAGATTCAAGAGAGTAAAATTCATCAAAATTCACGGGAATAGGCCTACTTTTGTATCTAAAGTTCCTGCGCAGTTGCAGAAATTATTCAGAAATGTTATGAATATCTTATTGCTACTTTAATGGTGCGATGCCACAAAATGAAATAGCACGCAATAAATTGGTAAAATTTGATATACCCTTGATTTAAAGAATGTATTCCTACAAAATACATAAACAATATTGGAATGTGGGGAATGCCGCGCAGTGGATAATCCGCACAGAAGCATACAGCAGAACAAGAGAACATCGCAACGCAGAAAACATGTCCTTCGCATTTTTCGGTGTAAGAAGCGCCAATGTGCGCCTTGTTTGTCGCATGAATATGTTTTCAAGAAAATTGTTTTCTTTTATAACTAAGTTTTCGGTGAGAAGAGTTAAGGGGTAGGTAAAAACTTGTAAACTTTGACTGTGTAATCTTCTCATAGAATTAAAACTTACATATCAAATATTAATATAACATAGTTTCGTTTTCTGTAAAATCCAAAAGATCTTCGATAAACTATGTCAACAAACGACAGGAGACAAAATACTGCACAGTTGTTGTGGAGTAATTCCGCGTGGTGTTGATCACTAGATTTTGTCATTTACAGTGGTACAAATTTAAAAGTATAAAAATAAATTGATGATTTGACGTATAAAACAATATAAGTGCCATTTTATGGATATTTCGTTTTTAATGAGACGCGTCTTTTCGAGTGCATCTGATTATGAGGTCATAGATGAAGGGCTGTTCTGATGATAAACTGAATGGTGCTGACATATGCATTATATTCTGGAAATTTATGCATTCCTCTAACCAATTCGTAAGAGATAGAAAGTTCTGCTGCCATAGTGTGTGCTTTGTTCAAACTATTCCTAAGCAAAGTGCAGTGGTTATGACTTCTGTATGGCATAAAACTTAAAGAATTGTAGTGATTAGACCTACAGACAAACTCATTTTCTTTCTCTTTCCTGTCTCTTACATTGCAGAAAATTATAATTTAATCTAATATCTACTAATATCTAATCTAATTTAATCTAATATCTAAAGTGGAAAATGAAGTAGGCGAGGATGATAAAGGATTTAGTATTCTTCGGGATGAGTTTGAAAAGGCTATATCTGAGATTAGGAATGGAAAGGTAACAGGAATAGATAACATACCAATTGAATTCATTAAAAATATAGGAGACAAGGGAAAGAAAGAATTGTGGCGACTATGCAATGAAATATATGAAACAGGAGAATGGCCAAGAGACTTTCTGAAAACGATCATGATACCGATGGCTAAGAAATCGAACCCAAAGAGATGTGAGGATTATAGAACTATTAGTCTCATATCTCATGCAGCTAAAATTCTGCTCCGAATACTGAACAGAAGGTTATATGGAAGAACAAATAAAGATGTTGAGGAAGAGCAGTTCGGGTTCAGAAGAGGCAAGGGCACAAGAGATGCTATTGGATTATTAAGGGTGATCGGTGAAAGATTTATAGAAAAAGGGAAAGAGGTGTATGTTGTATTTATTGATCTAGAAAAGGCTTTTGACCGCGTGAATTGGGAATTGTTGTTGGGAGTTCTAACAAAGATAGGGTTGGAATGGAAAGATAGAAGACTCATAAGAAACTTATACATGAACCAACAAGTAAGTGTTAGGATAGGGGAAGAACTGACGGAAGAGAGTGCAATTGGAAGGGGAGTTCGACAAGGATGCTGCCTCTCGCCAACACTATTTAATGTCTATCTAGAAGAGATAGTGAAAAAGAGCCTACATGATGATGATGGCATTTCGGTAGGAGGTAGAATGATTAGATGGATAAGATTTGCAGACTATATGGCCCTTGTTGCAGAATCTGAAAAGAAAATCAATAAAATGTTAGAAAAAATGAGAAGGGGCTTTGAAGAATATGGGATGAAAATAAATGTTAGAAAGACAAAAGCCATGGTGATTGGAACGAAGGGGTCTGTGTCAAATATAAAAGTAGGAGGGGAGAAAATAGAACAAGTGAATAGTTTTCGATACCTGGGTAGTGTTCTTAGTAATGACATGAAATGCGAACGTGAAATAAAAGCAAGGATAGGAATGGCGAAAGAAGCCTTTAAAAGAAAGAAAAGTCTGTTTTGTGGGACCTTGAACAAAGAGTTGAGAAAAAGACTCATAAAATGCTTCGTGTGGAGTGTTGTGCTATATGGGGCGGAAACGTGGACATTGCGTAAGGATGACGAAAATCGACTGGAAGCCTTCGAAATGTGGGTGTGGAGAAGAATGGAAAGAGTTAGTTGGGTCGAGCGGAAAACGAATGAGAGAGTGTTAGAAATGGTGGGTGAGAAAAGAACACTTTTAGATATTATTAGGAAGAGGAAGAGAAACTGGTTGGGACATTGCCTAAGAAGAGATTGTATCATGAGGGACGTTCTAGAGGGTATGGTGGCGGGAAAGAGAGGGAGGGGGCGAAAGAGACTACAATTAATGGATGATATTAAAACAGAAAGATCATACGCGAAGACGAAAAGGTTAGCGGAGGATCGTGGAGCATGTAAGCTTCTCAGCTGCGGCAAGTGACCTGCCAATAAAGGCAGAATACCTATGATGATGATGATGATTAGTCTTATGTAAGTGAAAACATTTGATGTAGTAAATCTCCAGAATGTATTATCATTTCTGTATTATAGTCTCAAGTAACTGTCAATTATTACAATAGATTTGTGTTTCAATGCAAGTCAATTTGCAAGCTAGCTATTGGTATGTATGCAATTCTTTCCAACTGTCCAGCATCAACGTACGGTATTACCCGCAATTGAATACCTTTGTCTTTTTCTTTCATTATTATTTTTGTCCTAATATAATTACAAAATTTTACTTACTCTTCGAGTAAACAGGTCATTCTTAGGTGCACGCCATCCACTAACATCCCTCTTTTTCTTAAAAATATGTGCTGCATGGATTCTCTTGCAAAGTCAACGTTACTTGGCTTTAACTTAATGCTTTGGAAGCATTCGGATGAGTAAGAACACAATTAAGACAAGAAATAACCCAAATAAAATTAAAAAAAAAACAATACAATACTGGTCATTCGTTAAACATTTTAAACTACCTGCACGAATCTGACAACTGAAAACTCAAATTTCCTACCACATGATAATGGCCTAATTTAATTGGCTGGGTGTCAACTAATATCACTGATACGCCAGGAGATAGCGAAATATATTGTGTACACAGTCTGTACCAAGGATCTCCAAACTATGACCCGCCACAGATTATTTTGATTAAATTATAAAATTTAATAAGTAAATCATACAAAACTGTAATCAGATGTTTTTATACGATCAACTAAGAAACACGATCATTATCATACATAATGAAAACTAACATTTTAACTGTCTTTAAAGATATGAAATTTATTCTGAAAGCTTACAATAAGTGACATACACGTACATAGGTAATTCACATAATGAAATTAAGCATTATAATGATAATCTATTACATAATATTAAAAGTGACTATGGACTTTCATGAACTACCCAACCGATTTCGATCGAATTTTCAACATATGAGGTTCGAGCGTCAGATGGTTTTAATATACTTTGATGCTAGAACTTTGGTTTTCACTTTGATGCTAGAACTTAGGGGAGGGGGAGATATCTTGAACCACTCGACCGATCTCGATCAAATTTTGAACATAGATAAGGTACAGGCCTAGGATGTTTTTTGTCACTTCACTTAGACGCTGCAACTTAGGGGAGAGGAAGGGAGGAAATACTTTAAAATGATCGAAAATTAAAGATATTAGTGTTGAATCCATAGTTTTAGGGGTCACTGAGATGAACATTGACACTTCTAATGCCGTTTAAATCCAGACCCGCAACTTGGGATAGGATGAGGGGATATATATATTATGTGATCAAAAGTATCCGGACACCTGGCTGAAAATGACTTTCAAGTTCGTGGCGCCCTCCATCGGTACTGCTGGAATTCAATATGGTGTTGCCCCACTCTTAGCTTTGATGACAGCTTCCACTCTCGCAGGCATACTTTCAATCAGGTGTTCGATGGTTTCTTGGTGAATGGCAGCCCATTCTTCACGGAGTGCTGAACTGAGGAGAGGTATCGATGTAGGTCGGTGAGGCCCGGCACGAAGTCGGCATTCCAAAACATCCCAAACGTGTTCTATACGATTCAAGTCAGGACTCTGTGCAGGCCAGTACATTAGAGGGATGTTATGGTCGTGTAACCACTCCGCCACAGGCCGTGCAGTATGAACAGGTGCTCGATCTGTTGAGAGATGCAATCGCTATCCCCAAATTGCTCTTCAACAGTGGGAAGCAAGAAGGTGCTTAAAACATCAATGTAGGCCTGCGCTGTGAGAGTGCCACGCAAAACAACAAGGAGTGCAAGCAATCTCCAAGAAAAACACGACCACACCATAACACCATCACCTCCGAATTTTACTGTTAGCACTACACACGCTGACAGATGACTTTCACCGGGCATTCACCACACCCACACCCTGCCATCGGATCGCCACATTGTGTAGCGTGATTCGTCACTCCACACACTGTTTTTCCACTGTTCAATCGTCCAATATTTACGCTCCTTACACCAAGCGATGCGTGATTTGGCATTTACCTGCGTGATGTGTGGCTTATGAGCAGCCTCTCGACCATGAAATCAACTCATGCCTAATTGTCATAGTACTTGGAATGGATCCTGATGCAGTTTGGAATTCCTGTGTGATAGTCTGGATAGTTGTCTGCCTATTACACTTTACGACCCTCTTCAACTGTCAGCAGTCTCTGTCAGTCAACAGACGACGTAGGCCTGTACGCTTTTGTGCTGTACGTGCCCCTTCACGTTTCCACTTCACTATCACATCAGACACAGTGGACCTAGTGATGTTTAGGAGTGTGGAAATCTCGCGTACAGACTTCTCATACAAGTGACACTCAATCACCTGACCACGTTCGAATCCGTGAGTTCCGCGGAGTGCCTCATTCTCTTTTCTCACGACGTCTAATGACTACGAGGTCGCTGATAATGAGTATCTGGCAGTACGTGGCAGCGCAATGTACTAATATGAAAAACGTATGTTTGTGGCGGTGTCCGGATGCTTTTGATCACATAGTATATATATATATATATATATATATATATATATATATATATATATATATATATATATATATATATATATATGTGTGTGTGTGTGTGTGTGTGTGTGTTTTGACACTTCCGATGCCGTTTACATCCAAATTCAGCCCTTTAAGTCTAAAATGAAACATATTCTCCCCGTGCGAAGAATAGGCAATCTGCTAATTATAATATAATATAATTGTGATTATGACTTCATATGCTCAACAGTTAACTTAGATCTGTAAATATTTTTGGTACCGTATATTTTATTTTCGAGATTTTTTTTTTTTTTTACATAAAGAGTTCCGAAAGTGGAAATAATACCGCGAGCGAATTTATGCAACTAATCGAATTGTGTGAGTGGAAGACTTATAAAATTCCAGGTATGATGAATTTAAATACTTTTCTTTAAAACTATCGCTACATTGCAAATAAATCATTTCCATTTGAAGTTTTATGGCAAGGGTTTCTATGTCGGATTTGGTAAAAAATCTTGATGTCATTCGCAATTGCATCAGAATCTGGAAAATGAAACTCAAAATTTATCTTAAAAGCGCCCAAAGCTTAAATGGCAAAATCTACCGGAAATGGAGACTCGGTTTGCTCTCTGAATATTTGGCATGTATTAAAATGCACGAAACATGTTGTTTTCAATTGGGATTTAAACAAAACAATTTTTGACGTAATAACTTAATATAATCAGTAAGAATCAGGCAGAAGTTGGTTTTCTCATTCTAATTTTAAATTAAGCTCATTTGGGATACGGACAAAATCTCGCGGCCGAAACATCGCCGCCCAAAACCTCGCGGGCTAAAATCTCGCCGCGTAAAACCTCGCGTGGACAAAACTTCGCGGACCAAAATCTCGCTTGGCCAAAAATTTGCGAAATGAAACCTTTCCTTAAAATTTACCCAATGAGTTTCTTAATATGCAATTCCATATTACATATAGTAATAGTGATAATAATAATAATAATAATAATAATAATAATATACAAAACATCATGTGTTTGGGCTTTCGAGGGGTGTTCCCGTTTTTTCCCACTTTCTTCATTCCATCATTTCCTTCATCCTGATCATCTACGTCTCCTTTAACCTACAGCACATAACCGAGGGACGTAAAAACTCACATATTATTTCATACTTTCATAAATATTATTCAATTTTGTTAGAATTTCCTAAGGTCACCGTCAAAGTGAAATAAAAAACATCCCAGGCTCAAACTCCATCTTATTAAAAATTTGATCGAGATAGGTCGGATGGTTAAAGAGTTATTAAGTCACAAACGCAGCCAATCTAATTTTAATGTATTTCTGTATGTTCCCCCTTTCCCTCCGCCTTCCCGTCAAAGTGAAATGATAAAAATCATCCCAGACGGTAACCTGATCTGTCTGACAAATTCGATCGAGATTGGTCTCTTGGTTCAAGAGTTATTGAGTTTTATTTATTTTTAGATATCTCCCCCTCCACTTCATTATGCTGTCAAAGTGAAATTACAAAAGATATCGCATGTCCAAACCTCATCTATGTTGAAAATTTGATCGAGATCGGTCGAGTGGTATAAGAGGTATGATGCCACAAACATAGTAATTTTCATTTTTATGTATACAGATTTTCAAAGTACACGTTAGAATATTTTCTTGTCATTATTTTAATGCAATTTTATGTGTTATTACAAATTATATACATATAGCAATATATAGAGCATTCTACATCGAAGAAATCGTCGTGACGAGGTTTTATACTGACGACATTTCTTCCCAGGCAAGATTATGTCCCGCGTAGTTTAGACCAGGCAAGATTCTGTGTCCAGAGATCAGGACCGCGAGGTTTTGGCAGGCGATATTTCGGGACGCGAGGTTTTGAAAAGGCGAGGTTCTGAGGTCCATTAACTTGGAACGCCACCATCCCAAAATTCATTCTTTTATATCTCATCGTTTTGCACCGATTTTGCACCATTTTGCACCTTGATTGAAACATTTTGTACCCTCACCATTACTGAGAAATTCGAAATTCAAAATGGTGTTCCAAGTTAATGGTATTTCAGCCACTAACTCATTTTCAAGATTTAACAGTACCATCATCATCTCCTAGTTTTGCACCGTTTTCCACCCTCTTTCAAAAATGTTGTACCATCACCCAAACCGCGAAAATAACAATTGAAAAATCAAAATTCAAAATTCAAAATTTGCCACAAAAACGAAATTTAAGTTTTAACCTGCCATAAGGTAGAGCACGTTTTGCACCCTCAAAAAATACCAATATTTCATTCTGTACTCCCACAGTTACCAAGAAATTTAAAAATCAAAATGTCGAATTACCATTAACTTGGAACGCCACCAACTCGTTTTGAAGAATTAACAATATCAGCGTCATCTACGAGTTTTGCACCCTCACAAAATGTCGATATTTCATTTTGTACCCTCACAGTTACCAAGAAATTTAAACTTCAAAATGCCGAATTACCATTAACTTGGAACGCCACCAACTCATTTTGAAGAATTAAGAACACCAGCTTATTCTACGAGTTTTGCACATCGAAATAACTTCCAGCAAACAATCGGGTGTAAAAATGAGAGGGAACGCAAGTGGAAGCCGTTACCCCGCTTCCAAAAACTATCTATGGCGTTAAAAGTTAATGACAATATCTATGGCATTCTCTACTTCCTTGAAAAAAAAAAAAAAAGGCACAGGGAACAGCGAGACCTCATGCGTCCCCTTCCTTTACAGATCCACTTTTATCTAATAATAAAATAATGTACTTTATCAGTATACTTAGTCATATTTTAACGTAATTAATTGAACTATCTTGTAACATAATATCTGCGTATTAGTGCAGTTTAATTAATTATTCATTACTAAACTATCCTTTTGCTAAAATAAGTTGTTTTACTGTAGACAAAATGTGATTTGTGGCATGTTGAATTTGAATTCCTCGTTAACTGTGAAGACACAAAACGAATTATCGGCATTTTCTGACGGGGCAGGACTCATATGAAACGCTTATCTTATTTCTTCAAAATGAGTTCGTGCTGTTTCAAGTTAATGATAATTGTGCACTTTAAATTGAAAATTTCTCATTAACTGTGAGGGTACAAAATGAAATATCGACAGTTTCAGAGAATATAAAACTCGTAGAAGACGCCAGTGTTCTTAGTTCTGCAATACGAATGGGTAGCATTCCAAATTAATGATTATTCGGCATTTTAAACTTTACATTTCTCATTATCCACATTTTCTGAAAATGCTAAAACGGTAGAAGACTCTAAAATGTTGTTATTTCTTCGAAAGGTGTTGCTGGCTTTCCAGGTTAATGTTATTTCGGCATTTGGAATTTGGAATTTTTTATTAACAGTGAGGTTACAAAATGAAATATCGACATTTTCTGTGCGAGCAAAACTTGTAGAAAACGCTGATATTCTTGGTTCTTCAATACGAATTGGTGGCGTTCCAAGTTAATGGAAATTCAGCATTTTGAATTAGGAATTTCTCATTAACGGCGAGGGTACATAATGAAATATCGACATTTTCGGAGGGTGCAAAACTCGTAGAAGACGCTGGAGTCCTTAATTCTTCAGTACAAAATAGTGGCGTTTTAAGTTAATGATAATTCTGCATTTTGAATTAGGAATTTCTCATTAACGGTGAGGGTACCAAATGAAATATTGACATTTTCTGCGGGTGCAAAACTCGTAGAAGACACTGGTGCTCCTAATTGTTCAGTGCAAAATAGTGGCGTTCCAAGTTAATGGTAATTCGGCATTTTGAATCCGAAATTTCTCATTAACGGCGAGGGTACAAAATGAAATATCAACATTTTCTGAGGATGCAAAACTTGTAGAAGACGCTGCTGTTCTTAATTCTTCAAGACAAAATAGTGTCGTTCCAAGTTAATGGAATTCGGCATTTTTAATTTTAAATTTCTCGGTAACTGTGAAAGTACAAAATGAAATATTGGTATTTTTGGAAGGTGCAAAACTTACTCTATCTTATGGCAGGTTGAAACTTAAATTTTGCTTTTGTGGCAAATTTCGAATTTTTAATTTTTAATTTTGAAATGTTATTTTCTCGGTTAGGGTGATGTTACAAAATTTTTGAAAGAGGGTGCAAAACGGTGCAAAACTACTAGATGATGATGGTATTATTAAATCTTGGTAATGAGTTAGTGGCTGAAATACCATTAACTTGGAACACCATTTCGAATTTTGAATTTCTCAGTAATGGTGAGGATACAAAAATTTTTAATCAAGGTGTAAAACGGTGCAAAATGGGTGCAAAACGATGAAATATAAAAGAATGAATTTTGGGATGGTGGCGTTCCAAGTTAATGGAGCTGAGGTTTTGGCCTGGCGAGATTATGTCCCTCGAGGTATTTGGGCGGCAAGGTTTGGCCAGGCGAGGTTTCGTCCCGGCGAGATTTTGGGCCGCGAGGTTTTGTACCCAAACCAGCTCATTTATGTCTTTAGTTAAATCTGTATAAATTTATAATTTCCATAACCAGTCATTGTTGTGTAACTCAGCTCGAGGACGACTTGTTTCATTCAAGAAAATTTTGATTATTGTTCGGAGCTCAAAAAAAACTTTGTTAGAAGTTTTCTGCAGCTAAACTAGCGTACTGGAGTATAATATGGTAAGTCATTTTCTCCAATGTCTTCAATAAACTCCCTGAATTGACGATGATTGAGTGCATGTGATCTGATATAAGTAACGGTGATATAACTTTTTTTAAATTTCTTACATATCCAAGCATTTTCTGCACAAAGACCGTTGATGAATGATGCAATGAAAAAAAAAAAAGGTTTTGAACCACCGTCATTTTCTATGACTTTGATACCAGAGTAACGATACCTTTATTTTCTCTACACATGTTTTTGCCACCATAAATAGTGATACACTTTAATTTTCTCCATTGAAGATTGCTTTTCTGGACAGCATTTTCAACTTCTTTAAACATATCTTTTCCAATGGTGTGCCTTGAACATTGTGTATATCAAGAAGTTTGTAAATACACTTCGTAAATACACTCATATACACTTTGTAAATTTTATCTTTCCCTCGAATAAAAGATAACACCTGAGCAGTAGGAGATTCTGCTGACTCATCCAGGGCTAAACGAAACCACTCTAAGTGTCGATTTTTGTCAGACAATTGAGTTAATATATTTCCTGTAATATCATTACTCTTCGAGCCATAAAGTTTGCTAACAAACTGATGTTTTTGTTTTAAATGTAAATCAACCTTTTCTGAACACACTTCTTCTGCTACTACAATCATGCAGTTCTTGATTATCTCGCCGCCAGTAAATAGTTTTCCATGTTTAACTATTGAATGAGCCATGTTGAAACTAGCACGAGTTGCTGCTTCTTGTTCAACATTTACTTTCCTAAACAACAGTTGCTGAGATTGCAGCCCGCTTTTCAAGGATTTATATTTTTCTAACCGTAGGCTTCCTGTAAATTTGGAGTAATTCTGAGAATGTTTAGTCTTATAATGACGTTTTATATTGTATTCTTTGAGGACTGATAGTGCTTCATTGCAAATTATACACACATTACCTCATTTTTATTACTTGACTCAATCACGAAATATTGGCATCCCCGT
This sequence comes from Thermobia domestica, assembly GCF_964235325.1. Lineage (NCBI taxonomy): Eukaryota > Metazoa > Arthropoda > Insecta > Zygentoma > Lepismatidae > Thermobia > Thermobia domestica. The sequence goes on along the minus strand of NC_137466.1, from coordinate 46,251,557 downwards.
TGTTCTTTAAATGTTCTACCCTCACTACATATCTTTCGTTTCTTTTCCGTATTCCGTTTCCAATATAAATTCACACAAAAGGCACGTAACTTCAAATCAAAGTAATACTAATTTACCATTACAAACTGGAATTCGAAATAAATAGAACGCACTTGTTTTTCTACTCAATTAAACACACTGTATTCTCACTAAGAAATTATAGTCACAAAATACAATGGTCGCACTATATTTCTCTTTTCAGATCCCACTTGTCAGTCCGAACTTAAAATTTGGTACTGCCCAACTCTCGGTTATCTTCATATTTACAACACGTGTCCTTAGTGAGTAGTACATACTCGAAAACACTTGACAGCACTAGAATCTTCCAGACAAGGTATCACGCAGCAGAACGTTTCCAGAACATGCTCTAGTTCTGTTATTCGCTACAAGATGGCGCTGTATATTTTGACTAGCCAAGCATAATTGAAGTTTTGCGTAACAAAATCCACAAAATGGCGCTGGCGCTATAGTATGTTGGTATTCTGAGCTAGCTAGAGCTTGGTTCTTGGGACAGAGTATAGAAGTCAATGTGGCCCTTAGGCTAAAAAATTTGGAGACTCATGGTCTATAGTAGTAGTCGATCATAGTTTACATAGTAGGTGAAACAGTTGTGTTCGCATAAGAGTTAATTATTTAGGTAACTTAAGGTGGTAATTAGTAACGAAATGCAGGAGCAGGCACTAAGCAAGAAGCAAGGGAGCTTGTGTGATTTGAAGCTGTCGGCGAAGGAACACATTATTTTAGGTCGCATTATTTGTAGATACCAGTCTATTGTCCATGTTGCAGGTACCTCCTCATCCCTACCTCGTCCGAAGTCGGAGTCGTTTATGGAACTAGAAGAGTCGCGACGGGAGCTGGCTGATAGATGATTACTGATTGGCGAATGACCGGCAGCTGATTGCCCACCACAGGGTGACTGAGCTGATTTATGAATTTACTAGTGTATAACTGAATGATGCAAGAAACATTCTTTTCTGGCAAAGCCCAAGTGCGTACACTCTGACGAGGCAAAGCCCAAGTCTGCAACGCTGCTGTCCTCGAACTTTAAAATTAGTGCGATTATTTTAAGGGACAATAGATAGCGAAAGTATCCATTCTTTTTGCTATGTGCCCTGACAAGACTTGCCTGAATGTTTGATTGACATGTATACGCATGATATAGATCGTACTTCATCCTGAAATTCATCCTGAAAAACTTGACCTTTCGAAATAAATTCCGACCCCTGACCTCAGGTTCTATCCCACTTCACCTGACCTCAGCTTCTATTCCGCTTCACCTGATCTCAGGTTCTATCCCATTTCACCTGACCTCAGGTTCTATAACACCTCACCTGACCGCAGGTTCTATTCCGCTTTACCTGACCTCAGGTTCTATCCCGCTTCAAAGTTCTGGATTCAGAGAATTTGTCCTGTAGTGGACCCAACTCCAACACTGCTTCTATTACCACCAATACAGTATCTAGGCTTCTGTTCTGTGTTCTACCTTTGGGACTCTGCACTGTTACCAGATGTTAGGATCTAGACGTATTTTCCCAACTTGCTGGATTTTAATCATCTACACCCTGGATTTTAATCTCCCTAACGTGATTAGTCTCCCTTTCTTGTTCTTCGACCTCAGATGTCATGGTAGGTAGCCAAGCAGCCAGAAAACAACATATATGACTTCCTGCATCTGGAAACTAGACAGCGGCCTTTGCCCTGGCCTGGGTGCTGATAGATTTGTGAGGCATTGCTCAACCAACCTTTCTCTATTTCTATTTTCTGCTTTGGAAAAATGGGAAAAGATTAACCCCTGAGTGAAAGCACCAGATGATGTACGGATGAAAAAGTATGTAAATATTTTGCTCACATTTCCAAACCGTTGTCTTTAAGATGAACAAACTTCGACCCGAATATGTTAAATACCGGTAAGTTAGAATTTATGCCATGTCAAACATTGCAATGCGAAAGACACTACAACGTAATGATATCGGAAGCGCGTGAAGAAGAGATCAGGTAGATAGGTCGCCACTGAAGGGTGAATCTCATTCGCTCCACAATGAACTACAAATAAGTTATTCTAGAATATTTGACAAAATATTGTTAAGGTTTGGTCAAAAAAAGAACTTATTGCCCGGTGTAGTTAACATACGGTAGGGATGTTAACTAAGGCAATTAAATCTTGTCGAAATAATTTTATTTCTTTAGTATGGAATCGGCCTATTTCTTCTTTCTGCTTAGTCAACGGCCAGGATAACATCTTATCCTATCACCGAACGCAAAGGACTCCTGATGAAAAAGTGATGTCTACATACAGTGCAAGCAAAATTCTGAAATTAATTCAGGGGAGCTTTGGTAAGAATTTCTGCCCTCCACAGGGATCAAACTCCCCTTAGATATTTCTAGTAGACAATTTAAGAAACAGGAGTATTTCCAGAGAAAAATCTCTTGTCCCGTCCTCTTGAAGGGCTCATGTTTTGGACAGTTGAAAATTCTGAAACTTCCAATAGCAACGTTCCTTAAAAATCGTGATGTCCAGGCATCACACCAAAAATACTGAAAGCATTTTATCGTTTTTTAAAAACGACAATAGACCTAAAATCTGGAAATTATTTAGGCATGTCATTGAAGTGGTGCAATTGTCATAACAGGTGATAATTTTACCACTGAAATTCCCGTTGAAATACTATGAGAAATTTTCTAAAATGAGAATTTCAACAGATGACACTACGCCAGATTGCAGCAACAACGAAAATATCTCGTATGAGGCGAAAACTCCTCACTATATCACTTGGACAGTTCTTTTTATAAATTTCATCTCAAAGAGGTGGAGAAAAAGAATATTTAAAGATTATCGCGTTTCATATTGTTTAACATAAAAGGCTGGGATTTGGTATATGGAGAATTTTAACCTCAGACAACAAGAGCACGACATTCATTTGCACGAATCAAACATGGAAGACACAGAGCAGAAAGACAGGGCACACAGGAGCGTCATTTCAGTTTTTGCTTGGGGGACAAGACCCCTTGATATAAGTAAAATTTTGCATTTTTCACTGATTTACTACTATTTTATTGATAAAAACTATATAAATCTCAAACTCGGGGGGGGGGGCAATTGCTCCTCCCTGCCCCCCTAAATGACGCCCCTAAGGGCACATAGAGAGAACAGGACGAGAAATATTTGGCCCCGCTAACACATGAAGGCGTTTCCTAGTTGGTGTTTCATATTTAAGGAAAAGTGTAGTGGATTGTGAATTACATATTTCAACAACTTCTCATCTTTTATTTGATTTTTCCGTGAAAAATCAAAGAAGCGATATACGTCTTACGAGTTCAGTCGAACTAATCCAATCAGGACCGATGGTAGATCTAGATCTGCTATATATGCGTATTAAATATTAGGTTGTGTAGGTTTATGGTTTCCGAGTTATGGACTATTGAATTTTGCGTCATACTCATTTTTGAAACCAAAAACCCATACACTGAACTCATCGGCTCGGAATGAAATTTTGCATGGTAGAAGAAATTCATCTGTTAGTATACGGTATATAATTGTATGAAATATTTCGTTGTCAAGGCGAGTTACGAGTCATCAAATTTTGCGTCATATTTTCTAACACACAAACATATATATATACGGCGTTGCAAAATAACTGATAAAACTCGTGAGAGGTGATTCCTACCACTGAGACAAGAAAAACGTCCTCTTTAACTTTCGGAAATCGGACATAGTTTCGGACCTACATGGTGCCGAAAATGGCTTTCAGACGACAATATTGCGGAAACTATCCAACGTAGAGAGCGCGGGTAAAAAAATGAACATAAAACGTCCTATTTGCTCTATTGAAAAAAGTATGTGGCAGAACCCTACAATGCACACGCAAAGGATTCCCGAATAATCTTCCAATGAAAGCTTCATCTAAATAGATATGAATAGATAGGGTTCCCACATAGTTGTTGCACATTCTTGGTATGTAACCTTGTACAGCATCTTAATTGCGCTAATATCATTGACTAATTGGCAATGTCTTTCATATTCTTGATGTTATTCCTTTCATTTCCGTCGCTTTGAACTCACGTTTTCTGAATAGTTTTCATTCCGTGTTTCCACACTTGTGAATCACCCTGTTTCATGTGTTGTAGATCATTCTGCTAGAAATTTACTACCCTTAATACTCAGGACGTCACTATTGACCATCATCTGTACCTGAAGATTATGCAACCAGAAACAATGGCATGCAAATGTCGTCCATTTTCTATTTGTTTAAGATGTCGACTTAATACATACAAATAATCATTACCATGTGGAAACAATATCCAATTAGACCAAGCCTTCATTGGCAGACTATCCGAGAATTCTTTGCGGAATCCCTTACGCGTGCATTGCAGTTTCTGCCACATGGAAATTTCAGTAAAGCAGGTATGATGTTTTATGTTCATTTTTTTACCCGCGCTCTATATGTTGGAGAGCCTCCGTAATATCGGCATCTGAAAGTCATTTTCCTACGCTTTCGACACCTTGTAAGTCCAAAACTATCTTCGATTGCTGAAACTTCAAGACGACATTTTTTAGATCTCTAAAGACTATTGTTCTTGCACACGAGATGGCGTTAATGTCTCAAATCTAATGGTATATAAGTCGCAGTGGGTCAGACCTAGCGTCATTTGACAGCTGATAGTTGAAGATAATTTTGCGTTATATTTTCGAAAGCAAAAAGCCATCCATGGTACTTATTCGATCGGGATGAAACTTGGTATCGTGCTGTGATTTCATCTACTATAAAACAACATCTGAAATATTGTCCTGAGGCTCATGGTTCTCCAGTTATGGGTCGTGAAGTTTTGGGTCATATGTTTTGACAATAAAAGTCCCATATAGCAAACTCATCTGATCGGGATCAAATCTTGGCTCATTTATTCCAAAACAGAAACCCATACACGGAACTCGCTCGATCAGGATCAAATTTGACCTTGTGGTGGAACAGTGATGGTCAACTTCTTTAACCTAAGGGGCCGCATCATAGAAATTTCTGTGTGGCGAGGGCCGCAACTTCATATGATGCTTCACTTTATGTTTATAGCATAAACTAGTGACACCCTAGCTCATTCAAAATACAGACAACGAAACATCAACACTCAAAACACCGATACAGCGAAAATCTTATTTCTAAGAGAATATAACCTAACCTAATTTTATCTAACTTTACCTAAACAACATTTTTGACGTGTCGGTATTTTGTTGTCTGTTTTGAGTGTCGGTCTACTGGCCGCAGCCCCAAATTTACATGATTCAAGAATTTTCTCAGAGAATATTAGTTGAAGAAAGATAATATTTAGCCTATTCCAAATAATAACACGATACTCAAATTTTGAAGGAGATAGATTTAAACTACCTTTTTGCCTAAATCTTTATATACCTAATAAAATATATAAAAATGTTATCACTTATCTTTTCGATCTGTTTATTGGTATGTGAAATATTATGTTGGACAGGCCTTGGGTTCCAGGAGTCAAGCACAATCGAATTTCTAAATCTTTAGTACAACAAAACCAAAATAATTACCGTTTAGTCAGTCTTTTACAGAAAAAATAAAAATCTGACGAAAGATGAGTTTTTACGACTACGCGCCTTTCATTTATCTATTTCCTTAATCATAATAATTGTATTGTGGTTAAATCATTGATCTTAACTTCTTTCTTACAAAGTATGGGTTTTACTGTATGTAGCTCTCTGTGTTCGAATATATTTTCCTCTTTTCCATTTTGTTGATTTTCAACCTATCTCTAAGGTTAATATCATCTTTACGCAACTCACATTCAACAGGTCATAACATGATTCTGTTATACAGATGTAGATTACTGGCATCAGGTCAGACATATACAAGTAACACACTGCAATGTAAACCAGGTATCAAGAGAGATATTCGCTGCTAATAAAGGGTAAAGTTCGTATAAGGACAAAGGGAATACACGTCTGCTCACGTAGTCTTACTTCCGTCTCGCCTACTGACCTACAGGCAATCTATATCCCAACCTCGATCTAATCTTGCATATATGTTGAATGAGAATTCCCATTTTTCTTAGTCTTCACGAAAGAGAGAGGGTTATTGTTTTAGAGATATATATATATTTTTTTTTTAATTTCTACTACTTTTGTTTTTTCTAAACAGCTTTTATGAAACTTGTATGAACGTCATATGTCCTTCGGGGTCATAACCTGTAATCAACTTTCACCTATTTTTCCTTGTTTGATAGATTTGAAATTTTGAACAAATATGTCAATAGGAAATCAATAAAATAAATCTGTAATAGTGCAACAGCTTCAATATGTTCAAATAAAATTGAAATGGAGTACAATACAAAATCAAAGATTGTAGACGTATTTATATATCACAGGACAAACTTGTTAAAATATAGAATAACATTAAAAAATCATTTTCAAGAATGTCATCTTGGGTGTGGGTCAAAGTTCTAATGCAACTCAGTTGTGATATTTCTAACGCATAGACGATGATCCTACAAATTCAGTGCCATAATTATTATTTGCATAGTTAATCTTTATTCATAATGAAAATGTAACAATTTTTATAACACATTTACTCTACTAGACTTGAAACTTTGTGCGCTCGTATTCCAGTACAGTGTTCGAAGGTTTCCTTTTGAAAATTTCCCTCGACTGACACAAAATTTTCCCTTTTCTTATTAAATTTTCTCTAATTTGTTTAGTGTCCAATTCCTATGACAGAAGTTGTATAAGAATAAATTTAGCTATTAAAGGAAGTGTCAACCACATTTGTCTTATTCATTTATTTGTTGCTTCAATTTCTCTTACCTTCTCCTTCACTTTTTTACAAAAAATACACAAAAATACACCCAGACAAGAATAGCTACATATGATGTTACTTCGAAAAGACACACATATATACCTACACTACTGCTATTGTATTGGTTCATTTCTGAAGAACAAAGATAAGTTTATACTTTTACATTGGTTGGTTAACCAGTCTTCGCGAGAATTTTCCAGGATTTTCACGTTATAACGAAAAAATCCCTTTTTCCCTTGTTGTTAAATTTATCTACGACAGTTCCCTCAAACTACGAACATTGTTCCAGTGTGTGTCCGTTGTTAATACTAAAATCATTAAATTTCTTTCTCTCTCTCTCTCTCTCTCTCTCACCACAAACACATACAATTGTTTGTACTCAAGAACGGTCTGGACATTTGTAGATCGAACCATTGTTAAGGTTTGCAGTACCGAAAATAGTCGGTAAAGAGAAAAATAGTTCTGTGTGGTTGGTGGTCAGTGTTATGTAATACGCTCTAAAGTATGTGTAATGAAACTTGAACAGCATTCTTGGACAAAGATCCAAGTGGCCCATGAGATAAATGTATTTCGGAGTCATAAAGGATTGCAGGAAGTATTGTTGTGAAAGTGCACTACATTCTCGAAAGTTGCACGATGAATGAAGGTGTGTGCTTAAGTCGAGGAGAGATTGGACCCGTATCGGTCGTCTTTCCATTGCAATGAAGCAAGTGCAATCAGGACCGGCCTTAAGCTGATTGCTCCCAATCGGGCCCCGGACCAATGCTGTCTATTCTACTCTCCAGTGCTGTTTTAACAGCATATTAGGCCCCAGAACAAAAAGTGTGTTGTGGTATCTATGACTACATTTTGCTCCTAATATATGTAATTAATATATTCTGCTTGCGGGGCCCCTGGTCAAGTGGCTATGGTACCGTTAAGATGGCTACTCTCGGTTGTCAAACACGCACAACAACATATTGCAATACAGATACACCCATGGACTCCACAAGAGAGGGTATGGCCTCTTCCTAACAAGTAAATGAATAGTTTATATTAAGTTTCCGGGCATAAGCAACTATTTTCTGAATTTAATGCTGCAGTAGTTCCTTTATTTTTTTAACGTTTACAACTTCTGTTGTAAAAATAGGTATGTCCAGGGAGTATTCTGCATACCCCAACACCCCTAACACTCCCCCACATTTCCTTACAATCACCCCTGGGTTAAAAAAATATGGTTTTCTTTGAGTTTGTGTAAAAATGTATATCATTATTCTTGGTGCACACCTTCTTTTATTTCGAACACAACACTAACCCAGATAGCAAAAATGACTTGCAACACACTTGCAGCAGATTTGCAATTCAAGTCTGGCAAACTTGCAGCAGACTTGTGATGCAAGTCTGCAAGTTTGATGCAAGTTTAATGCAAACTTCCTAGTTGACGCTCTTCGAACTTGCAGCACGCCTGCAGTGCAAATGTATGGTAAGTTTGCAAGTTTTCTACTTGCACTGCAAGTGCGCAGCAAGTTGCCAGCAAGCTAGTCCAGGTTTGACGCAAGTCTCAGCAAGTATGTCACTTGCAGTAGTAGGGACCCCGTTATATTGAGCCGAGTCAGCAAAAATTTTCTCGATTCTGATTGGCTGAGAGAGGTCACGTGACGTTAGGCCCCGCCCACGCGGGAAATTCAAATTTTCAGGTCACGTGGTATGACGTCATGAGTCACCCTGTGGGGAAATCCCTCATTCTCTTTTATGACCGGGATTTTTGAAATTTGTTCCCTTTTACGGGTAAGATGTGTGTTTTGATTGGTTGATAGCTGTCACGTGATCTTAGACCCTACGATATTTGAAATTCGTTCCCTTTTACGGGTAAGATGAGTGTTTATGATTGGCTGATAGAGGTCACGTGATCTTAGACCCTGGGATTTTTAAAATTCGTTCCCTTTTATGGGTAAGATGAGTCCTTTGGTACCACGATGATAGAGGTCACGTGATCTTAAGCCCTGTGACTTTTGAAATTCGTTCCCTTTTTATGAGTAAGATGAGTGTTTTGGTACCTCGATTCTGATTGGTTGATAGAGGTCACATGATCTTAGACCCGCCACACGGTGAACAGAATACGTGGGAAAACCCCATCACTCATTTGTTTCCATTTTTACGGGTAAGATGATTGCTTTGGTACCACAATGTTGATTGGTTGATAGAAATCGCATAATCTTACACACCCACCCCAATGCTAGACATTCAGAGTGCTATGACGACGATCCACCCTCGACCTGGATTTTTTTTTAATGGTTATCCTTTTTGGTACCTTAAAGTTCCCATGGAGGGTTCAACCCATCCTTAAATAACCCTTTTATGGTATGATATTGTACGGAAGTTTACATTAAATATTATCGTTCTCTTTGGCAGATAAGATGATTACCAGCTTTCTTACCTTGATGGAGATTCTGTCCTTGAATTAGTAGCCTATGTCTCTGGAAGTAACAATGGTGAAAGAGGGGTGTCGCTTGTAGATTTCTTATAACACATTGTTGTGAGTTTAAGCGATTTTTTAAACGCTCAGTAAGCGCTTCATTAATGGAAACAGTGTTGCCAGATTTTTTTTAACCTAAACTGCTCCGATTCTTTTCGAAACGGTTCCGCAGAGTGCAAGAAATTTTAAACTAAAAAATTTTTCGAACTAAAAAATTTTAAACAAAAATTTTCAAACAAAAAATTTTCGAACTAAAAAATTTTGAAACAAAAATTTCAAAAAAATTCGAACTAAAAAATTTAAACTAAAAACTTTCGAACTAAATTTTCAAATCAAAAAATTTTCGAACAAAAAATTTTCGAACCCAAAAAAATTCGAACTAAAAAAAATTAAAAATTTTTCGAAAAAATATTTTAAACTAAAAACTTTCGAACTAAATTTTCAAATCAAAATTTTTCGAACTAAAAATTTTAAAAAAATTTCGAACCAATTTTTAAAAATAAGTTTCGTACTAAAGATGTAAACCACATTTGAAAATTTTCAAATTAAAAATTTTTTCGAACTAAATTAAAAATCAAATTTTGGACACTAAAAAAATTCTTTAATTATTTTTTCGAACAAAATCATGTAAACCAAATCTTGAATATATTTTCCACCTTAAATTTTCAAGATTACCATGATTTGAAAACAAGTGTTCAGGGTTTCAAGAAATAATAAAACATATTTTTTTTTCAACTTGTTGTATTTTAACGAAAAGTATGTGCTCTTCCTATACATGTTTATTAACATAATAAATACAGGATCTAGTTTAATGAATATATTGGACGTATCATCATCTTCGAATGTTGTAGACGTATCCTGTAAAGAAAAAGAAGAAACGACGGATTACTTTAAGAATTTCTTTTTTCTGAAACAATAAAAATGAGTCAATATTGATAAGAGAGAAATAAAACTTACTCGTAAATGATGGATGTGCTTAGGCTCATCTTCCCCCTCCTCGGGTACATTTCATCCACTGATGGTGGTTTACGAACTTTTTTTCTGGGTACTGCATTTTTCTAGGTGTTGCTGCTTTGTGGTTAAGGTTCCTCCTTGGATACGAGATGACTGCATTTTCTTCCACTGATGGTTGTGTTGATGGTTTATAAACTCTTGTGGGTACTTCATTTTCTTCTTGGTGTTGCTGCTTTGTGGTTAAGGAGTGGAAAAAAAGGAAAAGGAAAAAAAAAGAAATGGTGGCCTTATTGGGTGTTTACAGTTTTTTCTTCTTCATCTTCTTTTTCCAGTTCCATCTTCTGTTTTTTAACGTACCCGTACGGAACCGTATCGTAGGAATTGATTTCTTTAAATCGACGTTTTGTGTACTGGATACTGTACATTTTTTCTTCTTTGCGTGTGACGATGGTATGGTCTTTGGTCCTGCATATCTTATGGGGGATAGTGATGGTGACTTGTCCACGGCATTGATTTGTAATCATTTCTTTTAGCGTGTTGAAATTTAATTGTTGTCCTGCATTGTAATTTAATGTAAATCCTCTAATTTTGCATATGTAACTGGTGACGTTGGTATCCGGATTGTATATTTCTAGGCTGTAATTTTTTGGTCCTCCACTGACAAATGTCTTGATGTATGCTCGTGGTCCATAAGACTCCATCTCATTCGATAAGCATCCCAAGTACGTTGAAGGTTCAATGGTTGGCTCCCCGGGCTTCTCCGTAAATATTACAGAATCCGTGTCGAAATATAAAACACGTTCCTGCAACATTTCCAGGTACTTGTACAGTTCCAGACGTGCCTGACATGTTGTAAATGCACCTAACACGACATTGGTGTTTCGGTTTTGAACAGGCACATGTTCATTGTACTCCCAGAACGCATACAACATCGTATCATTGATGGGTACAATTTGATGGAGTTTAATGTCGGGGGAAGTGAGTTTTTCATAAAATTCTTCCGGCCGATCAATAATTGTGGTCTGGCTAAAGTTTGATCTTTGCGAAAGTTTTCCCCAAAGAGCATTAAGACAAAGCTTAGATAAACTTCTTCGTGTAGGATTATTTTCAATTTTGGACGGATCCAATGCAATACCTTCACGCTCCAGGACGGTTTGTATGAATTTTGATTTGTCTTCTTCGCTGACACAGGAACTGGGCCAGCCAGACGCTTCCATTTTTGATTTTAAAAATGTATTGATATATTCCGTGAACAAGCCACCTGTTTTCGTGATGGGATCATATTGTTCAATGTCATAATCCCAAATTTCAAAAATTTCCACTGGTTGATATCCTAATTCTACTGCTTTCTGGATTTCATATGATACCCATGTTCCAGTGAGGCACCGCTCCTGGTCGTTGTGTGTACACGTTGCTGTAGGGTCTGGGTTCATTTCTTCGGCACACGCAGCACACAGTGGAAAGAGTAGTTTCTTGTTACATCGGTAAGGCAGGAGACCATGATAAAGATGGCGACTTGGTAATATCGATATTTTGATTAGACCATTGACTTTATTTATTGGTGGTATATTTTCATCACCCTGTAGATAAATTCGTGGATGGCCTACAGGGTATTTAGCACACTTATTGATGTAAGGATAAAGTGAGACAATATCGAAATATTTTATTACTTCCCCTGCTTTTTCGTCGACTTGATGGTACAATTTCACGCAATTGGTCCTTCCTCCAAAAAAACTATCTCTTGGATTTAATGGTCTGCGGTTCATGTACGGGTGATTCTTCAGATACGTCGCCATTGCAGGATTTTGTTTTAAGAACTGATTAAATTCGCACTCCCACATTTCATGTACAATGTACCCCAATTCTCGCAGTCTTGCATTTTTTCTTTGCGTTCGTTCATAACGGAATTCCATAGTGTCTTCTGGATTGCTGTAGATGGGCTGATTACGGCCTGTAGTAAAACATACTTTACACCCGTGGTAAAAGCAACCGGCATGCTCGTAGACGTGCTCCTCTAACGTCTCAGGATCTTGGTAGTAACCATCAACATGGAATCCCGCAATAAACACTTCTTTTTGTCGGGCCGCATGTAAGATTTGTTTTTCTTCGGTTTTTTCAATGTAGGCCAGCCATTGCATTGCAGCGATCGATTGGGTACTTCTCCATCGATAGCCATGTGCCGGTAGAATTCCTATGGTGTTGGGTTTGAGGAAATTCCGGCGGAATACTAGATTGGAAGCACTGGCAATCGTGATCGTCTCCAAGAAGGGATTCACTTTGGTTTCTGTTTCAAATGACGTCATAAACGAAACGCATGCTTGTCGCAGTACATTGACATCTTGAATACAATACTTGAGAATTTCTTTCTGAAAATCAAACGTGTCATTACGATGATCGTTGTACCACTGCATGAACTTGTTTCTGTCTTCGACGACCATTTCATCTGCACCATAATACTTCGTTTCTGGAAGTGGTCCAATATACGATTGATTCTCCTTGGTGTTGAAGAAATGCGGGAAGTAGCCTTTGGTTGCGGGTAAATTGAACGCTTTTGATAATTTACTTAATGCCATAGGTAGGAAGTTCAACGAGTCAATGAACGTCAGATTATTCAACGTTAAACTCAGTATCTTGGTCCCATTTAATATGACGTCGGGTCTCCATTGGCATTGTTCGACCATGGTCTTTAGGATGAAATGTCCATCGTAGCCCTTAGCGTTGTGCGCGACACAGAAAATCCTATTTATATTGGGACGACGTTCCCGCAAGTACTGGAGAAAATTATAAACTGGATCCTCTCCTTGGAAAATATGCTGGCGCTGACCACACGTACTGCAAGACTGCTGGATATTATTGTTTTCAACACATACATAACATACTTGTTGTGCAACCAATAAATTTGGAATGTGTACATACGTATTATCGCCAATATTCGTGTCCTGCATAGATTCTATATCATAGAATATCAACAAGGCTTTCTTTGCGTGCATGAGTGAAGGAACACCTGGTTTCAAGCATTGGCGATCAGGAAGCATAAAACATTGATGCGATCCCGGAACAATCTTCTTACAAACATTGCAAAAGATCTCATTACAATCGTGAATGCGTTGTCCACTTCGTACAAAAGAATAAACTCTGTAGCATTTAGTACATTGCTTCACCATTTTACATACAGGTTCCCCTTGATGATATACAATATTACGATGATTGTTAAAACATTCCTCGCCGTAAAATTGACGATTGCAGTCGTTGCATAATATCAGCGTTTGATTCTTGTCGCATAGTGGTCTCTGTAGACATTTGGAGCACGTAACAGGACAATTTTTCACATGTCTGTTACGTTTACTGTATTTTTTATGGCACGCTTCACAGTAGAACTTGGTTGCAAAACAAGCAGTTAAAGATTGAATGATGTCAAAATGGCCAGCCAAACAAATCAAATTTATGGGAGTGCGATTTTCATCGTTGGGCCCCTCGTACATGATGTCATGACCTGTGAAACTGGTATACACTGTAATTTTATATTCTTTGAGGTATGCCTGGAATTGTCGTATTTCATTTACACTGGCACCATGATCCAAATTCACTCCTGCATTTGAACATAATGCATTCACTTCATCGTCTACAACACATTTTGATTGATCTTGATATTGTCTATGTCGTTTCACATCTACATTCTTGTATTTTTTCAGGCCAATAGCAATAACAAGGGCGTACGCCAGGCACCTTGAATCTTGATTTTTTACACGTACAATCCCTCGCTTGCAACGTAACAATTCTTCATTTTGAAGTATTCCTTGTGCTAAACGATCTCCATATCCGTAGCCACGTGGAATATCCACACGATGAAAATGAACGGTGAATGGCTCGTGCAGGAGAAATGCATTGTTACTTTGTAACACTCTTTCAAAGGAGGCCCACATCGTTTCCAGTGTCAAGTTTCGTGCTTGGCGAAAACTCACCCAAAACGGTTTATTCGTGTTGCGTGGTGATATTACGGATAAACCAACCATCGCCTCATCGTCGACATTGGCTAACAAATGGTCCAGCATTGCTTGGAAACTATTATGTACATACTGTATGATATCGGTTCCTACGGGTGGTGCGTTGAATTGAACTTCGAGCATTCTGCCCTCAATGTTAAATCGTCTATAATGACGCGTGATTTCATTGCGAACAATAAAACCCGATTCGGCCATGTTAATAAAAGGAGAAAACAAACAAACAGGTACGGTAAAACAAATATGTAATGTGGGGAAAAAAGGAATTATGCAGCGTGAATTTACTACAAAAGAAAAGAAGAAAGAAAAATCTTAATCACCTGATAACATTCATGATAAATTCTTAACTAAACAATTCATGTAAAGGTCCTGAGTTTGATTCCTGGCGGTGACGTTCAGAATCTCATTATGAAAGCACGTGTACTAGAAATCAAAGTTAAAAAAAATAAATAATTATGTTACTGAAATGAGTGTTTTATTGCTGTCAAACTCGAGAGCATTACATCAGCATTTAACTGACCTACCATTCTATAGTGATAAAAAGAATGCATGAAATGAATGAATGTTTCATCAGTGCTGAGATGTTAGAAAGCACGCGTAAGCATTTTTTTTCCCCCACTCACAACGACCTTTAAATGATGCGTTTGCAAGTTGAAGAGATTCATCGAACATTAACGATACACATACGTAATTGTCGAAACAAAATCTGTATAGCGTCTTTTTTTTTATATTATTGTGACTAAGCGGTTAGCGTACATGGTTCGGACGTGGAAGGCCCTGGTTCAAGCCTCGGTGGGTTTGCTTTCCACGTCGGGGCATGTCAAGCCTTTTCTGTAATTTAATATTCTCACGCGTTATCATACATTCTTTTCAAAACTAAGCTAAATGGTTGACGTGCACACCTCATAATACATAAACGTACATAAATCGTCTATAATGACGAGTGATTTCATTACAAACAGTAAAACACGATTCGGCCATGATTAAAAAATGAAAACAACAAACAGGTGCGGTAAAACAAATATGTAATGGGAAAAAGGAATTGAGCAGCGTGAATTTGAGTTGATTTTTTTGATTTTTTAGTTTAGCGTCCCTTTCAGTAGCGAGGCTATATGAGACGCGGACCTACTGATTAACGTGGAATCCGAACCACATGAGCTCCCCGCCGGGAATCAAACCCTGGTCTCCCACGCCAAAGGCGCGTATGCTAACTGCTTAGCCCAGGAAATCATAACATTCATGATAAATTCTTAACTAAGCAATTCATGTAAAGGTCCTGAGTTTGATTCCCCTGGCGGTGACGTACAGAATCGCATTATGAAAGCACATGTACTAGAAATCAAAGTTTTTTTTTAAATAATTATGTTACTGAAATGTGTATTTTATTGCTGTCAAACTCGAAACCATTACATCAGCATGTAACTGACCTGCCATTCTATAGTGATAAAAAGAATGCATGAATGAATGTTTCAACAGTACTGAGATGTGACAAAGTACGCGTAAGCATTTTTTCTACTCACAACGACCTTTAAATGATGCGTTTGCAAGTTGAAGAGATTCACCAACCATTAACGTTACACATACGTAATTGTCAAAACAAAATCTGTATAGCGTAAATCTTTTTAACCACATATTCATGTACTCGTGGCTAAGTGGTTAGCGTACATGCTTCTAACGTGAAAGGTCCTGGTTCAATCCTCGGTGGGGTTTGCTTTCCCACATCGGAGCGTTGTCAAGCCTTTTCTTAAAAAAATTTAATATTCTCACGCGTTATCATACATTCTTTTCAAAACTAAGCTAAATGATTGACGTACACGCCTCTGGCCTTGGTTCAATCCCGGGCGGTTGCTCGAATATCACGTTAAGCTGAAGGGGCCGCTAATGCTTTCAAAGGGAATCGAACCATATTATTCTCAGGCATAGTTTCTGAAATTTTGTAATGCATTCTTTTCAAAACTAAGCGCACACATTTTCTGGCCATGGTTCAATTCCCGACGGGAGTTCACTGAAGGGTCGCTAAACATATCATTTATCGTGCTTACTTCTAATGTGTGGGGATCCTGATTCGTACTCCCACTTTCCCATTCCACTAATTTCTTCATAGTCTAAATATTTCGTACTAAAAGTAAAACAGTGTATGAGTGATCCACCCCCACAAATATAAAATAAAAATGATTTTCGAATCTTGTGTGAAAAATAAAATCTCACTGAACTTACCTCAAATTCAATGAACAAAAAGTCGGTGCAGTAAAGCTTAAATGAAGACACTTCTAAAAAAAGCAGATCTTCTTCACTTCACAGTTGAGAGCGATGTAGGCTTTGAAAAATGAAATTTAGATTTTTATTTAGGTCGTTGTGAAAACGATGTCACCGTCAGCCAATCAGAAACGAGGAAATTTATAAAATGACATCACAACGAACCAATCAAAACGCTCGCTGCTTTTGTCATGAATCACGAACCAAAACGATGTGTAACAATCGATCGTGACGTCATTCACGTTTCTCAATAGTTACAACATCTAGTATCACAGTTCTGATCCCAAATGCTTTCTGTCAGGATCATGTCACTACTTGTCGTAACTGTGACGACATTTCATTTTCCTCATATTCCATACGAGAATGTCAATGTTTGCTTTTTTCATGAATCATGCTGACACGTTCGTAGTAAAACTAAAGTAATGCGATTCGCTGACGTTTGCATTTTTTCAATCATATGTACTTCTATGTCGTCACACAAAGAAGTCTATCAGCATTTTATTTTAATCCACGAACGGAAGCGTTACACTGTCAGATTTATTTTCTTAAAGTATATGTGTATCCTTTTCAAGAACCATGGTTCGAAACCCACCAAGCACGATTAAAACCGAATTCATTCATAGCTAAGCGGTTAGGATACACATCTTTGGTTTGAAAGACCTGAGTTCGATTCCTGGAGAAACATTTCTTAGGATTTTTCTAAAACTTGGTTTAAATTTCTAGTTCGAAAATTTTAAAAGTTTAGTTCGATAAAAAGTTTGATTTGAGAAGTGTTACACTGTCAGATTTATTTTCTTAAAGTATATGTGTATCCTTTTCAAGGACCATGGTTCGAAACCCACCAAGATCGATTAAAACCGAATTCATTTAAGCGGTTAGCATACACATCTTTGGTTTGAAAGACCTGAGTTCGATTCCTGGAGAAACATTTCTTAGGATTTTTTCTTAAACTTGGTTTCAATTTCTAGTTCGAAAATTTTAAAAGTTTAGTTCGATAAAAAGTTTGATTTGAAAATTTTTAGATGTGATTTACATCTTTAGTTCGAAACTTTTGTTTTAAAAATGTTTTAGTTCGACAAAATTTTGTTTCAATTTTTTAGTTCGAAATTTTTTTGGGTTCGAAAATTTTTTGTTTGAAACTTTTTTGTTTCAAAATTTTTTAGTTCGAATTTTTTTTTGGGTTCAAAAATTTTTTGTTTGAAACTTTTTTGTTTCAAAATTTTTTGTTTGAAAATTTTTGTTTAAAATTTTTTTTAGTTTTGAAATTTTTTTAGTTCGAAAAATTTTTTAGTTTAAAATTTCTTGCACTCTGCGGAACCGTTTCGAAAAGAATCGGAGCAGTTTAGGTTAAAAAAAATCTGGCAACACTGTTTCCATTAATGAAGCGCTTACTGAGCGTTTAAAAAATCGCTTAAACTCACAACAATGTGTTATAAGAAATCTACAAGCGACACCCCTCTTTCACCATTGTTACTTCCAGAGACATAGGCTACTAATTCAAGGACAGAATCTCCATCAAGGTAAGAAAGCTGGTAATCATCTTATCTGCCAAAGAGAACGATAATATTTAATGTAAACTTCCGTACAATATCATACCATAAAAGGGTTATTTAAGGATGGGTTGAACCCTCCATGGGAACTTTAAGGTACCAAAAAGGATAACCATTAAAAAAAAATCCAGGTCGAGGGTGGATCGTCGTCATAGCACTCTGAATGTCTAGCATTGGGGTGGGTGTGTAAGATTATGCGATTTCTATCAACCAATCAACATTGTGGTACCAAAGCAATCATCTTACCCGTAAAAATGGAAACAAATGAGTGATGGGGTTTTCCCACGTATTCTGTTCACCGTGTGGCGGGTCTAAGATCATGTGACCTCTATCAACCAATCAGAATCGAGGTACCAAAACACTCATCTTACTCATAAAAAGGGAACGAATTTCAAAAGTCACAGGGCTTAAGATCACGTGACCTCTATCATCGTGGTACCAAAGGACTCATCTTACCCATAAAAGGGAACGAATTTTAAAAATCCCAGGGCCTAAGATCACGTGACCTCTATCAGCCAATCATAAACACTCATCTTACCCGTAAAAGGGAACGAATTTCAAATATCGTAGGGTCTAAGATCACGTGACAGCTATCAACCAATCAAAACACACATCTTACCCGTAAAAGGGAACAAATTTCAAAAATCCCGGTCATAAAAGAGAATGAGGGATTTCCCCACAGGGTGACTCATGACGTCATACCACGTGACCTGAAAATTTGAATTTCCCGCGTGGGCGGGGCCTAACGTCACGTGACCTCTCTCAGCCAATCAGAATCGAGAAAATTTTTGCTGACTCGGCTCAATATAACGGGGTCCCTACTACTCTTGCACTGCAAGTGCACAACAAGTTGGCAGCAAGTTTGTGTAGGTTATAAGCAAGTCTCTGCAAGGATACGACTTGCACTGCAAGTCCCTAACAAGTCTACAGCAAGTTTGAAGTAAGTCTTCTGCAAGTATATACTTACATTGCAAGGCTACAGCAGGTTTTCATCAAGTGAGTGTAGTAAGTCTTCTGCAGGTATATACTTACATTGCAAGTCTACTGCAAGTGTGTGGAACTTAGCATAGCAAGCCTGCAGCAAGCACTTTGAAGTATTCCTCTGCAAGTCTTCTGCTAGTGATAGCACATTGAAGGATGCATTAGCGAGTACAGCTTGCACTTTCATTGCAGAAGAAAAGTGCATTATTTTGCTATAATACAAATATACCACTTGGCGAGACCAAGTGATGTACTTGTAAAAGAAATAATAAAACATGCATTTTTCTTTTACAATGGAAAGTCTAGGCCGCGAAGGTTAATGCTCATCTCGCCACTGCCTGCTGACTTACACATGACTTATGGAAGTGAAACGCTTGCAGAAGGTACTGCATGCAAACTTACACTCATACAAGAATCCAATTGATATGAAAGAAAATGACAATATGGCCTAAAATTCTGCAACAGCAAAATGTGACAAAATAATCTAAAAATTCTTTTGCTGTAACCGTGAAAAATCAAGTTATTATTTGTATCTGCATTGTGGTTCGTTAAAACAGTTTTAACATGTGTGTAAGCTTCCTGATTATAGCAGTTATAATCCAACCACATGGAATTCCTCGACAAAACTATAACTAAACGCTAGTGCATAAACCTTGATCTTCTGAGAATGGATGCATCAGTAAGACTCTAGAATGCCCCCCCTTTTTTTTATACCTTTAATGTTGAAAAATCTCACCCTAGACTTACGTTACAGCAAGAAATACTTTTTTAACTTAACAGCACACGTCGGAGGGTGAAAACTGGAATGCTTTCCGGTGATTTTAGCTCTTTTCATGTCTATCTAAAAATATTTCGACTTTTATAGGCTCGTGTTCATATTCTACAGGAAATTAAATAAAAACATAAAAGAAATTAATACTTCAATATTATAAGGAAAGTATTCTAAATAATATAAATGAACAACACTCAATTTAGTTTCATTAATTATATTTTGCCCTTGTTAGTTAACTTTTTTCTTGTCCATGGGCTAAATATGTAATACAAAATTTGCTTTTCAAAGTACTACGTTAATTCTTCCACTTGTTCCCCACCAACTGCAGCTGCTTCCTCTTTTTGCTGCTTCTCCTTACTGAAATATAAAAGGAAATGCAAACCGTCAATTTCTTATATTATAAATTCATTACATATTTCATTAAATTAATTTTAAAGTAGTTTTCGCTTTATTAATTCCACAATGTCTGTAATCAAGGTGTCTACTGGAGTTTACTTTTATATTTCGAGTGTTCTACTAGAAATACTGCCTACTACGATATATTGTCCACCCACGCAGCTTGTGCAATATCTTCATCACTATCTCAGCGTTTTACCTTAAATCTTATATAAGTAGTATCTATCAACGCTATCCCGAATCTAATATATTATATACAAACTAAACCTTTTTTCTTTCTCTGGCTAGATATTTTTTCTCTAAATGCTGATGATTTGTTTGAGAAGTGAGTGATTAAAGACTGTGATTATTATTTCTAATAACTGAGACTTAGAACGTGTAATTGTTTAAAGGAATGAGACATTCAGTACACAGTTTAGGTTTCTTGAGGGTTAATAAACACTGGCATCTTTTGTATCTTCTACGTCTGCTGTTCCATTGCATCGGCGGTAAAGACGTTGAATCCGCTCCTTGAGGTACTCGGTTCAATAGAGTTGTTTACTGTACTGCTACAGGTTATAAATGGATATGGAGAGACTGTAGTTTGGTGTAGAGACTGAGATCTTAAGAATCCGAATCCGACTGAGGGAAATAAGCGCGAATGAACAGAATGAGTCAGAGTGAGCAAAATGAACCAGAATGAGCCCCTGTGTGTCCTTTTCAGGGATTTTAATAATTTCTTTGTGGTGGACAACACTGTCGCGTGTTATCTTCGTCACCTATTGTTTCTTCTCCGGTCTTGTATTCTTGAAATGTTCAGTTTAAGAAACCTAAACGTGACTTCATGAATGTCCAGTCAGCTTACTATATTCTTTGTCTTCAAACAATCACCTATACTCACGTGTGTTTCCGTTTCATTCTTACAAATTGATAAAAGAGGTCCTGCTTGTTACTTTTGTTTCTAAATTCAATTGTAAATAAGACACCTGTATGACCATCTTGTACTTCAGTACTACACTCCGACTTCATCATCCTTCTGAATCTAGCTGGTACACTCGAGGACAAAACTTGGGTCCTCGACAATATTTTAAACAGATTTACTGCGTATCTAATCAGCCCTCGAGCCATTCAACGAATCAGCTTAAAGAAGCAAAACGCATAACTTTTACTACAAAGCAGAAGTACGTATTACCCTTATATGATATTTGATAATTATTAAAGATTTCTTTAAGTGTGTAATAAAGGGCTGCATTATAGGTGGCATTTGCGTTATAATACAGGGATCTATCATTCACTGACGCGATTAAAAAATCTATTAAATATCCAGTCTAGTTTCCTTTTACGAAACCCAAAATCTAGTTTTCATTTACAAACCCATCAATTATAAAATTGCATACTACTTACAGCCTAGTCAACCTAGTTTTAGCTTGGTGCAGCCAATCGCCTATGTTTTCTTTCACTTTCTCATCAGTAGTACTAATGTACACTTTCTTACACGCATCTCAAAACAGAAATAATTAATTTTAAAAAAATTTATTTGAGTATACACAGCAATGGAAGACACTGGTAAGGACGAAGCTTTATGAACAAGACTACATCAATATATTCACATTTTTTCGTAAGGACAAAAAGATCTGGAATTATTTATTCATATTGTACAAAGCAGCTTGGACATGGAGTTAATTCCATCCCTTTGTTTTTCTCATTTTAAATGAAAAATACAAGGTAAACACTACGGACATTGCTGCAGTTTACAAACTGTAAACTATAGCTCGAAAAAAAAATATAAAATTTATTCATACAATATGTAGTTCTATTGGCTGTGAGAATTAAAATATAAATTCTTACAAACAACTATGCAAAACAAGTTTAAAAATAAAATAAAAATTAAAAAAAAAAAAAAACTTTCGAAGGGAAAAGCGTGGAGAGCACTATCATTAGTATATAAAGATTTATTATTTGATTTATATGAGAGCGCTTCCCACGATTCTATTTTTCAAAGAAAGATCAAATTTGAAATTCTAAAAGCGAGAAAAACCCGCAAGTTTTTTCTCGAATTTCGATAATCGGACCTTCATTTATATATATATTAGATTTTTCTCTGAAATTCGTATTTTCGAGTTAGAAGCGGATGTGTTTACGTCTTCGTTAGTGACAATATTGACGCGCCTCTAAAGGCAAACAAAGCCTCGAATCAAGGTAAGTTACCGGATCATTGTTCTACATGGGAGAAAGCACTTCCCAACCCTAACATCACCGCAGGCGACAAGCGAATATTTCAGCAGTAAATTGGCCCCGAAAACTTATTTAAACGGCAACAGACAACTTCTAAGAGCCAAAGGTCGTCCTACGTATAAAGTAACAAAAAAGAATAGGAAAAATTTAAACTTCCAACGACACATTTTGTTGAAAGAAACTCGGACTCGTCTTACAGGTTTGTCATTTGTTAAAAATTACGACTAAAAAATCAGGCCCGATATTGATAGCTACACAAATTTGCAGATATTTCCACATTTCTGGTAAACAGACAATATATAGGTAAAACTGAAAAATGTCTTCCTTCTGGTGAGTAAAGCGCAATCCTATATAAATATTTTAAAACTACATTTAATATTTTTATGGAACCTCTTTTAATACGAGGATTAAGTCATAAGTCATGACAACTATTTCAATATTTATTTAAAATAAAATCACGCTAAACAGCTGCCTAATTCAATAATTCGAATGTAGCGTCAAGAATCACCGATGTTCCAAAGTTAATTTACTCCCAGCAATTATTTCAGTTTCTTTCAGCAACACCTACCTGACATCTTAATGAAGAATTGCCATGTTGGTGTCTTGGTGCAATATACGATGTGGGTGATAGCATAACAAAGTTGCAAAATCTTTCAAAAATTTTAAAATGCATATTATTTATAGCTTACTGCCCTCACCTTTTAAAATCTTAGACATATTCACAAACTAAACTTGAAAGAATGTATTTATACCTCTTGGGTATCTAAGGCTCAGGCCGGGATAAGGGAAGGGAAGGATGTGGACAGGCAGAGTACCAGAATCTACCATCCCATCATTCGTCTGCTGGAACTAAAGACATAAAGGGAAACCTCATCAGGTAGTCCGATCGGAGCAGTGAGATTTATAGGTATCAGTATAAAGAAAATTTTATATAAAGTACTTACGTAATACAATATTCCCAATTTGTGTCCCAATGAACGCTTTCTTATCAAATTTCTTCGTCGATCTCCCACTTAACGTGAACATCTGGGCCAATTCATCATGTAAGAGGCGTCGGAGCATATTATAGATGAGCGTCTTCTCATCACGACCACCAGTACTGATTAACATTTGAACCTGAAAAAATGCAGATATTTAATGCTTCTATTTTTCACAATAAGCAACTACAAGCTTACATATTACATGTAAGAGACTAAAGTTCTCTTGTTAAGAACTATCTTTTTCCTCTAAAACGTGTTTTTCCCACTCACATTAAACAAAAGTGGATATTACAAATTTAAACCTAGAGAGTATAAGCTTGCAGAGAAGGCTGTTCCTATCCACATAAAGGATTTAATGCGTGGCGTATTGTGATTTTCTATTTTGTTCATTCCTGCAACAATTTCACTGTTGAATTATTTGCTAATCACGAATCAGTCAACTGATTTTAACAATGGAGAATATGGAAAATAAATAGAACCCTTTACATGGTTATGAGCTTCCTTCTCTGAAATTTTGAACCAAGTTGAAAAGAAATACAGAAAGGTTTCTGCCATCTATTCGTAGATCCATCTGGTATATAAGCTCTCTCTTTTTCGGTGCACAAATAAAATCACTACGAGTGAAGGCCATCAGCATAAACTGAAAATCGGAGATAGTTCCTTGCCCTTTTCAAGCAACAGTAAAGGAACTGGAGCTCGGTAATGTAATAAAAATTTTCAATAGAGAAATTATTTCCGAATAAGCTTCTGCAGGTTTTGCAAGCATGCAACAGAAGAAGCTAGATCATTAACCTGTTTAAGAAAGACTATACAGAGGTTTCAACTATTAGTTATCTTTTCACTTTTCTAGTAAACTAAAAGTATTTACAGAAATAAAATATCGTATTTGCCTAAAAATAAGCATGATCCAATTCTATTCGTAAAAATCTAGTACGCAGCTTACATGACATGAGCAAACTTTCAAACAATCATCATCATCATAATAATATACAATACTTATGTCAACAATATGGTGCTTGTTGCTCATGTTATCACTAGCATCTACAAAAGAAAGATAGAAATATTCCATAATGTATTAGGCACTAATAAATTTGATTGGACAATTCCCACGTGCCAATCTTTGCCCTTCTGTTTTTCAAGCTATAGTGGAAACTGTCGAACTCAAAAAAATCTTGGGTTTACTAAGCCCCCGTCTCTTCTCAGTGATGCACTTCGGAAATGTCTACGTGGAACTATAAAAAACTTTAAAAAAAATCAGGATGACTATAAAAGTGATTAGAACTCACAACCTAGCGAATGATTACCCAACGCTCCACACCTTTTAAAATTAACTTTCAATCGATTCCGTCGACTGTTTAAGGCTAACATTGCTTCAAAAAGAAATTAAGCGAAATGAAACGAAATATTTAGTTTAGCTCCCCATGGTTGTGCGAGCTTAGGGTGAAGGAGACGACAAAGGATGGATGAAAGAAATGGTGGAATGAGAAAGTAGAAGGAAATGGGAAAGCCCCGATAAATCCCACGAGCACGATGTTGGCAGGGGCTGCGATCGAACACGGATCCTTGAAACTAGAAGTGAGCACTCTACTACTGAGCCACCATGGGCAACTGGTTCGAACAGGCCCACGTAAACAGTACTTTGAGGAATACGGTTTACCACACAGCATTAGATGAGAAGCACATAATGTATGTGCCAAGTAGTTTCAGACTGTATGAGAGAACGAAATATCGGGGAGGTTCCCCATGACTTCTATCAGTGAATAAAAAAACATAGATCAAAGAAAGTAGCATTCACTACAAGCTGGAAAGGTATAACCTATAAATATAAAATAAAAAGCAACGCCTGACATATCGATGAACAGGTGAATACCTGTAGAATTAGGATCTCAGAATAAACTCCAACTACAATATAATATA
Organism: Thermobia domestica; assembly: GCF_964235325.1. Lineage (NCBI taxonomy): Eukaryota > Metazoa > Arthropoda > Insecta > Zygentoma > Lepismatidae > Thermobia > Thermobia domestica. Next base: position 46,226,236 of record NC_137466.1, on the reverse strand, counting down.
CACAGCTACATTCAACGAAAAATGTTGCTTACCAATTTCAATCTGAGTTTAGAGTTGTCCTTCAACTGTTGTTCAAACTTATGGAAGTCTTCCAATGTTTTCAACGGTAGCACGCCCAAAGAAGCAAAATGGTCGTCATTCTCGTCTTCTTCTGATACAGCTTTACTGCCTAGAATATTATTCACCTTTTTATCCAGATTGTTTACACTGTTTGATAAATCTATCATCCACTGTTGTTGAATACTCCACTGTCGATTCGAAAACGATTCATGTCCTGCAACAGGTAATTTCATTTACGTCAGTGTAAAGTTGAATAAATTGTAACGTTCCCAAAGCGTATACATTCCGTGAAATTATATGAGCTACCACTACCCTGTTCCTTTTTAGATTTCTAAGGTATATATATACTGTATATATAGAATAATCTTAGTTTACAATAAAAGTTACACCAGCAACAAAAAGCTTGGTGAATGTAATTACGTAGAGAAAAAAGGGAACTAACAATAAAGAGAATGTATACAACTTTTTATAGAGTGGAAGTTATGTGGTTGAGAAGTGAATCGATTGGCTGCGCAGTTGGTAGCACATCGGACGTATGCTCGAAGATCCCAGGTTTGATCCCCGGTTCATCACGTAACTTACACTCCTTAAAAAAATAATTTGCACCTACAGGGATTTGCCATATCAAAATCGGAAGGTTAACCGTTATTACGAGAAAAAAACATTATGGCTTTTATTCACCCACATTTTTACCACGCCTATTTTAATGGAGCTGACAGGAAAATGGCTTAACCATCCGAGTGACAACAGCTAATAAAGATACTGTAGCCAGGCAAACACAATAGGGCCCTTTAGAAATATGTCTGCCAAACCTGCCCGTTAGAGATTACCAATTAAGGGTCGAATTCGACCAACTGAAGTCCAGCAGAATTCCCCAACACAATGTAACAGTTCAATTTTTACACTATACGAAAAACAAACAAACGTTCTTTGGTTGACCCAGCATAATATGTAATGTGTTCTGTTGAGATTTAGCCAGTGTTGGGTAAGTGACTCGTAAAAATGTAACGCGTTACAAGTTACTTTACTTTCTCTTAAAATGTAACGCGTTAGTAACGCGTTACTTGCCCCAAAAAGTAACTGTTACTTTACTTCGAAAGTAACGCGTTACTAACGCGTAACTCTTAGGTCCGAAACTTTAACAATCTGGGAATAATTTAGTTTCCGGGGGTGGGGTATAATCAGCAACGAAACATATACAATCTATATATCAATCGATTCAGCTTGACAAAACAAATCGATCGATACCAAATTTAGCTACTTCCAGTTAACCACTTCCGGTTTACTGAGCATAATTTAGTTTCCGGGGGTGGGGTATAATCATCAACAAAACATATACAATCTATATATCAATCGATTCAGCTTGACAAAACAAATCGATCGATACCAAATTTAACTACTTCCGGTTAACCACTTCCGGTTTACTCAGACTAATTTAGTGTCCGGGGGTGGGGTATAATCAGCAACAAAACATATACAATCTATATATCAATCGATTCAGCTTGACAAAACAAATCGATCGATACCAAATTTAACTACTTCCGGTTAACAACTTCCGGTTTACTCAGCCTAATTTAGTTTCCGGGGGTGGGGTATAATCAGCAACAAAACATATACAATCCATATACCAATCTATTCAGCTTGACAATACAAATCGATCGATACCAAATTTAACTACTTTCGGTAAACCACTACCGGTTTACTGAGCCTAATTCAGTTTCCGGGGGTGGGGTATGATCAGCAACGAAACATATACAATCTATATATCAATCGATTCAGCTTTACAAAACAATTCGATCGATACCAAATTTAACTACTTCCGGTTAACCACTTCCGGTTTACTGAGCCTAATTTAGTTTCCGGGGGTGGGGTATAATCATCAACGAAATATATACAATCTATATATCAATCGATTCAGCTTGACAAAACAAATCGATCGATACCAAATTTAACTACTTCCGGTTAACCACTTCAGGTTTACTCAGCCTAATTTAGTTTCCGGGGGGGGGTATAATCAGCAACGAAACATATACAATCTATATATCAATCGATTCAGCTTGACAAAGCAAATCGATCGATACCAAGTTTAACTACTTTCGGTAAACCACTACCGGTTTACTGAGCCTAATTCAGTTTCCGGGGGTGGGGTATGATCAGCAACAAAACATATACAATCTATATATCAATCGATTCAGCTTGACAAAACCAATCGATCGATACCAAATTTAACTACTTCCGGTTAACCACTTCCGATTTACTGAGCCTAATTTAGTTTCCGGGGTGGGGTAAAATCAGCAACGAAATATATACAATCTATATATCAATTGACTCAGCTTGACCAAGCAAATCGATCGATACAGATTTTAACTTCTTCCGGTTAGCCCTTTTCTTTTTGTGTTTTATCTCATTTTTACTTTTTGTCAGAAATGCTTTTAAATAAATATAAATCTCGTAAACGTAACTAAGAAAGTCGTGTGCCTTCAAAGAAACAAATGTTTTGGGGAGAACTGTTAAACAATAATATGAGCACGTTCTTGGCAACGTCAACATTTAAGAATTATTTTATCTATTGTTTTTATTGAAATTAAAAAAAATAATGATCGGTGTGAATTGGCTCACCCAATTTTTATTTTTATATAACCTTTAAGATTTTTTCGAAATAAAATGTTCTCTTGAAGGCACTCAATAAGAAAGAAAAAAAAAGCAATTTGGTTGAGTTTTGAATCGAAATCTAAAAGCAGAAAAACTGGTGTGAAGACCAGTGTGAAGTTGACCCCTAAATATATCTTCAAACGTATTTTTTTGTGTTTTGAAAAAGGGATTTTTAACTTCAAAACAATCAACAACAGATAAGTCTCTTTCTATTTTTCCAAACAAAAAAAATCTCTTCAAAATAACCATCGAAATATGACGGTGTTACCAGTGTGCACAGTAAAAAATGGTTGTGTTAATTCAACTCAATTTTAACACAGGACAGTGGTTCCAGCGTGAGTACCACTATACAGTGTTAGTTCAACACATACGTCGCGGTGTTGGCGTTTAACACAGGGGGTGTGTTATGTCTTTAACACGCAACCGGTGTTGAGCCGCAGCGTAAGCGTTAATGAACCACAAAATTACACCCCCAAAAATATGTTAAATCGTCTATATGCGTAATGTGTTTACATTATGCTGAGTCTAAAAAAACACTTTAAACAAGTAAAAAAATGTACTCCAGTAGTAGAGGGGGGCACGAACCACCTACTTTTCGATTACTAGCCGCGTGCTCTTCCGACTTGGCCACGAAGGCGATGAAGAAAACGTCGTTTGTAGAGGGATAAATTGTTGAGGTCTTTTGAATTTGGTTAAAAAGATTGCTCCCTTTTGAACTGCCTGACCAATCTCGATCAAATTTTTGACGTAGATGCGGTTCTGGCCTGGGAGTGTCTTAAGGTATTCACTTTGACGGTAGAACTTAGTTGAGAGGGAGGTAGAGGACATGGAAAAAATTAATAATCTATATCTATATAAATCTATAATCAAATGATATATAGATTGTATATGTTTCGTTGCTGATTATACCTCCCCTTGGAAACAAAATTAGGCTCAGTAAACCGGAAGTTGTTAACTGGAAGTAGTTAAATTTGGAATCGATTGATTTGTTTTGTCAAGCTGAATCGATTGATATATAGATTGTATATGTTTCGTTGCTGGTTATACGCCACCCCCGGAAACTAAATTAGGCTGAGTAAACCGGAAGTGGATAACCGGAAGTAGTTAAATTTGGTATCGATCGTCTTTTTTTGTCAAGCTGAATCGATTGATATATAGATTGTATATGTTTCGTTGCTGATTATACCCCACCCCCGGAAACTAAATTAGGCTGAGTAAACCGGAAGTGGTTAACCAGAAGTAGTTAAATTTGGTATCATCGATTTGTTTTGTCAAGCTGAATCGATTGATATATAGATTGTATATGTTTTGTTGCTGATTATACCCCACCCCCGGAAACTAAATTACGCTGAGTAAACCGGAAGTTGTTAACCGGAAGTAGTTAAATTTGGTATCAATCGATTTGTTTTGTCAAGCTGAATCGATTGATATATAGATTGTATATGTTTCGTTGCTGATTATACCTCACCTTGGAAACTAAATTAGGCTCAGTAAACCGGAAGTTGTTAACTGGAAGTAGTTAAATTTGGAATCGATCGATTTGTTTTGTCAAGCTGAATCGATTGATATATAGATTGTATATGTTTCGTTGCTGGTTATACGCCACCCCCGGAAACTAAATTAGGCTGAGTAAACCGGAAGTTGTTACCCGCAAGTAGTTAAATTTGGTATCGATCGATTTGTTTTGTCAAGTTGAATCGATTGATATATAGATTGTATATGTTTCGTTGCTGATTATGCCCCACCCCCGGAAACTAAATTAGGCTCAGTAAACCGGAAGTAGTTAAGTTTGGTATTTATCGATTTGTATTGTCAAGCTGAATCGATTGATATATGGATTGTATATGTCTTGTTGCTGATTATACCCCACCCCCGGAAACTAAATTAGGCTGAGTAAACCGGAAGTTGTTAACCGGAAGTAGTTAAATTTGGTATCGATCGATTTGTTTTGTCAAGCTGAATCGATTGACATATAGATTGTATATGTTTTGTTGCTGATTATACCCCACCCCCGAACACTAAATTAGTCTGAGTAAACCGGAAGTGGTTAACCGGAAGTAGTTAAATTTGGTATCGATCGATTTGTTTTGTCAACCTGAATCGATTGATATAAAGATTGTATATGTTTTGTTGCTGATTATGCCCCACCCCCGGAAATTAAGTTAGGCTCAGTGAACCGGAAGTGGTTAACCGGAAGTAGTTAAATTTGGTATCGATCGATTTGTTTTGTCAAGCTGAATCGATTGATATATAGATTGTATATGTTTGTTGCTGATTATACCCCACCCCCGGAAACTAAATTAGGCTCAGTAAACCGGAAGTGGTTAACCGAAAGTAGTTAAATTTGGTATCGATCGATTTGTTTTGTCAAGCTGAATCGATTGATATATAGATTGTATATGTTTCGTTGCTGATTATATCCCACCCCCGGACACTAAATTAGGCTCAGTAAACCGAAAGTAGTTAAATTTGGTATCGATCGATTTGTATTGTCAAGCTGAATAGATTGGTATATGGATTGTATATGTTTTGTTGCTGATTATACCCCACCCCCGGAAACTAAATTAGGCTGAGTAAACCGGACCCAGACAGCATGTTTGCTTGCCGCAAGCTTGCCTGCCACTTTTATTTGATTTTATTTCGCTTTAGCTTATACACAAAAGCTTATTTCTGCTTAGCGCAAGCTGTAGTGCGGGCAACCCACGCTTCACTTGCGAGACGCTTTTCTTTAGATTGAAGTAAAAAGCCAGCGCGCGTTCGATTTTCAGTTGTTCTCAAAAACCACGCGACGCTGACCTCTTAACTTTCGGCGACAAGGTAGTGTTCGCGTTGTTAGCGTCTTATTAGCATTCAGCTTGAATAAAGGACAAACTTAATATATTTTTTTTTTAATTGCCGTCTAGTACTCTAGTACTCTAGTCCCACGTACCTATAATGTCGCTCTTTATTTCTTCATATTTCAGTAACCATAAGGCATAACGAATTGTAGTAATTATGTATAAAGCATAAATGTGAACATAGATGGCAGCAGGTTTGAGCCTACTTATTTCGCAAAAGAATACAGAACTGTTTGAGATATTTTAATATAAAGTTCAAATTTAACTTACAGTATAAACTTTATCTGAACGCTGTGTTTAAAGTATAAACATTTTTCTGCGTTTTTATATAAAGAGTTAGAAATTTCAAGTACTCGTGGCTAATATAGCAACATTTTAGATATTTGTAAGAAGCAACGGCGCGCTGCTTGTCACAACTAAAACGTAACAATTATGCTTATTTTGATGTTTTGCAGAAGCGGCTCGGAAACTTGGGTGTTTTCACGGATGGCGATTTGCTTCAATAATTGGGAAGTTTAGGGGACAATATATTCTAGCATAGATTTAGTCATACGGTTAAATTATGCTGATTTCATACTGTTTTATCTAAATTCGCTTACTGCAAGCTTCGATATAAATTGTTTGGCGTGTGTTTCGCTTGTAATAAGCTTATTAAAGCTTGCCATTGATGAGAATACTCTTATAATTGGCTTGCGTTTGAGATAATTTGGCTTGTGTTTAACTTGTGAAGACAAGCTTGCCCCAAGCCTTGCCCAGATGTAACTAACTAGCTTGCCACAAGCTTGCAGCAAGCTAATTTGCTTGCATAGTATAGCTTGCGGCAAGCTAATTGACCTTGCGACAGCAAGTTTGTGGCAACTTGCAGCAAGTTTAAATTGCTGTCTGGGGAAGTTGTTAACCGGAAGTAGTTAAATTTGGTATCGATCGATTTGTTTTGTCAAGCTGAATCGATTGATATATAGATTGTATATGTTTCGTTGATGATTATACCCAACCCCCGGAAACTAAATTAGGCTGAGTAAACCGGAAGTAGCTAAATTTGGTATCGATCGATTTGTTTTGTCAAGCTGAATCGATTGATATATTGATTGTATATGTTTCTTTGATGATTATACTCCACCCCCGGAAACTAAATTAGGCTCAGTAAACCGGAAGTGGTTAACCGGAAGTAGTTAAGTTTGGTATTTATCGATTTGCTTTGTCAAGCTGAATCGACTGATATATAGATTGTATATGTTTTGTTGCTGATTATACCCCACCCCCGTAAACTAAATTAGGCTGAGTAAACCGGAAGTAGTTAAATTTGGTATCGATCGATTTGTTTTGTCAAGCTGAATCGATTGATATATAGATTGTATATGTTTCGTTGCTGATTATACCCCACCCCCGGAAACTAAATTAGGCTCAGTAAACCGGAAGTGGTTAACCGGAAGTAGTTAAATTTGGTATCGATCGATTTGTTTTGTCAAGCTGAATCGATTGATATATAGATTGTATATGTTTTGTTGCTGATTATACCCCACCCCCGGAAACTAAATTAGGCTGAGTAAACCGGAAGTTGTTAACCGGTAGTAGTTAAATTTGGTATCGATCGATTTGTTTTGTCAAGCTGAATCGATTGATATATAGATTGTTTATGTTTCGTTGCTGATTATACCCCACCCCCGGAAACTAAATTATTCCCAAAAATCTGAAGAAAAAAATATGACTTGAATTTTCCTTACTACTATTACTACCGCTATTATTATTATTATTATTATTATTGCAAATTCTGAATCGCTTTATGTAAATGTAAGGATAAATTTTTACTTGATATATGAACATTTTCATATAATGTAATATTGATAAAATGCCATAATGCGTTACTCGTAGGGATGGACACGAGCGAGTTCGAGCGAGTTTTCTTTAACACTCGATTCGACTAGAGAGAGACATCTTTGAGCTCGACCCGAGAACTCGACTCGAAAAATTTCCTCCAACTCGACTCGAATTGGGGTCGAGTTTCGAGTCGACTTGAGCCAAATCCGGTGTGTAGTTTCGAGTACATTCTTTAAGTATATTACATAGACAGTATAATTATTATCAATGACTACTACTACTACAACTTATATTTTATTATTATTATTATTATTATTATTATTATTATTATTATTATTATTATTATTATTATTATTACACTGTATATAAAAAGAAAGATAGGCGGTTTGTATTTGAATACTAAAAAACTAGTTGATTGCCAGCCTCGGTAGTCGTGAAGTCTAGGAGTCAAGGACATTGTTCACGAGCTTCTGAATTTGGGTTGAGGGTCTAGGTTGAGTATTCGCGCTCAAGCCAAACACTGTTAAAAGTTAGAGGGCACTGGCCAAATATCTTCAAAACTGCTCGGCCTGGGTTTAGAATTGTCAACGACTCGAGCAGCTTGGCTCAAAGCTCATTCACTATCGACCCGAACCGAGAAGTGAGCCGAGCCAACAGCTTACCCAACCGAATCAGCTAGAGCCTTCGGCCCAGATGAGCCGAACCGAGCAGATGGCTCATCCCAACCAAGCCAGCTCGAGCCGATGGTTCACTCCAAGTGAGCCTGCTCGAGCCATCTTCTCAGTTGAGCCGAGCGGAGCTGAGCTTGTTATAAAAAATATCTTGTGGTCTCGCTATCGAGACGAGACGAGATGCGAGCCGTGTCCCCTCTCGTGAGCAACACTAAAAGTATTTCATATTAGTGTTTAGCTTACATTTCTCATGGCTTTCGTTTTCCAGTGTAATCAGGCCATGATTTCAAGACGACTTAAAACGAACGAGCCATTTATCAAACTCGACGCGAAAAACTGAATCGGCTCGGATCTCGACTCGAGGATATTACCCTTCACTTGACTCGAAACTTGACTTGAATTCTAGACGAGTCGACTTTTAGCTTGACTCGTGCTCATCCCTATACGTTAGAAAAAATGGTTGCTTATTATTATTCTGTTAAACTAATTATATAATAATAACAATGATGTTATGTAAAATTAAAAATAAAGAATATAGAGAAACATTACACTACTCTATAATCAACGGGACCCTAGGATAAGCAAACTGATCTGAAAGAACTTCAATATTACATACCATCAGCAAACTATTTTCTAGTAATAAAGTAGGCCTGCTCATCAGAACACAGTTTATTCATATTAACACCTTACTGTAAATCGTAAATTATGGCACCCTAGTTGTTGATAAATATTTTCCGCCGGGGCACTTCAGACACTTTACTTTTAAATTCTGTCCACCATCACCCTCAGCTCTTAAGAAAAAACTATTCTTCCAAATGTTCGAACGGTAAAATATTTTCGTTCTCCATCTTTATAAAAAACAACACCAATCAAAGTAAAATAGACTATCGTATCATTGCACTCCTAGTTCACTCACTAAATGTATTGATTTGGAGCTGTCAAAATCTACGACAAAATCTTCCAGGTGCTTGCAATCAGAACACGTGATATCCCTAAGGCTGTCCTCATCTTCAAAAAACAGCAAGTGGCACTACGAACTTAACTGTTTCTCAGTGTGTCTATTACTGTCGGTCACTGACATACGTAGTTCATGTTCGATTGTTTCATTCTGAGAAATTCAGTTACAGGAAAGAAATATGTGTTTCCGAAAGAAAAAAAATGCAGGCAAACGTCAGACAGGCTTCTGGATTACTTGATCTATATTTGTTCGTTTGTCTGCCGAGCTCCTTCATGACTAAGCGGTTAGTGTACGCGTCTTCGGCGTGGGAGACCCAGGTTTGGTTCCCGGAGGGAGCTCATGTGGTTCGGATTCCATGTTAATCAGTAGGTTCCGTCTCATATAGCCTCGCTGCTGAAAGGGACGTTAAACACAAAACCAGATCAACTTGTTTGTCTGCCTCTACCACACACACTACAGGGTACAACTTCCGGCCTTTTAAGTTAAAATTTTCAGAGTACAAGCACGAGACACACTAAATTTCCTGTATAGATTTTGGCGGTATATCAACGTAAAATATCAAAATGGTGGCCATTTTTTCAAAACAGCGAGTATCCACGGTAAAAGCGCAATTTTCAGTCTTTTAAGTTGAAATTTCGACGGTAAAAGCACGAGTTACGCTAAATTTGCTGTACAGATTTTCTCGGCAAACGAATGTAAAATTTCAAAATAGCGGCAATTTTTTCAAAAGAGCAGTGAGTAGAAAATTGTTGCAAGTTGTGACAATGACAATCTTGAAATATAAATCACATTTTAACACTTTTAGCCCAAAGACATTGAAATATTTCGAAAAAAACGAAAAACCCAATTAAACCCGAAAAAACCCATATAGGCCCAGGTGGGTTTGGCTTTTTCAAAAAAGCCCGGGTTTTTGCAAACCCTGCTAATACATAGCATATTGTTTATTTATTTAAATGTGCTGTGTAAACAGATGTGATAAGAGTTCATGTAGCTAAAATAAAACTCACTATGATTGTTTATCCTATATTTTGGAAAATACAAATAGTTCACCTTTTGCTGGACCTCGTTCAATATCTGTTCGATTTAACAAACGCGGTGTCGTTCTAAAATATTAGTAACTTCCCACAATCCAACGATGCTGTAACATTCCGCTAAGTAATTCCATCATCACTTATGAAACAAATACAACTTCACGTATTATCAAGCATACAAACGACAAATTCTCCATTTCGCACGGTAATTTTCTCAAAATTTTGACTAAAATTACGACATGCCCCCTTTTCCGGTTTTCTATGGTGACTCGATCATCTTGTGCCTTTGTTTGCCCTCGGGTAATTTGGAAGCGGATCCATGGTTCCCAAACAAATCACGAGCTTCAGTTAGCTTAGTTCGGGGAAGGTTTTCTCACGTGAGTGATCGTCTGACACACTGATCCTCTCACGTGAGTCAGGTTGACTGCTTTCTGTACAACAAATGGTTGTACTTAATCCACACGCACTATTGCCGAGCGAGTGAAAGCGCGTTTGAAGCCCCGCAGGGCACGTTGCTTCTACGTTTATTACAACTCAATGGAGAGGGAGAGTGTTCTCGAACCTTGCTACTCGTTCCAGAGCAAGCAGGATGAGGAAGGGGGGCTTCGGCACTTTTGTGGCAATATATGTCGGTGTTCCGGGCAGGCGGTTAATACACTTATGTCGTTTGGGTGATTGGGACTGTCATATTATAAAGTTTTTGCAGCGTCATGGTGTGTTAAAACGTATAATCAACTATGTGACGTGTGGAAAAAGAAGTAAAAATTCAAAACAAACGAATTTCTCCTCGCAGCGGGCCATTTGTACCCGGGAAACCAGTGAAGCCATTTTGAAAGTAAGAGTTATTACAATTATTTAAGTGTTTTTGGAGGTGAAAATTATTGCGGATGTCTTATGTATTTTTACACTATCCTTGTTTATGCGTATGCCCGCGTCGCTCGCTCCGCTCGGGCCCCCTGCTGCGCTCCTGCCCTGACTCGGTTAGATAGCATTCGTGCTTTTAGTGGCCACCTAGCACAAATTAGTTCGTGGTTTATGCACAGTGTTGGGTAAGTTACTTGTAAAAATGTAACGCGTTACAAGTTACTTTACTTTCTCTTAAAATGTAACGCGTTAGTAACGCGTTACTTGATCCCAAAAAGTAACTGTTACCTTACTACGAAAGTAACGCGTTACTAACGCGTTACTTTTAGGACCGAAACTTTAAAAATGTGAAAAAATTATGACTTCAATTTTCCGTACTACTATTACTACCGCTATTATTATTATTATTATTATTATTATTATTATTATTATTATTATTGCACGTTCTGAATCGCTTTATGTAAATGCAAGGACAAATTTTTACTTGATATATGAACATTTTCATATAATGTAACATTGATAAAATGCCATACTGCGTTACTCGTAGGGATGGACACGAGCGAGTTCGAGCGAGTTTCCATTGACACTCGATTCGACTAGAAACAGACATCTTTGAGCTCGACCCGAGAACTCTACTCGAAAAATTTCCTCCAACTAGACTCGAACCAAATCCGGTGTGTAGTTTCGAGTACATTCTTCAAGTACATTGCATAGACAGTATAATTATTATGAATGACACTACTATTACTACAACTTATTTATTATTATTATTATTATTATTATTATTATTATTATTATTATTATTATTATTAATATTATTATTATTATTATTATTATTATTATTATTATTATTATTATTATTATTTTAACAACACTGTATATAAAAAGAAAGATAGGCGGTTTGTATTTGAATACTGAAAAATTAGTTCATTGCCAAACTCGGTAGGCGTGAAGTCTAGGAGTCAAGGAAGGACATTGTTCACGAGCTTCTGAATTTGGGTTGAGGGTCTAGGTCGAGTATTCAGGCTCGAGCCAAACACCGTTAAAAGTTAGAGGGCACTGGCCAAATATCTTCAAAACTGCTCGGCCCGGGTTTAGAATTGTCAAGACTCGAGCAGCTCGGCTCACAGCTCATTCACTATCGACCCGAACCGAGAAGGGAGCCGAGCAAACAGCTAACCCAACCGACTCGGCTAGAGCCCTCGGCTCAGTTGAACCGAACCAAGCAAATGGCTCATCCCTAGCAAGCCAGCTCAAGCCGATGGTTCACCCCAAGTGATCCGGCTCGAGTCATCTTCTTAGTTGAGCCGAGCCAAGCTGAGCTTGTTATAAAAAATCTCTTGTGGTCTCGCTATCGAGACGAGACGAGATGCGAGCCGTGTCCCTTCTCGTGAGCAACACTAAAAGTATTCCATATTACTGTTTAGTTTACATTTATCATGGCTTTCGTTTTCCAGTATAATCAGGCCATGATTTTAAAACGACTTAAAACGAACGAGCCATTTATATACTCGACTGAACTCGAAACTCGACGCGAAAAACTAAATCGGCTCGGAACTCGACTCGAGGATATTACCTTTGACTTGACTCGAAACTCGACTTGAATTCGAGTCGAGTCGAGTTTAGCTTGACTCGTGTTCATCCCTATACGTTAGAAAAAATGGTTGCTAAATATTATTATGTTAAACTAATTATATAATAATAACAATGTTGTTATGTAAAATTAAAAATAAAGAATATAGAGAAACATTACACTACTCTATAATCAACGGGACTCTAGGATAAGCAAACTGATCTGAAATAACTCCAATATTACATACCATCAACAAACTATTTTCTAGTAATAAAGTAGGCCTGCTCATCAGAACACAGTTTATTCATATTAACACCTTACTATAAATGGTTAATTATGGCACCCTAGTTGTTGATAAATATTTTCCGCCGGGGTACTTCAGACACTTTACTTTTAAATTCTGTCCACCATCATCCTCAGCTCTTAAGAAAAAAAGTATTCTTTCAAATGTTCGAACGGTAAAATATATTCGTTCTCCATCTTTATAAAAACAACATCAATCAAAGTAAAATAGACTACCGGTATCATTGCACTCCTAGTTCACTCACTGAATGTATTGATTTGGAGCTGTCAAAATCTACGACAAAATCTTCCAGGTGCTTGCAATCAGTATACGTGATTTCTCTAAGGCTCTCCTCATCTTCAAAAAACAGCAAGTGGCACTACGAACTTATCTGTTTCTCTGTTTGTCTGTGACTGTCGGTCACTGACATACGTAGTTCATGCTCCATTGTTTCATTCTGAGAAATTCACTTACAGAAAAGAAACATTTGTTTCCGAAAAAAATATACATATATTGTAGTTACTCATCCTAAATGTAACGCGAGAAAAGTAACGCAAACTAGGTACGTTACTTAAAAATTTGTAACGCGTTACCGTTACAGTTACTTTGGGAAAAATGTAACGCGTTACTAGGAAACGTTACTTAAAAAGTAACGCGTTACAAGTAACGCGTTACTTGCGTTACGTTACTTCCCAACACTGTTTATGCATTAGCTCCTCTTTGGTGCATGCTCTGCAAGAAGAAATCGGAAAACCCAATAAATGTGTGAAAATTCGGTAGAGCCGTCTGCTCGAGTAATGCCGCAGCTTTTTACACAGTGAAACTGGAGGGGCGTTCCTAGACTTCTCCATTATTTTGGATTAACTTTAGTTCCTCCCCTTCGTTTTGACAAGACATCTGCAAAATTTGTAGGAGAAATGAGGTAAGGAATTGTAATTTCGAGTTCTTACTACTGCTACTATTACTACTACTACCACGGTAATGAATTTCAAGAACACAACGAGCGTTGCGGGGCTACTAACCCACCTTCGTTCACTCGGCAATACTGCGTGAATTAAGTAGGCTATTGAACTTATTCGTAGGTTTGATAGAGCAGGGATACATCTAAAAGGTAATAGTACTCTGTGAATTAAGTATTTCGATTTTTTTCTAGGTTTGATAGTGGAGGGGAATAATTAAAGTTAAGCCATTATTTGCAACTACCATCGGTATCTCTCCCCCGTTCTCGATTTTAATGGAGCGGAAATCAGGATCAAAAAGCTACAATTACATAAGTATTTAATTAACTATCAATGTACACAAGGATATAATGCAAGTAAACTTCACAGCAAATCTTCACTTGCAGTAGCACAGTATTTAAACATGAGTTCGAGTACATATTAAATACACAAGTCACATTGTGGCCAATGTTACAAAACATATTTTTACATTGGTTTTATTAACCAATATATATTAACATCGAATAATGATAGAGATGGACCAGTGATAAGTTATTTTGATTTTTTTTGTTCTGATTGTTCACTTCATAGTAACAACTGAAAATAGACAGTAGGAATTACGGCTCATATCAGATAATTAAGATGTGTGTGTGTCTGTTTTTACGCATATAAAGACATTTTCTGCTGTGAAAACTGATTAATTTTGTATGCCACTTACAAACATTTTGTATGCCATTTACTATATACGAACATACATTCAGTATATTTTTCTCAACAACTTAGTCAAACAATACACGTTTAAAATATAAATTACCTCTACATCTGGATACTTACGTAATTATCTTAATTATCCACTTCTACCTATACTTAGCAGCTGTACAAATGGCGACCTGGCGCGAAATTTCTAAAATTAGACTTTTGTGCCACCTATTGGTGGAAACTAGAACTGATACACTTGCTACAAATTTCCAGCAAGCCTCCGAGGTAAGTAAAATCTAGCAAGTGAAAATCAAATTACGACATTTGCGGGTAACTCTTTCAAAAAGCCTGCAGCAGGTGTACAGTGCACGGAAAGTCTAGCAAGTTAAAATCAAATATAATGAAAGACTTGCTGCAAACCAACATGCTATTAGGGAAGTAAAAGTTCCTGGCGTTCTTACTGATTATGTCATATGATACTACCGTGAATTCTGAGATGGTATCAAATAAATCAGCTTCAGTGCGACTTCTCTGTATATCCTTTCTCTTGTTATAGCTATAAGCCTATTACAAATACAAAACCAGAGGACAAACTTTGCCTTCTCCTGCGAAAAATCCCGTGGATGTATTTTTTAAAAATCAAGTCAGGAAAACCGAATGCATACTAGTGTATGCTGAATAGGTGGCTGCTTATGAAGGTTTGTCTTCTAATTCGAATAATCCAATGGAAAATAAGTCATTCATCTTCCATCAGTTCCTTAAGGTTTGTGATTGTCTCATCACCAGAGGCGCAAATCTGTCTTCAGCTTTGGAGGGGACAAGTAAGACCGTTTCTTTTTATTTCGTTCTTTCTTTTTCTTTTTTCTTTTCTTTCTTTCTTTTCTTTTTTCTTTTTTTGTTAAGCGATGCTCAAAATATTTGTGAAGTTGAACAACAATCCGGTGGAGGATCAGGAGCAGAGTTGTCTTCAACATTTGGAGGCGGACAGATTTGAGGCTTATTCTGGGGAACATCAATTTCATCTAGGGATGCGCACAAGAAAGGATTTTCCTGACAAAATTCGAGTCGAGACACGGCCCTTCCAATAGAGAAATATACATTTTTCGAGTCGAGACATCTCTTTTACAGCATATTTTCGAGACGAGACAGCCACAAATCTTGTCTCGTGCGCATCCCTAATTTCATTTCACTTTCCTTTGTAGCAATCGGACACAAATCATCACATTTTTCCCAAAAAACACATTTCAAATCGGATTATTGAAGGGGACAGTCCCCCCAGTTCCAAGATTGGAGGGGACATGTCCCCCTCATCCCCCCGGGATTTGCGCCAGTGCTCATCACCATTTTGTGTGCAGTCGATAACGATTTCAAGCTGATTATACCTTTCATAAGTAGCTACCTACGATGTTCTCACTAGCATACATTAGGTTTTCCTGACTTGAATTCTTTTCAAAAATATACAGCTGTTAAAATCTTTGAACCAACGAATTTATATCAATGTGCATTTCATTATGTCTTACAAATATAATCTTATGGAAACATAGACTTCACCATTGTATTTCTCGTAAAATTCTAGCCCAATTTGATTCATTACATGACCCCCTTTCCATTAAAAAAAAAGTCGAGCGAAATACTAAACAGTAGACTTCAAGATGGCGGCCATGATAGTATACCTTCAAACAGATGTATACTTCCTCCCGGTGCGGTTAATGTGTTTTTGTTTTTCATCCCTTTACCTGTTTTACAAATGAAATGAATTTTTCAAACTTGCAACACATTGTTATGGGTTATTCTGATCAATCAGGTTTTCGGCCACTCCGGCCGTCTTTATGGACGGAACCACTTTAAATTTTGCTTACGCTCGTTTCTTGATATTTAACACTTCTCCGTCAAGTGTGTTCAAGAAACTAGATTTCGACATCGATAGGTTTACTTGTAAGAGACCAGAACTATGAAATTGGGGTACAGAATCTTCTTGAAAAATTGTGAGGCACAAGGGTGAAGTTTGTATTTTAAAATTCATTCACTGTGTGCATTTCCATTTGAGTTATTTCTCTGAAAAATTAGCTGCTATAGGCAATGAACAGGGTGAGCGTCTTCACAAGAACATTTTGTAGATGGAAAAATGTCGTCTTCATCTACAAAAGCAAAACCATTCAACAATTTTCTCTCTGGACAAAGTAATCTGAGAGCTAGACATTCTGACCTCCTACGTGGGGCTGAACCAACACTTCCTGTTTTGTCTTGTCTTTTCTGAACAAAACTAAATTAATTGTTTAAATAAATCATTTCACAGCCACTAAAACAAGTAGTGTTAGGACTATGTCCTTTTCAGATATGATATACTAAATTGCTACTTGTAGATTTTACAGAAATGTAGCTTAAATATGTTTAGTCTATTAACTTTCACGCACTGTTTAAGCGCACATTTTGATTGCTATCCATTCTAACGGTAAAATCTCTTTATTAAACCTTCGAAATGAAATGAAAATTATTTATTTATTTGACGTCCCAGGATTTGTTCATAGGAGATGGATGGTTAATGAAAGGAAGTGATTATGAAATTACATTTTGTGGGCTATCCCACCGGGAATAATCGGGCTCGAGTATATATACGCTCTCTGTCTTTTTATATATATATATATATATATATATATATATATATATATATATATATATATATATATATATATATATATATATATATATATATATATATTATTATTATTATTATTATTGGTTCATTGGTTCTACAGACCTTGGTGGAAGTTATTCTAGTTGTAAACCTGGGGCCCCGCACCACCTAAGGCCGGCCCTGAGTGCAATTAGAGGGAGGCCTGCATGAAAATGGTCATCACTGGATTGAACAAACCTGATACTCAAACCAACTAAAATGTCGAGATGACGCGAGGAGATACGATCTATTCTTGGGGCGCTGAATTGATTGCAACAAATAGCTACTCGATATCTTTTTACCATTTTTGCTCTACGAATATCAATATTGAAACCGGAAGTACGAGTAAATTTCAACTACTTCCGGTTTCCACAGAGTGTTGTGGGTGGTGATGGTATGTTCCGTTAATACGTTGAATCGATTGCAAAAAAAAATCTCATATCACTATTTGTTACGTTGCTGTTCTATAGCGATAAACGTTGAACCTAAAATGGTTAATTTTTAGCACTTTTGGTTTCAATAGAGAGAAGATGGAACCTATTCTTGGGATTCTGAATCGATTGCAATAACCATTTTTCGAAATCATTTATCGATTTTGCTCTTCGGAAATCAGTATTGAAACCGAAAGCAGTAGTATAAACTAGTGCTGTCGAATTTTTGTGACATTTGCGGTTTTCGGTTTTTGAGAAAACCAGTTTTCTGAAAACCGAAACCGCAAAAGCGGTTTTCAAAACCTAAACCGCAAGAACGGTTTTCAAAACCTAAACCGCAAAAGCGGTTTCCAAAACTGACATTTCGGTTTTATGAAATTTCACTTTTTTCAAAAACCGGTTTTCGATTTTTTCAAAAACCGATTTCGACAGCACTAGTATAAACCAACCACTTCCAGTTTTGGTAAAGTGTTGTGTATTGTGAAGATATGTTCCATGGAGGCGCAAAATTGACTGCAAAAAACCTTTGTCGCTATCTATTACCGTTTCTGTTGAACATCGAGAAAAGTTGGAACTGGAAATGGCTTTTTTAAACTACTTCCAGTTTGAATAATTGATGTGTTAAAAAAACGCGTCTCGATATCTTACAATTTTTTTATCTGTATAGAAATCAATATTGAAATCGGAAGCAATAAATTTGAACCACTTCCGATTTTAGTAGAATGTTGCAGATAGTCTTGGTATGTTGTCTTGAGGCACTGAATCGCTAACAGAAAACGGCTTCTCGTTATCTGCTACCGTTTTTGTTCTAGGCAATAAATGGTAAAACGGGAAACTGCTAATTTGAACCATTTCCAGGAAAATGGAATCTATTCTTCGGACGTTGAATCGATTGCAAACAAACCGCTTCCCGACATCTCCTCCCGTTTTCGTTCTAATACCTGTTGACAGACGGACGGACGGACGGACAAAGTCGTTCTATAAGACTTCGGACACTTAATGCATAGCGTAGTTTGGAAATTTTATAATTGTAAGAGACAGGAAGAAACCATTTTTGATATGAATTCAGACTAACAGGTTTTATCTCTCGCTATCCGTCTATTGTAGTCGGAAGTTATGGATCTGTTTCAACATTGAATTTGCATAGTTTGGAAGTCTACTGTAATAAGACAACTCTGAAACGTAATCCACTTCTTATTTATATAGGTATATTCAATCCTGGGATGGAGCCATATGATTTAAGCTATCTTGTTGCCAACGTAACATTTGATTGAGGCATTCCCTCCTCAACCTTCCGATCACATTAGAAAAAAAATGAAATGTTTGAGTTTTACGTCCCACGATTATGCCGGCTTGGCTAAAAGAAACGGGTGATGATGAGAAATGGTAGAATGAACAAAGTGGGAAGAAATGGGAGAGCCCGAGGAAGTCCACGCACGGTGTTTGCCCACCACAAATTTCATTTGACCCGAGGTGGGATCGAACCAGGGACCTCATACACCAGAGATAAACGCTCTACCACTGCGCCACCGCGGCCCCTCCGATCACATTAGAATTAAATTCCCGATTACAAGTTATGTTTGGACTAGGAATGTCCAAAATTTTCCGGAATCCGAAATTTCACTTTACGAATTCGAAAAAATCCAGAATTTAGAAAATTCTGGAATTCCGAAAAATTCTGGAATTTTTCCGAATTCTGGATTTTTCCGAAATCCGGGATTTTTCCGAATTGCGCATTTTTTTCGATTTTACTTTCCGGATTCTGGAATTGGCCATCCCTAATTTGGAACTTGCCAGAACCATAGTGGCCAAGTGACTAACATGCGTGCTCTGGGTTCGATTCCTTATTGAACCAATACAGCAATACTACTTTACATTACTGGGCCTAGGAACATACTTCGTGTTGCTCCAAAAATATCTCTGTCCAATTAATTTCACACACAGCTAAATAAAACAGTGATTATATTGTACGAAACAACTTACTTACCTAGACTGTATTCACACGTTGGACCAAAAAATACTGTTGGACATTCATTTGCGTATGCTTCAATAGCTTCATACAGTCCAAACACATGCGAACATTGTGTATCTTTAAAAATGAAGTTAATATCTAAATTGAAATCCAGGAGAAAATTGCGGCGCGCAAGAGTAAAAACTGGTTTTAAATTGTGTAATGAAGATTCGTACTTATTATCTGCCGGTAACAGAACGTGAGCGTTAATAATATTGAGAGAATTACATTTATCTGTTTTTAAACCACATCCAGCAGTTATAAACACAGACACTAGCATCAGATCCACATACATAGCGCTCGGAAGGATACGGACTCTATGAGAACCCAATGAAATACTAAATTCACTGAGCACTGAATAGAATGTGTGAATTTATCTGATAAATTACTTTGTCGAAAGCAGGCATCTGACTCCATATATTTTCTCTTTTATTTAATCAAACGGACAGATTATTTAATTAACTTCATGATTTCTCTTAATGACTCGCTATTTTCCATGTAATTAAATCAAAGTACAGGCAATTTAGCTACGTTGACTTGACTGATTAGGAGTCTCACGTCTCTTCTCAACACTAACGCCACATAAGACGAGAACTGTTGCTTCAATGGAATCAGAATTACTACGCGGAGGTTTATTTCAGTCTTCCTACCCTTGTCGGAAATTGAACCCGGCATTACACTCGCAGGAAGCACGTGCTTTAGTTTATTGCTCATGAAAGAACACAATTTATTCAAATATTCACGGGACATCACTTGTACTTATAATCCAGTAACTTTTAATGATCACAATGACCAAACTAAGATGAATTTTAGTATCAATTTCATTAGGAGATTTAAATTCGCGAATATATTGACCATATCACACCCAATTGACTCATCTTCTCTCCGTGCAAGTAGACTTAATTTACTGGTTTGAATATATGGTCTTTCAAAACAACACCGACAACGTTTGGGAAGTAATTCCTGACACAAAGATAAGACAAAAAGTATAGACCAACTTGCAAGCAAAAATGCTTCCTTTCGGCGCTATGACCACTTGACCAGCCGAAAATTTGCCGGAAAAATGCAAAAACAGCTATAATTCGAGAATAAAATGTCGGATCGCAGTCCGGTAAAAGGGAAAGTCCGTATTTTTAGCTGTAGATTCCATTAATGAATAATTCAATGTGGTGCAGGGGCGACGCAAGGGTGACCTCCAAAGAAACCGAAGAATCCCTGGGGTATTTTATCAAAAGTTGACTGAGAAAAATTGACCAGAATCAAGTACATTACGTCAAGGAACAAAAATCACACCACATTGTTTGAGTTAGAATAACATTGTTAGAATTCAAAAAAAGAATGGTGTAGTTTGTCTCGGCGCAGAATAAATTCTCCGACGAGAAACTGTTCCTCCGATAGACATATTCTTTGAGTGTATAGCTTATTTATGGAAAATACGGAAGTATGTATGTTGCATAGGAGAATGCAGTTTTGTAAGTATAAATGTTAAAAATGCCTTGTATTTTACGAACAATCCACTGGTTTAATTCCTCTCTTATCTCTCTGTTTTCCATTTTTAATTCTGAACTATATCCTTAGAGTGTTTATGTTCCTGAACTAATTCACTATTGCACTTCCTATCATACCACCTTTTAACTTTATTACATGTTACTGTCTTTTTCGTATTACTTATATATTCTCCTAGTTTCAGACACACGTTTAGTTCGTAATGCAGTTTCACTTTTCGGCCCTAATATTTGGGATGTCCTGAATTATGTAAAAGTTAAGAATCAAAGACAATACCAAAGGGGAATAGGTGGACAAGCATCCGCCTCCGGTGACGACGCCTGCCAATGCAGACATATTGTATTGTAATATATGTGAAGTATTATGTATAAAATTACCCTTTTCACATACAAAAATTTGCTCTCCCCGAAAATTTTTGTCACTCATCTTGCCACCACTCAAGAAATTAAAACTGATGTCGTCACTGTTAAGAATCTTTCAGTGAGGTTCTGTACAGTACTGTGCCGAGCGGAGCGGTGGCCTCGGGCGCCGAGGTAAGGGGGCGCAAAATTCGGGAGGAAAAAAGAGGAAAATTACTTGGAATACATGTATGGGAACGCCGTTGTATACTCTCGCCCCGGGCGCTGATTTTCCACGGCACGGCACTGGTTCTGTATCAATTTCTTTCGAATTTAAATACTTTTCATTGAATATTTTACGATTAAGAAATAGTTACTGACAATGAACCAATCGGTGCAACTTAGTACACTCTTGCTGACTACGTAGCAGAAATGATCTTAAAACCCTGCTAAATCGTAGTGTGAAGTATGCTAATACCAAAGGCCCCGAATAAATATCCTCACATATTTATGTCTTGATCTTATCAAATATGAAGCGAAGTTTCCTGTATTATTTTTCGACGCACTATGCTACCACTATGTTTTTTCCATCTGGGTATGAGTCCCCTTAATTAGTCGTTGAATAATTACCTAGGTATTTTCCCCGTTCTTCCATCAATAGAAAATTGTCTGAACCATTTGTCGTTCACAATAGACTAGTAATCTAAAAGACTCACAAATCAAATATAGTACGTATCTTTAACATTTCGAGCAATCAATCTACAACAGTAGTTCTCACTGTGGCGGCTTTAGCGGGTAGGCCGGATAGGCACGGGTCTACCCCAAGTTTTTGAAAAATATATAAACGCTAGAAGATACAATAAAGAATAAATATATTTTCCACTATTTATATTAATGATCGATAATTATTGAACAAATAACATCAACTACTACTGTAAAAGTAATTTCCTATTGTCATTAATCAATCAAATGTGTATATGTATCGATAAGCGAGGGAGCGGGCCTATCCAAAATTAAAATCCTAAAACCGCCCGTGATTTCTCCAGTCTTTTGAAGGCTGTGACTCCCACTTTGCGAGCCTCATATTATCTCTTCTATCTTACAAATAATAGCAACAATACTGCAGCATATTAAAACCTACCTTAACCAACGTAACCCACCAACAGTCAGCAACTCTTGGAAAATGAAATGAAATATTTCCGTTCAACGTCCCACAATTATGCTCTTTAGACTAAAGGAGACTATAATTAAAGCAAGTGAATGACGGGAAGATAGGTGAAAAGAGAATGGGGAGGAAACGTGAGTACCCCGAGAAAACCCAGACACGATGGTGTCCAATACAAATTTACTTGGCGGTGAATCGAACCAGGGACCCTACGTACTAGAGGTAACAGCTCTACCATTGAGCCACCGTGAACTCTGGAGAGACGCGGCTTATCAATTAAGAATAACTGACTTAGAGAAAACGTAATTACTACTTCCGGACGAAGAAAACTACGAATTACACATTCTGACCGTCTGACCTTTTTGTACATTGGTTTATCACAAACAGTATTTACTAGATCGGTACATCTGTCAGAATCGTACTTCTTCCTCCAAAGTGTGGGCAGTGTGGCTTAGTGACAGAGCGCTTACTTCTGGAAACATCGTTTGATTCCAGACCATAGAAGTTCAGTGGACAACATTGTGCCCGTGAGTTTTCTCTGGGATTATCTCTTTCTTCTACATTTTTATTTCACGAATTCTTTCGCAATAATTAGCTTTTAGCTCTTATCTATCTCCGTTATTGGATCGGAAGCTACGACTTAACGTGGGATCCAAACCGCACACACTCCCGCCAGGAATCGAAACCGAGTCTCCTATGCACAAGTTGCATACGCTACCCACATAGTCATGAGTGATATGTCTTCATTAGCCTAGAAGGCACAGAAGTTAAACATTACGGACTTCATATCATTTCAGTTCTTCCTCCGATATCCAATTCTGTACTGAGACAAAGTAGACCTAGATCAATCAAGTGAATGTCTCCTGTTTTTCTAATTCTAACGTTTTTTTCTAACTTAGACGACGTGCTGCGACTTATGTTCCTTGAAATATCGCATTAAATTGTAGTTAATGCACTTCAGTTAACGTTTGATAAAATATCCCAGGAATTCTTCAGTTTCTTTGGGGGTCACGCTTTAGCCGCCCCTGCACCACGTCGAATTGTGCATTAGTGGAATAGATGGCTAAAAATAGTGGACATTCCTTTTCACCCGACTTCGATCCGACATTTTGTTCTCGAGTTATGGCTGTTTTTGTAGTTTTGCAACAAATTTTGGGCTGATTATAGCGCTGAAAGGAAGTATTTTTGTGTTCACTTGGTAATGCTTTTCGTCTTATCTTAGAGTCATGAATCACCTCCGAAACGTTGTCGGTGTTGTTTCGAAACCTGAACTCGGTTACACCACCAAGAGTACTCAAAATAAGAAAATAGTGTCGTTGTAACAGACGTGTAATATAATTATTAGCATCGAAGATGGTGAATAATTAAGCACTTGACCACTCGATCAAGCCTATGTTACGGATATATATTAATTTCTTTTACTATATATAAATTTTATGCATTTATGAAGTCAAATTAGCATGGTATAAAATGAAACTACTTTCTTTTGAGAAATTCAGTTTTACTGAATATTTGACGCAATAGACGAAGTGTCCCATATACCGATGTTGCTATAGCAAGGTTCAACTATGTGTATATATGAGGGACGTTCAATTATTAACAGAATCCAGGTGTTGCTGTGTGCAGCTTGGCGTCCGTGTCCGTCATGTGATAGGTTAGTCCTCACACTTTTCTGCGTTAAGGAGATATAGTCTCAGGGAGCAGCGATGGACGATAGCATCAAGCCTGGCAGTGTGAAGTTGACTGCATCACCAAGCTCTTTCCGAAGGAAGGCGTGAAACCTGCTGAAATCTTTAGAAGATTAAGCGCGCAATATGTTGAAGAAACTCTCTCTCAGTCGCAAGTGTAAAAGTGGAGTCCAAAGTTCAAGGCAGGAAGAGAATCCGTTCTCAACGTGGCCCGTACTCCACGCCGAGTCAACGAAACCAAATTCGTCGGGTAGAGCAGCTCATTCTGCGTAATCGACGTATCAGTGTCAGAGATTTGAGTGAGAAAACAAACATCAGGGTGGGAAGTATGGAAACGACCATCCTCAGACACTTGCACTTCCGGAAAATCACAGCCATATAGGACCCAAAAATGCTAATGTTCGACCAGAAGCAGTGTAGGGAAAAGGTCTCCTCTCAGTATCTGCAGCGATTTCAGACGTAAGGTGAGAGCTTTCTTGCAAAAATAATCCCCTGCGATGAAAGTTGGGTGCATCAATACACTCCGGAGTCAAAGCGCTCCAGCATGGAGTGGAGGCATCCAAACTCCACCGCTGAAAAAAAAAATTAAGGCACAAGCATCCGCTGGCATAGTGATGCTGACGGTATTCTGGGGCAAGGACGGGGTGATAAACACTGATTTCAAGGCACGCGGGGCCACAATCAATACCGTGTACTACAGCAACCTCCTTCAGACCAAAGTCAAAGAGGCTTTGAGAGGAAAACGGTCTCAGACGATGTAATCATCCTACACAACAAAGCGCGTCCTCATACGGCCAAGACAACGGTCACAGCTATCGCCAAATTTCATTGGGAAATCCTAGAATACTCTCCATACAGCCCTGATCTGTCGCCTTGCAACTTCCATCTTTTTGGTCCCATCAAGGAGCACTAGGCAGGACAAAAATTCCACACGGTTGACGAAATCGAAACGTGTGTGCTGAAATGGCTGAAAGACCGTCCCAGAGTATTCTATGCCTCACGGATACAAGCACTCGCACACCGATGGGACAAATGTGTGCGTGTACATGGGGTAAGTGTGTTCTTTGAAAAAGAACAGTAATTGATTTTCATGTTGTCTTCTCTATGTAACAGCCAAAAAAAAAAAAAAAAATTCTGTTATAACTTGAACGTTCCTCGTATATACATGGTGGGAATCTGATTATTTTTTTTAGATTTTAATTCCTCTTTTGCATTTCCTTTCAAAATTATCATTTGGAAAGCTCATGATAGAGCAGTAAAGAAATCTATCTATCTCTTTCTTTCTTTCTCTCTCTCTCTCTCTCTCTCTCTCTCTCTCTCTCTCTCTCTCTATATATATATATATATATATATATATATATATATATATATATATATATATATATATATATATATATATATATGTTGGGAATAGGAGCTGGCAACTTTGTGCCTTGTTTACAGTTCAGCTGCTAGAAGAAGAAGAAGGACTAGAAAGTTGTGACCGCATGGTGCTTGTAGAAGCTATTTTCTTGTGTTACGTTCTTTTGTGGAAATAAAAGTGAATAGCTGGAAATAAAAAGGTTTCATTCCTCTAAAGTGTAGATCTTTTGATTTCTAACATCTGGCGACTGTAACAGGACACAATAGACCATGGAGGAAATGAAAAAAACAGCGTAAAATCTTGAGAGCAGCATTCACTAGGTTGCATACGAACTGTTCGGAACTGTGTAGCGCAGAACTTAAAAACGAAAGTGATATTAGTGGTACATTTCAAGTGTTAGAAGAGAAATACATGAAAATGAAGGAGATAGATGAGAAGATAATGACATCAGCAATAGAAGATAATTGGAGCGAGAAAGAACTACTAGAAGAAACGGAGCAAGCAGATAAGTATTCTTTAAAATTCTACCAAATTAAAAACAAGGTTGAGGCTGCGTTGCATGCGTGTAAAACGAACGAGAGTAGTGGTAGCACGAGTAGTGAAAGAAACTTTAAACTTCCAGAAGTGGAAATTAAGAAATTTGATGGTAATTTGAAAAACTGGCTTCCGTTTTGGACACAGTTTGTGCGCATAGACGAAGATAAACGGATTCCTAATGTAGACAAATTCCAATATCTCATTCAAGCTATTGTACCGAACACACGTGCACGTCAGTTCGTAGAAAGTTTTCCCCTGTGTGAAGATAACTACCCGAAGGTTAATCAGGGTTTGAAAGCGCGTTTTGGACGTGACGATATGTTAGTAGAGGTATATGTTCGTGAACTTTTAAAGCTAGTGTTTCATAATCTAAGTAACAATGGCAATCTAGAATTGATAGACCTGTATGACAAGTTGGAATCTCAACTTCGCGCTTTAAGTACTTTAGGTGTCACAACAGATAAATGTGCTGCCATGCTGTATCCCCTTGTGGAGTCATGCTTACCTGCTGAACTATTGCGTACGTGGCAGAGGGACAGTACAAACAGTGCAGACGCAACTTTAGAAAAACGTTTGGAAGACTTTATGTCATTTTTGCGGAAAGAAGTAGAAAATGAAGAAAGAATAGCTCTTGCTGTGTCCGGGTTTGATATACAAGACACCAGTAATGTGGGAAAGAAAAAGAAAGAACGCAGTAATCGTTCCGATTTTGTACCAACTGCCGCTGAATTAGTTAATTGTAAAAATAGTGCAAAGTGCATTTTTTGTGATCAATCGCACGCAAGTGAAAACTGTGTAAAAGCCTGTAATTGGACATACGAGGAAAAAATAAACATTTTGAAGGGAAAGGGATGCTGTTTTCGGTGCCTTAAGAATTCGCACAAGAGTTCAAAATGTTATGCTAAGTTGACTTGTAGTGCATGCAAGGGGCGTCACGTTAGTGTTATGTGTAGTGGCAGAAATAAATCTAAGAATGCGTCAAGTAACGGTGATAAACAGACTCATGTGAAGCATGTTATCGAAAACACACTGACGAACAATGAACATTCCGAAACATTTTTACAAACATTGGTAGTAAAAGTGAGAGGGCGGAATTCAGAAAAGAACGTCAGGGCGATTATAGACACTGGTTCACAGCGATCTTATATCTGTACTAGCTTAGCGCAGGAAATGAACTATGAAGTATTACGAAAAGAAACTGTAGCGCACGCTCTTTTTGGAGGTGTATTTTCAGAACCATGTGAACATGACTGTTTTCGAGTTAGGCTAACCAACCTCAATGGTGATTATGCATGTAATTTTGAAGCACTGAATCAGGATGTTATTTGTAATAGTGTTACATCAATCATAGATGGTCCTTGGTTATCAGAGTTACGGGAAATGGGTATAGAAATATCCGATAATCAACCTGGCCCAATCGCAATTTTAATAGGAGCGGACATTGCCGGTAAACTTTTCACAGGTAAGAGAATTGCTTTGAAAGTTGGCCTGATTGCTATGGAGACATTGCTCGGCTGGATTTTAATGGGAAAAATAAACAGGAAGGATTCTGTTAGGTTTTCTACAATGCAAGTCACAACGATGTTTTGCAAATCAACACCTGTTTCAGACTTGTGGAAATTGGATGTTTTAGGCATAACCGATCCAGCGGAAAAGAAAACGAAAATGGAGGCGCAACAGAAAGTAATGGAATATTTTAACCAGACAACGACCATTAACGCTGACGGGAGGTATGAAGTAAAAATGCCTTGGCTAATGGAACATCCACCTCTCCCCAACAACATAGATACCTGTAAAAGAAGACTGAAGAATGTAGTTGTTAGATTGAAGGCTGAAAACTACTACGAAATGTACGAGAAGGTTCTGAAAGAGTGGGAAGATGAAGACATCGTAGAGGAAGTTCCTGCGGAAGAGATAGAGAAGAAAGGCTACTACTTACCTCATCGTCATGTTGTTAAGATGACTAGTAGTACGACGAAGATCCGTCCAGTATTTGATGCCTCAGCGAGAGAGAAAAATCATCCATCTTTAAATCAGTGTTTAGAGAAAGGAATCAATTTGATAGAAATTATTCCAGCGATTCTGACACGTTTTAGAATGAACAAGTTGGGAGTTGTGTCTGACATTAAGAAGGCGTTTCTACAAATTTCCCTGTGTAAGAGTGACCGAGACTATTTACGATTTCTTTGGATAAATGGAGAAGGTGGTATAAAAATATATCGTCACAAAAGAGTAGTGTTTGGCGTGAGTTGCAGTCCTTTCCTGTTGGGAGCCGTAATAGAGCATCATCTTAGGCGAGCACTACAAAAGTGTAATGAGGGTCAGAGTAGTTATGCTAAGGAAGTCATTTTGAAGTTATTGAATAGTTTTTATGTAGATAATTGTGTCACTAGTGTCAAAAATGAAGATGAGCTTCGTCAGTTTAGAGAAGAAGCCACGAACTTAATGGCGGAAGCAAAATTCGAACTTCGAGGGTGGGAGCATACCTCTTTAGAAAACACACTAGAAGAGAATAGAGTTCCTGTACTTGGCCTACAATGGGAAACTGTTTCAGATGTGTTGGAATTACGACCAGAATGTTTTGAGGATACAAAACCTGCGGTTGTCACGAAGAGAATAATTTTGTCATTTGCTAACAGAATATTTGATCCTATTGGTGTCACGTGTCCAGTAACGCTAAGCCCGAAAATTCTTTTACAACAAGTATGGTCATCGAAGGTAAATTGGGACGAAGCGGTACCAAAGGAAGTTGAGAAGAAATTCCTACAATGGATCAAAGAGTTGCCTCATTTAAAGAGACTTGTCTTTCCAAGATGGGCTGCTGGAGATTGTAAGAATTGGAGCCTACATGCATTCTGCGATGCTAGTGAGAGATCGGCTGTCTTTCTCAGAACTGAAGAAAAAGGACAAGTGAAGGTGCAATTGATACAGGCGAAATGCAGGGTTGCTCCGATGAAGAAGTTAACCATTCCTCGACTGGAATTACTGGCAACTACAATTGGCGCAAGGTTAGCTACTACAGTGAGAGAAACATTGGATGTTGAAGATGTACCAATTTATTTCTGGACAGATTCTACCACCGTTTTAGCATGGATTAAGCGGGATATGCCATGGAATACCTTTGTGTGGAATCGAATACAAGAAATAAGAAGATTAAGCAATTCAGGCAACGAGTGTTGGAGATTTGTTCCAGGAACCATGAATCCAGCTGATCTGCCCTCACGAGGATGTTCACCTGAACAGTTAGTTGCGTCAAAATGGTGGGAGGGTCCACACTGGTTAAGACGACCAATAGAAGAGTGGCCGGAGCAGAAGTACACTTATCAAGAAGAAATAATCTCAGAAGAAAGAAAAAAACATTGTATCTGTAATGATTAATGTCAAAGAAGAAAACCGTGATTGGTACTACCGCCGTTTTTCAAAATATGAACAGATAATCCGCATGGTTGGTTGGATCAAGAGATTCATCTTCAATTGTCGTAATGGAAAGAAGAGGAGACAAGGAGAATTATCGGTGGAAGAAGTGACAGCTGCTGAGAAAACAGTCCTTAAACTCGTTCAGAAAGAGTCATTCGACGGCGTAGAAGACCAAAAGTTGAAGTCACTATGCCCATTTGAAGACAAAGATCAGATCATTAGGCTGAAGACGAAAATTGTAGAGCTTTCAGATTCAGAAGTGTTTCGGTATCCTGTTGTATTACCAAACACACATCCTGTGGTCAAGCGGTTGATTCATGACAAACATGTAGAATCTTGTCACGTTGGAGTGCAGGGTCTGATGAGTCTTCTCAGAGAAAGGTACTGGATTATAAGAGGAAGGCAAGGCGTTCGATCCGTTGTTAGAAGGTGTGTCGTCTGTAGAAGATACAACGCCAAGAAGATGGAGACCTGTCCCGTGGCCTTACCAGAAGATAGAGTTAAGGAATCAGCAATCTTTGAAGTCACAGGATTGGATATGGCGGGTCCAGTAATACTAAGAGATGGCAAGAAAGCATGGATTTGTATCTTCACATGTGCAGTGTATAGAGCGGTACATCTAGAATTAGTATCTGGATTGTCAACGGCCGATTTCCTTCAAGCGTTGCGGAGATTCGTCGCTAGAAGAGGACGTCCATCAGTAATCTACTGTGATAATGGTACCAATTTTGTCGGTGCAGAGAGCTTGTTAGACAAACTCGAGTGGGAGAAGATAGAAGCGTACACCACTACGAAGCGTATCAAATGGAAATTTATTCCTCCCACATCACCTTGGTGGGGCGGCTGGTGGGAACGTCTGATTAGACTAATGAAACAGTTGTTGAGAAGAGTACTTGGAAGAGCTTCCCTGACTTATGAAGAATTTAACACAATTCTTTGTGACTGTGAAGCAGTTATAAATTCCCGTCCTTTGACATACGTTTCGGAAGAAAGTTCTGATTTTGTGCCTTTAACTCCTCTAATGTTCCTACAACAGAATGCTGAAATTGGAGTACCTGACATTGATGTCATAGAAGCGGGGAGTCTACGAAGAAGACTGAAATACATTCAGGATATACGGAAGATTTTACGCAGCAGGTTTCGAAAGGAATATTTGGGACAGTTGGTTCAACATTGGAGAACCAGAGTAAATTGTAAGAAGATAGAAGTAGGAGAGGTTGTTCTAGTGGGAAACGACAACTTAAAGCGGTTGGAATGGCCCCTAGCACGTGTTGTGGAACTTATACCTGGCCGTGATGGAAAAGTTCGTCTGGTGAGACTAAAGACCGGCGCGGGGATGATGGTGAGACCTCTTCAACGTATCTTCCCTTTGGAAATCAGGTCAGAAGAAGCTGTTGAACAGAATGTACTTAAGAGAAGACTGGTGGTACGAGAACCGAGAAGTGAAACTGATCAATGTGAAGGTGAAAAGGAATCTCAAATTATCACTACTAGAACTGGAAGAGCTGTGAAACCTCCCAAAAGATTGTCTCTTTTTACGTATTGTAATCCACAGTTTTAAAGATGGGATGGTTGAGTCACTAGTTCCCTTACGTGACTCAAGGTGGGAGGATGTTGGGAATAGGAGCTGGCAACTTTGTGCCTTGTTTACAGTTCAGCTGCTAGAAGAAGAAGAAGGACTAGAAAGTTGTGACCGCATGGTGCTTGTAGAAGCTATTTTCTTGTGTTACGTTCTTTTGTGGAAATAAAAGTGAATAGCTGGAAATAAAAAGGTTTCATTCCTCTAAAGTGTAGATCTTTTGATTTCAAACAATATATATATATATATATATATATATATATATATATATATATATATATATATATATATATATATATATATATATATGTATATGACAGTTGTAGCCAGGAGCATCATTTAATGTAGCAAGAGAGGGCAGTTGTCTCTCGTCAGACTCTTCGGGGGACAACCCCTCTTACTTCATTAAATGATGCTCCTGGCTACAACTGTTATAGTTTTCCATCCTCTTGTCGCCTGAAATGACGCCCCTTGTTATAGCATACATCCAGTATTACCAAAGGGGATTTCTCCTCATCCTCCTTGTAATTTGCACGAAGCGTCAAGAATATTTTTTACACAACGACTGTAGTACCAATAACATAACTCGCGATACCCAGGTATTTACGGAATAGGTTACATTTTGTTACTAGTTAACATGGAACTTGCAAGGTTTTACAACTGATTTGAACATTTCTATTGTTTTATGCATTATGAACATATGGTGAATTAGTATTTTACTTACAGCTACAAGTGGCTACTTTATTGGTTGAAAAAAAAAAAAAAAAAAAACTCGAGTGGGAATCGAACCCGGGACCCTTTGCTCTTCACTCTGCCACACCGGGTCGTATCATATATGCGACGAGTCGGAAACTTTAGGGCTTTTTCTCCGCTAATTCTGGCTATTGCGCTCTCCCAATTTGTAATATTAACACTTTAAATGTGCACTACTACCTCGCGAAAGGTGGTCCCAAAGTCTGCTTTTCCCTTGTTAGCCCACAGCGGCCTCAGACGGGATAGGTTATATACTATATAGTTCATAGCAGCTCGGGGGCAGATAATAAAGGTTTACACTCCGTAGCTCCTAGCAGCCTCCGGAGCAGGTATTAAAGATGTATACTCTGTAGCCCATAGCGGTCTCGGGAGTAGGTATAATAGGTGAACGATCATCACTAGAATTGATAATTTCTTGGTCTCGTTCGCTTTTATTGCCGTTCTTTTGGAGGGAGAACCTGTGGAGGGGGTGTCGAAGTTTTTCGTGGCTCTCCGTGTCCTCTTCGTTTCTTTCTGAAAGTGCAGTTTTCTTATGTCGTCTGCCATTGTTTCTTTCTAAGCCGTAAAAACAGCCGTTTATAGTTAAAACATGTGACTTACGAATATTGGCAATATTTAACAGCATATTATAATGGTTTTATTGAAATTTTAAGATGTTTTTGATCATCAGGAAAGGAATCAAGATATCACATTGCTCTTCTGTATTTTTTCTAAAGCATTGAATTGTTTCAAAAGGACAAAAGGACAAAAGAAGAAGAAACTTCCATATTTGTAAATAGTGTGGTTGAATATTCTTCTAAATATACAGATACCTATCAAAATAATGGAAATTTCTTAACAAAATGCAATTTGTCTAAGTAATATGGTGTTAAACCTCTTTTGGGCTTTAGTACAACTTGTACAATAGGATTCATTCCTTGGTCTTACGGACGTCCCTTTGCTTAAGCAGCTAAATCAATTTGAAAGTTTTACTCCCTAGGTGTGAAGTTGTGGTAACATTAAACACAATCCACTGTTTTAAACTAAAAATGTTGAATTCAGAGAAATTTCCCTCCACATCATTACCTAATCGAATGACCCATTACTAAATTTGTGTTCACATCGAATCGCCGCTACTGGTTAAATTTATTGAATTATAATGTATGTTTGGTGTGCACGTATTTTGCACTTACACTTGCAGAATTGCGGAATGTAATTTTTGAATTGTTTCCAGAGAAATAATGGACTATTCTTCATTACGACACTCACTCACGTCAGCAATAATGGAAAAGGAAGGCTTGATCACGAAATTTCTAGAAAGAACGTATGTAAATGAACAAGACGCATGCACTTGTTTAGTAATAGTAATAGTAGTAACAGTGGCTACTACACTGTGCTTGAATTACCTTGCTCTTTCTTTTTCAAAGTAAGATCTGACATTGTGTATCATTTCCTACTTTGACTTTTGATCAAAGTACTACGCCCGAACTTTTCAAAAGACCTTTTGTCTTCTATGATCGTAGTTTTAATAAATCAGAACACAAGGAAATTTAAAATCATTTATTTAAAAAAAAGTAACAAATATCTCCAACCAATCCCAGATATTCAGGGCAGACTTAGACTAATTCTTTCCAATTGAGCCCCACGCAAGAGCGTAATCTACTCTCGGCTTGTCAAATACACACAAAAACACACAATATGCGATTTTCTTGACAATTCCAATTATTATAACATCTGGGGAAAGGAGTTTTTCCGAGTTTTTCCACGAGGAAACTGATCAAAACTTAGTTGAGATGATCAAATCAGCAAGAACGTTTGAACAGCCACAGTAATGCCTGTCACTTGAGTATCCTTGTGTTTAATGACTATACTCCTAAAATATCGAGACGCTGTATATTATATTTTAAGCCTATGTAATTCTTACACAAAAATATCAGTTTAATAAAGATATTCATAAGGTCAAATAAATAGGTTAATCGTATGTCAGCATTCATGTGGACATATTCGCATTTTCTGAGTCAAAGTTTCCGTCTGCATACATTTTTCGAAATTTCTCGATTTGTCCACATTTTCTGAGCTTAAGTTTATTGTCAAGTAAATTTCAGTTATTTTGGATCTAAAGAAACGCTTAACTATTTATATTCAAAGAAGGAATCGTTAAAGAGCAGATCTACTGAAAAATAGGAATAGGCAAATTCAATATGGTATTAAGTACTCTTGTTTTTATTCATTTAAATGTATTTTTTATAATGAAATAAAATCCTTCAGTATAATGTCCCACGATTATGCCCTATAGGCTAAGAGAGACGGATTGTTAAAGCAAGTGAATTATGGGAGAATTAGTGGAATGAGAATGTGGGGGGAAATGTGAGTACCTAAAAAAATCCATGGGCATGTTATCCACTACAAATTTTGCCGGGGATTGAACCAGGGACCCCACACACCAGAGGTTAGCGCTCTACTACTGAGCCACCGTTCTCCTACAATGAATCGAACACGGGTCTTCCGCGACCAAGACGCGTGCGCTAACCATATAGCTACAGGAGAGCTCACCCAACTTATAGAATAATAGTACATGGTATCTTCATACAATGGCATATCGTCAAGGCCCCACACATATTTGGCTAAATTAAGCAAGTAGCAAACTTAGAGACACGGTCAATTTAACAGGTTTTAAACTGTATTTAAAGATGATGATCTGAATGAGTAGCTGGAATGGTGAATAAGTATAATAGACTCTTCTGAATAAGGTTATGAACAGAGGGTGAATAGTCCCTCTGGTGCTATATACGTATAACGAACGTATTGGAAAGAGATCCACAATACATATTTATTTACAAGCATAATATCCGTACTGTTTATCTGTGTGTAGATACGAACATTTCAATTATATAGGGTATAAAGAGTTTTTTTTTTTTAACATGGCATGTAACAATTCCTTATTAACTGTAACTACGTTTATTGTTCTTAGGAAATAATTAATAATTTTGAACAAAATAAATTCACATTTCTTTTTAGTTAACAAACTTCTCTAAATAAATAGCAAGTAAATAATTACATTTAACTGACTTTCTACTCTTTGTATACACCGTCTTGTAATATTTTATTATCTGTAAAAGAATACAAAGGAACTAGGATAGGTTTATTATGAAGACACCTCTCTTCACTATTAAGGCGGGATGACCAACAATCTATCAGTTCTCTTAGAGTTGTTCTATCAAATATGGCAGGAGATTGTCGACTCATTCTCTTAGCTTCTTCCTGTTAAAAAAGTAGAAAAAATTAATATAAAATATTTATTGTTGTCCACTGAACTGAAAAACTAAGCAGACTATGAAATAATTTGATATTTTTGTAATACAATAATATATGATATAACTGCTGATAGATGCTATGAAATACACAGTGAATAATTCAAATATACTAGTTTTACTTTATAGCGCACAGTACGAGGCGCATCCAGAGAAGTATGTTCAAATGAACTGTAATGAAAGATGATCTGAAAAAAAAAAATATTATCATAAAGTTAGTGATACTTAATCTGCTTTTCAACATATGCACATCCTTCTAGAGGCATTTCTTACAACATAACCCAGCTTTTGTATACCTGTTTCAAAGAATACTGTCGCCAATGATTGCAACCAGGATGTTACCAGGGCCAGCGCTAGCAGTTTTGTCGCCCTGGGCGGTACTTTCACATGCCGCCCCTTTAACCCGCAACCTTATTTTGACAGAAAACGTTCAAGTGTCACGAAAAAGTAGGATGCCCCGTTTAAAAACATGTATGAAATGGGAAAGTAAACAAAAAAAATTGAACTACCTCTCTCAAATGATTACGTAATATTTAAATGACTCCATATATAACACAATATTCAGTATGCTTGATTTCGCTGTATACCTGTGATATACAGCAGCGCATACAGAAGATAATATTTAAAAAACAAAAGTGCTTTAGTCTCAACTAAGAATTTTAATTTTTAAACTTATTTTATATCAAAAGATGTTTTCAATAGAGTTGATTTTTAGTTTAGCGTCCCTTTCGCCAGCGAGGCTATATGAGACGTTGACCTATTGATTAAAGTGGAATCCGAACCACATGAGCTCCCGCCGGGAATCGAACCCAGGTCTCCTACGCCAAAGGTGTTTCCAATAGAGTATAAAGCACGAAAATAATAGTGAATCAGCTATTACGGCAAAACTAAGTGATTGGCCTAAGCCTTAAGGCATAAGCCTTATGATGTACTAGAACAGAATAGTGATACATGAATTTAACATACCTTAATTGAAAGAAACTTTTCTTGCTTAGATATGAGCAAATTTCTGTATAACATTCGCGTAGTCCAACAATGTTTTAGCTAATTCGTGTTGTATTGATATTATCGCTAGTCCACTCAAGCGTGTTTCAGACATATAAGACGTAGATAGTTTTTAATAAGCTTAAGTTTCGAAAACCTTTCTCCACTTGCCACGGTTACCGGTAAGGTTAACAAAATCCTAAGTGCAACACTAACATTGGGAGTAAAGTCATGTTCCCTAATTAATTTTAAAGTTTCTTTTGTTGAACTTTTACGCTTAACTATAGCGGATAACACTTTTAGTTCGTCTTTCAAATCACTGGGGTTGATATCTTTCGATTCTTCGTGTGTTAAAATGCCGGCAAGTTAGTACCTTTTCAGACAAAAGTTCAGGTGACATATCTTTAAGATTATTTATATTGTAATGAAAATCGAAATACTCGATGTGATGTTTAAGTTGCTCAAACTTTTCTCTTAAAGCTAACACAATCACGTCTAGAACTTTGTAATAAAAATCGCTCTTGTATCTTGTTCGTGGATCTCCAATTGCTTCACCCTCTGCCTCGTACTGAAATTGTCTCTTCCTCTTTCTACTTCGAGCTTGCACTGTATTACCTATCCGTGGGTCATCCATGTCTAATGCTGATGACAACTCCATCATATCAACTAAGTAAGATTGAAACTTTGCATCATTTCTACTCCTCTCAAAGTATTCATATATATTGTCAAGATACCCCAACTGCATCCAACACACGAGAATCAATGCTTTGGAGACTTTTAATTATTAGGTTTATGTGGAGTAAAAAATCATATCAAATAACTAGAGAGTAAAGGAAAGGAAAGTTATGCAGCTGGTTTGCTATACAAAGAGCATCGATGAGCTATCTGTTCTATTGCCATTACTTATTAGAAGTAAGGCATCATAAACTTTCCCTGTTTGATACGAGGGACTCGCATCTGAATGGAGTCAGAGCATCAATTCGGCTCTCGCATCTTGTGGTGCTCAATGGTTTTAAAGTGACACTGCTAATATGTTCCTTTAGTATGGCCCAATGTTGAACCAATGTAGAAAAAAATTCTTTTAGCTATACAAAAAATGGAACGGCGTATTGAAATGTTGTGGCTGCATCATTAACGACAAGGTTTAGTGAATGACTATTGCAAAGAACATAGAAGACTCGGGGATTTATTTCTAAAATTCTCTTCTGAATACCTGAATGTTTGCTTTTCATATTGGAAACATTGTCATATCCTTAGCCCCTTATGTCTTCGATAGGAATGTTAATATCCTTTATATGTTTAATTATTACTTCTGTCATTCCTAGACTAGTGGTGTCTGTTACCGCTACGAAACAAGAAAGTGTTCTCAAATTTTTACAGGGCATTTCTATTACTGTATGTAATTTGTACATGACCGATTATTGTCATTTGCTCGGTACCAGAAATATCTGGCGTACAGTCTAGTATTATACTATAATATTTTGGAACTCTCAACAAAGACAGCATTTTACTTTTTATTTATTCACTAAGAATGATTCCAGTTTGGACATCTTTTTCTAAATAATGGTGGTATTTATTTGGTCCTCCCATGGGTCTCAAGTGGGAGTGTACCTTTTGCATACTTGGAGTGGAGCGTTAGAACATTGTTGAATAGAAAAACATATAAAATATACCTTGATAATCTAATCCACCCTAGCTGAAAATCTTATCTACTTCGCTGCAAGGGAAATATTGAACGATACCTGTTTGATAATTGAAAATTAGGAAAAATGCTCTGAATTTCCTGAGTGAGTATTTTCCTAAATGTGAGTGAAGTAACTTCAATTATATTCTCAGATGAACACAATTTTATTTTTCCATGTGGGCCCATTACGAAGCATTATATTTTGATAGTATTCTTTTTCTTTTCAAATTTTGCCGCCCATTAGACTTGCCGCCCTGGGCGGTGGCACGGCTCGACCCCCCCTCGCGCCGGCTCTGGATGTTACCAACCGTCTGTAACTCAGCTTTCCTGTCCGAAAGTTGTCTGGTCACAAATCGCTTTAGCTGGAGAATAAGTGGAAGTCGCTAGGTGCAAAGTTGGCGTTGTAGAGGAGATCATCATATATATTCCAACTAGCTGCGGTCGGCTACTATTGGTTCGTCATACACATTGGTGCGACCTGCTGTCTTTAAGTTTTACGTCCCACAGTTATGCCGGCTACGCTAAACGTGACGGTGATGATGAGAAATGAATATAACGGTGAAATGAATAAAGTGCGAAGAAACGGGAGAACCCCAAGAAAACCATACACACGGTGTTTGTCCATCACAAAGTTCACATGACGCGCGCTAAGATCGAACCAGGACCCCATGGACCAGAGGTGAACAACGCTCTACCACTGAGCCACCGCGATCCCACGCGACCTGCTGTTAATCGTGTGCACAATTTTCTGACCATACCTTCACTTACGACATCAGGACCATATATTTCATGTAACTGCTTGTGGGACAAGGACACTGAGAGCTTCTTAGCGTGGAGATACTTGATCACCGCGTGTATCTCGCATTTGGAGGGAGACTATATGCACACAGCCATGTTTATCGTACTACAGTTCTCTCATCACTAAGTCCACACAACTGTCCTCGCGCCAGCTTATAGCTAGATGTTTCTTCTCCACTCCTACGCATGCAAGTTCCGATCTGACCACTCGTGCGATGTTTTAGAACTTACTTTCTGGGTGCACCTCATAGCTGTATTTTAATCAAACAATTTCAGAGTGCGCTGACTCTTCTATCGATGACTTCTAAATACTGCTCAACTGAACACAAGTGTGAAGATCTCTGCCTAACTACGAAACCTCTCTGAAAGTAAAGTAAAATAATATCACTTCTCAAAATTGTAACGAACTAAGCTTTTAAAAAAGGTACGATGCATAGCTTATGGTCTTATCAATGATATTATTTGTTTTCCTTCCTAGAGATGAAGTTGTTGATAACTGTGATTCACTTCTTCAGATAGTTCGAAACTGTAACAAGCTCGGATTTTTGGACAAACAACGCTCCACAGATAATAAACTTATCATTGACTTTAATTTCTTGTCACTCCTTGAGTAAATCTGGTGTTTAATTTCTAATATTGTAATTCATTTCTCAGATAGATACAGAATCTAAGAACAAAAATCTGAATATATACTCAATGCTCTTTGTTCTCTCATTTCAATGAAAAGACAACGTCTGAAACACTGTTAACAGTCCATAGCACGATTTGATTTCCACTTCAAATTTCACACGAGAGCAAATGATGGTCTCACCTACTCCTATCGTTTGTTGACAATTCTATTTTGTCATTTCGGTCTGTAGGCGAACACACAACTTCCAGCTTTCAATGAAGTAAATCATATGTTCAGTAAACTTATCAGTAAAATATATCAAAATTGCGAACAAAATGTTAAAATGTGTAGAAAATTTGCTCCACTTTCCATCATATTGACATTTATGCATTTACTTAATACATAAGTGTGCAAAGAAACGCCAAGATAGCATCCAAAAGCCTATATATTTCTCAACATTTTGTCTTTTCTATAATATTCGTTTCTCCCTACTTTCTCTCATCCTACCTATCCCCTCAAACCTAATGTTAGTTGTTATAGTTTCCTTTTAATTTAGTTTCCCCTATAATTTGAGTGAAAATGTTTTATCTAACTCCTAGTTAGTAATTTTCCATGTTTATTATTCCAACTTCAATGTATACATATACAGGGGGTTCCTTATAATTATCGGGGTTGTACTTACGTGTATCTTCTCTTTCATATACAATGTAGAAACAAAACATATCTTAAAAAGGAAAGGTAACTCAAACAGTAAGAAACAGACTAGAGATGCAAGGGCTCGGAAAAAAACCGGCTTTTTTGGAAAAAAACTCGGTTTTTTCTGCTTCGCTTTTTTGCTTGGGAAATTTTGGGCTTTTTTGAAAATTTTGCTTTAAATTGATAAAGCAGACTTTGTTTCGCTTCTCTACAACAAAAAGAACTCATTTAAATAGTGACTGATGCAGATAATAATATGAAACCTCGAAAATAAACCATGAATTTCAAAAAGATTTTTTAAAATTCTTAACATATTTACATTATGAGTTCTAAAGGATTAACCAATATATGTAATAATATTTTAACCTCTTATATACAATAAGTACTTTAAAAAATGATACACAAATAACTAGCAAAATTGTATGTAGTATTTTTACTTCAAAATATCAGACACCCTCTTTTTGCAGCAAAATAAAGAAAAAAACATGAGAGAAATCGGCACGTCAAGAACTTCGTTTTGGGTGGTTCTGTACATTCTTGAAATTTTTCAGTTAAGTTTTAACCTTCATATGCATTGTATGAATATTTCGAACAAAGTTTTCACTGATTGATCACATACGTAATAATCTGTTACCACATATCAGGTGCTTCGGATCCGCAAAATCGGTAAAGCTCCAAATTCTGTAATGCACTGACTGTTCCTTAAGCTTGTTCAGAATCGGGAAAGTATCGAATTTTCTGTTCATGGATCATATACGTAATAGACGGTTCATCTGAGCGTATGGTTTCATAGGCTGTAGAATATATAACCACCATCATGGTTTACCCAATGCTGAAGGTTTCTAAATTTTTAACAAGAAATTTTAACATATAATTACGATTTTTTTTTTTTTTTTTTTTTTTACAAATAAGAAAAACTGTGGAATTCATTTAAAAAGAGTGGAAGAATCAATCACTGTTCCAATTCACAAGAAAGACGACAGAATTGATTGTAATAATTATCGAGGCATTTCTCTTAACATTCTATTAATAAGATTGACCCCATACGCAGATGAAATTATTGGAGATTATCAGTGTGAATTTAGTCGAAATCGACCAGATATTTACCATTCGACAAATACTCCAAAAGAAATGGGCATATATTACCCAGTACATCAACTGTTTATTGATTTTAGAAAGGCTTACAACTCGGCAAGGAGGGAAACATTGTATAACATTCTTGCAGAATTTGGAATACCGAAAAAGCTAGATTTATTAAGTGTTTAAATGAATTCCAGAGTAAAGTCCGAGTAGAAAAATGCGAGCTTCCACGTCGAGATTGGCCTGAAACAAGGATATGCGTTATCGCCGTTATTATTCAGCTTTGTTCCGGAGTACGCTATAAGAAAAATCAAAGATAGAACCAGGGCCTAGACTTGAATGGTATTCACCAGGTTATGGTGTATGCTGATTAGGTAAATCTGATAGAACGATCGAAAGAAATGCAGAGGCCTTATTAAACGCTTGCAGGGACATGAGTAAATGCAGAGAAATCTACATACAATGAAGTTCACAAGGAAGTTACGGCTAATTATGAATGAGTTAAAATTCAATTAATACTTTCGACACAGTGGATACTTTCAAATATCTTGGATCAGTACTACCAGACCAAAATTATATCCACAAAGAAATTAAATGTCGACTAAAATCAGGAAATTCTTGTTATTATTCAGTTCAAAATATTTTGTCGTCGCGAATTTTGTCAAGGAATTTAAAGCTTAAAATATATAAAAAGATAATCATGCCTGTTATGCTTTATGGTTATGAAACATGGTCGCTTATGCTGAGGGAAGAACGCAGACTGAAATTATTTGAGAATAAAATTCTGAGACGAATATTTGGACCCAAGAGGAACGGGAATGGCGAAAACTTCATAAGGAGGAACCACATAATTTATACGGTTTGCCAAACATCGTTAGAGCCATCAAGTCTAGGAGGCTCAGGTGAGCAGGTCATGTAGCCAGAATGGAAGAAAGTAGGAACGCTTTCAAAGTTTTAACTGGAAACCCAATCGGGAAACATCCATTAGGAAAATCTAGGAGAACAATATTAAGATGGATCTGTGCAGAAATAGGAATACAGAGTAGAAACTGGATTGAATTGGATAAGGACAGAAGTCAATGGAGAGCTTTGTGGCCATTGAGAAAGAGAGAGAGAGAGAATACATTTAAGTTAAGCACAACTACACAACAAACATGAGTGAGTGGTTAGCTTTCGCGCTTCTATCGTGAAGTCCGGGATTCAACCCCGTATTCGACCATTTTGACAAAAGTTTTTCTTAATTCCATCTGTGAATGTAAAGATAGTGCGTGTACTGTGAGTCCTGGCCGACTTACTTTCTAATCGTTTTTAAATCTTTGTTAGTATTAATTACCAGCAGTGATGGATTTGCGAAGAGGGTTAGGGTGGGGATGGCTTCCGGATTGAAGCCTCTACTCCAAAACTACGGAATTTCTAAAACAAACTAAATATTTGTTTTGCCTTTACTCATAAACTTCAACCTGTCCTCAAATAAAAAATTAGGAATTTTTAGAAAAACTAAGCATTAATAAGAAAAGCCCCTCCGAAAATACTTTTCTAAATCCGATACTGATTATCAGTATAAAATGGTCTTCAAGGTTGTATCTGGAAGATTATAGCTGAATATACAAAACGAAACGAAATATTTGTTTTGCCTATACTCATAAACTTAAGCTCCTCCTAAATAAAAGATAGAAATTTTTAAATAAGAGTTAGAAAAACCAAACATTATTCAGAAAAAAACCCTCCAAATATTTTTCTAAATCCGATACTGATTATTTCTATCAAATGGTATTCAAGATTGTGTCTGGAAGATTATTGTTAAATCATTGCACAGCTACAGTATAACGGAAATGTGGAAGTACGCTGTGGCAGATATATTGAAAACGTACGCTATGATGGATATATTGAAAAACATAAGTTTAATTATGTGCTAGAAGCTAGAGTACTAAACTCTAAGAAGTGAAACACACATGACTAAAACCAAATGATCTAGAGAAGAAAAAATGTCGATAATTCAGAAGTTAAAATCAAGTTAAATAGCTTCTAAAATTGCCCTCAAATACTACGTAATTTATGTTTACTTTAATTCATAAACCATGTGCTCCATCCATCATGATGGTGATTTCCAGAGCGAAATATGGCATTCAGGTCATGGAATCTTATTTAACTTTAGAGTATACTATAATAAAGCTATTTAAACAGAAAAATCATGAAAATGAAAAAAGCCAAAATTTCCAAAATTCTCGTTTTTTTCCCAAAAAAGCCGGCTTTTTATGTGCAAAAAACCATCGATTCAAAAAAGCCGGCTTTTTTGCATCTCTACTACAGACAGACTAAATACTTGCCGTGTCACAAGGAGATACCACATCGAACACTTTTCAATATTTCAACAACCTAAACACCAGGCGCGTGTATACACTGTGATCGACCAAAACTGACCCAAGCGGTAGTATGGAAGAGACTATTCAATATTCAGTATCTTCAGTTAGTTTTTAGCAGCAGTCACGATGAGTGCTTAACAACGTTCGATACATGAACTGTCACTATATGAGTTCGAACTCGGGCATAACGCTGTGCAGCAATTCAAAATATTTTTCACACGAAAAGAGAAGGTGCAGTGAGCTACAGCACAGCAACTCATAGGTTCTAGAAATTTCATGCAGGTTGTTGACTCGATTTCCTTTTATCGATTACTATTTCCCAACAATTTCTGAACCAATCAATTTCGGCACTGTTGTTTTCTATATGTTCAAGATAAAGTAATTATTGGGTCAGGTCATAAATTATTGAAAAACTAACATTATCAGTGAGATTGAATCTCGCACTTAGTTGTGCAATCATCAGTAAAAAACTGGACTACACACTTCACGTGTTCTTTCGCCAATAATTTCCGAACGCATCAACCAATTTTAATTTAACTTTCTTCGGTGTACAAAGGACACAACTCTGTGTACGGTACTGAAAATTTTAATTGATTAATTTATTTGAAAGTAGAAAAAGAAAAAAAAATGTGTGTATATAAATTTTTGCTGATGTCCATACAGTATATTAACCTTCTTATTAAAATATTGAATACCTTAAGATAATCCGAAACTTTAGAAGGCCTGCAGTTCTTCAGTTTAGCTTCTCCATTCAGTTTCACCAATTGAAGCACCTCTCTCAGATCATCAATAGTAGAAAAACCACTAACATCTGCAACTGCTGTGACATAAGCGACTTGCGAAGCAACATCTGTAAAAGTAATACTCATTACTTACATTCTGATAATAATATGAAACTT
Source organism: Thermobia domestica (assembly GCF_964235325.1). Classification (NCBI taxonomy): domain Eukaryota; kingdom Metazoa; phylum Arthropoda; class Insecta; order Zygentoma; family Lepismatidae; genus Thermobia; species Thermobia domestica. The sequence continues at coordinate 46,181,986 of NC_137466.1, read as the reverse complement.
ATGAAATATGAATCTCAATGTTTCATTATTCTTACTTGACACTGAATATTAATTAAAAACTACACGAATATTTCAATCTTTATAGGCAACAATGAACTGTCATTACACTATCATTCTTGTAGTTCAATACTAGTGGGGGGAAATGGGATATCAATAGTAATACTTTGTGCATATATATAATTGACTAGCTATGATCTATGTGCAACAAAAGGAAGACAAATGGAGGAATTAGAATCAAGAGGTCAGTATATATATATATATGTATATATAATGTATACAAGAAGGTAATTAAAAAATTATATGAGGGTATGTCAAAAATTATCCGCAAATTTCATACTGACCTCTGCCCTCGCTTATTTTATTGTTATGCTGTTGTGGTTATGTTATGAAAGTTTGATCCTAATTCCTCCATTTGTCTTCCTTTTGTTGCTGACAGATCATGGTCGCTCCGTTAGAAGTTTGTATTAAAGAGGAACAACGAGCAGTGATCCGGTTTTTGTAATCGGAAGATGTATCATGGGTCGCAATTCATCAAAGACTTTCGCCACAATACGGGAACAGTGTCTTGCCGCATTAGAGTGTCAACGAATGCATTGAAAAATTCAAAGATGGTCACACAAGGAAGGAGCCGCATGACAACATTGAGCGTGCACATGACATGGTTATGTTAAGACAGACGAGTGATTGTCGATGAAGTGGCACATCATTTGGAAATTAGTCATGGTTCTGCGTACGAAATCATCCACAACAGACTTGGCTTTCATAAGGTCTGTGCAAGATGGTTTCCAAAACAACTCACAGCACTGCATAAACAAAAGTGCTTGGACAACTGCCAAAAACATTCTGGATCGCTATGGTAACGAACGTGACGACTTCTTAGACAGATCATCACTGGTGACAAAACATGGATCCATCATTACAAGCCGAAAAGTAAACAACAGAGGTTGGAGTGGAAACATCCACAATAGCCCAGCAAGAAAAAGTTCAAAATCCGTCCACTCGCAGGAAAAATGATGCTTACAGTTTCCTGGGACGCACACTTCTAGCACTGGAACATTATCAGGACAGTGGCACAACAATAAACAGTGAGCGTTACAGTTAGATGCTTACCGATGCCTGCAATTCGAAGCAAACATCGAGGACTATTGTCGAAAGGTGTTATGTTGTTGCACGACAATGCCCATCCACATACTGCTGCCCACACTGCTGAAATGCTCCGGAAATTTAAGTTTGAAATAATGGTTCATCTTCCATACAGTCCTGATCTTGCCCCTTCGGACTACCACTTGTTTGCTTCACTCAAATAGGCATTGAGGGATGTCGATTCGCCTCGGACCAAGAAATGAAGCAAGCGGTGCATGCATGGCTCGCAGCTCAGCATAAAACCTTCTTTTCTGAGGGAATCGGAAGTTTGTGCAACGATGGACCAACTGGTTGAAAAGCAAGGGGACTATATTGAAAAATGAAGTTAGTGTGTTTACTATTTGTATTGAAAAAAGAAAACTATAGCTACATTGCGGATACTTTTTAACTTGCCCTCGTGTTCTGTATTATATATATATATATATATATATATATATATATATATATATATATATATATATATCGGGAAACCCGGGTTCGATTCCTGGCGGGAGCGGATTCGGATTCCACGTTAATCAGTAGGTCCACGTCTCATATAGCCTGAACGGGACGCTAAACTAAAATCACCTCACTATACATAGATATATATAGATAGATAGATAGTAGAGACGCAAAAAAAGCCGGCTTTTTTGAATCGATGGTTTTTGGCACATAAAAAGCCGGCTTTTTGGGGAAAAAACGAGAATTTTGGAAATTTTGGCTTTTTTCATTTTCATGATTTTTCTGTTTAAATAGCTTTCTTATAGTATACTCTAAAGTTAAATAAGATTCCATGATCTAAATGCCATATTTCGCTCTGGAATTCACCATCATGATGGATGGAGCACATGGTTTATGAATTAAAGTAAACAAAGTACGTAGTATTTGAGGGCAATTTTAGAAGCTATTTAACTATTTTAACTTCTGAATCATCGACATTTTTCTTCTCTAGATCATTTCTTTTTAGTCATCCGTGTTTCACTTCTTAGAGCTTAGTACTCTAGCTTCTAGTACATAATTAAACTTATGTTTTTCAATATATCCATCAGAGCGTACGTTTTTCAATGTATCAGTCAGAGCGTATTTCCACATTTCCGTTACACTGTGGCTGTGCAATGATTTAACAATAATCTTCCGGACACAACCTTGAATACCATTTGATAGAAATAATCAGTAGCGGATTTAGAAAAATATTTGGGAGGGGTTTTCTGAATAATGTTTGGTTTTTCTAAAAATTCCTAACTTTTATTTAAGAGGAGCTTAAGTTTATGAGTACAGGTATAACAAATATTTCGTTTCGTTTGTATATTCAGCTATAATCTTCCAGATACAACCTTGAAGACCATTTTATACTGTTAATCAGTGGTGGATTTAGAAAAGTATTTTGGGAGGAGCTTTTCTTATTAGTGCTTAGTTTTTCTAAAAATTCCTAATTTTCTATTTGAGGACAGCTTGAAGTTTATGAGTAAAGGCAAAACTAATATTTAGTTTGTTTTAGAAATTTCGTAATTTCGGGTTAGAGGCTTCAATCCGAAAGACATCCCCACCCTAACTATCTTCGCAAATCCATCACTGCTGGTAATTAGTAATAACAAATATTTAAAAACGATTAGAATGGAAGTCGTCAGGACTCACAGTACACGCACTATCTCTACATTCACAGATGGAATAAAGAAAAACTTTTGTCAAAATGGTCGAATGCGGGGCTGAATCCCGGACTTCACGATAGAAGCGCGAAAGCTAACTACTCACTCATGTTTTTTTGTGCAGTTGTGCTTAACTTAAATGTATTCTCTCTCTCTCTTTCTCAATGGCCACAAAAGCTCTCCATTGACTTCTGTTCTTATCCAATTCAATCCAGTTTCTACTTTATATTCCTATTTCTGCTAGATCCATCTTAATATTGTCCTCCCATCTGAGCCTGGGTTTTCCTAATGGACGATTCACGATTAGATTTGCAGTTAAAATTTTGAAAGCGTTCCTACTTTCTTCTATACTGGCTACATGACCTGCCCACCTGAGCCTCCTAGACTTGATGACTCGAACGATGTTTGGTAAACCGTATAAAATATGTAGTTTCTCCTTATGAAGTTTCTGCCATTCCCCATTCCCGTTCCTCTTGGGTCCAAATATTCGTCTCAGAGTTTTATTCTCAAATAATTTCAGTTTATATTCTTCCCTCAGCGTAAGCGACCATGTTTCACACTCATAAAGCATAACAGGCATGATTATCATTTTATATATTTTAAGCTTTAAATTCCTTGACAGAATTCGCGGCGACAAAATACTTTGAATTGAATAATAACAAGAATTTCCTGATTTCAGTCGACATTTAATTTCTTTGTGGGTATGATTTTGGTCTGGTAATATTGATTCAAGATATTTGAAAGTATCCACTGTGTCGAAAGTATTAATTGATATTTTAACGCATTCATAATTTGCCGTATTACGATCCTTGTGAACTTCCTTGTATTTAGATTTCTCTGCATCTACTCATGTTCCTGCAAGCGTTTAATAAGGCGGCCTCTGCATTTCTTTCGAATGTTCTATCAGATTTACATCATCAGCATACACCATAGCCTGGTGAATACCATTCAACTCTAGGCCCTGGTTCCAATCTTTGATTTTTCTTATAGCGTACTCTGGAAGGAACAAAGCTGAGTAATAACGGCGATAACGCATATCCTTGTTTCAGGCCAATCCCGACGTGGAAGCTCGCATTTTTCTACTCGGACTTTACTCTGGGATTCATTTAAACACTTAATAAATCTAGCTTTTTCGGTATTCCAAATTCTGTAAGAATGTTGTACAATGTTTCCCTCCTAACCGAGTTGTAAGCCTTTCTAAAATCAATAAACAGTTGCACTGGGTAATATATTCCCATTTCTTTTCGAGTATTTGTCGAATGGTAAATATCTGGTCGATTTCGACTAAATCCACACTAATAATCTCCAATAATTTCATCTGCGTATGGAGTCAATCTTATTAATAGAATGTTAAGAGAAATGCCTCGATAATTATTACAATCAATTTTTTCGTCTTTCTTGTGAATTGGAACAGTGATTGATTCTTCCCCTCTTTTTAAATATATTCCATAGTTTTTTTTTTTTTTTGTAAAAAAAAAAGTTTCGTAAAGATATGTTGAATTTTCTTGTTAGAAATTCGGAAACCTTCAGGACTGGGTAAACCGTGATGGTGGTTATAGATTCTACAGCCTAGGAAACCATGCGCTCAGATGAACCGTCTATTACGTATATGATCCATGAACAGAAAATTCGATACTTTCCCGATTCTGAACAAGCTTAAGGAGCAGTCAGTGCATTACAGAATTTTGAGCTTTACCGCTTTGCAAATCCGAAGCACCTGATAGGTGGTAACAGATTATTACGTTTCGAAATATTCATAATGTATATGAAAGTTAAAACTTAACTGCAAAATTTCAAGAATGTACAGAACCACTCGAAACGAAGCTCTTGATGTGCAGATTTCTCTCATGTTTTACTTTATTTTGCTTCAAAAAGAGGGTGTGATATTTTGAAGTAAAAATACTACGTACAATTTTGCTAGTTATTTGTGTATCATCTTTTAAAGTACTTATTGTATATAAGAGGTTAAAATATTATTTCATATATTGGTTAATCCTTTGGAATTCATAATGTAAATATGTTAAGAATTTAAAAAATCTTTTTGAAATTCATGGTTTATTTTCGAGGTTTCATATTATTATCTGCATCAACCACTAATTAAATGAGTTTTGTTGTTGTTGTTGTAGAGAAGCGAAACAAAGACTGGTTTATCAGTTTAAAGCAAAATTTTCAAAAAAGCCCAAAATTTCCCAAGAAAGCGAAGCAGAAAAAAACGTTTTTCTTTTTCAAAAAAGGCGGCTTTTTTCCGAGCCCTTGCATCTCTAATAGATAGATATAAAATTTTCACTCCTAGTATTGAACTACAATAACGATAGTTTAACTACAGTTCGTTGTTGCTTATAAAGACTGAAATTGTTGTGTATTTGTTAAATTAACATTCACTGTCAAGTATAAATAATAAGGATAGTACTTATTTTATTTTTCGACTTCCGAGTTTTCTATAGTCTTACATGGTTTCATAGCAGACCAAAGTACAGGGTGTCCGAGAAGTCCTTCCCTGATTACAGAAATTGATAACTCAGGCTAGAAATAAGATAGAAATATGAAACTGGTGTTGAATTGTTTACAAACTATAAAAGTTTTTGTCTGTATTAGGTTTGTTCTGTTTTACCAAGTCTCAATTTTGTTTGTTTTAGGTTTGTAGTACGGATAGGACATTTCCTGGGCGATGGATTGGTCGTGATGGACCAACAGCTTAGCCTCCACGCTCTCCTGACGTAACCCCATTAGACTTCTTTTTATGGGGTTATGTCAAGGATGAGGTCTACCGAACACGTGTACCAGATCTTGAAACCCTGCAGCAACGAATAACCACAGTCGTTGCATCGATCCCTCCAGTGATGTTGGCTAATGTGTGGATGGAAATTGAATATCGCCTAGATGTGCTACGTGCTACCAAGGGTGCTCATGTGGAAGTGTACTGATGTGACCAAAACTTTTATAGTTTGTAAACAATTCAACACCAGTTTCATATTTCTATCTTATTTCTAGCCTGAGTTATCAATTTCTGTAATCAGGGAAGGACTTCTCGGACACCCTGTAAATCACGAGAAAAATTAGTTCAATTGAATAATATTAACCCTTTAAATCTTTGCGGCACGGAGTTTCGCAAACGTTATGTAAAAAGTGGTATAATATAAGTACCATGGTGCTTCAGAGTTAATGAGCAAGTATTGATAGCATTATTATTATACAGTGGACTCTTTTTAATTCGAAGTCCAAGGGGACACGAAAAAACTTCGAATTATCCAAAATTCGAATTATCCAACAACATTCATTTTCACATATATAACAACAAAGAAACCAAAATACTGAGCATCAAAAACATATTCATATGGTGTAGACGTTACCTTTAAAGCAGCTTATTATTTGCGTGATCTAATACCGCAAACTAACAAACGACATTGACTCCACATAATTCGAACTACGTGTACAATGGAAAATATATTTACTACAACGCTACAACATACATTGAATTGCCCAAACAATTAAACACCAGTAACAATTTGAATATTCTGTTCTCACTTTTAAGAAGTCGTAAACCTCATTTGCTTAAATTTGATTGTTTTTGTACGGTCAATAAATCTTGAATTTCATGTATTCCGTGGAATACGATATTAATAACATTTAGTTGACTTTATCAATAATTCATCTTAAATTTTCAACCAATTCTGAAACAAGATGAGATTGGCACACGTTCTCTATCTTTACTTCTTCCCCAACTCACCTTCATCTTTATCATTACATAGATTTTCTATTTATCTTTTGTATTACTCTTCCCTATGGCTGCATCTGGATAACTGAAAACACTTTAAAACTGTATTTCTCTGTTTACATCTCTCCAACATTAAAAATTTTCAACTGTATTCACTTCGAATTATCCAAAACATAGGTTTAAAAGTTCGATTTATCCACGATTTTTTACTATTGTTTTCAATACAGTTTTCAAGGGGAACGGACTTCTGTTCGAATTATCCAATATTTCGAATTAACGAGACTCCACTGTATTTAGTTTGCTTTTATGGTTGAACCATGTCTTCTTGACCATAATTTCGTAATTTTTAACGTATTTTTATACTTTGGTTACAAAATACAGGGTGTTTATTTCAAAGCAACATGTCCATAAAATAGGCCTTATGTATAGCTACTGAGCAGCATTGCCCTATTATGGTAAAATATCATAAGAATACTCTCAGTAATTACCAACAGTTTCGTTGAAATATTTTCCTATAGAGTAAGAACTCACAAATAAATAAATAAATAAGAGGAAAGAACTTTCGCGGAACGTAGGAGATAAAGCTTCTACGATACTAAATTTGATTTGTCCCCTGTTTGACGAAGCTTAGAAGTATCTAAAGAAGCGACCAACGAATCATGTATATGAATATTGTATGAAAGTAAAAACCCCAATTAAATGATCACTTAAGTTATAATTCATGCGGATAACGCAATAGAATGCGATGCTGCTTGAGAGCAACGCTGCCCAATAAAAGGTTATCAGGTGCCCCAAGCAACCTTAAGTTTCTAATGCATTTACAGTATACAAAGGTACCTTATAAGTGGAACAGCTAGAGGGAGTGACATCATATCTGGGATTGGGGTAACGGAGGCAGAATCGCATGTATTAACTGTATAGTACCATAATGGCAATAATTTTTAAGTCCGCCATCTTGAACTCAGGTTCAAAACTTTTACTAGGAAGGTGGTCATCTTACATATCGGTTTGGGGTAGCTTTACATCACAAATACACGTACTTGTCCATTTCCAACATTTCCAAATGACGTTATTTCCAACTAATATTAAATCACTTAATAATTATTGCCTTCATAATGTCTCTTACAACTATCGTTCCAAAGTTACAAGGTATATTTGCCTCATATTGTACACTGTAAATACATTCAAAATTTGAGGTCGCTTGGGGCACTTTGTATTTTCACACCACTGTTTGCTATAACATAAACATGCGAATGACAGCATAAAGGATATTCTTAAAAGCCTTAGCCCCGAAGAGTACCCGTGGGACGTACTGGAAATATCGGCAAAAAATTCATTAAAAAGCAACATTAATTTTAATTTTTAATTTTATTCTTGGGTTACTTTGGTCAGATATGTAACCATTTTAGGCGGGGAGGTGAGACTGCCAAGTAATAGTAACAAGGATGGTCCTTATTTTATTTTCGAAATTCGAAAAATAAGTATGTGCGTGAAATAACACCAAAATACTTTGACAACTGAATCCTCACCCAAAAACGTTAAAAAACATATACAGGCCAAAATGATGCTAAAATGGTAATTTCGGAGTCATAGCCCGCTGAAAATTGTTGGAAACGATATATAGATCTGGACGTCCAAAAATAGCACCAACTGATGCTAACTTTGCCCTGTTGAAAATTTTATTATGGAAGATAGGCATGTCACCATGCAAGAGATTTGTGATATACTGGGGCTAACAATGGGACTGTAGAACGAATGCTTAATGACGAACAAAAAGAGGGAAGGATTCGGTCAAGGGTTGCAGTTGACGCGCTTCAGAAGAGAGGGATGCAATTTCCTGAAAAGTGTTGTGATAATGGATGAATTATAGATTCCATTATTCAACCCAGAAACAAAAAGCAGTCGATGCAGTGGAAACACACAGACTACCCTCCCCCTCCCCCCAAAAAAAACTCACAGGTGGCATCTAATGAGACAGTCTATACTCTATCTTCCAGGATTCTCAGGGAATGATGATGTCCCACCTCCGTTCTTTTCATACAGTAAAGGTCATACAATTATAGAAATTTTCGTACACTTTTGGATACAGAATTTTTTGCCAAAATTGACTAAGAAACGACCGCAAATGACGATTTCATCATCTACAATCTACATGGACAATGCATCGCCGTTTGTGACCTCATTCTTGGTTAGCCATGGTATTGAACTTATGCCACATCCACCTTACTCATCATATTTAGCCCCGAGTGACTTTTGGTTGTTCCCCAACCTCAAGGATTCTGTTCGTGGACGCCATTTTGCTAGTAGATAATCCCTGGGAAGTGCTATTTTTCAATATCTTGAAACGAAGCCCCAAAGATGACTATGCCATATGCTCACAAAATGGACGGAGCGATGGCAAATGTGCATCAATAAAGAAGGAGAGTTTGTTGAGAAACAGACACATTTTAGTTCCTTGTATTTATTTGTTCTTGGAAATTAAAACGAAACGGCGCGTACTTTTGTTATGCACATCGCAGAACCTAATAGAAGTTCAGTTTACAAAATTAAAATTATTACCGGTCATTTTGGTATGATGTAAGTTTAACAGTAGTAAGAGTTTATTATTAGCTTCCGACGTAAAAGAACGGGAGATTATAGTTTCACTCTAGATGTACGTGTGTGTATGTGCATGTGGTATTTAATTTCTCGGTAACTACTGACCGGATATGAATAAAACTTGGTAGGGAAGTGGTCCATCCTCTACGGAATAAAGATAGCCACATTTAATGGAGATCGGGCAGCCTTGTATGTGGTACTTTGCTTCTCGGTAACTACTCCCCAGAAATAAGTGAAACTTGGTGGGCAGGTAGCCCATCGTCTTAAGGAATAAAGATCGCTATATTTAATGGAAAGCTCGGCCAGTCTTATATGTGGTACTTTGTTTCTCGGTAACTACTGACCGGATATAAATGAGACCTGGTGGAGAGGTAGCCTATCGTCTAAGGAATAAGGATCGCTATATTTGGTAGCCGAGGTCGGCCAGGGATAGGCAGATACACTTGTTCCATATAACTTCCTACATAAAAAGTGTTATTAGCTCCAAAACAGCTGAAGTATTAGTTTATGCATAATTCCTGCAGGATGCATAAATGCAGGATGCAGAATTTTGTTCCACTAAATCAAACTATTATATTTTCAAAACAATTACTGCTAATATTATTAAATTTTTACTAAAACATTTTTGAGTTTAGTTGATTTTGAGTTTAACGTCCCTTTCAGCAGCGAGGCTATATGAAACGGGACCTACTGATTAACGTGGAATCCGAACCACATGAGGTCCCGCCGGGAATCGAACCCAGGTCTCCCACACCAAAGGCGCGGACGATAACTGCTTAGCCACGAAGGAGCTCTAAAACATTTTTGTCTAGACATTTGCTCAAATAGCTTTTATAAATAATTCGTCCAAGAACTAGGTAATCCAATGCGTTCACCGATTTCCCCTTTTCCTTTTCTATCAAGTGACTAATTAACCTTGACTATATGGAACTTCTCATTTTTTCTTCAGAATACATAAATTAAATGCTTTTTCATTTTAAAAAGGCAAAAGAAAGACGAAATATACTGCTGTTTTCATTAAAGTTGAAATGCTCCAAAAACTCAAAATTTCCCAAGCAAAATGCTTTAAAAACTTATTTTTTCTATAAAAAAAATTCAGAGCTCCTGCATCTCTGGTTCCCACATTTTCACATATTTTGATAGTTAGCAGTACAGAATTAAAATAAATAAGTACATATCTGAATTTAATTTTAAAAAAAATTACGATTTTATTAAACCAGGGATGCAAATAAGCAACAAAATTTTATTAGCCCAAGAAAAAAACTACTAGCCCACATCCCAGAATAGAAATCGTTTATTTACTTTCGGTATGATATTAAATACTCGCCCGCAGCGATGAACCAATCGTCCCGGGCAAGTGGTTATTTGCATCCCCGTATTACACATTTGGATTTTGATATACATATATATATCGGGTGTTGCAAAATAAGTGTTACAACTCTTGGGAGGTGACTCCTGCCACTGAGACAAGAAAAAAAGTTCTCTTGAACTTTCGGCTATCGGACATAGTTTCGGATCTACAAGGTGCCGAAAGCGTGGGAAAAATGACTTTCTGACGCCAATAGTTCGGAAACTATCCAACGTAAAGAGTGTGGGTAAAAAAATAACTGAAGAAGTCATACCTGCTCTATTGAATTTTGCATGTTTCACAACTCTACAATGCACGCACAAGGGATTCCCCAAAGGAACGTAGGGAGTCCCGGATAATCTGCCAAATGAAAATTGGTCTAAATGGATATGAATTGATACGGTTTCTACCGGGTAACAATAATTCGTTTGTATTAAGTCGATATCTGGAACAAATACAAAATGGCGGACAACTTCATGCCCGTTGTGTGTGGTTGCATAATCGCCAGGTACGGATCTGGCCAACAGTGACGTTCTGAGTATTAAGTGTAGCGAATTTGTACTCAAATACTCTAGAAAGACTTCTGGAGTGTCGGTAGAGCACAACACATGAAGCAGGGTGATTCACATGTGTGGAAATACATAACGAAAAATGCCCAGAAATGCACTCATACTCAGTAAACGTGAGTTCAAAGCGTCGGAAATGTAAGGAATAGCATCAATAACATGAAAGGCATTGCCAATTCTCCAATAATATTTCGTCAATCCGATGCAATATGATCTGCACGGTTGCATACCAATAAGGATGCAACAACTGAGGCCAAGTAGAAATTATGCAAGGACACTAACTAAGAAACTTGGTAAACTCAAGAAATGTCAGTAGTGGGATCGCATGATAGATATTGAAATGTGGCCAATGTGTGGGTTGATATCAACATGTAGCTAATGAACAAATATCAAATGTCCCACCACTGCTGGAATACCGTTCCAGGTGCGAAAACTAGGAAAGTAACGTTGTACATTCTGCTATTACATCTGGTGCACTTTTTGGTAGAAAGTAACTAGAACACGATTGTATCAATGTCCCTCTTTGTTTGGGACAATGTCCCACAGTCGACACATATGAAAAAAAAAATCTCTTAATCCATGGTTCAATTTCTGATAGAGCGTAAAAATAACGAACTTGTATTATGTCCCACGTCTTCTGGGACATATGACGTACTCGAAATATAGGAAAATACCTCCAGAAATTCGTATCTTACACAGAGTGCACATGCCAAGACAAAGACGAAAATGAACCAATTTGTCACATGTAACACTGCTGCTGGAACACCATACATATGAAAAATAAAACGACATGAGACATAGGATGAAACGTCTTAAAGCTCTGATTGTTTACAGCTGTGCAGTAGGAGTAACAAAATGAAACACACAAGCATGTCGGGAGGCTGTACAAAAGCGCTCGCCAAACAGTGAGTACTCCTCAAAGGAATAAATACCGAGAAAGTGAGGCTCCCTCGAAACCACAGGGCTAGAGCGCTCGCTTTCGCTCGCGTGGTAGCAGTTTCCAATCTTACTGGGAGCCCACGGCCTCAGATTCAAGACCCGAGCAGTTATTTTCCTATTTTTCGCACGTGGGACGTTGTCCCAGTAGTAGTGGGACATGTTGACATTTATCCATTAGCTACATGTCGATATCAACACACATTGACCACAATTCAATATCGATCATGCGATCCCACTAGTGACATTCAGTTAGTTTACCAAGTTTCTTAGTTAGTCCCCTTGCACAATTTCAACTTGGCCTCAGTTGTTGCATCCTTATTGGTATGCAACTGTGCACATCATATTGCATCGGTTTGAGGGATATTATTGGTGAATTGGTAATGCCTTTCATGTTATTGACGCTAATCCTTACATTTCCGACGCTTTGAACTCACGTTTACTGAGTATGAGTGCATTTCTGGGCATTTTTCGTTACATGTTTCCACACATGTGAATCACCCTGCTTCATGTGTTGTGCTCTACCGACACTCCAGAAGTCTTTCTAGAGTATTTGAGTACAAATTCGCTACACTTAATACTCAGAACGTCACTGTGGGCCAGCATCCGTACCTGGCGATTATGCAACCACACACAACGGGCATGAAGTTGTCCGCCATTTTGTATTTGTTCCAGATATCGACTTAATACAAACGAATTATTGTTACCCGGTAGAAACCGTATCAATTCATATCCATTTAGACCAATTTTCATTTGGCAGATTATCCGGGACTCCCTACGTTTCTTTGGGGAATCCCTTGTGCGTGCATTGTAGGATTGTGAAACATGCAAAATTCAATAGAGCAGGTATGACTTCTTCAGTTAATTTTTTACCCGCACTCTTTACGTTGGATAGTTTCCGAACTATTGGCGTCCGAAAGATATTTTTGCACGCTTTCGGCACCTTGTAGATCCGAAACTATGTCCGATAGCCGAACGTTCAAGAGAACTTTTTTTCTTGTCTCAGTGGCAGGAGTCACCTCCCAAGAGTTGTAACACTTATTTTGCAAATATATATATCTTCAACCGGTCTAAAGGTAACGAAAACGTTACATAGAGACCTGTGAGGAAATCTGGTCTGGGGTAGAGCGGTCTCTTTGTAACGAAAGAGGTTTCTTTGTAACGGAAGAGGGGTTTTTTTGTAACATCAATAATAATAACAACCAGATTCTGTGCACCATGAATGGTCTCTTCGTAACATTCAGTGCTACCACCTCACCGAAAATCATAATTTGTAATTCCGCATTTAAAAGTTAAATTGGCTTACTTTCGACGGTGTACTGAGATGCACTTATGATTTGGTGTCAGTTAAGTTTATTTCCTTCTCTTCAGCTTTCTTCGTTCAAGATATTTCTCAGTAATCTTCTTTTTCTCATTGTCTATATTTCTTTGTCGTCTCTGTATAAAGACAACCTATAATATTCACTCGAACTATCACATGGTCGAATTGCAAGCGCTTCTCATACAGGTCGGTCAGTATGGGGAAGATAACATGCTAGCGAATGTTTCTTCTCGTAGCCGGCTAGTAGTTAAACGAGGATATTAGTGAAATCAGATCTATCATGGGATGTCCAAACTGTTTTATACGAGTCTGTATACTATACTAGTTTCAACTGGAAGCAAAAAGGAAAGGATCTAAATGTATATTTATTTTTCCCAAAATACAAGTATTTTTCTCCATACTTACATGCAACACTACTCTATACAAAGCAAAAGTACAACTATAAATACTAAATTACGAAAGAAGATATATCGTTCTGTTTGTACTGTTGCAATAACATGAGAAACAATACCGCAAAATCACTTATCGTATTTCGATATTCATTACCAAGGAATTGATATTTTTATACTTATGTACGAGAAAGTAGAATAGAACTGGGTAACTAAAATTTGTTGGCTTATCAAAGTCAAAATTGTTTAGAAAATTGTATGTAAATTAATACAATTAATCTTCATTATTATTATTTAAGGCTTCATCTACAAAACTGACACAGGTTTTAAAATCTATTTTATTTTAATATTTTTACCAATTCAAACCAACCATAACTATTCCCACTTCCTTTATTCCTGGGGCCGCGGTTTGCTCAGTGGTAGAACGTTTGCCTCTGGTGCTTGGGGTACTGGTTCGATCCCAACTAGTGGGCTTTGTGTTGGACAAGCAACGTGTGCGGGGTTTTCTCGGGTTTCTCTAATTTCTTCCCACTTTCTTAATTCCACCATTTGATTCATTTCTCATCATCATCGTCTCCCTTAGCCTTGGTGAATAGTCGTGGGACGTTAAATTAAATATTTCATTTCATTTCAGTTTTCTTCATTCCACCAATCATTCCAGCATCATCTATCTTCGCTGAGTTTTAGTTCTCTAATAGCCTTAAAAATTAAATTCACATTCAAATTTATAATCGTATTTTTTAGCTTTCAATTTCTAATATAACTTAAACCCCAAACTAATAATGTCACAAACTACCTATGTACGTTAATATCTTATTAATGGTCTTGCTCTTCTACTGAGACCAACCACAAAGCCTGCGTACCCATTCTAAATGAGTCAAAGGACGGCAACTTTTAAAAAGTACATTGCCTCAGCCTGCGCTGTCTATACAGCGCATCACTTTAATATGAACAGTGTTAGAGGCATCGCTGAAAAATAGTTTGGGGAATATATTCACGTGCAAGTTAGCGTTCTTTTAGCCTGACATGTTAAATACATTCATACATTTGAACAGACTGTTACAATTACAAGAATAAATATTGGAGTTTGACCAGTAAACAAAATTATAAGTCTCTGCACTACCTGCAATACGAAATGTAAAAAAAGAAATATATTTGGTAAGAGCGGGGATCGAACCAAAGACCCCACGTCCCATACATAAGTGATCTACCATATCTTTATTCAATCAGACTTTATTACCATTGAACCACTGAACACATATGTAGGTGAGTAGAGAACATTACACTGTAAACTCGTAGCACTGTTAAATACATTTAATTTCATATATTTGTTCAGACTGTTACTCGCACAAGAATAAACATAAATTGATCATTAAACAAAATTACAAGTATGTAAACTGCCTGGCGTATAAAATCTTAAAAAAAAAAAAAATCCTCAAAAGCTCTCCTACCGGACATCAAACCCGGTATCTCCTTCCCACATAAAGCGTACGAGCTAGTCACTACACCAGTAGGGAAGGATATCATTTAGTCACTGAATACGTATGTGAAAAGGAAAAGAGTATAACACCGTAAGTCCACTGCACGTCTTGATACAATTCAAGGAATTCTAAATTATCTCTACCACTTTTTCTCCTTCCAAAATAGAAGTAGGCTGAAGAAGATTTGTAACTTAATATCTCGTCTAATCGTACGTGAAATGTTTTAAGGACTAAGCATCAACTGTCTAATGCATAATAATAATAATAATAATAATAATAATAATAATAATAATAATAATAATAATAATAATAATAATAATAATAATAATAATAATGTCTACTTGGTGGGAGCGGAGATCAAATATAAGACCCCATGCAACACAGATGAGTGCTCTGCCAGTTTCCTTGTATTTAACCAGACTTCATTACCACTGAGTCACTGAATACGTATGTAGGTGAGAAGAGAATAGAATAGTGTAAATCGTTGCACTGTTAAATACATTTCATACATTTGCAAACGTCATATATATATGGCGTTCATTGGACAACACACTACATGAATAAAGATTCACCTTAAACTGAAGAAATGGTTATCCTCCGTCAATGCAGTACATTGGTACAGCGTTCACCTCTGGTACGTGGATCACTGGTTCGTTCCCAGCTCGCGCCAGGTGGACTTTGTGCTGGACAAACACCGTGTGCTTGGGTTTTCACGAGGTTCCCACTTTCTTCATTCCATCACTTTATTAATTTCTCGTCATCACCGTCTCCCTTAGCCTCGATGCATAATCGTGGGACGTTAAAATAAATATTTCATTTCATTTCAACTCTGTCAATGTAGATTTATCGTAATTTGGAGAAATTGTTATGTTCCGACCATGAAACAAACGCCGGAGAGATATACTAACCCGATATACAAAGATTTGTTGGATGTATAACTCGCAGGATAAAATGCTTTTGTTTTTAAATTTCAGAAAATCCTTAAAAGTGAAATAGAGAAATAACAGCCCTTTTTGAAATATTTAAAGACAACCAACAAATCTACAGAAAATTTGCAATCCGAGAGCGAAAGCCACATGTTTCTAGAGCTTGTAGTTCCCGAGATCTCACTGTTCAAAGGAATCGGAAATAAACATATAA
Organism: Thermobia domestica; assembly: GCF_964235325.1. Lineage (NCBI taxonomy): Eukaryota > Metazoa > Arthropoda > Insecta > Zygentoma > Lepismatidae > Thermobia > Thermobia domestica. Next base: position 46,165,724 of record NC_137466.1, on the reverse strand, counting down.
ACCTTGACGAGGAGACAAACATGTAAGATTAGCATTTTAATATATAGATTTTCTTTCGAAACTCTCGAGACGAGACCGAGACTAAAGGTCTTGATATGGTTTACAATCGAGACCGAAACGAAGATCAAGACCGAATTTTTTAGATCGAGACGAAACAAAGACCAAGACGCCCTAAAAAATTCAAGGTAAGAACTAGATTTATGTCAATCTAGTCTCGCCTCATTCCAATACCATTCTTTAAGAATTATAGTATCAACATTTACCATTTAAGGCACTGGGTCTTCAAGAAATCTTTATGTGATTGGTGTAGTGCTCCTAGCGCACATCGCCTGGGGCAAAGACACCAAATACCATAAATAAATTCAATTGGCCTACAGACCTTTATCGTGTTCCTATTGCACTAAAATATTTCGAGGTACTTCTTACGTAAATAGTGCTCAAAAGGCGTCCTAAGACAAAACTGTGCCTATGTCCTATACGGAGTGGTTATATTCTTGGTAATTGCTGCTGCTTATATTGTGTTTCAATCTGATGTCTTACAAGCTTGATGGTGTTAGGATAGCTTTTCCCAGTTTTTGTTGAGTTGAGTTGAGTTTAACGTCCCATTCAGCAGCGAGGCTATATGAGACGTGGACCTACTGATTAACGTGGAATCCGAACCACATAAGCTCCCTCCGGGAAAGGAACCCGGGCCTCCCAGAGTTTTTGTTATCACTATTTTTGTTATAATTGTTCTGTCACCTAAAATCTATGTAGGTGTACGGTTGTTTGGAGCACTGACAGTTTTGAAAGTAATTTCAGCATGGATTTTAAAATCCGTTTACTCAAATTGCGCTTATGTCACTTTGTAGTACAGGCAGTGATTAATATTCGATGCTATCGTCTTTGTCAACACTTTTATGCATAGTGTGAACACCATGTTCTTTCAGGCAGATTTAGCCAACTCCATTTTTGTATTTCCGAGTGTGTCACAATAGTCGTGTGTGGACTGCGCATACATGTATCAGCAGAATCCCTTTGTTGTACTAGTTGTTCCTGACAGCAGGAAATATTTTACCCTTTATGTTCATTTGCATATCCCCAAGTGGAGCTAAGATGCTTTGTCTAGTTACATGCGTAATCTAAAACACATATTTTAGAGGAATATTGTTGAATTCCTGAGGTGCTGTCAACTTCTTCCCCTCGACAGGATTCGGCGAAATGTACCCAGAGTTTCTGCAGGAAATTTTGTGCTTTTAATTATTAATAAATTCTCAAATGGTTATGTTTCCCTATAGCAGACTTCATCCTTACTGAAGCCTCGAATGCTCAATTTTCAGGGCGTTGTTAATGTGTAAGTAATTTTGAAAGTAGCATAGGTGTAAGTCATTAAAATTAAAACAGCAATTTTCCTGAAAATTACTACCCATAATGAACTCACCCCCTTCCCCCTGGGTTTGGGTAAACGCTCTTAATTCATCACTACCAAAATTTCTATATAGAACTCATGAACAATGAATGAATAGTGCTTGAAAATACACCTAAATGGCAGTGAACTTATTATTTAATATTGCAATTCTTATCGACTTCAACGGTAATTCTTTATGACAGTGTTGATAACCATTTTTCTGTCAGGTCCTACCATTTAAGAGAATCCCTAAAATTGATCGGAATCACAGCCATATTGAATGGGGTCTCTCCCTGGAGAGAGAAAATTGGCCTACTGTTCCCACCCTGACTAGACAAGTTGGGAGAGACAGCTAAAGCTCTTACTGTGATCGCCACTGTCTTTTATTCATAGCAGCTCCACAACTGCATCATGATGCTACGTGGACACGCGTGGCAACACAAATACCCGTGGAAAGAATCCTTGATAGTGACGAAGTAAACCCTTGGACCCTCAATCCTTGAGCAGGGCCCGGATCTTGTTAACCTAAAATTTTTTAGAAAGTGACCTATAAAATGACACTAAAATTCCTGTAAAATGACCCTAAAAATCACAAAAATTGACCTTAAAACTTACGTTTTCTCAAACTTTTATTTCGTTAAACATTGACATTTTTTAATATCCATTGGATTTTTAATTAGCATTTCTCACTCATATTCAAAAAGTTTTGTTTCAGTTAGTTGCAGTCCATTGATCATTTATTTCTATTGATCAGTCCACTGTACGGCATTGTAAGTATTGAAAGCGTCAATTCACTTCCGAGTTGAAACTAGGAAGCACTCTTAAACAATAAAAGTTAGCAAGTGTAGTCTACATGAAAATAATAGATAAAAACCTGTTTAAAACCCTTGTACGCCTTCTAAGCCATTTTTAGTTATTCACCTGATCATATTCTTTGTGGTCAATAACCCAAAACTATCTGTTTGGCCACCTACCAGCCCCCACCTTTCATTAACCAGCTACACTTTAGTTTTCATTAGCTTGTTAAGAATGCAGTTTTTCCACTACAATAGTCAGAAAGTAAGAAAAGAGAATATTCAACTTCGTAATTTCTACATCCGTAAACCGTGTTCATTTAAAGATGTCCTTATGTAGATAAAGAAAGAATTAAAAGACCATAAGTGACCTAAAAGTTACCTCAAAATATTAAAAAATGACCTGAAACTTCAAAACGGCAAAAAGTGACCAAAAGTTGACCCTAAAAAATTATATTTTCAGAACCTAGAGTTGATGGATAATGTTTTTATTTGAACTTGCCTTGTCCTATGTGTAACAGAAAAAAGGTGACTTGTCAACAAGATCCGGGCCCTGCTTATGAGCAACACTAATAACTATAGTTGTTACTGCAGTACACAAACACATCCAAAACACAGAACATCGCCGGCCCCCCAAAAATTGAGATGCTCAAGGAAGTTAATACTGAATATCACAGAGAAAAAATAATAACACAGGTCATCTGCACAGGTTGTACTAATTACATTATAAATCAAAGAAGCTGTCAGATGTCTGACGCGAACTCCCTGTCAAAATCGGGAAAAAAACAAATATTTTACTTGCTAGTAGCTCGATTCGGGCGGATTTATCAATATCGAGTACACAAAACAAATATTATTGCTAGAAACATCTTTGGCAAAAATGCTTATAATTTCAAACATTGCACCACTACTTATATTAAATATGGCAAATATCCTTACGGTTAGTAACACTGTTTAATATGTAACATTGGACTTTCTGCACAAAGGCCACACAACTGTTTTTTTTTTTTTTTTTTTTTTAATCGTAATGTTGACTTAAAAGCATTAAAGACCATTCACATTTGACAAAACTGTCCCGAGTTTATCAACATCATTCGTCGGTATGCAAAGTATGAATGGCATGTCAAACCGACAATGGTAAAAGAGAAGTTTCGAATTAGTGTTTCCTCGTATGAAGTCACTGTAGTCAGTCTTTCTACTATTGTTAAGGAGTTTGGTTTACCAAAACTCCATTATTTATTTAGCATGTTCTTGTGTGTGTGTCCGTCAGGGAGACAAAAAATCTCAAGAACTAATTGATGGATCATCAGCAAATTTGGCCAAAATATAGAAGATCAAACTAGTTTGTTACTAGAATCATCTACTCAAACTGGAAGTGATTCAAGTAAACCTTCTCCGGTTTTACCATTGATCACCATACAGCAATAATGGTAATAGACAGCGAGAAGCAGTTTTCTGCAATCGATTAAGCGCCTCAAGAACATATTTCAATTTCATTCGCAACTCTTTACTAAAATCGAAAGTGGTTTATATTCACTATAACTTCTGGTTTCAATAAATATTTATCTACATAGAGCAGAAACAGTAAAAGATACAAAAAAGGTTTTTTTTTTCCAGTCGATTCAGCATCCGAAGAATAGTTTTCATCACCGTCGTCAATCTTAAACTAAAACCAGAAGCGTAGAAATTAACCACTTCCGGTTTCAATACTTATCTCAACAGAATAGAAGTGGTAACATATACCGAAAAGCGTTTTTTTAGAATTGATTCAGCGTTTTAATAAAAGGTTCAATCTCTTCCATTAATACTCCATTTAAACCGGAAGTGGTAGAAATAAACCACTTGCGATTTCAATATTGATCTCCATATAACAGGAATGGTAACATATACCAAGAAACCTTTTTCATAATCGATTAAGCGTCTCAAGAATACACTCTCTCTACTAAAAGCTTAAGTGATAGAAATCTACTACCATTTCCGGTTTCAGGAGGGCCAATTGAGAAAATATCGCACCATACAAACCAAACTCCTTCATGTGGTGTACACATGGCACTACTACTTGTTATAATAAGTAATTGACATAATTGATACTTTGTACTCAAGTTGACTGCCTAATAAATATCTGCGAAATAAATTTTAGTCAGTTGTAAAATTACTTTCGTTTTAAAGTACAACGTTTTAATAAGTAACGTCAATATTTCCAAATAGGAAATGACATGTGAAAACAAGAAGAAAGCGTATATTTAAAATATATTGCTTTTTGTATGTGAACGCCATGAGAAAGTGAAAACTCATCAAATTTTTAAAATTTATGTTATTTTACGTTAGTAGCAGTAAGAAAAACATTTTGTTTACTTACATTATTCGTTTATTATTACTTTATTATAAATACATAAATAACAATGCTAAGATTCATTTCTAGGAGTAAGTAAACATAATATTATTCAGATATTGCTGAAATATTAGAAAATTTCCAAGTGATATCAAATTGGAAATGGATTAAAAATTAACAGTTATAATGCAATTCTTGTTACAAGTTCGGAAGGTCAGCATCACAGTCACTGCAGATCGTCATCATTAAGTAATTCTGATAAGTCATTGAAATAGTCGACATGAACTGCTTTCTCATTTGCTGCCAAATCCACTAACAGGTCACCAGAACCATCTGCCTCTTCCATTTTCATGTGTGGTTGAGCTCTTTCAGGAAACGTTTCATCTGCAACAACAGTAGACTTAATGTTAACAGTTACCTACTTATAGTGAAAAACGTTACGAAATAAATCAAAATTATTGTAGGAATATCTCATCCAGTTCTTTGTCTTTAGGTATGGCTCCCTGTATTGAGACGACATTACCTCTTTGAACTCCTATGTTTATTCTTTGAATTATGAAGATGTAATTACTTAGTATTACAACGATATTAACATTATTTCTATACATAGGAAAATGTATATTTCATCTGAATATTCGTAGACAGTTTATTAACAACACGTTATACTAGGCTTTAAATTAACGTATTCATTTCATCAAACACTCCAGATAAATTACAAACTTTATGCTGATTTTTTTTTATTGCCTTCCTATTTTATATCAAACAAACTCTTAAAAAAATAACGTATTCAAGGCATTTAACAGCCAACTGCAACTGCATCCACAATTAGTATATTCTTTACTCTTCAAGTTTTCTGCCAATGAAAATAATTTTTAAGAGACCATTATTAGAAACTAAATGCTAGGAGTGTTATATATGTGAAGATTGTCTCAAAATACATCTTTTAATATCTTACTACATTTGGTGCTTACACGAGGTAATATTTAAAGTATAGCAGAATTACAAACTAAATCAACTTTTCTTATCAGCAGTAAAAGTGTCAGAAAGTCATTAAAATCGCATGCAAACTGTGAATGAATCAAATGTTGCCCCCGTTACAATGGGTTAGCCACCTGTCATTATCAACATGAGTAGAGACAGAATGTTAGCCGAATGCCTATTCTTTACTATTAAAGATATGACCAAAAATAACGTTTTAACCCTTTTCCCTCGAATGCGGCGAGAGCCCCGACATTCGAGATTTTCCTTTCCTCTCGTATGTCGGGGCTACCCCGCACTAATTTTGACGCTTTAATTAATCGCATGTCGACAGAGCCCCGCTTGTATGATTTAGTTGACAACTTCTCTCAACTTTTGGCTGTCTATTCAACTCCATATTCGGCTGTTCCTGCCACAGTTTTCAACAAACGAAAAGCAATATACAAATGTAAACAAACACCAAAGATGGCTGGGTTTGTGAAAGACAAAGATATACAAGGTGTTTTGGAAGCTTCAGATACCAATTTCAGTGATAGTGGTAACGAATATTTAGATAATGATAGTTTGAGTGAAGAAAGTAGTGGTGATAAATCTTCCGATTCCAATGAAAATATGACCAAGTGACAGGTGATGTGTTGACAAGGGACAATTGGACTCCCTATGGTAATAATGATGTAGATTTTCCATAAATACTCTTCACAGCAAATTCCGGGTATAAACCACCAGTTGTTGGAAGACCAACTACAGAAATTGAATTTTTCCAATTATTTTTTAGTGACACTTTGCTTGTAGTGGAATAGCTTAGCGAAAAAATATTTCACTTCCGGATACCAGTCTGTCCTTTTCAGCGCAGTAAGTATAGGTCATAAGAAATTGAAAAAGACCGGGACACAGGTTTTCCCTGGTCTAGGGTGGTCGTGGCTGCCATTTTCTAAAATGGCCGCCCTGTACCACAAAGTGTAGGTGTAAGTCAGGTGCAAGTATCTCAAATGAGCAATATCGGTGTCTATTCATTGGTTTTTGATGACGCTGAGTCGATTGGAATAGTTTCTTAACATGTAAAATACATAATGTATGACAAGGCCGCCATTTTTAAAGATGGCGAACCTATAATGTTATTTATGGAAGTAAATCAGAGAGCAAAAGTCCGACAAGTGTAAATTTGGTGTCCATTTATAGGTTTTCGAGGTCGCTGAGTTGATTGGAACAGTTTTTGGAATGGTGAGACATATGCTTGATTGCGGAAGTCGCAATTTTCAAAAATGGCCGACGTATAAGGCTCAAGCTGAGCATAAATCAGGAAGGAAAAGCGCTACATGTGTAAAATTCGTGTCGATTTATAGGTTTCAGAGGTGACTCAGTTTATTGGAATATTTTTAAGTTGTTTAGTACTGAAACAAATACATTTACATTTATTAAGTGCATTTACAATAGTTAATAAAGGAAAAAGTTGTGAACAATTTGAACTTAATTTTACGAAAAATCAGCTGTAGAGCAGTGTCCTTCGCGTGTGCACAGTTGGGAACATGGTAAACTCTTTTTCACACACTTTCATGTAGAGTAGCGCTTTTTGCAAAAACATGCAACGAGTTGCTTACAACTTTTGGATATGTCTGGAATTGCTGTCTAAATAGGTGTATACTGATCTCCACTTCGTTTCCATCAATAGCTGTCTGGATCTGGTGTCATGTATTCATGATTTGTACTATTGTGCCATAGTTTTGCTTGCAAAGCAGCACGCTTTATATGCTGAATAAGTGCATTCTTCGTAGGTACTATGTTTTCTATTGCGCGATTTTTCTTCCTATACAGTATCCGTGTACACTCGTTCACATCATTCAAGGGAGACGTTCTATCATATAAGAGAACGACATACCGCTCAATAACAGCAGCACCTCTTCCTCTACCTCAACACACATTTCGTACACATGTCGAAATGCTGAATCCATTTCTCTGTACTGCATCCATGCTTTCCACGCCGTTCGTTTGTCTATTCCACAGAATGCTGACACAGTGTCACACCCACTAAAAGCATGAAATGCAGGTAGATTTTTCAGGATCTGGGGACATAGGCGGGAGCAGATATCATGAACTGCGATATAGTGCCTGAACTTTCCACATTTATAATCAATCCATAGTTCATCAAGGTGCTGTATCTTGCTAAACACACCGATCGCAATTACTACAACATCTGAGTCTACTGTTCGAATACATACTTTTCTGTGACCATGCTCAGCTGCATGTTTGACGTTTAACATAAGTCGTCCATCTGCTTCCTCATGCCATGCTGGTGAAATCACTCACATCTAGCACTAAGGATGAAGTCACAACATTCTCGCCAATAGTACACACAACTTCTTTACCATCATATATTTCTTGGATGAGCAGCTCCGCTAGAAGCGTAAATAACTGTTCTTTGTTACTACCTTCTTTAGAAAGTCACTAAAATTTTTAGAAACTTGAGTAGATGGCCGAACACGTACGTAAACGCCTCTATTGCATTTTCTTCTCTGCCTGGTATCGCTCTTAAGAGAAGTGGACTTGTACGTATCAAAGACGACATCTACTCGAGTTACGGTCTTCAACACATAATTTATATATGGTTTAAAAACTTGGTGGAAGTAGTCTTGAAACGCCTTAGATTTACCGACCTTAAGAATGTGCACTATAGCCGCACCATGTAGAATAGTGGCACTGAAGTCAGATGCGTCAGATCTCTCCTTCTCTTCGATGTGAATACACTCCAGTACGTCTTGTTTGTTAGCAGATTGATGTAGTCGTCCGTTGTCACAGAGAGAGGGGGACATGGTTGGTTCTCGTGAGCAAAGAACTGATAAATATCACTTTCACGTGATTGCGATGCGATGAACAATTTACAAAAGAGATTTGAATCTCTTCGCAAATTCACTATTTTCTTGTTTGTGGCACATTTCTTCTTCACGGGTGTGTTGAATATTGAAATATTGTTTTTCGGAATGACATCGTGTATCCAGAGTTTAACATAATCGAGATGATTTGTTACGTATTCCTCATACTGCTGAAGTACCTTCTCATGCAATTCTTTAATTGTCTGTCTCATTTCGTCTTTTGGCATTATCTGCCAAATGTCAATTGATACCAATACATCGCCTTCAAATGGATTTCCATGTTCATTTAGAGCATCAATAAAATTTCTTACATGTTTTCGAAATATTTCATTATGAACATAGTATCTCCGTGATGATCCAGTGGTCGCGATGATGTTGATTGCGCTTGGAAAAATATACTCTCCTCGGATTTGGATAACATTGCAGAAAGTGTAGGACCTGCCAACATCCACTTCAATAAAGCGTCTTTGTTATCCAGAATTCCTATGGCACCTCCATTTCCTTTCACAAGCTTATTGTTTTGTTCGTGGTATTGGTCATCGGGGAAAGATGAAAAAAATGCTCCAGTTCTAGAACTAGTAAAATGGCCGTTGCAGAATTCCGCGTAAATCTCTGGATGTCTGGTTGATAACTTCTTCAGAGTGCGAACAAATATAGGCAACCACCGAGAATAATGAACAGCATCCAGGGCAAATGTCCATGGGCATGTAAGTTCCAATGTCTCCAAAAACATATGGTAATTAGATGTTCGGATGCTAAAAATGAAGCATAGAAGCAAACTTTCCAGCTCCATGACTTGATTCCAGAAAAGGAATTGTGGGAACTCTGCTTTCCTTCTTAAAATCAACGACTGAATTGATTCATCATCTGTACTTGAATTTGCAGTCACTTGAAATGCCTGCATTCTCATGTAGTGCAATGATGCGAGGGTTACTTCATGAGAATATCTCGACCGTTTTACGTGAGATGATGTGAGGCATGTTTCTGCAACCCCTGGTGTAGCAACTCCAGCTTATATGAAAGTTTCCGTCCAACCACTGCCTGGCAGCAGTTTTCCCAGCAAGTTGAGTAGCATCATCTCTATGTAGAGGGAACCCATCATTAGCACAACTTTATCGTCTCCGTACTGATCAGGATATCTCCATTGGAGCTGTTTCCCAATAGCATACACTGGTTGAACTGCTGTAATTACTGGAATCTGTGAATTGTTCAGTTTTGATGTTGCAGCAATGATGATATCCATCGTATGTTTCGCCATCGCAGATGAAGCTATTTCTTCAGGCAAAAGAGGAAGTAACATACCATGGCTCTTTGGAATTTTACAATCGTATGGTACTTTAGCGAAATAAGATGCAAAGGAGATTCGAGTATTTAAATTTTCATTTTCTTCACTTGAAATGAAGTTGTGCACGCATTGAAGCCATGGCTGTAAGAGGCTTTCAGAGTTGAGTGTAGAAGAGGGCATTTCCGAAGTATTGATACGAGGAAGTATCTGATCATGTTTGTTACATGGAGATATGGTGGTGTAACTTTCAGGCAGCTCGCCAATCAAGTTCTTATCCCACTGCGTAATAGCGAAATTTTCACCAGTTGTATTGTCACTAGAAACACAAGGATGCTGTATAATTGTTATACTAGAACCATGGAAAGATCCACTGGATGTAGATGATGATGGATTCTGGTCGATATTGTCGATTGCGGCAGTAATAAACGGATTTGATACCATGAGTGGTGGACAGACAATGCCATCATCCTGGAATTTTTTGCACAAAACATTACTAACAGTTGATGTCACTTGTTGTACTCGGTCATATGATACGCAGATCCCTAACTGGTTTAGTTTATCTATGATCTTCCTTTCCTGGTGATATTGTGGAGCATTAGTCTCACATATAGAGGAAGCGGGGTTTCACTCTTCAAAGAATGGCGTGGCCGTTACACACTAGGCTTTCTTTTTTTTTTCACACTGTTGAAACGTATTAGTTGGGCTATCGACAAAGCTGGTAAATATGTTTCATGATCATTTGATGATTCAATATCAATATTTTCACCTTCAAGAACCATACGAGTAAAGTTGAGTAAAATGATTGGGACACAGTTTGCTAGAGTGAACTCTGGATGAAAATGTCCTTGAAATTTTGGGAAATCTCTGAATTCTCTACGTAGAATTGATGCAGCACGTGCTAAACACATGTCATCGCTGAAATCATTGAAGGCACACGCATCTTTAATCGCATCACCAACATTTTCCTCGAAGCTCAGGATTACTTCTCGGCCACTTTTATCAGCTCTCAGTCCAGGAACAAAAGAAAGAAAGTTGTCCTTTAAACGAGTTCGGTTTACTTCACGTTCGGTAGTGGATACTCCCATGTTGGACATGCATTGAGCTACAAGCTTCGTCAAGTCAGAAAGTTTAAACACAGGCGAATTTTCACTGCACAAGTATGTGTCTTGCACATACTGAATGAGCTCTGTGATCACTAAACCGTACACAACTTGTTGAGAATTTGGCTTTTGTTCTTCTGCAGACATCCTGCTGGCTGATCTAACACGGTTGAGAAATTTTACGTAGCACAACTTATGGTATTTAGCTTTTAATGCCACCATATCGGTTGAAGCCAGTTTTCTCAGTGGGTTCTCATCCTGAAGCTTTACCGCATGACTATGGATAGTTGGACCAATGCCCAGAGTTGTAGCAGATACCAGATTTCCATCGCCGAGATCACAAAATATACACACCTCTCTAATGTCAGGAGACGAACAACTGGATCGGGTTGCTTTAGAAGTGTGCTGCGGTTCAGATGATCTTGGCCTACCGGGCTTTCCAGACAGCAACAAACGTTGTACTTTTTGGTTGTCATATTTGTTGCGGCATATCTTGTGATATTTGGCACTGTTTTTAATAAGCCTTTGCAAAAAATCATTCTCGCTCGTGAAAGGTAGTATTTGATGAACTATTCCCGTCAAAGCTCTGTGCTGAGCAAATATGGCTAAATGCGTGGCCAGATTAGAATATCCGTCGGTGGTTGGACTGACAAGTGGTAGTTCATTTTCGCTCTGGCAAAATAAACATAAATTCCAATTCACAACGGGTGCTTTGACATTTAACGAAACATCAGATTCAAGCAGTAACAAGTGCTTCCGCTTCTTCAACTTATCAGCCTCTTTCTATCACCTTCAACTTATCAGCCTCTTTCTATCACGCTAGTAATACTGCACATCAAACACTATACGCATTGAATACACATCAACATCCAAGATTAAGCTAGTGCTGATTTTATAACAGCAAAATAGTTCTTTCAATATTTGTATAAGCAATGATTGAAATTAATAGTGCCTTATTACAATATTCATATCAATAGTACAATATAAATATACATATTACATTTTCTTATAACATTTTAAAAGTAATAATAAGATGCACACTGAACCAGTATCCCAGAAAAGTTGTTTTACAACATAAAACGTCTAATTATTCTCAAAGAAGTTGGGAGAAGATGGTACCATCTAGCGAGGAACATTTTAACACTGAGAAATGTCATTGTCATTGTATATATTTGGGAGGGAGCAATGTGCAGTTATAAAATTTTTCTTGAAAAACCCTGATAAATAATAAAGATACGACAGGGAAATACGGTCATGCCACACGATATTGATTTCCTTGACATTTTACTACCAACAATAGATGTGAAGCAATTTTACTGAGACTATATTGATAAATGACAGATTGTAAGAAATTTATCTGACCATTCCAAAAACTGTTCCAATCAACTCACGACCTCGAAAACCTATAAATGGACACCAAATTTACACTTGTACGACTTTTACTCCCTGATTTACTTCCATAAATAGCATTACAGGTCCGCCATTTTTAAAAATGACGGCTTTGTCATTCATTATGTATTTTACATGTTAAGAAACTATTCCAATCGACTCAGCGTCATCAAAAACCAATGAATAGACACCGATATTGCTCATTTGAGATAATTGCACCTGACTTACACTTACACTTTGTTGTACAGGGCGGCCATTTTAGAAAATGGCAGCCACGATCACCCTAGGCCAGGGAAAACCTGTGTCCCGGTCTTTTTCAATTTTTTATGATCTACACTTACTGCACTGAAAAGGACAGAGTGGTATCCGGAAGTGAAATATTTTCCCGACTTTGGAGGTTTAGCTACCCCACTATTGAGGAAATTACAAATGAAACAAACAGGTATGCTAAGTCTAAGATACAAATGCCACTACAAAAAAGGTCCATTTGGTCCATTTGGCATGACATGACAATTCCTGAACTGAAGGCATTTTGGGTGTAATACTAAATATGGCACTAAATCCTAAACCAAACATACAAGATTACTTTTCAGAGGAATGGTTGGACAAATGTTCATTTTATAAGGACATTTTCAACCGCGATAGGTTTTTTCAAATTTTTTGGATGCTTCACTTGTGCCCCCCAGCACCTGAGATGCAACAAGGTGTTCGTGCAAGGGGTTCAAAGATAATAAACATTGTGGAACATCTTGACAACAAGTTTAGTAAATTTTTTGTGCCAGGACAAAATGTAAGCATTGATCAAAGTACAGTGGGGGTTCAAAGGGAGAATAGTTTTTAAGTGCTACAACCCACAGAAGCCAACTAAATGGGGGCTACGAGTATTTGGATTGGCCGACTCAAGTAGTGGGTATATCTCAAAATAAATCCGAGCTGTACAGCTTGCTGTGTCAAAACAAATTCGAGGGGAAAGGGTTAAAGTTTATGTTGGGGATTATAGTTTCGATTTAAGCCAATTCTATTTTGCCTATTTCGACCTTTACTGCCTAAACAATTGCTTTAGTGCCTAATGTTGCCTATTCTATGCACTTTCTTAAAAATAAGCCTTCATTGGGAAAATATATAATTTATATAACATAAATAATACACACATATATACGTATATTAGGTGTTAGTAAACACAAGCACGTGGTACGTTACAATATATATACAGGGTGAACTTCAAAGATGTGCACATACTTTGGGAGGTGATTAGTGATATCAAAATAAGACAAAATGTTCTCTTGTATTTTGTCGAATCCATGACGTGCACGAGTGACAGTGGTGCCAACTTGGAATCGAAAATCGAATATTTACAATCGGAACGGAACAGAAAGATGTGCACATATGTTGGGAGGTGATTCGTGACATGAAAAGAAGACAAAAAGTATTGTTGAATGTTGTCGAATTCCGCGTCGTGTACAAGTGACACAGGTGCCAACTTGGAATCGAAAATTGAATCCTGACAATTCGAACTGAACCGAAAGATGTGCACACACTTCGAAAGGTGATTCGTGACATGAAAAGAAGACAAAATGTTCTCTTAAATGTCACGAATCACCTCACGAAGTATGTGCACACCTTTATCTCTCGTTCCAATTGTCAGGATTCGATTTTCGATTCCAAGTTGGCCTCCCTTGTCACTCGTACACTACGCGGAATTCGACAACATGCAAGAGGACTTTTGTCTTCTTTCGATGTCACGAATCACCTCCTGAAGTATGTGCAATCTTTCAGGTTCACCCAGTATATATGGAATGCACAACAAGCTTCGTTTTTATATATACACTAAAAGAAGATATTAACATAAAAGTATGTTTCTATATTCTTTGAACATCATCTACGACTTGAATCTATTTTTTAATAGTATTGAGTATTTATCTTTTTTATTTCGAGTTACATTTTAATGCCTATTTTAAAAATTTTTAGTGCCTATTTGCCTGCCTATTTTCTAGGTTTTTAGTGTCTAAACGTCCGGTCTCTAAACATGAGTAATAAGATGACTGTCTTGCTCTTGTCTTGAATAGTACACCTTTAAGTCTCTACCTTCAGGGAAAAAAGTTTATTTTGTTGTTGAGCAAACCATAGGACTATATCCCTAACTAATACTTAACATATGAATCATAATAAATTTGTATAGTTTTAAATAGACATTTTTTTGTTCACACTTTGCACTAAAATCACTTAACTTGACATACTTTGCTTTATAATTTATAACCTTACTTTAAAAAATCTAATGTCCTACCTAAATACTAATATATACATTTATTATAATATTATTGTTAGTGAATGATTCTCGGCCACATTTTATACTTACTTAAAATATCCTTCTTTCACGACGCCTTTGGTTCTTTAGGTAAAGTCCTTTCACACTGTCGCACACTTTTCTTGCAAATTGTGAATTAAGAAGTTTGGGATGTGTGTCCTTAATTTTTCTAAGTTCTTCATTTTTTTCTATCATTGAATGTATTTCAGATATTTTTGGAATGTCTCCATTTTCAATATTCACTTTAAATATTTCTGCTAATATTATCCGTTCTTGATCACTAAAAAAGCATCTACCTTTCCTTTCTTGTCTTAGTTCTTGTGGCTGTAAATCATGAGTTTCCGCTTCCACTACTTCCGTAGACTGTTTATCTTCTTGACTTGGGACATTTTCCCTCATCATATCAGATAATGCTACGGATGTAGCCGCACTCTCACTGGGTAATGTCAAAAGTTTATATGTATTTTCTGCTGTGCTGAGCGAGTGGCTCATCAAGCCAGCTAGCTTTCCTCTCTAATCAGGGGCTTTGGTGTGGACAGCAGTTACAGCACTTTTCCTAAAGATTCTGGAGCTTATATTACTATCCAATCCTGCTGATTTCCAAATTCTTTGCACAGAATTGCTAAATTGACTCACTGAAATGGGTCTTCCTGTATCCGTTATGAACACGTATTCATGGTTTGGTTTGTACACATTTGTTACGTATTCGATGTAAGTTTCCAAGTGTTTCTTCGTTTCTTCAGACATACAAATATGTGCTGGTCCTTTCCTCCCCATTTTATGCTCCGAAACTTCTACGACGTACATTTTTTTCACGTTGGAACTGTCTTCTTTATCTTGAGGAACGGTTTCAAAAGTTCCGCTAAAAAATTCTGTTCTCTGTATATTAACAATTGCTGCAGGTCTTTGTGCAGTATTAAGCATCAAAGTAAGCAATAAATAATCACGTGCTGTTGCATGCTCTGTTGAAGATAAAACTTTGGAGTTTCTGTTTTCACTCATTTTCTCCAGCAATGCTTCTGCGATTTGTTTTATGGAACTGTCTTCAAATTTTCGTACATCTCTACTTGTTATAGTGTTCGCTCTGTCTATTTTATTCACTCGATATCTATCTTTAGACTTGAATGATTGCAGTGATCTCGACCATGCGTTAATAAAACCCATTTGTTCTTCATAGTTATTCCAGTTCATTCTTTTAGCTTGTATAAGATGACTGAAAAATTTCTTTAAAGATCCTAGGTAAGAAAGTACCGTTCCAGGTTCCTTACTTTCTCTCTGAGAAGTGACAAAATCTCTAAATTTGTTCACACCTTCGAATAATAATTCCTCGATCGACGAAATATTACTCTCATGAATAATAGCTTTAACTTGAGCTACATGCTGACGCCTATTCTTCCTATTCAAAATTGAACCACCATCCATAGATGACAGCCACTTTTCAAATTGAAACCAGAACTCATTTGAGAATTCCGACGTTGTAGGTTCTGACGAAGAATTAGCTTCTCTAGACGCTGCATTCTCATTCTCTTGTATTATGTCTAATTTTCCATTCCCTCAATGCGGAATAGTATTCCGGACTACCTTTTTTCAACTTGAGTTTCTTCACTAAATGCTGGTCTAGCCTAAAAACATTGGAAACACATCCTGCTATGGAACACTTCTTTCGTCTTCTCTTAACTTTCTCCGAAGAGCTTTTCGGTAAACCATGGCGAATATTTCTTGCTCTTTCAGGGCTCCACTTGTGAACCTCCCTTACTTGTCTTGGCAGGTGAACGACTATTCTTTTACAAATAGGGCACTCCTTCCTCTTTCTTTTTTTTGCTTGCATTTCCTTCTTTGAAAGCCTAAAGAAAAAAGGAAGTTGTTAAAATATTTTAAAAAGTAGCTTAAGAAAGATTAAATAACAATCTATTAGCTTAAATGTGAAATAATACTACAAAACATTATGACTAATGGAATTGAAGAGTACAGTAAAAGAAGAAACATATATATGGGAATATATATCAAGAATGGGAATATATATTAAGAGAGAGAGAAAATTGAGTTTGCAGTCCTGGCAATTACTAAAGTATGATAGCTAACAGCTAAGGAAGTTCAATCCAAAAGGTCAAATTATCTACAAGTTATCGCTTTTTAAGAATATCAAGTACATGACAATGACAATATTTAAGGCCAGACTTTAAAATACGTATTACCAGAAGTTGTCTTCCATGGACATCTTCCTTTCGCTGTACTCTTCAATAAAAGTTAGAAACGGAAAGAAGTTTGTCTAAACTAGTCGTAATCTGTGAAGATTGTTTCTAACAACTTGTTAGTTGAAATTTTTGTTTGATTCAATAGCTGATTTCTTTAAAAAATTGGAATACGTTCTTAGCGTTAAAGCTTTGTGCAAAGTATAAGATTGCGTTACTGAGCCAAAAGAAGAGGTTCATCTAAGTCAATTTTCTTCAGACTGATACATTTAAAATTGTAAACCATTTGGTCAGTACGTTAAATATAAATAATTTACTGCAAAGAAATTACCTTCAACCCGTTCAATATTTAGGCAATGGGAGGATAACTACATTTGCTTTTAACGTTCACAAAGAGATGGTTAAGGAAGATGATACATGTAGTATATCTTATTTTTTATATCTTATTTCTATATACAAGATCGTATATCTTATTATTTTTTTCAAGAGGGCAGCTTGTTTGTGTTTTCATAGAGGTTTTCAGCATATTGGTCTGGATCAGGGACGTACGCAAGGTGTGGGTCCGGTTAGTCTGTATCCCCCACCCCCCTCTTCATAACATCCCGGATTTTCTTGAATTAGTCCCAGAAGCGACAGTCCTATTAGCGACAGGAACTGTTATCTGTCCTATGAGCGACCGATTCATTTACATTGAGATGATGGAAGATGATATGATTCCATCTCGTAAAATATGTTTGCCTCTGGCGTTATTAGCGCCCGAACAACCTTGGTATGAAATATGTACGTTTCAGTCATACTGTTCGTCAAATATATTTTTCCTCTACTGTGAGTGCAAATAAAACTTATTTTAATTTTGAGTTAGATTTGACATAAAACATATCAAATAACTTAACGAGACAAAAGGTATATTTCCATGAAAAGTATATTCCTATGTAATTATTGAAAATCCAGTTGTAATATCCCCTTCCTTGAAAAGCTCTGTTTTCTGTATTAATTTGATTCAAATCTAATTACTCACTAAGCACAGTAATATATTTTATTTTGAAAAACTTAAACGTGTGTCAGTTTCGCCAACTATCTACTTTTTAGACTTCCTAAGACTCTATGAATAAAATTAAAAAAAATGTCAATGATAAAAGACAGCTTTTGAGATCCCCTACATCTGATTGGCTATTCTCAACCAATCGCAATAATTACAATGCAGTTCACTCTAAACAATCCAAAAGGTAAACAAACTCTTTAAACTACCTTTCCCCCTATTGTAAGCTACTAAAACGTAAACTAATTGCTTAATTTGCCTTCCTCCCTTGTTTTGACTTATACATAAAAGCTTGTCGTGTAGCAATCTGAAATAATCCCTTATAACTAGACGAACTGTTAAGTCCTGCGAGAGATTTGTAACTTGTGTAATAATTTCTTCAAATACACCGTGTTTTTAGATTTCTTTGATATCCTCAAATGGTGAACACCTTTTTTCCATAGGCGCCAGATGGGAAGGCAGGGATCGCCCCCCTGGCTTACAAAAATGTATACGTAATATAGCAAACCACGTATATTAAATACCAGATATACCAGACGTGATACAGCAACCATGGAGATGCCCCTCCCTAGGAAATTTTCTTCGGGCGCCCCTACCTCTTTCTGATTTCTTTCTCATGCCATAAACATATTCAATCTAAACTTATGCTCCGTATCATTTTAACATGAAATTTTTAATTATATTAGAATCATAGACAAAGGAGGAGCTACTCTAAATATTTAATTAGTTTTCCCCTTGATAGAGTTAATGTATTCATAGAAATTAATTCAAAATATTAGGGAAAATGTATAAAATATTGTTAATGTAATGAGAGCATTCTCACGTATTGAATTCAGGTAGAGCGAAATTTTTCATAGTACATTTCGTTAGGTTCTAAATCACATTAGTATAAAACAAGTTAAAGAAGAGAGAATCTTATCTTCTTCCATTATCTTAGCATGAACGAATAGGTGACTCATAGGACAATTAACAGATCGAATCGGTCGCTCATAGGACGGTTAACAGTTCCTGTCGCTAATAGTACTGTCGCAAGTAGGAAGACATCCTTTTCTTTATCAAAACTTCCATATGCTGAATCATCTCTGCTTTTTGAACTGCTTGAGATGGCTTTGTTTTTGACACGGAGCGTTTTGGATTCAGATTTAATATAGTGAAAACTGAAAACCTACATTTTTGAATGAAGACTGCCATACTTATACATCAATAGTATAAATCATAATCCTTCTCAAGCTTAATTATGGAAAACAATTATTGCCATTGATTTAACTAAAGAACGAAGTTTCTAACTCAACCCTGGTAGATGTCATTGTGTAAGTGATAGTCGATATTTCCTAGAATATAATGTTTGATTGACTTTACAAGCGACATGACATCAGACGTTCACATTTGAGGACCACAAACGTTTGGATGCATGACATATGCATTTTTTAAAGTATATCTTGTTATTTAATACGTTAAAAGGTTTAATACAGATTTCGTTAATGTTATGAAATTTCTGCCAAATATTTTGCTTTGTATAAAGATTAAAAAAAAAAAAGTAAATCACGCATCGTGAACTGCGCATGGGGAATGTGGAAATAACGCTCCACATATACTCGACATAAGATACGAAGTGAGATGGGTTGTTAGTCCCACAATCGACCACCGCCTTTACCTTCTCAAGGTGCCCAGAAGTAACAAATACACTTTGGTACTCATAGTTTGATAAGACGCTGAGTGGACTTCAGAGTGTCACCCATGGGAACACTCCCAGAAGTCTCCAGAGTCTGACAGAGAAGTGAACCTGGGCCGTTCAATTATTAATACAACGCACTACCACATGAGAAATTGAGTCAACACTATTGTTTGAAATGCTGATTTTTAGCTATACATAAATACGACTATATGCGTATTAAGGCTGGTTTTCTGGTTTATGAATAGAAAGTATTCTAACTCGTAGAATTATTTTTAAATAATTAAAGGATTACTAATAAATATCAAAATGCAATAAATTTGAAAATTTCTAAATATTAATAATGAAGGGCTACATAGTCTAGTGGTTAGAGCATTGGACTCATATCCCCGTGGTCCTGGGTTCAAATACCAATTTGAACATCCTACTTTTCGGCGTTCACTCAGAGTCGTGAGACAAACTGAAGAATCAAGTGAGTAAAGACTTGACAATTACTTGGTTTAGAAACCTCCTGATACTGTTCGTGGTCAATTTGACGCCTAGTGCTGACTATACGGTCATCACTCAGGTACATATACAACCACCAACCGTGGATTATCGGCGCTGAAGAATGCTCAGGACGTTTATGTCTGTAACACTATTCGTTAATAATACACTAGATTCTCGCTAATGCGGCCCTCAATAGTCCGGTCTGTCAGTAGTTCGGCCTACATCCAGCCTCTAGCCACTCAAGCAGAAATGACGCGCACGACAATGAATTATCCTGTGCAACAATGTTGTTAGTTAAAAATGTTAAACAATGCTATGTATACGTATTAGAAATTGTGACATTCTTACAGTAAAGTTCGGTACATACTGTGGCTTCTAAAAGGAAACATGTTACGTTTGACCTCGCGTATCAACATTGCTAGAACTAAAAATTCGTGACGTTTCATAGTGACTGATACTACTGTATATGTACAAACTAAACGACTAAATTTTCTATGTAAATGAATATACAGTGTCTTTGAGTTTTATGAAGTACAGCCTGTATAGTTCCGATGTGTTTAAACTACGACCCTCTCAATAATCCGGCACTTCCGCGAATCCGATACCCATATGTGCAAGGAATGGCAGGATTAGTGAGTCTAGTGTAATAATAATAATAATAATAATAATAATAATAATAATAATAATAATAATAATAATAATAATAATAATAATAATAATAATAATAAAGCATTTGAACTTTTAATTACTGTTTAACTGTAATAATTCCATAACAATGCAAATGACCAATTTCATGAACGGATTTATCACTAATCTTTCGATGTGTATTAAGAGTTGTAATTTCAATGTAACAACACTTGGTTTTGAGCTCCGATACTAACGGCTTAGGAAATCTCTAATAAATGAATGTTATCTTAATTACTCTGTTGAGAAATCTAATTCCAATCCTTTAATTATTAAAACTCACCTTTTCTTCACGACTTCCTCTGTATATTGGTTGCTTTCTTATCTTCTCCACGTATGTTCTATCTTTTTTCAGACTAAAACGAAAGGACAATTATTAAAAATAAAATTATATAATTTACAATCAACTATTCTTAGAATATAAAACTGAAATTCTAACAAGATAACTTTTTGTTTAGTTACCAGTTAAGAATCGGTGAAACAACAAATGTATCTAACACATAAGATAATAATAATAATAATAATAATAATAACCGACATAAAGAGGATGCCAAAATAGAATGTCAATTAGTTTTGGATTTCTATATATCTAACGAACTATGTAAGAATTACATTTCCAATAGAAAAATTACACCCGGACATAGGTGAATAATGAAGCTAGAAAGTGTTACTTTTTCTCCCAGCTCACATTACATATTTACTACTACTTGGTACGTTTCATCCTTATATTTGAAATGTGGCAAACGAAATTCCCTCCACTTACGCAACAATACGTATATAATTGGAAACTTTTGAACAGCCATTCGGCGCATTACCATTTAAAAACAAAACGTAACAAGATTCGTTTCTCTCGTCCCTTTGAGTTTTACCTATTTGATTAATAACTCCTAATATAATACCCTCTCAAATATACTTACAGCTAACAGTTTTGTTCCCTATTAGTACTATCATCTTTTCATATCTAAATAGCACAATGAAACTGTTCAATTTAATTACTTTAACTCAAATAACAAAGAACATCTAGAATAGTACTGCTTTTGTACAGCATCAAGCGAAGGAAACTTACTCTGTGTAAACAAATGATAAAGTTATGTCTTGGTTTAATGTAACGCTATATTATTATTATTATTATTATTACTACTACTACTACTACTAGTAATAATAATAATAATAATAATAATAATAATAATAATAATAATAATAATAATAATAATAATAATAATAATAATAATAATAATAATAATAAACTTTCACATTTAGTGCTCAATATGTGTAATCATTAGAAGCAATACGATACATATACCTGTATGATTAAACCTTATGCTTTTCATAGATATTTTTTATTATTATTTTCAATGCTAGATGTTACGTTTTTTTTTTTTTTTTTCATGTTTACTTTGTAAGCACATGTTTGTTGCTTTTTAATTCTAGTCTTGGCATTTCAGTAGGTTCTACATAAGATGCAAACAATCTCCAAATTTTGAAAAAGTAATTGAAAGTTGTCTTTACAAAAACAGTAGTACTATTTTCTTTTAATGTAGCAAGGATAAAATTTCTAAACTGCATCTGTTCCTGAATTTCATTATATTTCGCATCTAATCTGTTCACACAAATATCTTTATCAATCGATTGTTTCACAGATGTAATGAAATTCAAGAAAACACAATCAAAAAACACAGATTCCTTTATTTCTTGCTTAATTTAAAAATGACTACTATTGTTATTGTAAAAAAGAAAAACTCAATTCAGATATACTCGTGCAATACTATATAAGAAAAATACAAACTTTAAAGTTTCTATAAGCATTATATTTTAGTGACATTAAGATAGCCCAGCCTTAGCCATCCTTACAAAGCACGTTCAAAACCAATACTGATATTTACTTGTATTTCCTTTGAGTGTTAAAAATCTAAAAGAAAGAAAAAAGAAACGCACTGACGATGTAGTGTAAAACACACTTACCTCTAAAACACTGTTCTCGCTCTCCGATTCATACATTTTTTCCTCTAAATTTCTCAATCTCTGAAAAGGAATGTACAAATCAATAGTATGAATTGCAGAAAAAGCACGTAACGTTTAAAGATATTTGAAAATTTTTAACAACAGAGAAGTTATACCAAACCAATCTCAAGGATTCATACATTATGGCTTGAAAATAATTTGAACTTCTACTTAAGATATTTTACTTACGTAACCTTCCTAAATGTCGAAGCTGTTATAAAACTCTACACCAGCGTTTCTCAAACTCTTTCAGTTGTGGAACCCTTTCACGTCCAAAATAAAACGACGGAACCCACGAAAATAGCATTAAATTAATAGGCAATTTATAATAGTAATTCCATTTTATTATGTACTATCATTGAAGAGGAAAGCACTTTTATTAGATTTGATATTAAAATGTAAATTAGCATCACACTAATATTTTAAAATGCAATAAATTTAAATTAGTGTAAATATGATCACTTTTATGCACATGAAAATCTAGGTTTACAAAAACACTTCAAAAATAATAAATCACTGTAAATATGAAATGTTATATGCACACGAGAAATTAGATTTTCATAAACACTTCAAAATATTAAATTACTGTAAAAGTGATCATATTTATAGTAATTTAATATTTTGAACTGTTTATGAAAACCTAATTTCTGAAATATGACATGAAACCTAATGTAACATGACAATAATTTTTCATACAAAACATGCCACATGTGCTGAGACTTCAATTGGAGGAGTGGGCTTATTTTTTGCGACTGCAGAGTTCTTTATTATCAGGTTTTATGGCGGAAAGCTGCAGTTTCATATCCAATTCCGCATCCAGTCTGTTTCGAAACAACCAACTTTTATATAGATACTTACGATTGTATGTTTCGCTTCTCGAGGTCGGTTTATATGGAACCCGCAGGGACTCTTTGCGGAACCCTTGGGTTCCGCGGAACACACTTTGAAAAACGCTGCTCTACACTAAACAGCAGGTAGCCGTTTATCCTACTTTAGGGAAACCATGTTAGAAATTGAGTTGGTGGACGCAAGTGGTGGCGTTGGTAAGATCTGGGTCCCCTGAGCACAGTGATGATGGCACAAATTGGCACAATTGTATTCATTCGACCCGTACCTTTTTAATGCCACAATTCGCGTGCAAAAACTCCATGTTCAATAGGCAAATGCGTAGAAGGGACCCCAAGCACAAAATTTCGGGACACCATTCCTGGGACGTCAGGGCCCAAGCCCAATTAATGACATCATCGCTGTGCTCTAGGAACCAGGACCTTGCGAATAGTAGTATAATTTACATATATATAACAAAATTAATCTCAATGCACCAACTGAAATCAGTAATGTACGTACATTGTGCACATTGTCCAATCTTTGCTTTGTTTGTTTGGACTTAATTGTCAATTTTGGTCCATTGGCGGATCCACGGGGAGGGTGGAGGGGGTGACCGCCCCTCCCAAAGGTCTGCTTTTTTACTTCCAACATTTATCGTTGGGAAATACTAATATGGTCTTTTCCCGATCGATCGAATCTGTGACAAGCCTAGCTGAGTCTAATCAAAATATGCGGTACTTAATGGTACTTAACACAGACATATTTGAATTGTAAATACTTCTATTCCTAGTTCCATGTGATGGTCACCATAAGCCCCAAAACAGCGAGAATACGATTAATTCGTTGGACGAACAGCCATAGAAAAGAGGGTAAGACGGCTCACAGTTTAAAGTAAAAACGTATATTTTAAAATTGAAAATGAAAAATGAAAAGAAATCTTTGAGTTTTACGTCCCACGTTTGCGCCGGCTAGGCTAAAGGAGACGGTGATGATGAGAAACGAATGAAATGGTGGAATGAAGAAAGTGGGAGGAAACGGGAAAACCACGAGGAAACCCACGCACAAAATGTTTGTCCACCACAAAGTTCACTTGGCAAGAGATGAGATTATTTTTTTTAATTGTATACTAGAGAAAGGATATGGAAATGGAATTCACTGAAAAAAATTCGTTATCCGGATAGCGATATATTGTACAAATATACGTAACCCTTACTACGGATGATTACTACAGTAATCAGTACGGATCATACGTTATCCATATGCTACATACTTATCTCGCTTAGACGTTACATCATGCCGTTGCAGGATGTATGGCATCTAACATCATGCCGTTGCAGGATGTATGGCATCTAACAGTTTTCCATATATTACATCTATATACATATGTTACATACCTCAGCCATACGTTAATACGTCCATATGTATGTGAGATCCTGACCGCCTATGTTCTTTCGTTCTTACGGAAAGTATTTATAAAGTATGCTTTTTCAGTTATACGTTTGCTGAACGTTAAGTCCACAAACGTAAGGTTTACGAAGGTTACACATGTGACCTTCGTTTTTACGCACGCCAAATACGTTTTTTTAACTCAGTGTTCGAGTCCCGAAACTTCAATTACTTTTACCTTGAATAAAAAGAAATATAGAATCTTCAGCGCTCCTTACCGAAAAGCTCTCTGAATCTGAAATGAGGCTTTTCAGTTGGTAGACCGATTGATATGTATTTACGTAGTTTGTCAAAAGCGGTTGGATCTGAACCACTATAGTGCGTTCGATGCTCACTCACCGGGAATCAAACTACAGAACCGCATGCATCAAAGATCGTGTACGTTCGCTAGCTACTAGATCAACAAAGAGAGCCGTCTGTGACTTACGGAGTTCAACACGGAAACATCAGGAAGACACCAGGGATTTATTTTGACTTTTAATGGCATTCTATCTTTTCTTGGGAAATAACACATATGATGAAGTCCTGTGTGAACAATTGATCTTCGCACAGGCCAAACCGCTTAATCTAGAAACTTGAAATTGGTAAAGTAGATAAGGTTTGTGAGGTAGGGTATTACTAAGGATTTTTTTTTTTTTAATCGAAGAAAGGAAGGGGGCATAGGAGTGGAAATTATTTTAATAAGATTTCTGTCTCTACGAATCCAGTAAGGTTAGAGACTTGAAATGTGGTATTTGGATTTCTCATTTAAAATAATTTGACACGCATTCCAACGTTTTTGATACTTTAGTAAAATAGGGAAAAATAGGTAGAAAGAAAAATGGGTGCGGATAGAGCTAAGATATCAATACCTAAGAGTCTTTGAAGATTAGAAACATGAAATTTGGTATATGGACTTCTTACTTAAAATAATTCAATATGTATTTCAATGTTTTTGATATTTTACCTAAAAGGGGAGAAAAGCGGTGGGAAAATTATTATTATTATTATTATTATTATTATTATTATTATTATTATTATTATTATTATTATTATTATTATTATCAGATGTCCATATCTCGGGATCCCTTACGGTTAGACATATGAAAGTTAGTAGTTTGACTTTTCATTAAAAATAATTAATTTGAGCGTTTTTTGCAACTTAGCGTAGAAAGGAAGGAAAAGAGGTGAAGCTGGTTCACTAAAATGTCTTACGATGTGTTTGAATTTCGTGAGAGTTTTAGCTAAATCCAATTCTATATGAAAGGCACAGAAGGAAGAACTCGAAATATTAAGCCACAGTAGCACGCAGGAACATCTGCTATATTGTGCTACGCCGTATGTCGAGCAAATTGGGGGTCTGGGAGTGAAGCCCAACCTAGAAGAAGCAGGCCGGTAGCCAGCCCAAAAATGTAGGGGGGCCCGGCTGAAGTTAGAGGGCCCGACCCAACCATATTATAGTTTCATTGAAAGCCTGCCGTGAAAATTTTGGGAGGTCCAGCAAAAATTTAGGGGGTCCGGCCTCTTAGATCCCCCAGGATACGAGCCTGAGAAGAAAAGCACGAGTACGGAATTGTTGTTGTAAGCATAGCTACAGTTATACTATGTTTCGTGAAACGCACACAAATATAGAGATAAATGCATTTTGTATTATTCTTTATGCATGTATACTTTTGTTATATATTTTTGCGTAGACCAAGACTGTCTTTTTTCAACTGTTGTTCCTCAATTGTTATTCAAAATATATGATTAGATCAAACTGTACACTTTTTCTTTAAAATGAACATTTCGTCAATACAATATTTTCTTTTATGAAAGTACTGTGCAAGACAGCGTATCCGATATATCGCGGTGACTGTGTGAAGTGAATCATGACACCGTCATGAGTCCGAAATGGAAGTGCGTATTTAACTTAAATCTAACATACTTTCATTTAATAATAATAATAATAATAATAAAAAAAAAAAAAAACTCGAGTCCATAAATGGAATCTGGGAATCAGGTTTACACCTCCCCTCCAGCTTCGGGTTTGTACGTGTCCCATTCTTGCAAATTAAAATTCTGGTCACATTGAGCTTCGCTCATTTCTAGGAAGCGAACCGCCCCTCCCAAATGATGATTCTGGATCCGCTAGTGCTTTGGTCTTAGCACGTCCGTGTAAGGAATTAGGCCCGTTGGTGATCATTCGGAGCGCAGGCAGGTACGTTCTGCACCGGAGGTGTCATTTTCGCTATTTGTTTGATGATTTCTAGAACAGTCTGTCATGATTGCTCATAGCGGGGATCAAACCCACGCGCCACCTTTTCCCGAGCCGAAGTCCACAACGTTAACGATTCGACAAAACTGGGATCACACACAATGTACTAAAAAATGGCGTCCTTGGAGATAACTCTGGTAAGATAGTAGCCAGAACCTTGATTTACGTACCTTCTGGTTATTCTCCTAGGAAAAAAGCGACGAAATAAAGATAGGCTCGATTCATAGGCATCTTGAGTCAGAATATTCCTAGTTTTCACGAGACAAATGGTACCTAAACTAAACTTCCCCAGCGAACGGGCGCAGCTCAGTGGACGAACATTGGTATCCCATTCAGAAGTTCTTAGATTCGATGTGAGTGGCTGGCTCTCCTCAGTGAGAGCTATTTATTTATTTATTTATTTATTTATTTATTTATTTTTAGATATTTTTCTCTCTCCGGAATTAGCTTAAAACCAGGCCCTATATTTGACTACTACCCCAAAATTCCTGCCTCTATACCATTTCGACCTTAGGCAAGGATGTCTCTAAAAAAATGGAATTCAAATTCGAAACATCATGTCTATGGCCAGTTATATACACGAATTCTACGAATTCAATTTTCCATACCAGAGACTGCCTGTGAATTGTTTCAAAATATTTTGAATGAGATTTCGGATTAATATTTTAACTATTATTGACCACATACATTAGCCGTTACTGTTAAAACTGACTCGAAATTACAGTTTTGCGTATTGCTGCTCTTTCGTCGAACCTAACACTCAATTTTCTTTTTCGAAGTTTTATTATGCTCATACTTAATAAAGAATGCTCTATCAGTAGTGAGCAAATGGAAAGGGAAACAGATAAAAACTAAACACAAAATGCATTCGAAAAGGGATTAGCAGAGGGCAATAAACATTTAAACAAAAGATAACATGCCTAGCGCTATCAGGTGCGTTCAGCCTCCATCAAATTGAGTACCAGAGTGTCCTTGGTACTCCTAGGCACCTTTGGAGGTAAAAGTGGCCGAGCTTGGAACTGATCACCTCACCTCATATCGTGTCGTAATTCCAGACTCTATGGAGCTCTATCGTTGACGTTACAAAGAGACCGCTCGACCTCAGACTTGATTTCATTTAAACCGATACTCGTTACATTTAAACCGATATCCTCTATTCCCTGTTCACGGCACGTGTATGTCGCACTAAGACTGCTGTTACAATCTTTTTTTAAAATCCTTTTATTCATGATACAAGAACACACGTGTTGAAACTGGCCACCTCACTTTCGAATTTCGAATCAAAACCAACCTGAATCATTTGTTTATAATTTATTATTGATTGTTTTGAAGAAAAAATGGTTTGTTTCGAAAAACATTTAGAGATATTTAGAAAACAAAGTTGGGAGCTAAATTCACACTCGCCCCCTCCACTTTCGAATTTCGAATCAAAACCAACCTCAATCATTTGTTTATCGTTTGTTATTGATTGTTTTGAAGAAATAATTGTTTGTTCCGGAAAACATTCGGAGATATTTAAAAAACAAAGTTGGGACTGTCCCCTCCCCCACTTCTTAATTTCGACTCAACTCAGGCGAATCGTTTGTTTTTTCCTTTTTTATTGAGTGCTTTGAAGAAATGGTCGTTTGTTTCGGAAAAAAAAAAAAACATTCAGATATATTTAGAAAACAAAATTCGGGGATGGCCTCCCTCACTCTGTAATTTCGACACAAAATCCACACGAACCGTTAGTTACAGATCATTTTGAAGAAATAGTCGTTTGTTTTGAAAAATATTCAGAGACATTGAAAACAATGTTGGGGGCTGGCTCCTCCCCCACTTTCTACTTTAGACTCAAAACCAAACCCAACGGGTTGTTAATCGTTTGTTATTGTTTGTTTTGAAAAATATTTCGTTTCGAAAAGTATACAGAGATATTTTAGAAAATAATGTGATATGGTGTGTTTGTAAGTTTATCCTGATGGCTCAATTTTTGAAATTCGATTGAAAACCCATACAGATCCTTTGCTTGTGTTTAAATACAATCGTTTATTTCGGAGAATAAAAAAGACATTCAGAAAATAATGTTCTGGATTGTATAATTCACACTGCACTCCCCACTTCCAAATCATGCAGGCAACGGAGATTGAACACATCTTGTAACGCATTTATACTGAGTGTTATTAAACTAGACCGACAAACTGGAAAAGGTGATTTCTCACATCAAAATGAGATAAAATTTCATAAGAACCTGTGACCAAAAGCAGAGCTAGGGTTGTTCAAATCCGTGGGCAAATAAACTTTGGTGTTTTAAGTGGGAACTTTCTGAAAACCTCACGTTTCAATCTTCTCTGAACCTCACTCGTCCTCACGGACCCTCATTACCCCTCAACCTCACTTATCCTCAATTTCACGGCACCTGAGTGCTCCTCAACCTCACGGTCACTCACCATCCTCAACCTCACTCACCCTAAAACTTATCGCTCTTTACTACATTTAGACTTCACTCACATTCTCTCTTACAACCCATCAACCTCACTAAAACACCCTCACGACCCTCATTCACCTTCAACCGCACGGGCTCCAGAGATCCCTCAGCCTGACTCACCTCAATCTCACCCATTGACTTTGAGTGAGGATTAGTGAGGTTGTGGGATAGCCTTATGAGGATCAACCTCGTGAGGGTGTCCTCCTATGCTTTGGAGGTGAATATTTCCGAACCTATCATCAATTGAGCTTAAGCATCTTATCGTCTTAGATTTGTAATCTCCTCTATCCAAAATGCATGGTTCAGGATTTTGTACCAATGAATTCTTCCATAGGAACTGAGAGAGTTGCAGACATTCCGTTAGGAAAGGCGAGCCTGATTCATGACACGAGTATGGAACGGCGTCCGAACAAATAACATAGATTCGTTGACAGACCATCGATATCTTGAACAAAATCAAGATGGCAAAGGATTTTTAGCGTGTTGTGCGTTCATAATTACATCAGAGGATGAGTATGGTGGATTAAATATAATTAAATAAAGTTTTCAGTTTAATGATCCACAATCATGCTTTGTCTGTTAAATGAGACAGATATTAATGATTTTGAAAGAATTGGTGCAATGAGGATCTTCAGGGAAATGGGAGTATCCCTCACAAAAATTAATAAACAATAAATGAAAATAAAAATAAAATAAAATAAAACTAACTATATTTTCCATCACAAACTCACTTGGCCTTAACACATATTTTTTCATCTTTTTGTTAAATGATCAATATTGGTGCTTTCATATGTCATCACCTCCCATGCGTTGTCAACAATCCTTTGTTCACCAAAGTGGTGGAGAAGGGAAGGACAAAGTTATTCAGTGGTAGGGTGATAACATCTATTGCAAGTAGTTCCACTTTAGATACCAGGCCAACTGAGTTCGTGGCGGAGAACATCGTGTTCGTTTCTTTTCAGGGATAATCATCAATCGCAGATCATCAATGCACAAATTGTTCCAAAATCATTAAATATCATTTATATATGTATTCTTTAATGTAAAGACCATAATTCTATATTATTAAACTGAAGATTTTAATTAATTTTATTTAATCTACTACACACATTTCCTGCTGTAGTTAAGCAACCATATAAAACACACCAAAAATTCTTCGCTATCTTGGGTCTGTTCAAGGTATCGATGGTCTGACAACTAATTTATGTTATTTGCTTGGACGCCGTTCATTACGTCATGAATCAGGCTCACTTTTCCAGACGAAATACCCGAGACTTCTTCACTTCCTGTGGGAAATTCCTTGCGACGCCACAAAACGATTCTGAATCATCCAGATTTGGATAGTACGAGTACGAGTTTGCCCTGACTTTTGTCACACTCTAATGTTTCGAGTTCGGTCTTCCTTGCCTGCTTTCCTGATAGAAGATGTTTTAATTTGAAATTAAAAAAGTGAGAAGACAGTGTGAAATTATAAAAAACAAAACACTATTTACAAAATATCTTTGTGTTTTTTCTTAACAAACCAATTTAACACTTTCGATTCTAAACCCGAGTCAGAGTCGGGTAGGTTGTTTATTCCAAAACGCCGAAGCCCGAGTCCAACTCGTTTTTCACGTAATTGCCCTATGTAACTTATTATGCGTTCCGGTCGGTTGTCGGCCGTGTTAAATACTTACTGACACTCAGTTCTTGAAGAAATACTATTAACCTGACATCCAGCGAAGAGTAAACGAACTTTTGCAGTTTGATTGTTGTGATCAACTTTCTTCGTTTGACTGCAACACGCTTGATAATATAGTGGAGTCTTTTTGAAGCAAGTAAAATGAATATAAAAGAAATATCAAAGATTTTAAAACAGTACAGTTTAGATCCCGTTTGGAAGGTGAAATTGACAATTCAGATTTAGATTCTGATTTCGAAATTTAAAAAGCAGGTGGGTACATGAGCAGTTCCGTGCTGTGGAAAATCAGCGCCCGGGGCAGGAGTATAAGACGGCACCCTCCTCCCTGTACATATGAATAAAGTCGACAGACCAGCCGCAAAGCGCCACATTAGTTTGCGGGAAGCGAGAAAATTTTCAAAAATAAACACTATTTTCTTGATTTTGAGCACTTTTTATTACTTTTTCCTTCCATCTTTCTCTTTCCTCCCGAATCCTCACAATAACGGAACTCAGTGGTCAGTTCACGCAGATTTCCCGCTTCTTATTACACATCATTGTCACTGTTCGCACTTCATTTGCAGCGGGAGTATTATTTTACTATTGTAAAAAAATTTTTCGTCTGTTCAAGAAGTACATATTTCAAACAGCAATGTAGCGAACTACCTCTTCTTACATCACTAAATTATATATTCATAATAAAATCTAAAGTCCAAAAACTTGTTTGCAGTGTTTTTAGTGCGTTATTATTATTATTTAGCAATGGGCTATAATTTTTTTTAAATGTTTGGTTTCGTATCGAAAAACCCCAGGATACTGGAATAAACAAGGTTAGATTAGCCCAGAATCGAAAGTGATTATAAACAAAGAACAAACAATCCACTTGAATTTTGAATAGAACTTCCAAAATTTGAGAAACTAGGGTAAGGTGACCTTATCAACTTTGTTTTCTAAATGTATATGTTTTCAAAACAAACGGTTATTTCTTCAAAACAATTAATAACAAACGATTCGTTTTGCTTTTGTGACGAAATTCGAAAGGGAGATAGCCTCCAACTTTGTCTACATATCTCTGAATGAATTCCGATATAAACGATTATTTCTTCAAAACAATCAATAGGAAACCAAAAACAAACGATTGGGTTTGGTTTCGTGTCGAAGTTCGACAATGGAGGAACCAGTGAGAAGTTGGCCCCCAAATTTGTTTTCTAAATATCGTTGAATGCTTTTCGAATCAAGCGTTTTTTTTTTTTTTTTTTTTCATTCTAAACAATCAACAACAAACGAAAAACAAACGATTCTGTTTGGTTTCGTATCGAAATTCGAAAGTGGGAGGCTATCCCCCATCTTTCTTTTCTAAATATATTTGAATGATTTCGGAAACAAATAATTTTTTCTTCAAAACGATTAATAACAAACGAAAAACAAACGATTTGCATGGTTTTTGATTCGAAATTCAAAAGCAGGGGGAGGAGCAACTTCACACACGTCACGAACGCTTCACAAACTAAGCTTAATTACAAACGAGAAATAATTTCAAGGAATTTGTTGGAACTAAAGGCAACAATGAAATTCAATTTAATTCAACAGAATATGCTGGAAATGTTATATCAATAATTACATAGAAGCTGTAGCTAGAAACCCATCTCTAGTTGTCATTAAAATATAAATAAAAGTTGCATAGGTGTGAACCTGAAAAATCATACACAAAACTATGTGAACCCGGTTTTCTGAACCTGAGGTCAGTGATATGACAATAATCTGCAGTTGAAAGTAGGAACTGAATATGATAAATCTATGTTATAAATTACATACAAATTGCACAATTCACTACATGAATCGATATGGTCTTCATTTATTTAACAGAAACTACTTTCCATTATTATGGTTTGGAACCCCAGTAAGGTAAAGAAACATCCATATATTTACGATGGCATATTAGTTAAATGAAATGAAATGAAATCTTTAGTTTAACGTCCCACGGTTACGCAAGCGAAGTGCCAAAGGGGACGGATGAAATAGCAAGTGAATGATGATGTAAGAAATGGTGGAATGATAAAGTGGAGGAGACGAGAGAACCCCGAGAAAACTCACGGACACGGTGTCGTCCAGCACGAACTCACTAAGCCTGGGATCGAACCAGGGACCCCTAGAACCAGAGGTGAGCGCTCTACCACTGAGCCACCGTGCCCCCGGCATTTTAGTTAAAATTCTTATTTCGTATATTATTGATTTTAGGTGAAATAAACGATTTTAATATATATATTTTCATTACTCACTTAATAAATACGAATGTACATAGAAATATATCAGGGTCATCTAGGAACATGACACAGATATTAAAGAGGGTTGCTGCAACGAAACTGAACTATTTCATCGAATCAAAATATTAAGTCTTATGAACTTACTCCCCACCCCATCCTCCGGTACAACGACTTAAGTATCTAATTAGAAAGTAGTTGTACTCTTTTGTACCACAATTACCTCTATTTGTAATATACTGCATTTTGAAAATTTAAGAAAAGAAAGTGGGGTTAAGTTCACACAGCAGCTCAACGTCTTGTAACTGGTTTAATTGGGTCATTTAAAAGACCATTTGAACTGAAATGTACCATAATTTCTTTCCTATGCACCGTTTTAGATTATCAGAAATTAAAAATCAAGTTAAATACAATAAATAATGACCTGTAAACGAAGATACACAAAAAGTACAAAATTTGTGCAATAAGTTTCATAACGCCCGTAAGAGAGTACCAAAGAAAATTACTAACGATTGTATACGTTTGACATTGATTCTTGCAGGTGAAATTCACTGAATTTTTCAAATTTTATTATTAACATTAGAAGCAGAGGATTAAAATCATACAATGAGCAAAAATACTTCATATTACGTAATTAATAAATTAAAAGCATAATATATGCTTTTAATTTCTAATGACACATCCCATTCCGAGGGAAATGAAGAGATTTTATACAGGATCTACATAATGAAGAAAGTAAGTTAGTCACTAATGTTCCAATGGAATTTGCAGAGTGTGCGTTATCAACGCCGATTATTTTAGCAAAAACCACAATGGAAATACACATTTGTTATGTGGACACACTTCAACTCACGAGAGACACGCCAATAGACCTTGCAACAACGCTATCATACTCTTAGTTGTGTTTCAAGTAGATGGAACTTTTTAAAATCAAAAAAATCGAACGGAATCTTTGACATAATTGTATTTTCCTGTCGCCTTCTTTTTTTCTTATAACCTTTATGCTGCCCCCTCCAAAAAAAAACTCTAAACCAGAGTAACAAAAAACTAATAATAAAATTCATATTAAAATAAAACAAACCAGTTAACATGGGTTGTGTGGATCAGGCCGTTTTGTTTTCTTAATTCTCAAAATACAGTAGTGCAAACAAAAGTAATTCTGGTATGAAGTACTTTTGCATCATGTACTTAAATCGTTCTTACCAGGTGGTAGTAGGGGGTTAGCCCCTACTTTGTTCTGTTAATTTCTCACAATGCAGGACGGTACAAACGAAACAAATTACGGTACAATCCGCTAGAAAGGAAAATCTTTCAAACGGGACAAATCGAATACAGGATATGGTGGAGAACTACGTGAACCTAGCCCCACTTTGTTTTCCTAATTTCTCAAAATACAGTGCAGTACAAACAAAAGTAATTGCGGTACAAACCGGTACGAACCAAGTCCTTTCGAATGAAATACTTAAATCGTTTGTACCGGACAAGGGGCAAGACCCCAGTTTCTTCTATTAATTTCTCATAATGTAAGACTGTACCAACGAAACAAATTACAGTACAGTGCAAACGAAAGTGTTTCAAAAGAGACAATTAAACCGATTATAGGAAGTGGAGGTGGTGGGAGTCCTTGAACCTGACGCCCCCACTTCGTTTTCGAAATTTCACAAAATACAGTATAGTAAAGATGAAAGTAATTGCAGTACAAATCGGCACAAATGAAGTATTTTCTAATTATATACTTAAATCGTTTGAATCGAAAGGTTGGGGGCCAAGTTCACGAATGTCTAATATTACCTTCGTAAATGTGTTTAATTCAAGTAAACGATGACGATCCAAGAATTTGGAAACGCTTCCCATCAAAGAAACACACGACGAAACGCAGAACAGAAAAACACGTTGAAAACAAAACGAAAGAAAACCGAAAATGTAAATGGAGTTCGAAGTTCAGAGAAGTGGGAAAACATTTTTCTAAATTCAATACAGCGCACACAATTAAGGGATAATTAGGCTTTAAATATATATACAGTGTATATTTTGCAAAGTAAAATCTTTTAATTTTAATTCCGAAGCGATGAAGATCAAAGTATGCGAACTGTGACAGTAGGAGCAATAAATCTCGGTGTATCTAAGAGGTTAATGTTCACGCTCTATGTGCATGTGGTCAGAAGTTCAATTGTCACCAGGATTAATTAAATAGGGCGTGTTCGCAGCCCAATTTACAAAAAAATTGCAGGTCTCGTACCTAGAAGCTCAGCAGCTGGTTTAGGAAGTTAAAATTCAATCAGTAATGTACGGAAAAAAAAAAATACCTCACACAGTATTTCATACAGTACTACAACAAACAAGAGAAGTACTCACCTCAGTAATGCTCTTCTGTTGATTGATTCTGCGTTAGTCTTGCCCATATATATAGCATTCCATTTACCGCCACGTACTTGCCAGCCAATCACAAAACGGTCCATTCTTCCTTCCATTCGTCCTTTGTCCGTTCAGACTCTCCTATTGTTTCACGCAAAAGTCTTTATTCATGTTCGGAAGAAAAAGATATATCTTCGAACAAAATGCCGTACAAGAATTTCAAAGATTATGAATCGCATTTTATACACTGAGTGACCCACTTCTAAAATAACAGAATATTTATGCATTGAAGCCAATAAATTAAGGTCTTGTACGATGAAATCGCTTGTTACATTCGTATTGTGCTTTTGGAAGTCTGTTTCAAACCATGTTTATTCACTTTGTTGGACACTGCATTTTCATGTTAAGTTAGTTACATGACGTTTGAAAAGTGGAATATAATTCGGTTATCAGAAATGAAATAACAACATAACGTTCTGAAGTAAATTACCGTTTGATATACCTTTGTCACTAAAGATAAAACATACATCATTTTAAAAGTTCAAAAAGGATAGTTGGCATAGGAATTGGAATAACCTGGGAACGACCTCAGGGTCGTCAATACTAACTGAGGTTACTGCAAAGAATACCTAAGTCATGTCAGACAAATGCCGGCCGGGATGGTACCTACCAACTAGGTCCTGGTCGACTACCTTCCAGCATTTTTTCCCCGTTTTATCCAGGCCTGACTCTCAGATGGCTAAAAGCCATGAGAGCCATAAAATCCAATCAAATTAAACAAAACTAATCATATAATTTCCTTTGATATGTTTGTGAATTCCAAGAAAGTTCTCCGCATTAAAAAAAAAAAAAAAAAAAAAAAAAAAAAAAAAAAAAAAAAAAAAAAATCCCTCGAAAATTTTATTAACCTCAGAAATTAGGTGGATTTTATTGTGAATTAAATACAGGCTTCCTCTCAGCATTTGTACATCTGAATTTAATTTGAAACAGAATCATACTTTTCGTACATTACATTAATCGTAAATATGATTTCTTTACAATCAATTAGCTTTATTTATTTATTTATTTATTTATTTATTTTGCCACAACTCATATTACCGCAATTTTTCTTCCCTACAAAACATGTGTTAGTCTCTTTATTACTATTATCTGTATATCTTTGAAATGTTAGAGATTCTGAAGGTTAATGTAAAGCAGCAATCTCCAACTGAAGATTGCGGCACTATCTCCGTACATATCTCATGTATTTTTATCGTTGTACAAAATATCAATACTGTTCATTGGTATAACTAAAATATTTTTCTAGGGGGCCATGACCCCTTAGTTCTAAAAATTTAAAGAGCCCTTTAGACTTTAATATAATGATATTGAAAATACCTTTCTGAGCCCCCTTGTCCTGCCCTCACGTTCACAAGTAATAATAATAATAATAATAATAATAATAATAATAATAATAATAATAATAATAATAATAATAATAATAATAATAATAATAATAATAATAATAATAATAATAATATTTCTCGAGTATTGCGAGAATCCGTGAAGATTCCATAAAGAAATTAGGGTCAGTGGCTGTATCTCTGAATCTTTAAGTTTAATATAGGATTGCCATATCACCCGATTTTAGCGGGTACCACCCGATTTTCAGGTCCTATATTCTTCCCCCGCTTAATCATCTCTTAATCACGAAAAACTACCCGCTTTCTTGGATTGGAGAAAAGTCTAAGACGACTTTGTTGATAAAGTGTTGTTATATTCAACGTAAACCGATACATCTCTGTGTCAAACTTAATCGCGATTGAGTTAAATTTGGACTCGGGCTCAGGCAGATTCATTATTAGTACTTTTGCTTTTAAAATGTTTATGCTGTATTTCATATACTCTGAAACCGTAGTAATGTTGTATATTAGTATCATTTCAAGTAGCAATCTTTAAAAATGATTAGAAATTTTATAAGAGATGGACCAAGATTCCTAAATATGCTTTACCTTTCTCATGATGAAAATTCAGAAATTATTTCGTGTTTTATAGAGAAAACCGTATGAACAATATCTGTCATAGCCTATATCAGTTTTTTTTTAAACTTGCTTTACAGGTATCTTACAATTATAGATAACTTACTGTAATACGTACTTAATACTTACTTGACAATTGGAGACTCACATTTGTTGAACTTAATAAAGCATTAAAGGCAAAAACTAAGTATGCTTTGTTTTAGTTTCGTTAGAAAAGTACATTGAAAGTGTCACTTAACAAAGAAATCAGTAATAAAAAAAAGTGGTGCGAATGATCCCAGGTCAGTATTTGTAATACACAACTTCACATCAGTACTTACGGTTTAGAATCCAACGCTTTTCTAATTTTAAAATATGGCAACCCTAGTTTAATAGCAAGCACACCCCAGCAAATACTCGAAATGAAATACCGTATTACCCCATTTATATAAGACGCACTTTTCGAAATTTTTGGAATTGAAAAGCTGTGAGCGTCTTATATAACGGTAGTGGATTTTTTCCTTGCATTTTCCACTTTGTTGTTTTCACGCTAGTTGTCTTTCGCATTTCTAGTTTCTTGGCTTTGCGCTCATTGTTAGTCCAGCACGCAACAAGATACTAGTAAGGTAGTTGATAGATAGTACTGCGTTCTTTGTTTCTGTACGGACTTGTGCTCATTGCTATGTTCATTGCTTCACACTTTTTTTTTTAAACATCAGGTAACGTTTTCCCACGTTTCCCAAGAAATGGGTGAAAGGACATTTGTACAGTGCTGAGTTCAAGTTTAAAGTTATTACATGAATAAAACTTGGTTCAACTACTTTATACATTGTATATACGGTAAGTTCCATAATTTTCATTTTTTTCTAAATTTCGTGTTCGAAAATCATGGTGCGTCTTATACAATGGAGCGTTTTATGGGGAATACGGTATCTAGTTTAAGGTCTTACGTTTATGCACCGAGGCTAAGGAAGATCGTAACCATGAGAAATGAAGGAAATGGTGTATTAAAGAACCCCTAGAAAATATACGCACATGGATCGAGCCAGAGACTCCACGTACCAGACAACACTTCTGGATTAAATATAACAATACAAGTTAAAACTTTGTTCTTCTTAGTACATTGCTTCCACGCTCAATCGCTCTGCAAATGTACCAATCTGTCCTTAAATGTTCGCATCCTCGCCATAACATATCTTAATGTAGAAAGTATAAAAGCAAAGGGGACCAATCACATTGTCGGGAACAAACTCATTAGGTCGGCGCTTACGAGTGCGGAACTCACGCTCACTCGGCCTCAACTTCACGAAGTGAGCGTGAGGTTGAGTAAGCATGAGGTCAGTCCGGTGAGGTGAGCGTGAGGTCGAGTGAGTGAGAGGTCGAAATGAGTTTGTGAGCGTGAGGTTGAGTGAGGTTGGATCAAAGTAGACACCTGGTCCTTCCAATAGCAGGGAGAAGTATATTGTAATTCGAAAACACTGTAGATTGTTTGTTCTCTACACAAAAGCTTCTTTTTCTCTATCTGAAGATAATACCTGCTGTGAAACGACGATAGGTAAGCAGGGAGTATCTTTGGGCCGCTACTTTTTTTTTTTTTTTTTTTTTTCATTGGTCAACTTGGGATAGAAGTTTTAGTGTCTTTGTCATCAGGTATTTCTTAGAAGCAAGTAGAAAATAATCATGGAATGTCTTGATGTTTTGTCAGGCACACTAAGAGTATTTGGCCTCGAAATCCGGTCAAGAATATTCATCATTTAGATTTAGTATCATAAAATAACCGATTAAATTAAATTGTTTTGTATTTTTCTACTACCTCCAAAACTGGCTTAAATATTTTCCTTTGTCCCTTTAACTATAGTTTTCTCTTGTGATCTCGCTTGTTATTGTTTAATAAGGATTTTGTAGCCTAAGTCAGTGTTTTATTTACGAATTTTATAAAAATGAGGTGAATCTTGAATCTTGGGCTAGCAGTTAACCTCATAAGAATTGCAGCCTTCTCCCGCCCTCGGCCGAGGGGAGCCCATCTCTCCAACTACTTGGGCACAATTTCCCCCCGAATATACTATTCGCCCCCAAAACAGAGTGCTTAAATTCTTAGCGAGATTCCCCCTCCCCAATAAATTTCCACACTGGTTCGCATGTCGAATACATTGCAGGTTACACCACTTAGTAGCCCTTGTCCATTCTTTCTAAACAGGATCAGTCTATACAGTATTTTCTTCCACCTTCCCTCATAATTTTATCCTTTCAAGCCAAAGAGAATACATTCATTCACAGTTGTCGTTCTTAAAAGGAAAATTATAGTATAATTAAAAGTGCGATTCTGTCATTTTGAAAGAAAATATGCCCTCCCCCAAAAAATAAGTCTATCGGGTGCAACCAACGCCCTAAAATCAGCCTGTGGGCACCCCTGCTTGCTCCATATAGAAAATAAAATTTACATATTTTCTGGGCGAATATTTTCGAGACATTATTACATCTTGATAAGTATATAGAATTTTATATACACCGACTATTTACTTGGAAATAAAATTCATATAGTTAGCAAGTAATTGTTTTGGTATAAATATAACTACGCAGAACAGCCATAAATAAATGTTTTGTATTACTGGGGTAAATGTGCCAGTCCTCGACCACTTAACTCATTTTCGTATAATCCCTTAATCGTTGTTCAAAGGGAGAACGGACAGAATGGCAGGAGGACAAAATGGCAGAGGACGAAATGGTAGGGGACAAAATGGCAGGCGGACGAAATGGCAGGATGACAGAATGGCAGGAAGTTAATTTGAATTGTCGGGTTTTAAACTATTTTGTTTCTTGCTTGATAAATGAAGATTTCAACATAAATTTTCGATTTATTCATTATGCTCCAAAATTCGAACTGATAATAATATTTCAATTCTAATTGACAGTCATCTACAAACACCTTACTATTGCAAGCTTTCTATTCATACCAGCAGTGTCTTAATGAAAGAAATTAGTTTTAGTCGTTTTCTTTTTTATATACATTATTTAAGATCTTTTCGGGTATTACTAGAAGGAAGCAGCTTTTATCTTTATTTCTCACTGTGATCTGTATATGCTCAAGTGAAGACAAAAGTTATTTGCAAAACATTTTAAGTAACAAGCAAAAAAGGAAAATACATAAATACATACATCCTCCATATTAACTTGCGAATAAACTA
Organism: Thermobia domestica; assembly: GCF_964235325.1. Lineage (NCBI taxonomy): Eukaryota > Metazoa > Arthropoda > Insecta > Zygentoma > Lepismatidae > Thermobia > Thermobia domestica. The sequence goes on along the minus strand of NC_137466.1, from coordinate 46,124,775 downwards.
ACCTCGGTATTGTACAAAGAATCAGATACTTTCTGTGGCAAAGAAAACGAATTAAAATTGGTCGATTCGACTCTTCCGAAGTTTTTGACGAGAGGATATGTAGGATGTGTCCTCATTATTTTCTGGTGACTCTCTCTAGTATTTTTAAGTCTATAAAATATGCATAGGGACAAATTCAAGGGAAGCTCGGGGCAAAAATCATCGGAGGAAACAAATTGTAGAGTACTCACAAGAAATACTAGAACTTTCGGTAGATATAGGATCTCCCGTTTTCAAAATAAAGGATATGATTAATTGTATATATGTCATATGATTAATTGTATATATATCATATGCAATTTGATAAGGTAATAGTATGAACACAAGAAAGAGCATTTATCAACGTTTAAAGATACGCAAGTCATTACACAATTTACTTCATTAATAAATATGATTTAAGTGTCGTTATATCAATCTTTCGTGGACTCGTCGTAACCTGGAAGAATTCTGATAAATTCTACATGAAACTAAGACGGAAATCACGACACATTTTGTAGATAAATTTACAAAACGAGACGAGAAAATTTTGATTCGAGACAGGATTTTTACAAACATTTACGACACGAGACGAGAAAACCTGAATTCTCATCTCGTCTTGAGGGCAACGCTATAAGCAAGCAAGTTAGAAATCAAATATACACGATCATGGTTCCTTTAAGCTGCACTAAGCTGTAAATATACCCAATATAGCATTGGGGGTGAAAGGGGAGCGATTTAAGTAAAATGCCTGATAATTTAAGGTTCCTCATAACTCCACTGAAATTCAGGAAAAAATCTCTGAATTACGAAAAAAAGAAAACATGCAAAATACATTTTCAGGGTAACTCTTACAGCCATTACGTTATTATAAGATTAATGCTACTTCTGAAACTGATTTGATTGAATATGTATTTGGATAACGAAACTACTTTCATAAGTTTTTCAAAGTATCAAGATTGAGAAGAACGAAGTTTGTCTTCCACTGTTGTTATCTCATTGCTCATAGACACCAGTGATCAAATAATTGGTCGAAAATCACGCGGCCGCTTCTTACATCAATTCATGAAGAAAATTAGTTCCTATATTAGGTACCTAAGTTCAGTATTAACAAAAAATACCCAGCCTCTTGCAACGATGCGTAGCACATTTTAATACTTACACTTGAAATAAAAATATGATTGGATAAAGACGATTGCCTTTGTCTTTGAATTTCATATGTGATTAACAATATAGGGCTTTTCAGATAGAGGAGGGGGAGGGACAGGTTTTATTAAACAAGATCGTACATCTGATATGTTTTAACTATAGGCAAGTTGCAGGCTAAACTCAGTCTTCTGAAGTCAAACGACAAATACCATTAAGATGTTCAAGAGAATAACGTATCAGCATTATTACATACTACAGACACAAAGATACCACTAGGCTCCCAAGTTTCAAAATTATATTGTATGTGAAAGCAGTTAGTAGATTTAATTCTTTGTCACATGATAGCTAGACCCTGAGAGAAATTCAGAGTGAGTCCACGGGAAAATTCTTTCGTCATAAATAAAAGTTGTACTACTTAGAATTATTATAAAACTAAGATATCAATAGGAAGATGGTTAAAAAGAAACAAATTTAAGAAAAAAAGTTAAGACATGGATAACTGATATTTACCCTCTTTTACGCTCTTGGTTCAATTTAGCTGTATTTATATGCTTTGGACATTTGAGATAGAAATGAATAAATCGCGAATCGTTACCCACTAACAAACACAATAGGTAAAACCTAAAAATACGAGCCCTAGGAGTTATAATTTTTGCCAAATCAACTTCCTGCCATTCTGTCCTTCTGCCATTTCGTCCTCCTGCCATTTTGTCCGCTGCCATTTCGTCCTCCTGCCTTTATTTCCTGCCATTATGTCCCCTGCCATTTTGTCCTGCCATTCTGTCCTAAATTCCAACGAGCCAGTTAACATTTCTTTAGAAACATACACTTGATTTAATTTTTAAACCATCGCCTACTCCGGTCTATTTACAAGCCGGCGATGTTTTAAATTAAAAAATCTTCCTAGTTACTGTTATTGTGGAATGGCGGAGTGCTTTTGAACTTCATTGATCTTGGACTAAGGCTTAGAAGAAATTTATGTATGTGTGTTTTTAGGGTTCTAAATGAAAAGCAGAAAGAAATAAAGTCACCATATTCCAAGATTGTTGAGTACAAAACTGTATAGGGGTGCTATTCCCTTTTCCCCGTTCCTTCCTCATGTTTGATTTTTCACCCTTTCTTACATTAAAGAGCAAAATTTTAATTCAGACAGTTATAAATTAATTACCGAAACACCAGATACGTCTTTTTAGTCGTGGAAGACAGATGTTAATGTGTTCTATTCAATATGAATTATAGTAATGACGGTAAGATTAATGTAAATGCTAAGATAAAATGTAAAAGTGGTGCGAAAAAGAGAGACTATAACCAAGGGCGGATTAAGACTTTTAGAACCCTGGAGCCGACTATTTCAAGGGGGCCCTATGTTACGAATAATTCTAGCGCATAAATTTTCTTTGGTGCCTTCCACAGCCTCACAGGCTTATCGAAATATCAAAAACTATGCGGTAATATTTCCATGTACTTTAAGTTTTATTGTTAAGGAGATTCGGAAAACCTCCTAGATTTGCTTTAAGTAATGACAGAGATATTTCAAATTAATTGTCACCACAAGATAATATTTGAGTTTGTAATAAAGGCCCAAAATAGCTCCCTCCCTCACAAAATAAGTATCATGAAGACGCTGATGGAAGAAGACTTAACTCTATCGATACCGCGAGCATAGCGAGCGGAAAAGAATTAGTATGGGTCTGAAGCCTATAATAAAATAAGTTGATTGCTATATTTTAATATTAAAGAAAGGAATTTTTGGGGGCCCCGGAGCCTGGGCTTCATTGGCTTCGCCCTTAATCCGCTCCTGACGTTAACGAAAACTGAATCACAAAATGCTGCAACTGACCCAAGCAACGTTGTTTTCTTTTTAAACTGAAACCCCAGGAAAGAATGGAACGTGACTTGACATATTTGACTAATTCAGAACGGCAGCCAGAGATGTTATTTTTCTCCTTCTGTATGTGTTTATAATGTATGCGCTCTTTGTATAATTTCAGCCAATATTAGCTTATCTTTTACACCCTTATTTTTACTTGATATTATATTAACAGGCGAAAAACCGAGATAATTGTTTGGTCTCTGAAATAACTTTCTGTTAATACAATAGTCTCAACTATTCGGCCTAATGAACATATCGAATAACAAAAAAGCATTCAATAAATACTCACTTCCTAAACCACCCATTCATAGTATTAAAAACATCATTTTTGTTCTAAAACCAGGTCTTACTTATTTTGTCTACCTCTTGGTGCAGGCCAGTACTTTAATAAGCCTTTCTTGTCTTGTACCATGCGTTTTAATAATTTATTATAAAAAAAAGAAAATGCAAAAATGAAAATATGTGCATTATTGTACATATTTTAAGTCACATCTTTAAAATAACTGAACATTAACCAAAGAAAATGTTTTGTATACCAAAGAAAATGTTTTGTTTACACAAATTACATGTCCTTATTACATCTGTCTTAATTTATTAAAAAGAAATATTCTCACAAAACTAAACCGCATAATACGGAGATCGGACACTAGCGACCCGGACAGTCGAGGGTGCTGCAATTCTTTCCTTTTTCTTCTTCTTCTTCTTCTTCTTCTTCTTTTTTTTTTTTTTTTTTTTTTTTTTTTTTTTTTTTTTTTTTTTTTTTTTTTTTTTTTTTAACTGGTAGAAATAAGTTGTGCACGACGTGCAGGAACTTTGCTGTGTTCAAGATGTTACTTTAGTTTTTGCAAAATTATTGTGGAAGTTTTTCGAAATTTCCAGTGCCTATTTTCATATTTTAGTGCCTAAACATCCGGGTTCTAGTAGGTACATAAATCTATTTGTATAAAAGGTTTTGCGCCCAAACGTCTCGCGCCCATATGTCATGGACCCTCACCATCGGAGTGCTTGTTTCAGGTGAGTCCTCTTGCCTCTCACCATCGTGGTGGTTGTTTTAGGAGAGTCTAATTGCTTCTCACACATCTCCATTGTTTACTGAAACAAATGTTTAAAATGGTGCCCGTTTTCTGCAATACACATTGCAAGAGTTACATATACAACGAGTCGCAGTCCATGCATCATAGACGGTAACTTAAATGATAAAGAATGAATTGCAAAAAATAGTCAACATTTCGAACGATTTTCTTATTTGTCAACGGTGTCAACGGTGCAAGTCTGAGCGAGTTTTCAACCAAACGGAGGAAATGGATCATCTCAACCGAGCCGATGGCTCACCTCAAGCGAGCTCGTTCTGGACATCGGCTTAGTTGAGCCGAACCGAACTAAGGTCGTTAGAAAAATCCCTTGTCTTTTATCGAGACGCGACTAGATGCGACCACTGTCCCCTCTCGTGAGCAACACGAAAGGAATTCCGCATTACTGTTTACATTTCTCATGACTTTCGCTTTGCAGTGTACTCAGGCTAAAATTTCAAAACGAATTAAAACGACCTGAGCAAGCAAGCCATTTATCAAACTTGACTCGACTAGAAGCTCGAGTTCATAAATAGTTACTCGGCTCAAAACTTGGAGCTCGACTCGTGCCCATCCCTAACCAGTGTATACCCATTTTGATTTTGTTGTCGATTATAGCGTCATCTATCACGCAACGAAAAAAAAAAATGTTCAATACAAATGTTACGTATTTTTTAACGGAGAATCAGAATATGCAAATAAAAAATTAGGGTTTCTATTTACAATATCAAAGTAGACTCTCCTCTCTTCCCCCGTATCATAGGATGTCCCCCTTGGAGACGAACAACTTTTGTCACAACTTTTTAAAATCCGATTTGTAGTTTTCAAGATATTCCCAAAAACAGTTTTAAATGCCTCACCCGGTATATTCTATACATTTATCTATATACTGTATTAAAATGCTAGGTTTATATGTTTATCCCTAATGATAGGTTTATATGATTGTCTCCAACGATAGAATTACATGTTTGTTTCGAATTCCTATTGACAATGAGATCTCGGTAACTACAACATCCTAAAACAGGTCGTTTTAGCTGGTCGATTGCAAATTTTGTGTAGATTTGTCAGTTATCTTTAAGTATTTTGAGAGAGGGACGTCAAAAGAGGGAATCCCTATGCCACATTTTAAGGGTTATACTGGGAGTTTTGAAATATGAAAACACAGAACGTCATAGGGACCGCGATGGCTCAGTGGAAGAGCGTTTACCTCTGGTGCGTGGGGTCCCTGGTTCGATATCAGCTCCCGCCAAGTGAGCTTGGTAGTAGACATACAGCGTGTGCGTGGGTTTTCTCGGATTTCTCCTCTTTCCTCACACTTTCTTTATTCCATCATTTCATTCCTTTCTTCATCACCGCCTCCCTTAGGTCGGTGCATAATCGTGGGACATTAAACTGGATACTTAATTTAATTCAATTTCATAAAGGATCTTATCCTATGAACTACACATTCCAACAAGGATATTTTGTATACGGGGTTAGTATATCTCTCCGGCGTTTGTTTCATGGCCAATGACCATTTCTCCAGATTAAGATGAACCTGTATTGATGGAGTGTGTTTTCCAACGAACACCACATATCAATGACAATATAACTCGACCAGGAAATCGATCATAGAGGTGTCGGATGTCATCTTGTGGGATTGCGTTCCACGCCTGCTGCACCTGCATGGTCAGATCGGTGATGGTCGTTGCTGGTTGAGGATGGGTCCGGAGGCGTCGTCCAAGCATGTCCTACATATGTTCTATTGGAGACAAATCGGGAGATCTTGCCGGCCAAGACAGCACGTTAACATCTTGAAGAGCACGTAGAGTTGCAGCTGAGGTATGGGGATGAACGTTATCTTGTAGCAAAATGCCACCTCCCATGCTGTTCATGTACGGGTTCGATCACCATTGTAATATAGTCGTGCGCTGTCATAGTGTTAGGAATAATCACTAGTGGGGTTCTGTAATCACCGGCGTCGGACCGGTATGACGACGACTAATGCAGCTTGGAAACAAGCGTTCAGCAGGCTGCATCCTAACTCGTGTACATCCATCACTGGTTTCGAGACAAAAACGGCTCTAGTCCAGAGTTCCATTCCGCCCTCCAATGGGCTCTCTCGCGACACCACTGTAGACGGTTTGACGGTGGGTCGGGGTAAGCGGCAAACACTCCACAGGACGTCTACAGCGGAGCCCACAATCAAGTAGACGATTCATAACAAATTTTGTGCTGACACCAGATGAGAATTTCGGCTGCAGACGCCCTCCGATCCGCCAAGGCCATTCTGCGAATACTCTCTTCCTCCGATAGACCGGGAAGGCCCGGAACCCGGTCTTCTGGCAGTAGTGCGTTCCCGGGACCATTCCTTCCAACAGTTGTATACGGTGGAGATGTCTGCACCGAACCTTGCTGCGATGTCACGAAATAAAAATCCACCCTCTCGCAGCCCTACCACATGGCCCCGTTCAAACCGCGTTAACTGCCGATAAACAGTTCGTTGTAGTTTTCGAGGCATTCTGTACACTCGTAGCACGTGTCTAAAGGATCCACCCATTCCTCATTTACTTGGCCGCGCACGCAGGTCCTTGAAGTTGTGAACTTGTAACTGGTATCACTGGAATCAGTGGCGTACGCAGGGTGTGGGTCCTGGGGGTCCGGACACCCCCGAAATCCCGAATTTTTTGCAAATGTAGTCTACTTTTAAGGGCAATTTTAGAAATTTTCATATAATTTAGACTTAAATTGTATTTGGACCCCTCTCCCGAAATAAATCCCGAAGCTCCACGGCTCCGTCATCATTGGTTAGCATCCCATAAACCGGTCCCAAAACAGTAGAAACCAGCACTACAGCAGAAGGTCCTCCTGTGTATTTGGTGGACTGCTCGCGGTATCGTGCATCGGGAACTGCTACTAGCTGGTCAGAGCATCAATGCAACTGAGTGCTGTCAGCAGTTGAGCCGTTTTCAAGAAAAACTCAAAACTCTCAAGCACTTCTGAATAGGAAAGGGGTCCTACTGTTACTGGACAACGCTAAGTTCCACGTGACTAGGATGACCCGGGACACCATTCTACGCCTTGCATGGGAAATACTGTTGCATCCGCCATACTCCTCGGGCACTGCACCGTCCGATTATTACCTGTTCCATTCCTTGGACAATCACCTTCGAGGACGCCACTTCAAATCCCTAGTAGAGGTGCAAAATGCAATCAATACCTTCTTCGCTTCACAGCCAACCAAGTTCTATCGCGATGGAATCCATGGCCTTCCAGAACGTTGGCATAAGGTCGTCGATGCTGATGGGAACTACCTTTAATCTTTCAGGTACGTTTTAGGTGACATATCGATGTTCGAAAGTGGTGGGTCAAAAAGCTACGGAACTTTCTTCGTTACCTTTATAGTTCAAGTCTTAAGTGGCATTTATTTAAAACAGAACGAAGAAATCTGAATATCTCTAATGCTTGGCAATTCTTGAAATGAAAGGTACGTTACGCTATTTCATAAAATACCATAGTTCTGATGTAAAATATTATTGATGACATCTAAATATCCTAAAAGTATAACGAAATAATCCCTAAAACGGAGACATCAATGTTTGGAATTCTTGAAACGATTTAGGCATTGGACCACAAGGATTTGACTTAATATTTCATTAAAGTTTCAAACTACATTTGGCAATGAACAAACTGCCTTCATGTGCAAATCTATTTCATTAAATTCAAAATAATTTTACATGATTTTCACAATCTTGTAAATTTTATTCTCTAATTCCTGAAAATAACAATAGCAATAATAAAACTATCGACTAAATAGATAAATACATAAAGCAACGTAACATAAGGTTCTCAACATTTAAAAAACCACCAGCAAAAGTCTAAAGAACCACATTTTGAGTGGGTTCCATCTGAATTCCTTATTGAATTTGTATCGGTATGTAATACAAATAAAAGTCTGGCACATTTTCGTTAAGAATAACAAGCAACCACTAACCTGTTAAGATAGCTAGAAGATATATAAATAGATTAAGGAATTTTTTTATTCTTAAGATCAGTAAAGTTTTAGACATAAAACAACCTCAAATCTTCTGTCTTTTCCTTCTCGTACATATTCGTATTTCCTACATATTCGTTCCAATATTTACAATCTTGTTCCAAATCCAAAACAATGTAACAGGTAAAATATAAAGTAGTTAGAAGGTCACGAATCCTAATTCTTGTTAATAAACTGGCTCAGATTTATTTTCAGCTCTTTGAAATGGTTATTCAGAAATCAGAAACAAAGAAAAGGACTATTCAAAACCATTCTTTCCAAAAATCTCTCAAGAATTTAAGAAGACAGAATGTGGAAATTGAAGTTTACTACCTAAGTATTTTTAATTTTTAATTTTTGAACCAATACTTACCGTTTCTTATGTCTATCCTGAATCCATTTTTCGTTATCACTTTACTGCTAATTTTCGTAGACTGAGACAAAACATCATAATTTTTTTCCAAGTTAATAAGAATATTCCACAGATCTGAATCTAAAATCCTGAAAAATCAATATTTACATAAAAATCTACAATAACACTTTCAAACACAAAAGACAATTATTCTTATAATTTTTCTATATTTTATTTTCTTCGTTTTCTTTTTTCTTTTAAAGAAAGAAAAAAAGCATTTCACTTTTTATTATTAAAATTACAGCAATAGAAATATTAGAAGACAAATATCTAATTATACTTAACATTGTTCTCATTCTTGAAAATCTTTTTGTTTCAAATTCCTGTTTTTTGTATCCTGGAGGATACGTATTTGCAGTACTTTAAGTTTGGTTGCTGACTAAATGCGTTACAGTTGAAGAATGCATTAGAGGTATATTGCACAAATTATATGTAAAACCCGATGTTCTCTTTTATCACAAACTGTATCTATGCTTCAAAATTTTATATATTATACTACAACTGATTTAAATACACTACACAGTGTCTACTAAATTTCAAGACTGGTAACACTATAAGATAACCGCTACACCCACACAGCTTTTAGTACACAGTGTGTTGTGCATTGTGTGAAGAATTCACAAATTTATGTTCCGAATTTTGTGAGTTACAGTGATTTCAGTGAACTATGTTCTCATTGTTCGTTATGGATGGTAAAGTGGAGCAGAGAGTAGCCGTCAAGTATTGTGTAAAACTGGATAGAACAGCCACTGGAGACCGTGCACATGATTCAAACAGCTTATAGCAATGATGCTCTTGACCTGGCCCCAGCAGACTATTTCTTGTTTCTAAAGGTCAAAATGACGTTGAAAGGAAAACGTTTTGACTCAATTCCGGACATCTAAAGGGCTGTGACAAAGGAACTCAATACTGTTGGACAAGAGGACTTCCAGAAAGGAATCTAGAAACTATACAACTACGCAATTGCTTGTATAAAACAAGGAGGGGTCATATATTGAAGATTAGCAGCCAATCAATGTAATTCTATTCTGCATTATTTTCTGATAATGCCAGTTTTAAAATTTAGTATACACTCCGTGTATGTTAACACAACTTTTTCATGCAAAAAAGTTTTCAACGCAACGAAACTGTTTGCATAAACCTATTTTCCAACTATTTTAGTGGGAGAATTACATTAGGATTAGCTTTATGAAAAACGAAGAAAGAAAATAGGAAGCCAATTTATGGATGAGATATACATACCCTGGATTAATCATTAAGCTCACATCCAACTTCCTCGATGGAACGTTGCAATCTTCCATTAACTTATGGAACACTACTATCTCTTGCAAACCAAAATGTCTTAACAAACCTATTTCTTCCTTCTTCCTATACATCCAAGTACCACTTGGCTTTAGCCGACCAAGGAGGACTATATCAGGCAATTTTTCATTCCTAGAAAGTTTAATATGTAAAATTAGAATTCGTTAATTTATCTAACAATACTTCACAGATTCTGAATACATTACACTATCATATTAAATACACTTGAATTGTCTGTTGACACTAAGGTGAGTTGCATGTTCGTAAGTTTCTGTCCTTTTATTGTATGGAAAATAAAAATACAGTGAAACCTGCCTTTAGCGGAATCGAGCGGGACTAGCAAAAATTTCCGTTTAAATCAGGTTTCCGCTTAATGGAGGTAGACGTTTCCTTTTTTTTTTTTTTTTTTAAATAGATGCTTTAATGGACATACTGAGAAAATGTTCTACGTGCCTCTTTCAATTACAACATTTCTTTCTTCTACGAATTAATACACAAAAAGTTTAAAATTAATACAAAATATGCTATGCACATGCTTTCTTTATTTTTTCCAGCAGTCAAACAGAGTTTTCTGTATACATTGCTGCTTGGCTGCTCTACTTTCCGCACACACTTTAGCCTGAGAAATTGCACTAAGTAAATCAGTCATTTTTTCGTAAGGCAAATTGTTGTAGTTCCTTTAAACTTCTGAAAGCATCTTGATACGTCTCTTTTCTACACTTTTCTTCGAACTCGGTACCGCATTCCTCTTCTTCTTTCACCTCGTCTTCTCCTTTCCGACTTTCCGTATGATTCTTGATTAAGGTGAGAGGATTAAAGAAAAATTGTGGGAGTGAATATGAGTAGTGATTGGGGAAGGTCAACAATGCCCAAAAAGATTTAACAAAAGAACGAAGAATTTATCGCAGACATATAATGTATACATATTTACCCTCTCACAGAATGTCTAAACATTTTCTAAATGCTGTAGTCCGGAACTCAGAATTTTCCGTTAAAGGTTTCTTTTGCTTTCCGTTGTCCGCATAATACAGTTTCCGCTTAATGAAGGGACTTTTACACGTTTTGTACTCCAAAATTCATGGGACCGTGAAATATTTCCGTTTAATAAAGGGCCCGTTGAAAGCAGGTTTTACTGTATCAACTTTTTTTTTTTTTTTTAATACTATAATCTATGTAAGTGAATTCAATGAAAATTCAAGGAGGAAAATGTGACTGGACCGCGAAATGAACCTGGGTTTTCTATTTATCGTTCACGAGTTAATTCCTCAATACACACCCTAACCAGCCATGCATTACCATTGTAAATGGCTGAGGGAAGGTCTCAAGAGTGAAAATACCATTTGTTTCTTAAGTTGAACGTCCTACGAATGTATCTCGAGGTTGAGAGAGAACGTGATGATGATAATGAACGAAATGGTGGAATGAAGGAAATGGAAAGAGGCGGGAAAATACCTCAGGAAACCCATGCATATTGTATTTGTCGACCACAAAGTCCACTTAGTGCAAGACGAGATCGAACCAGAGGCCCCATGTACCAGGGGTGTGAGATCTACCTCTGAAAAATGAAATGAACACTTTAACTTTTATGTCCCATGGTTATGCCGGCTAGGCTGAAGGAGACGGTGATGATGAGAAATTAATAAAATGAAGAAAGTGGGAGGAAACGGGAGATCTCCAAGAAAACCACGCACAAGGTGTTTGTCTACTACAAAGCTTACTTGGCACGGGCTGGCATCGAACCAAGGGCACCATGCTCCAGAGGTGAACACTCTACCACTTAGCCACTGCGGCCCCGCCTACCTCTAAAATTTCATGTCTTGTTTATTACGAATGTTTCGTACTGTACCAGGGACATAACGGCAAAACGAAGTACAAAAGGATGTAGAGAGCAAGAAATGATCCGAGATGAAGAATGATGAAAAGCTCGCAGGACGTTGGAATAAAGATTAATGAATGAGTTACTACAGAAAAGGATTGGTGTCACTTTGTGACAATATTGAGACATATGCAAAAACAGCACTTCTTTGATTAACAGAATTTCCATCAACATCCATTTTGCTATGTAGTGATGTTCTTATTTTTTATACTTACAGAACACAACTAGAATTCACTATTACTGTTCTAACTTACTTTAATTTAATATCTTGTAACTTCTTTGCAAGCTTATTTACTGATGCATCAACTTCAATTGCTTTCCATTTAGGTCCTTTACTTGTTCCAGTGGGCTTCGTAATAGCGGCCATATTGTCTAACATCGTTCTAATACCAATAACAGATTTCTTCGTATTAACGTTGAAGGCATCTGCATTCTCTCCAACGTCCCTGTTTATTCTAAGAAACAGGGAAAGAAAAAAAACATTACATATATGTAAAACATACACCAAGCTTCCATTATATATGTAACTGTATAGTACAATAATTGTATTTGGTCAAGTAGTATACGTGTATTAAAAGATCTTATCCAGCTGTCAGTTTACTGCATTTTACACTATAAGACAAACTTTTTTTTTTTTTTTTTTTATCCAGCTGTCAGTTTACTGCATTTTACACTATAAGACTAACTTTTTTTGTCTTTAAAAGAAAAGGGAAAGCAGAATTAAAAGTAAAAGGATGACAATAATTCCAAAATAAAACTAACGAAAAAACAATATTTAACAAAATAAGTTAACAGCTCTTAACCAGTGCATTGATCTTTTAGAAATCTGCAAAATTAATGTCACTGCCAGCTGAATCCTTTTCTCTGACTCATGTTGTTCTTAGAGTAGACGTCTCTCTCTTCTTCTTCATCACCATCGTCTTTATACAGAAAAAGATCCTCACTTTCATCAACGGTATTATTGATCATACATTTAAGAAAAGATTCAACCTGAGTTTGTTCGTTCACTTTCGATCAAGATGTCTTAACCCACTAGTAGATAGACCTATATGTTTGTAGGCAGTTTCAGAGAACCTTTCGGCTTAACAAAGAGATATAACGATCCGTATCTTTATTTTGTAGATTCACCCCATTTTTAAGATATATTTTAACCCTAGGACTCATACTCAAAAAACTACTTTTACGTAGGTGGGGTCTAGTAGACCCCCGTGTATCTCAGTTGGAAGTAATTATAACTGCATGTTAAGATCAATACAACATATAAATACTATGTGCTAGTAGTACTAATGTTATTTTGACATATCCACTCTCATTTTGACAAAAAATATTCGTTATTTTTATTGTAAGAAGTATAGAATTCACCTAACTACTTACATTTAACTTCGTAGGAGTAACATTTTACCATGCTTTCCTTTTTTCTGAAGCTATACTTTTCCCATCAAGATCTGTGTATTAGAAAATTTCATCAAACATATCTTGTGTAATAAAATACTCCCATGCGTCCTGTGGAGTAGTTGTTTTGAGGCCGCGTGCTGCGTCTGGGTGTGTGTGAAGCATATTGTGTTCACAAGTCTGTGTAATAGGTTTGGGAGTAGAAAATCATCCTGTACCATCTCTTCCGGTTAAGATACTTGATGCACCGACTTCTGAATCTGAAGAAAGTTTCGTTGTCACTAGAAAATTCTGTTTCATTTGAGCTATTTGTTACGTATCAACTATCCTGTGCATTTTCGAAGTATCGTTCTCCTTCACTTTCATGGCTATCTTCAGGACCTTCCTCAGAAGATAAAACTCCTTCTGCTGTAGCTACTCTGATACAACTTGTCTAAAGTTACTATCTTCTGGGCTCACTGAACCTTCCGTATTCCAGTTTCTTGAACCCATTTTGACTGGCTAGTCGGCTTATCTTGAAACTAACACCAAACTACACTCACACGTAATAATGTAACACTAACTTGCCTCAAAGGAGAGTAGGATATTAAAGTTATGAATATGAGGTTTATTATTAGCAACAAGGTTCATAAATACGTTTATAATCTGGGAAACTTGCAGCAAAAGGACTACACAGAGAAAATCACAAAACAAATACCAGTACAATGAGTTCTCCTTATAGTCAAATAGATGAGTTTTCGTTTGATAGATGAATATTATGCTCTAAAATGAAGTTAATTCAACAATTAAATTTATAAAGCACCTGTAAAATCTCAAGTCCAGATTTATATGACAATAAAATGCATTTATCTAACAACGGTAATTAAAGTTATTTCTTGTTGGGGTCTGAGAGACCCCAGGTATGGAAACCTAGAGTACAGGTGCAAAATAACAGACATCTCGGAAATTGTTGTTTGCAGAAGGCTAAAATTACGTAAGATGCTAAAGCACATTTAGATATTAGATGTCGCGAAAGATGAAGATTTGATGCAGATTTATTATACCACAAGGCACTTTAAATATCACTATGGGGTCTGTCAGACCCCACATATACATTCTAGGGTTAAGAGTGGAAAAGTGCGTCTCATACACCAGAAAATATGTTAATTAGTCAATTCTGGAGATTGAACTTAAAAAAACAAAGCCAAAAATAATGGAGTTGGCTGTGTGGTGGTTTATAGTTTAACGTTTCTTTTCAGCACAGGGAATCCACAGTTTAACATAGAATCCGAATTTATGACAAAGAATTCAACCAAGATCTTCAGCGTCAACAAACGTGATGATCAAATATCATTCAGTTAAGAAATGAAATGAAATCTTTGAGTTTTACGTCCCACGGTTATACCGGCTAGGCTGAAGGAGACGGCGATGATGAGAAACGAGTACTTGCACAATCATTTTTAGAGAGGCTGTTTGGGAGTACTTGATCACTCTGCAGCTACCTCTCTAAAAATTGATGTGCAAGTATTGCAGCATTCTTAAACATGGATATTTGAGAAGTTCACACACCAGTTGCTCACTGATGCCTTGACTGGACTACGATAGGTTCATAGTAGTGGACAAGTTCACTTGCTTCAGGTTTTTGGCACCTTATAACTCCGAAACTATCTATCAACTTTTGAGCACAGGTCCATATTAACTTTTTTTTCTTATTTTGCTGTGAGGAATCTGTTCCCAAAATATTGAGACACATTTTTGTAACACCCTGTATACGAAATAGACCCAGTAATCATTAATTGATATCAGAGCATTAAAAAAAAAAAAAAAAAAAGTAAAACTGGAAGAAAATGAAAAAAGACAAAGTAGTAACGAAATACATAGATGGACACTTCGTTTTACTTTGGGATTAAAATATTGTTTTTCTTACTTTGATTCTATTTTTTCTCTTTCCGCATCTTGTGCGAGTTTTTCAAATTTTTGTTTCTCCTCCTCTGGTAGTGCTTTCCATCTTTCAGCCAGCATACTTCCAACTCGAGTGAAGTCAATTCCTGGGAACTCTAGCAGAACTACTCAAATAAAAAATAAAAACAAATAATATATTTATTAAAAAAAAATACCAAGAAATATGACAGAGGGACAAGTAAAATTTCGAAACGTTAAATTCATTGAATGTTTTAAGTACTCAATATTATTTTCCCAATTGGTCATTAACACAACATTTTTAATTTTTGATCCTAATCACTATGAAATCGTCTCAAAATTCTGTACGAATGTATATGTATCTCAGTATTTTAGTGCTACTCAGTTTATTAAATATGTATACAGAAAGAAAAAAAAAACTGTAACGTTTCTGTACTTGTTACTACTTATGTAGTACATTTAACTTAAATTGTTAACATTTTACTCATTACTTATTTCTGCTGTAAGCTTAATGCCTAATTTGGCTAAAAGAATGTTTCTATAAAAAGATAATTTATCTTTCTTTCTTGTATTGGTCTGAGCATGAGACAGGCTTCCTCTTGGATATTGACCTATGTAAAACAGGTATGCTTACGAAAGAGCATTTTCAGAAAAAAAGTTTGATATGAGAAATAGAAAAATAAGTATTTTTTAATCTACCCTCTAAAGGTGCAAATTCGAACAAAAAATCAGATTAACGAAATCCGAATGGACCGAGGATCAGATGTGGCATAAATTGCTGAAAACTGATCAACATTTATAGAGATCTTTGTTTTTTATTTATTTATTTATTATTTAAAATGGCAGAGTTAAGGCATAACCTTTTCTTCCACTCAACCATTTACGTTTTCTCTTTTAGAATCGGATCTCACAGTCTTTTTTTTTTTTTTAATTTTATTTTTTACAACGAGAATGAAAAGGATATATACACTTAGGCAACGTTAAAGAGTTACAGACATACAGAACAATACAAAGAAAATAAGACATTAAAAGTGAAAATTAAACTTATTACATATAAAATAAACAAACGACAATGCTGAAGACATGTTAAACTATACAAGGAGAGAGAAACAAAGAAATCAATCTTGATTATATATAACATATAAAATACATTCCTTTGATTGACTATGTATAGATAAAATGATGCACATACTTAAGTGATTGTGTATAATATATACGTACATACACATGTATCAGAAAGGAATAGAAAAGAAGAAGAAATAGAAAAAGAGAGAAAAAAAGAAAAACGAACTAATGTTATGAACTAATCTGGAGAACATTCATTTTATTTTGTGCAATGGACATAAAGAATTGCATTTCGTTTCATTTCTACATTTTCTTTCTTTTACATTAGAATGTGCTCTTTATTCACGTTTAATCCTCACTCGTGGGAAAAGAGATAATAACGTGCTCTCACAGACTCTGCTAATACGTCATGATAAGGCTTCAGACAATGAGAGTACATGTGCAGACGAAAAGAATAAAAATTTTCACGTACTGAGGGTTCTGAGATTATATTTCACACCTGGGTTCCAGACCCGTGGGCAGGGCTTCTTGAGAGAAAGGGGAAGAGCGATACTTTATTCTTCAACATGGACACGAAATAGTGAGACCTACATATCTTCGTGCTTAAGTATCTATGGAGTAATCGGACTTGTATCACGTTTTGTATTTAATTACTACTTAGTCTGTGGCTATTTGAGAATGTGTTTTCGAAGCGTTACCCCCTAGAGCGAACGCGACCAAGGTGGCTATTCGGTAACTTTACTTTCGCCAGAGTTATAAATTATACTGTGAACCAGTCAGGGTTTCCTTTTTTGCCAAGTCCAGATCTATAGTAGCAGAGTTCCACTACTCTGCACAAAGCATCTTGCAAGCAGCTGTTTCTTGCTAAAACCCTCTTGCCTGACAACACGTCTTTCCTTTTTTCCTTCCTTTAGACATCTTTTAAACAGCAGGCGGTCTATTGTTCCGAAACGCACCAAATACGCTCGAGCTGACGTTTTCTCCGCGTTTTTATTGATATCGTGTGTGTGATTAGCCATCCATATTTAAATACATGGTCAGCGTATTCCAAACAATAAAAACGCTTTGCGAACGCTACAAAAAGCCGCCTACTTAAGAACATTTTTTTTTTTTTAATCTTGTTAACCGAAACCTAACAACGTAAGTGTGAAGCTGTTCTAAACTTGTCAAATATATTCAAATTGAACTGCGGATGCATTGGATTCATTGATCCTCTCGTTGTCTATTTTGTACATGGTCCGCCTATTATTAGTTTCTTTATATTATGTTATTTCAAGCAAACGTCTCTTGCTGAAGTTGCTACTTATTCTGTAACTTCTAATATAGTGGTTTATTGCGGTTGTTTGTGGTGAGGTTGGAACAAAACTTCGATTTGTTTGAATCACATCACAATTTGCAGGGAAATAGTATTTGTATGTAAGTTGCTTTGTATGTATTCAGGTCAATATTAGCGAAGCTATCAATGCACAAATGCTGAACGGATTCCAAGTTCTATTCCCGAGCTTGGTTATCACGTTGGTTTCTTTTGCCATCCGCAGTAATCATTACAGATTAGAAGTGTATGGTAAGTGCTCCAGATAGCTAATGGTTAATGCAACAGCATGGTAAGCTGAAGACCTACATTCGAAACTCATTCCAGTCGCATTTTTCACTCTTTGCATTATACACAAACACTGTCTTGTATTTGGCAAACTGCAGAAATAAAAATAAAAACAGTTTTAATGGCACTATTAACGGAATTTATTTCCTAAAGATATCATAAAATGAATGAAAGAAAGAGGATAAATTAAAGCGACACTAACGATATTATGTGTCACAGATTAGGTGGGTGCGAATGAAATGTCTACCTCAAGTGCGTAATTTCAAAACACAAAATATGAAAACTGTAATTCTTGGTTAATCAAAATAGTCGCCGTCTACAGCCAACCACACACTTTTGACATTGCTCAGGCAACGATTGGATTCTGTGGCGACAGAAGGCTGGAGTCTGCGAAAACAAGTCCTTAACCGCAAACTGCATCGCCCGATCATTAGTAAAGATCTTCGCTCTTAAGACTTCGATATGTCTCAAGGAATGGTAGTCACTGAAATAGACGGTATACCTACCTCATCCGCAATAGAATAAGTTTTCTTACGGCCTGCTTCCACGGTATTACTTCGGAGCCCCTCCGAACATGATGTTGGTCGGTTCCCATGGGCACGGGGCTCAATTTGCAATGCTGTGTCACAGCAACGAAATTTGAAAAATGAATGGCGAATAGTGCGTTCATTCACCATTCTTCGTCCAAATGCATTATTTATTATTATTATTATTATTATTTTACGGCTTACTGTGCAGAATGTCCCAGTTCGAATGTTCTCCATCGTGCACTTTCATATGACTCCGTAACTCCGTTCAACAATGAGCAGCCTCCTGATTGGGTACCCAAGTCTGTTAATCGGACGTGCACAGAATTTGTGACACTACACGCGTGACCTTACTCAATCCTTGTATAGTATTGTATTGCTGAGTGAATCTCCCACCAGACGTCAAACAGGATATTTCATTTGTACCATCCTAATACACGAAGAAGAGATATGACTAGTGAAGACTCGTAAGAATCAACTGAAGTTAAGGCGAACATAGCAAACTTCTACCATTCGATTCAATTGGTATTTGTGTGTTTCTCTGTTTGCCCTTCTGTTCCATGATAACTCTCACAAAACTTATTAGAGTTTAACAAAACTTCGGAAATAACTTATAATTTATGATCTTTGAATGTGTGTGATATTGAAGGATGGAACGTCAGGAATCTAAGCATAGCTAGAAGGTAGAAAATCTAAAGAAAGTGATACAACGACTGAACGTGAATATAGTGGGGATCAGCAAAGTAAAATGGAAAATACAATACGATTTTTGGTCAGGTGAATATAGAATTATTAACTCGGGTACAGAAAACGGTGTCACTGCAATTGGATTTATAATGAATAAGAAGATAGGACGACAAGTATGAAATTACAACGAAGTAAACGACAGTGTCTATAGCAGTAAAACCAGCTACCAAAATAACGGATACAACTATTAACCAGTACTATGCCAACAACAGTGCACGATGATCAAGAAGAAGAGGAGGTTTATGAAGCTATTGGAAACATCATGGAAGGTGTAAAGGAAGAAGAAAATCTCATTCTGGTACAACATTGGGGTGCGATTGTAGGCCCAAAAAGAAATACAATAGGAAAATATGGACTAGGAAAGCGCAAAGAAAGAGGAGAAAAACTGATTGAATTTTGCACGAAGAACAAGCTAGCAGTAGCAAATACTTTGTTCAAGAAACATAAGCACCGAATTTATACGTGAAAAATGCCAAGAGATTTACAGGCAAACTGAAGAAAAAACAAATTCAAAAAAGTTAAGAGAGAAAGATAGTACAAAAATCAACGAAAAAAGAAATTAGCAAGGAATGATTATTCATAAAACCGGCCTGCTTACTACCGCAAAAGTATTAGGTAACGAAGAAAAACTAGCACGGAAAAAATGGATCACTGAGAAAATTCTGAGTTTAATGGATGAGAGAAAGCAATTGAAGAATATCAACAACAATGAGGCAAGGACGCCGTATAAAAGAATACGAAATCAGATCATTCGTAAACGCAGGCTTGCTAAGGAGAAGTGGATAAAACAATGTGAAGAAATAAAAAAGTATATACAAAAAGAGTAGATATGGCTTATAAGAAGGTTAAAAGGAACTTCAAACCACGGAGACCAACAATTAATGTACTAAAAGATAGAAAAGGAAGACCAATGACTAAACTGGAGATAAAATGAAAACGTGGAAGAAATATTTAGAAAGGCTCTATGAAATTAGAATTTTATAAAAAAAAAAAAAAAAAATGGAGGAAGTAGAAGAATTAGCACGAGAAAACTTCATACTGAGATTTGAGTATGACAAAAAAATATTACAAGACTTAAAACATGGAAAAGCTCCACGTGTAGATGAGGCACCAGCAGAAATCACATCAAGTAAGGGACAGAAAGTTTAGTATAAATTGTATAAATTAATTAGCCAAAAACAGTTAAGTGCTGAAAAATGCGAGAATCACAGAACGATAAGCTTGCTTACATATGTTTCAAATATCTTGACAAGATAAACTACAAAAGATTGGAATCCAAGATAGAAGTATTACTAGCAGATGACTAATATGGATTTAGAAGGAAAAGAGGAAAAGGAAAGAAATATTAACATTAAGAGGATTGCTAGAAGAGAGAGTTTGAGTGGGAAGAATAATTTACGTAGCAGTTGTGCATCTAGGAAAAGTGGTTGATAATGTAGAATGGAGTAAAATGCTCAAGATTCTCAATGAAGCAGGAATAAACTACAAGAAGCGAAGAATAATATATAATCTATACAAAAAAGGTAACAACTGAGGTAGAAGGAAAGAGAAGAAGCAGCAGCAATTCCAGATATATATATATATATATATTACAAATCAACTCATCCGGCAGTGACTAAAGCAAATATATGGAAATACTTTTGTTCCGTAGTTATACGACTTATCTTATTAGTCAGATATGACCACTTGCCAAAGCTAGGCACCATTAATGGATATCCAAACTCCATATTATTAAGTTGGTACAAACAGGTTAAAAATAATTTATGTTCCGCTAGAACTGAAATCGGAACCAATGAACTTAAGTAGGATTGCCAATGTACCCCAGACTGACAACTGCATTAAATAAAGATTCCTTACACAATACGGTTTTCGTACTGCGTTAACCAATCCCCCCCCCCCCCTCAAAAAAAATGTGGAAAAGAATATCACCCAATTGAAGAGCTACTACACTGATCTCAATGAAAAATCCCAAGTGTGAAACAAAATGCAGTTGCTAGGATGAGGGTTACATGGATATGACAAAAGGAAACCTCAAAATACGGATTAAATAACATCTCAGAGATACTGGGAAATACATAAAACATTGACATAAAAATAAAAATTACAATATGAGCTGAACCTATCACGTCTGAACAAAAGAATACACGAACTATATCCGCCATGTTACAGCGTACCGTACTGTTTCTCCATTAGATGAGTGACCAGCAGCTTCGAAAAAGTGTTTCTATGCACTACTCTGCCACGGTGAGTTCGTTCCTTTTACTTTCCTGGCACTTTTATTATTTTCTCCTCCTGTTTTTAACCTTCGTTATCAAGGCTCCAGGGAAGAGCCGAAAGCAAAGTAGTGCAAGAAGCTTTCAGGAATTACAGTTATCTGTAAGTAGAATGCCTGTGAAAATACCTGAGAATGTTAATATTACGTCTGTACATGATTATTTCTGTAAACACACGTAAGTCCTCAACAGATACATGGGTCGTTCAACATATAAATTTCCCTAAGCTGTAAAATTTTTGTGTTTTAAGTTGCATTTGTAAACTATACATACGTGTGTAGGTGGGTCCTTCCTCACCTTTCCACATAATCTCCATTGAGATTCAGGCATTTGTCTCACGGTTGCACCAATTTGTCCGAAACACTTTGTAAAATATTAGGGCTTAGACTATTTAGCATGATCCTCACATTTCGCTTTACTTCTTCATCTGTTTCGAAACGTTCACTTTGTAATGCAAACTTTAACACCGGAAAAAGATGGAAGTAACTCGGCGTTAAACTGAGGCTATATGGACCGCGTCGTTCTCACCTTAATTCTTCAATTATGTGTCTTATTGGCGTTCCGAGTGGGGGTGGGCGTTATCATCAAGAAAAGATCAGGTCACTTATGTCGAATTGCGTTTCCCTGACGAAGAGTTTAGGTTTAACATAAGCGAGCTGGTTTTCTGTTACCTGGTGAAGAAGGATTTAGGATTTTAGGATTTTAGATTTTTAGGCTTTCGGCATCTAAGGCCATTTAGCCCTTCACGATTAGAGGGATGACGTCCCTCGGCGAGCACACAATCCGGGGAAAGGGAAGGAAGAAAGGGGCCTGGGACCTATAAGTTAGGTACCACCCCAGCATTTGCCTGGTGTGAATGAGGAAAACCCAGGAAAACCTCATTCAGGGTGGCTGGCCTGAAAAAGCGTGTTACACTTTTTCGACCGAGTGCTGGTGAAGAAGTGAAGCGGAATGTAAGAATCGTGCTAAATACCGAGAGCCCTGATTTTTTGCAAAGGGTTTGAACAAATTAGTGCAACGCTGAGACAAATACCTGAATCTCAATGGGGATTATATGGAGAAGTGAGGAAGGACCCACCTACATATGTATGTATAGTTTACAAATGAATCTTAAAAAATAAATATTTTACAGCTTAGGGAAAATTATATATTGAACGACCCACAAAATCATTTAAGCCTGCTCTACGAACTTAGGTTTCACCAGCTCCATTACTAAGATATAATTGATAAATCAAGATAGAATACCAGAAAAAGAGAGATTAATACTTGCATCTAATTATTATATACATTAAAAGAAATCTATACGTACTTTTGCGTCTTTCGTCCTTTGAAAATATTGTAAACGCTCGCATTTCTTTTCTCCCCATTTGACTGCAAACGCTATGATTTATCACAGAAATATCAACAGTTTCAACTTTCTTCTTAGCAGGACAGTGATTTTTCGAACGAACCGCTGCTTCAACATTCATCTTTGTATTTGGAACAAGCATCTGCGCACCAGACTGACATAAAAAATAAATAAAATAAAAAAATTCAGAAAAAAACAGATGGTTCTGAAATTTTAAGAATGCACCAAAAGAAATAATAATAATAATAATAATAATAATAATAATAATAATAATAATAATAATAATAATAATAATAATAATAATAATAATAATAATAATGGAGAAATAGGTAGAGGAAATAAATTGACAACTTTAAACGTAAGTCATTACTTTTGGGTTAAAATTCCAATCGAAGTACGATAGATTTATGTAACTAGAAATACAATTGGAAAATGACTAATGTAAAAGTTCTACCCATTTCTGATGTGCAGATGAAGTGCAAACAACATAAAATGTACCTTACTTAGGTCTCTGTATAGTTACCATCATTATTGATTTTATCTTGAGATCTTTCTGATAAAATAAATTCTGCGCCAATACAAAGGTTTGAAATCGAAGAGCTCACACAAGCCAACTTTGACAGCCTTCAAATTATCGAAGATTTTCTCAGAAGAGGAGTTCTACAATAAGTAAAACAAGGGATATTCTAAAGGAGACAAGTCGGGGGAGTATAGCGGATGGAATACACCTCCCAACCAAAGTTCATTAATTTCTAGCATGTCATGGCAGCCATATGCAGTCTAACATTATCATGTGGATGATGACTTCTTGACGATTGATGAGGCCTGGCCTCTTCGATCGCAATGCTCTGTGCACTCTCTCCAGCTGTTGACATAGAAAGTTACATTAATGGTTTGGTTAGGTTCTAGGAACTGCCAGTGAATCACTCCTTTCACCAACAACCTATCAGAAACGGTTACAACTTATGCACTTATCTAGAAGTTGATTTCGTTCACTATCTGATATAAACAAAGAAGCATCTGTACTACGCGCCACCATCTACGGGATTGGGTTTTATTCTTGTGCTTCTTGTACTCGTCAGTGTTGAAAATTTGCACTACAGGAAGTGCCCAATACACACGCGAACCAATAACGAAAACACTTCACTGAAAGATATTCAGGATATCTATTAAAATTCCAAAATGAAATTTCGTGACTTTTTCTTTATCAAATTATAAAATTTCATAACATTCAAAAACAGTATCTATATTCTGTAGTACCTATCTTTATCTTATTTCTACTTTCAAAAGCTTTTCCCTGGAGCAATAAAAACTTTATGTCTTCTCACATCACTTTCAGTATATTCACTGTATAATGTAATGTCTGTGTTGTTCGGTAACTAACCAACAGCAAACACTCACAAATCCACTAAACTTAAAATTACATATCTAAATACCATGTAATTTTATTGATCTACATACACTGACAAATCCTTAGCAATCCTTCAAAAATGTCACACTGATTTGTACTGATGGATTCTATCTCTCTTTTAAGTTGGCAATACTGTTTTACCCTTTTTTGAGTTTTTCGATTTCCTTTTGAAGTGCTTCAATGTCCTCTTCGGTCTGTTGTAACAATCTCCTTTTCTTCTCCTTCAACTCTTTAAGATATTCTGCTTCCATCTTGATTTTGTTCTGGCTTTCGTGTTCCTCATATCGTTTCTGCGTCAGAGCTTCCTTCGTTTCAACGAAGCATTTCTCACAGCCATGATCATAGATTTTGTTACCGATACCTTACGCAAACCTCCAATGGATTTCCCAATATACGGAACATTGGGAAATCAAAGAATGTTCAGAAAGATTCTCCACTAAACACTCTTTGTTAACAGAAAATCCTCTTTCTTACAGCACTATTTCCATGGAACATTGTAAGCATACTTTTAGAAAATTCTAGAAGTTTTTCATCATGACTGAAACTTTTCGTAAGAAATACATGTAACCTGTCTTTCTTCCAATTAAACGATTTACATACTTCTTGAATATATATATATATATATATATATATATATATATATATATATATATATATATATTTACACGGCAACAAATAACTTTTCTTAATTTCACCTACTTCGACGTATGGCTTTTCAAGGTCAGTTCCAGTATAGCACTACTAATACAGATTCTCTCAAACAACTATTTGTCATCACATACGGAGAAAGGCACCTCTCACCATAACCTTGCGCAATGGTGATTTCTGATTAACTAATAATGTAAACAAAGAAACAACAAAATTTCTGCAATCTTTTCTGAAAAAAAGAATTCCAAGTTCTCGTATTCCTTAGCATGCTGCACTGTTGAACCAAACCCAATATCCACTGGTCTAACATCCAGAAGATTCTCTGTCTTTGTCACATCCATGTCTTTGTCACATCCACAACTATCAGTTGCTTGGCTGTTATAACAGAAGACATTACACTCTTTTTCAAGAAGCGATTACCAATACTGCGGACCACAGAATACAGTTCATCAAACATGAATGGTAAAAGAGGTTTGTCCGATTGAAAATTTGTCCGTGTACTAGTTCTAATGCTACTGGTTGCAAGAATGAAAGTTTCGTTTGTAGGCAAGTCGTCCGCTAAAAAAACTTCTGTAGAACATGAAAATTTTGTGTGTCCGGAGGTTTTGATGACGCTTAATTGACATATTTCTTCAAGAAAGGCAACAACTCGATCGCTCTTTTGAATTTGGGTGCGAATTAGACCAAATTTCCATGCATGGGATAGAAGCATGCTTTGCTTGCGATTTGGTAACATCTAAAGGCGACCACAGGCACTTTTGGAAGTGAATTCTGACGTTTTACGGAACATTTTCCAGTCTCTACTTATATTTGTACAAATTTAAAAAATCGTGACCCAAAAGCTAAATTTATTGACTTTCATGATCGTTTCGTGATTTCGTGACTTTTTCTCGACTTTCGTGACCGATAGACACCCTGGTAGTGTTCTTAATTCATGCGATATCATTAATTCCTTCTTCTTTTTTGTGTATAACATTGGTTTTCAATCTTAAATTATACTAAAAATGAAGAAGTTTTTGTTCGCAGACCCACAATATAATCTAGCCAACCAAAATTTTTGATTTACACATCAGGCATTAATGTAAGAGCGAATATACAGTTAAGTAAATAGAAATAAATTGAACATACATTGTAACTACATTGTAATCTTGCCTTTATAACGGTATCTACTTACCTAGCAGTATTCTATCTTACAATTGTAATTAATAACTTCGGCTACTGTAACGTCTTATACAGAACATTTAATAAGTTACAAAGCCGATACTATTACCTACACTACAAGATTGAACAATGCTAGGTTAGTAGACAATCATTATGGACATACATTATTCAGTGTGAGATAAAGATAAATCAAACTACGATATATAAAAAAAATCCCCTAGCAAACTCCAATTAATTAACTAATTCACCTTCATTTAAAAACTATAGCGGAATTTGGTAAAGTGTAAATTGGGTAACACATCAGAACATACAGAAATAGCATTAATTTTAATGCGAAAAGCTATTTTAAAGTAGCATCTTTATATATATATATGTATAAAGTAAAAGTGTACACAATTAAGAGATTGGTCAAAAGAAGTGCGTGTAAGCATAAATGAGGAACTGAAATGTTTGCAACTGACGATTCCAATTAGTCTGAAAATAGTGTGCTTAAAAGGTAGATACTAGTAGCACAACTCAAACGAAAAACTGTCACATGATTTCAAAGTAAAAACACCACCACCAAAACTGAATGTCTTTATGTATTTTGTGTAACTATTTCGTTGGGAATTCGAATATGTATTTCAGTTCAAAATTCGTATAAAATAAATACAAATATGAATTGAAGTACTTGTGTAATATTTACATATAGTGGTATATCCTGGAAGTAAGTAATGCTGTATATATTGCGTTCGCGCAGGTTGCTAGTACATGATTTCAGATGTGATTTTCTTCAGCAACGCAGTGTGAACACAATAGGAATCAACATCATGCTGTGGGAACCATAACCTGCAATGGCTATTCGCCTCTACTGTTTATATAAGAAATGTTAACCAACGGAACTATATGTTGCCTTCTAACATAACAATGTCCACTTATACTACTCAATGCGCTCTCCAAGGCGTGCGTTCTCTCTTCTGGCCTGCATGATCGTCAGATCTATATCTATTAAACATGATGACATCCGTCACTTCCAAGACCATTCCAACGCCAGAATGCAGATCTGCATTGAAACTGGAGGAGCATACTGATATGAATCCATTCTATATATTATGTCCAAAGATCCTATATAATGTACAGTATACAACATTACGTACGTGTGTATAAAATTGCCTTTACGTGGATCCATAGTTTCTGGACATTTTTAATTTTCCACCAATGTATATATTACAATTACTAGTACCAGCAGAGGTTTTGCCTACTGCTGACCATATAGTTAATGTTAAATGGAAACGAACAACTGAAGTTCTGATTTTCTTCATGCACTGATAGGGCTGTTACGTATACGTAGGATGATGCCTGGTACGGAGTTAGGAAATAAATAAAAAGTTTTACGCCCTCAGAGTTGCCAGCAATTTTTCAAATCGATTTTCCCTGACAATTCCAGGTTTTCCAGGCAAAATCTATTATTTTCCACATATAATTCCTTCCTCCAAAGAAGAATCAATGGAAGGCTCTCCACAACATCCACCCACTACTTTCCATTCACTTTTCTTTTCTTTTTGTAAATACACAAGTAACAAGATTTAAATCTTTGATATACCGGTATCTCTTTCATTACAATAAAATTACAGTATCGTACTTATGATTGCAGTCCCACATAAATAATTTCTCTTATGGAACTTCACACTAAACAAATTACTACTGCATGTTTCCTTAGTTTCCACAGTTCATTTTAGAGATGATTTCACGGTCTCAGTTTCATATTTCAAATTTTGCATTTAATGGAAGACTCTAATGAAAGGTTTGCTTCTTTTTTTTTTTTCTTTCTTTCTAAAATGGTGATATAATTAGCTACGCGCTTATTTTCCTTTTTCTTTAATTCGTTTGCTATGGTTTTCGTCCTTTTCCTTTGCGTGGCTTCTTCATAACGTCCATATGATCCAAGTACGTACTGAAGCATTTTTGTCTATATAAATACCAAGGCGCCGTCCAGTACATTGTATAGTATCATGAACAACTCGTAAACTTACCGAAGATTCTTCATGCATACATTCCATCAGCATGTCATTGTTAAACTGAGAATCCTTCTCAACAAAAATATATCTATGGGAAAGGACAACTAACATTGTAATTATGTCCCACAAATTAACGAATTCACAATTATTAAGTAGACTGTAATAAAAGACATTTAACCTATCTGTGTATACATTAAATGATTCGAATTCCTTCTCTTTTATTGCTGAAACACACAATTTGTAAAATTGATGTTTTACTCTTTCAGCTTTGGCAGCTACAACTATATTCTTGTTATAGAGCTACTCAAGAACATTATACATCTTCCCTTCACTTACACTTTGGTTAGTACACAGGGTTCCCACTCATTTTCCCATGATCAAATTCCCTGACTCTTCCAGGTTTTCCAGGTCACTTCTCAGAAATTTCCAGGTACACCATTTTGTAGCACATATTTGTACCGGTGCACAGAAAAACAGAATTTGCACATGAAGGAAAAGAAACAACACTTTTTTTTTAAATTATGAAATGTTTCCTACCAAATAGCCGGATAAGGCAAAAAGTGAAATCTGGCAACTTTAAAAACAATATGAAAATAACCTGTACGCTATTTATGTACATTTTCTGAAAAAAAATGTTGCCAATGAATTTATGAAAGTGCTCACCATTTTCAATCTGAGCCTGACTTTACGTTTCACCCTGGATGGGGTATGGCTGTTTATTTTTATTTATTACTACAAGTATTCTATTATTTTTCCTTTTCACACAAGTAATTATAGTAAACATTTACAATCGTTAAAGTTGTTAATGGACGGATTCAGAAGCTAAAACATTTTATCATCAGTTTGACTATTTGTAAGACTTACTACAGATATATATTTTCTGTCTGTCAAGAGAGCTTTCTGCACTGATGATAAATAATTACAAAAGTTTTCGCAAGTCTGGTAATTTCTTATCAATGTCTGCTTCCTCGCGAGATAAAGTTGTAATAACTTTGGACTTCTTAACTTCAAGTTCTCTTATTTGAGACTGAATGTGTCTCTTCTGCAGTCTCTTTCTACGTTCATCTGATTGTTCACTTTTCTTTTTCTGTAATGCAGCATCTGTATATCTTGAGTGGGAGGAACGTACATATTGAAGCATCTTGTTGGTCACGTTCACTTTTAATGGACCACCCTCTACATAAACTGAGTCATACACCATTCTTTGAGCCATAACTCTCTCTTCACGCAAATTTTCCACTACTAAGTCTTTGTAAATAGAAAATCCACTTTCAACATTCGTGTTACCATGCGAAAGCCTAAGTGTTAATTTCATGACAGACCACAATTCCTTATATTCTTTGTTGTCTGTTAATATGTTTGCGTACACTTGACAAAGATTATCATTTTCAAGAGAAAATTCCTTGAGCTGCTGATGGACTTAAGTATCTGAAAGAAATCGGGTGTATTGCTGTTTTGCCACATCTGCTTGAGTTGAAAATATGTGGTTATTATCATGTAGGTAGGTGAGTAATGTATTCATCCGATTTTCCGCCTTACAAGTATCTTGAAGGATAACTGTGAAGTTCAAACAAGAAACTGTACATACAACACCATACTTAATACTTCTTTCGATCATTTTCAATATAGTTCCATTTTCAAGAAACTTCTGACATTGACTTAAAAATTTTAGCTTCTGTTTTTCAGACACTTTACTAATTGTTAGCTGTTTTCTAGTAGAAAATCCTACATCAATAGATTGTACAGGAAGAAAATTAACTTCGGAGTTCATGTCAATTTTCAACAGGTTTGGATAATTATTTTGCAGGATCTGTTTCTTTATACAACGACTCATCAAACTGAACAATACATCAAGAAATCAACCATACAAATAAGGTATCATTGAATCAGAGCTTTGAAATTTCTTCAATAACAGTTTAAATACTGATGCAATTGTGTTGAAGAAAGCAATTTTCGACAATGCCAATGGATCTTCACAGGCTTCATGCAAACAGTTTACAGACCCAGTGGACGATAATTTACTTGTTGAATTCAAATATTTCTTTACACTGGAAAAGATTTCCATGGCTCTTCTTGAAACGTCTGCATTTTCCACCCAACGGATTTGACAGAACTTCAGTGGAAAGTCCGAATAGCTAATTATAGCAATGAAGTCTGCCCGGATTTGACAGAACTTCAGTGGAAAGTCCGAACAGCTAATTATAGCAATGAAGTCTGCACGACGAGCAGGGCTATCTTAGAAAATTGAGTACATTGCTTTGAGAATACTATTAACCTTCCACTCACTTGTTGTGTGACCAGCCTGAAAAGGACCATTTACCACATGCAAGCCACATGATGCAAGTTCCAATGGCATATGGTTACCAAACTCTTCACTTAGATCGTCTTTAAGTTCCCTAAAAAAAACCAGTTTACATTTGGTCTACCCATTGATACTTGAAGTAATTTTCTAAAAGGGATATCTTGGAGAGCTGCTGTGAACTTCTCCATTACATCTGATGCCCTTGTATGCCCAAGAAAGGTGGAAGTCAAATATCTAGATGAAACCTTTCGCAAATCATCGTCCCCGAAAAGAAGTATTATATCCATTTGTTCTCTCTGAACTACCGAATTGAGCGACTCATCAAAATAAGCCACAATCTTTTCAGACTTCTAAACCTGACTCATCAGCTTTTCCTTTAATAAAAATAAATAAATGAATAAAATAAAATAAAATAAAAAAAAACTAGTCCATATGAAACTATATATGCTGCTTTTGTTGCACCAAGCGAAAACTGATTAGCTATTTTACTGTCAGGGAACATGGATTTGAAAAGATTTGATATATCAACACTTGAATTGTAGGAAAAATTATTTGCTATCATTTTTAAAACCCACAATACTTCAGCTCGAGTAACTTCACTTCTTTTAGCATAATTCATCATAGTATTTTCATTACTTTTAGATCCCTCTTCCTTTGGAAGAGGCATGGTTTGTTCCGCATTTTTAATTGAAAGACTATCCTTCAGGTTTGAAGAATCACTGGTAACAGACACAGCATCACATTTTCGTTCAAATATATCACTTATTTTTGGAGTTTTATGTCTGTTGCACTTGTGTGTGATTTACTTTTCATATGACTGACTACAGCCTGACGACCCATATTACTAAGCTCGAAGATTTTCTTGCACTTGGAACAAAACACTTGAAACTGATTGTGTTTAACTGGCTTCAGAAACTTGTCCCATTCAGGATTTAACTTCTCATCCATCCAATCAGAATGGAACTAGGATTTCTTCTTTGTAAACATTATCACGAGATATACTGCCCTACAAAGATATATTGATTTAATTTATCTGCGAGAGGAATAGCTACATTCATTAAATACACACATCTACAGAAATATCTCTAAGTTGCAATTAATGTAATCATTAAATTATCTGAACCTAATTAGAGTTCCAAAAAATTAGCACACTCAATCAGTGCATTGTTGTAGTGCTTTCGAAAATGAAACTCCGGTAAGATCTGAGACAGAATTCTGAACATAAAGTGATGATGTACGTTTAAAAAATTTGCCAATGAGAAAAAGAGTTTTCTTTTGAAAAACTCCCTTCCATGGGATAGAGAAATTTTGGCATATATTGGCATTGCTATTAAAGCTACATTAGCTTCCAAGTAATTTCAAAAACGATCTAACATTAATTTTCCATCCCAGGAATCTGAATCGTCTCATCTTTAGATACTAACAACAAAGAAAGCAAGTACATTCATATAGTAACAGGGCACACTGGATTATCTATTTTCAAGAATCATGCATCAGTATAAAAGTATGAGATATCTTTTCACTTTTGTAGCAAGAAAAAAAGTTCAAAACTTAAAAGTGCAGAAGACTCTTTGACTTTCAACATTAGAAACGCAGAAGTCAAACACATTCATGCATTAACACAGGAATTGCCCTGTTATATTTTTTTAAAAGTGGAAATATTAAACCACTGGCTCCAGTAGCAAGAGTAGCCACCTCTTTCAAGCATTTGTCATTACATAAGAAATGCCTGCTGTAGCTAAATGACATTTAAACAATAAGTTATAAAATTCCCTGACTTTTCCAGGACATTTTAGTGCTAAGCTGGATTCCCTGACTATTCCAGGTTTTCCAGAAGAGTGGGAACCCTGGTACAAATTTTACTTACGATTAGAATAAGACATGACAGATTTCGTACTATTTTAATGGACATTTTTCAATAATTTTTCATTTTTTTTTTTTTTTTTTATTAATGTCATCAGTATATAAAATTCCTTGACATTTCCAGGTTTTCCACGTCGCTGGCAAGCCTGCGTCCTACGGTTATGCCGATTAGGCTAAAAGAGGTAGTGATGGTGAGAAATGAATGAAATGGCTAAATGAAGAAAGTGGAAGGAAAACGGAAAACCTCGAGAAAACCCACGCACACGGTATTTGTCCACCACAAAGCTCACTTGGCGGCACGAGCTGGAATCGATCCAAGGACCCCATGCACAAGAGGTGAACGTTCTACCAGTCAGCCACCGCGGCTCCGGTACGGAGTTAAGCTGATAATGTGAGTCGAGTTCCGCTTATCGTACTAGGAATTTAGTATCGTACTAGGATTTCGATTCAACAGTAAGTTCCGTCTAACAAAACTTGCTGTTGCGTACGAATATAAAACATTATTAATAAAAGGAATCGAGTCCTGCGTATGGCGTGAATATTTCGTTTGTGAATTGATGCTCCACTATTCATTTTACAAGTATAACTCATCTCTCATTCTCTCTCTTACTATAAATACATAATATGATATATAAATACACAGTATAAATACATAATGCATACATAATAGTACAAATACATAATTTAATAATAATAAATATAGAAATAAGTAGAAGATGATGTGAATTCGGTTAACTCAGTTAATAAGTATTAATATTTGCTATCGGCACTCAATCTGGGTATTGAAAAACACGTTTTAGTTAGAATTCACATGAGTGATTTACAGTCTGGATTTTACAAGAAAGCAACGTGTCTGGCACAGAGTACCAGTGTCAATTCTAAAATTTTTGATACGTGCTTTACAACAGCCATTTTACAAAGCGTCTGCTGTATTCGATAGGACCAAGTTATTTAAACGAAACATCCTACCAATATAGAGTGAAACATTGCCAATCTTTTGAAAATATTTAACAAAACAGAGCGTTTCGCACTATAAGCTCTTCCGGCCAATTTCATAATTCCATTATTAGATCAAAACTCGTGCTTGATGGAAGAAAATTAAATGCCAGTTTCTCGGATGCCGCGCGGATGCTCGAAAACAGAAATACAAGTAACATGATCATTTTTTTTTTAGTTTTTAAATTTTTTTTCGTTTTCGGATAAGTAACAAAAAATGATGGAGCTACTATTAAATCAGAAATTAAGCATTCACCCAATAAGCGTGAGACCGGGATTCGATTCTTCGTCCGTACAGTCATCAGATTATTTTTTTTTTCCAACATTTTTCTATACACATCAGTAATGTATAAAAATAAATTAATTCAAAGTACTATTACATGCATTATGATGACCTTGAATACGAAAAGCCAATTAACGAGCGTGTCAAAAAAACAGTCGTTAAGATACCAACTTCAACGGTTTCTCGCTCCAATTACAAACAATCACATGCACAATGCGAAGCACTGATATCTAGTGACGGTTTCATTGTCAAGGATTGCATTCCCGGAATCCTCTAACGTGATATCTACGCATATAAAGCACATTTCCATAGTTCTCATCACATATATAGGGTGGGCGGGAATAAATCCCTTATTCATTTTTCCTAAAGTAACCTTTTATCCTTAATTTTAATATTCCTTGAAATAGAAGAATTTTATTATATGGTATCTCATTACTTTCATTGCAAGTATCAATGGTGGACCATGGTGCAACGTTTAATCTTGCGTAAGTGGGCTCAGTTTGCATCACGATCATAAGTGGTTGCACAATGGGTGCACCCACATTAACTCCAGTGTTCATTTTTTCTACAATACCTACTTTTAATACTTCATCTAATCCGTCTCCAACCTGCACCCAACAATTCTGTGTCCGTTACTGATCCTGGTTCGAAGTTTGGGAGTCCGTGGTTCAAGCGTATAGTTGGTGGCAAAGAGTGAAAGAAACTCATACCTGGGTAGATGCAAGATCATAAAAAGTTGCCATTTGAAGCTAATAGACAAAGGTTCTGAAGCAGATATTAGGAGATACGGTTGTCCCTCAAAGTAAAGGATGGAGGAAAATGTGCAACTAGTTCAGGAAATGTTCACACAAAATCCTCAGAAATCAGAACAAGCATCTCGTGAAAGTGGTATAACCAGACACACAATCCGAACTGTTCTAGAGGAGGAGTCGAATTTTCGTTCATAGAAACATACGACTGCCAGAAATAATTGACGGAAGACTATGAGTGAGTATGGGGAGTGACACTTGCTTGGTATGAATATTAATCTCCTATTTATAACATCATCATGTCAATATAATAAAATAAAAAGTAAAAGATCATTTGGTCATGATAGTATACCATCTTATATTTTTAAGGGCTGTAAAGAATTCCTCATCAAACCATTGACTTATTTGTTCAATTTGTCTTTGCATCAAGGAAAATTTCCAGCAAAATTTAAAATTTCAGCGGTATGCCCAGTTCCTAAAGCTAATCCAGTAAGATTGATAGAAGATCATAGACTAATTAATCTGATACCTTCTCCTGCTAAAATATTTGAAGCAGTTATTTATAAACATCTATTCAATCATGTTTCTAGATATTTGTTTAACTCTCAATATGGCTTTAGGTGTAATCGATCAACTACTTCAAATTTATTGGTTATGAATCAAGTAATTAATGACTCTTTCAGTAGAGGGACACAAGTAGATGTAATATATACAGACTTTAAACGAGCTTTCGACTTAGTTGACCATGGTGTACTTCTTAGAAAGCTGAGAATGTTTGGTATATCGAGGGATTTAATTAAATTGTTTTATTCATATTTAACTGAAAGAATGCAATATGTAATCTTTAATAATATCAAATCTAAACAATATTCAGTATATTCAGGGGTACCTCAAGGATCAAATTTAGGTCCTTTACTTTTTCTGATAATGATTAATGATCTACCAGAAGCTTTTAAACATACATCATGCCTGATATTTGCAGACGACACCAAATTATATAATGAAATCCAAACAGAGAGGGATTGTAATGCATTGCAGTCGGATATAAATAGACTAAGTGAGTGGTGTATGAAAAACAAATTCCAACTGAATATTTCTAAATGTTATGTAATGACTTATACACTCAACAAAAAACAAATATTGTTTGAATATATTATAGGAAATCAGAGGTTAAAAAGAAAGGAAATTATAAGAGATCTAGGGGTATGGTTTGACATGAATTTGAAATTCAAACACCATATAAATATAATAACTACTGAAGCTTTTAAAATGCTCGGTTTTATAAAAATGTCAAGTTATTATTTTAAAAATACTAGAACTATATTATCGTTATATAATGCATTTGTACGATCAAAATTAGAATATGCATCTATAGTTTGGGATCTTTTTATCAGTGTCAAAAACAACAAATTGAGAAAGTTAAAAACAAATTATTGAAATATACTGCCTATAAAATATTTGGTATACAAACACAATATATTTCTTACAAAGTTCTTCTTAAAAAATTTAAATTGTTGTCACTAGAAAAAAGAAGGTTTATACAAATAGTGTTATATCTTAAAAAATTGATTGACAATAGGGAAGATAATATGTTTTTATTAGGTAGATTACCTTTTTATATTCCTCGACAAAATCTAAGAGGAAGAAATACTTTTTACATGCCTCATAATAGAATAAGTACTAACAAAAATTCTCCACTGTATAAATTATGTGATGCGGGTAATAGAATTGGGATTATGGTTTAGATATCTTTCAGTATACATTTACGACTTTCAAGCGAAAGTGTTTTGAGATGCTAATTGATAAATTGTAGATTTGTTTTTGTATGTTATAACCTGAAGAAGGAAAAAAGGGTATACTTATTGTAATGTTCATGTTTAAACACTAGTTATATGTATGTTTGATGTTGCTCATCCTTTGATGATTGTATATAAAATTTTGTACTTTGTAATTGCCTTTGGGTGTTAAGTACAATAAAATATATTATTATTATAATATATGAACCCATGTTTCACCTTGAGGGATCTGTTAACCGCCCCAATTGCTATTAATGGCAGTTGTTGAGAAAAGCCATTCAAAGGTACAGTCTGGTGTCACAACCATCCTCAACGTTTTAAGGAAACTGATAATGCGGCTATAGAATTTCAGCAACTCATAATAATTCTACCACTGTAAGAAAAACTAAATGTTTCTTTAGAATTGATTGAGGACTTAAAGAATTATAAACTATTTTCAGCAGGGAGTTAGCTCCCGCACAACCCGCATTTTCAGCTTATGCCTCTCTCTGTACTATGTACTTTTAAATGTGAGTGTGTAATTTCTGGGAAAAATGCTTTCTTCATGGTGAGGTTTTTTTTACTGTTTCGTTAATAATAAGTTAAATTTATGATTACCAATACGTGTTGACAAAGCAAAACTCGAACAAATTTCAATTCTTTTAAAGAAAGGTATTTTTAAGTCAAAAAATCTTTGGTTTAAATTAGTGTTGAATTAATTTCCGAAATGTATATAAATTTTCAAAAATTCAATTTAAAAACCAACTTAAACTTTCCCTTTATCACTCAAGCATCTTTAACTTGAATATATATAGCAAATACCAGGATGTCTTCATCAAATATAAGGCCTAGTTGGCTTGGTTCCCGTATTTCATAGTTAATTGTCTCTGCAACTAAGAAATTCGACCCTAAATTGCGCTATATTGTGGGCCAATGTCATGAGTTTTCTCACGTTATTATTTATGTGAATTGGCATTGAAAATACCATTATTTAGGATTGTGCCTAGCAACTACCACCGTTTATCACCGTCGAACTCTCATTTTCGAAAGAATATGCGCTTCATTTGTTAGATCAAAAAAGACACTTCAAAAATACAAACCTAGAAAGGAAAGGAGGTACACGACAATGTTATCGAGATACGAACCATATATTCCCAGCAACCAGTACTATTTCCCCCAAACTACCATATATAATGACTACATAGAAGCAGTATCCTTACAAATGCTAATCTTTTTATTCTTGTTTTCAGGTGTTTGAGTTACAGAAAAATGGAAGTCGTGTTTTGTCCAATCTGTGCGAATCATAATTAAATTTGGTATTTTCACGTTTAATGACTCAAACACCTTGCTTCCAATTTCTGAATTTATTAGTAAAATGCAATAACAGATAAAGTTCCCAACACCAATACATCCTTGCTTCTTTCGAACACGACCTCGGAATCTATGGTTTTCGGCCTACCTGACCTTCAATGATCGGCGAGTTTCTTGCAAGCCAAGCAAAATTTCATAAATCACCTGATTGCTGTGCTGTGATCAACTGCTCCTTTATTTTTCGCAAAATAGATATTCTGCAGTGCTAGAGCCCAGAAATGTTTCTGCAGTGCTAGAGCCCAGTTAGAACTCGTAAAACGAAAGTTCATGATTTAGACTTTGGTGCATCTTTATCTCTGCGACTGTCGAATCACACATGGAACGCAGCACTGTAAAACATTTTAGAGCACTAACTACCACTATATTTATCCGTGTTAGCAAACATCTTCGACAACTTGAACTGCTTCGGTTCACGTAGCATACATGCAACAAATGTTTGCCTGTATTGCAAAACTTATGACCCACTTCCTGTACATTACTACTCCAGCAATTATCCGCCTTTATTTGTCTTTCCTTCAAATTATACTAGTTTCATTCCACTGTCATTTACCTTCATACCTGAGAAAAGGTATTTAAACAGGTGAACCAAGCAAAAAAGAAATGTTTAAGTGCCAATGTAAGTCAGAAAAAAATAGCGTAAAAATACAGAGAACTAAAATTACACAAAACTCGTTGAGTTGATTTTAACGTCTCTTTCAGCAGCGAGGATATATGGGACGGGCCCTACTGATTAAAGTGGAATCCGAACCACATGAGCTACTGCCGGGAATCGAAGCCGGGTCTCCCACGCCAAAGGCACGTATGCTAACCGCTTAACCCCGAAGGAGCTCTACACAAAACTCGTGTTCATAATAATAATCATCATCATCATGGGTATTCTGCCCTTACTGGCAGGTAACTTGCAGCAGCTGAGAAGCTTCCATGCTCCACGGTCCTCCGCTAACCTCTTCGTCTTCACGTATGATCTTTCTGTTTTTATATCATCCATTAATTGTAGTCTTCTTCGCCCCCTCCCTCTCTTTCCCACCACCATACCCTCTAGGACGTCCCTCATGATACAATTTATTCTTAGGCAATGTCCCAACCAGTTTCTCTTCCCTTTCTTAACAATATCCAAAAGTGTTCTTTCCTCCTCCACCATTTCTAACATCCACTCATTCGTTTTCCGCTCGACACAACTAATTTTTTTCCATTCTTCTCCACATTTCGAAAGCTTCCAGTCGTTATTTCATCACTTTTACGTAATATCCACGTTTCCGCCCCATACAATACAACACTGCACACCAAGCATTTTATGAGTCTTTTCCTCAACTCTCTATTCAAGGTCCCACAAAACAGACTTTTCTTCCTCCTAAACGCTTCTTTCACCATTCCTATCCTTGCTTTCATTTCACGTCATTACTAAGAATACTACCCAGATATCGAAAATTATTCACTTGTTCTATTTTCTCCCCTTCCACTTTTATATTTGACACAGACCTCTTCGTTCCAATCACCATTGCTTTTGTCTTTCTAACATTTATTTTCATCCCATATTCTTCGAAACCCTTTCTCATTTTTTCTAACATTTTATTAATTTTATTTTCAGATTCTGCAACAAGCGCTATATCGTCTGCAAATCTTATGCATCTAATCATTCTACCTCCTACCGGAATGCCGTCATTATCATGTAAACTCTTTTTCACTATCTCCTCTAGATAGACATTAAATAGTGTTGGCCAGAGGCAGCATCCTTGTCCAACTCCCCTTCGAATTGCACTCCCTTTCGTCAGTTCTTCCCCTATCTTAACACTTACTTGTTGGTTCATGTATAAGTTTCTTATGAGTTCTCGATCTTTCCATTCCAACCCTAACTTCTTTAGAACTCCCAACAACAATTCCCAATTCACGTGGTCAAAAGCCTTTTCTAGATCAATAAATACAACATACATCTCTTTCCCTTTTTCTATAAATCTTTCACCGATCGCCCTTAATAATTCAATAGCATCTCTTGCGCTCTATCTCTTCTGAACCCGAACTGCTCCTCCTCAACTTCTTTATTTGTTCTTCCATATAACCTTCTGTTCAGTATTCGGAGCAAAATTTTAGCTGCATGAGATATGAGACTAATAGTTCTATAATCCTCACCTCTCTTTGGGATCGATTTCTTAGCCATCGGTATCATGATCGTCTTCAGGAAGTCTTTTGGCCACTCCTCTGTTTCATATATTTCATTGCATAGTCTGAACAATTCTTTCTTTCCCATGACTCCTATATTTTTAATGAATTCGATTTGTATGTTATCTATTCCGGTTGCCTTTCCATTCCTAATCTCGGATATAGCCTTTTCAAACTCATCCCGAAGAATACTAAATCCTTTATCATCCTCGCCTACTTCATTTTCTACTTCAACATTTAG
Organism: Thermobia domestica; assembly: GCF_964235325.1. Taxonomy (NCBI): domain Eukaryota; kingdom Metazoa; phylum Arthropoda; class Insecta; order Zygentoma; family Lepismatidae; genus Thermobia; species Thermobia domestica. Next base: position 46,085,261 of record NC_137466.1, on the reverse strand, counting down.
GCTACACGGTCTATCCCTACTCTCATATAAGTCTTCAACGTATTCTTTCCATCTTCCTATGACCTCATTTCTCTCGCTGACTACCTTCCCATTCTTATTTTCTACTGCCATCGTAATATCCCCTTGTTTCCTCGGAAATTCCATAGATTTTACCTCCTTCTACATTTCCTCATATTTCCCAACTCTTTCTAATTCTTCTATGTCCTCGGATTTTATTTCGTAAAACTCTTCTCTCGCTCTGCCTGTTTCCCTCCGTAACTCATTATTTAACTTTCTGTACATCTTTCTGCCCTCTTCTGTATCAACCTGTTTCCACGTCTTCCTTTCCCTCATTTTCTGCAAACATCTGCTCTGTAACCCATGGTTTCTTAGTCGTTTTGTGTTCGCGATAACCTACTGCTTCTTCTGCAGCCTGCTGTAAGCAAAGTTATTGTGTTCCCACCGTGCGTTACTACCTGCGTCTATTCTTTCCTCGTTTGAATATTTTTCTTCGAATTTTTCAATGAAAAGATTTATTATTTCCTCGCTTTTCAACATTTCAATAATAATAATAATAATAATAATAATAATAATAATAATAATAATAATAATAATAATAATAATAATAATAATAATAATAATAATAAAATAATGACACTTTGTTTTGTCTGTAGTTAACTTACAATAAAATAAAATTATTACCTTTCTTGTAAACTCCTACATACCATTTGATGTGTTGTTTGTGAACAAAAATTATCACAGATAAAGTACTAGCAGAAAAAAAATAAAACGCAAAGTAGAAAACAAAACTTACTTTCACCACTTTTCCATCCTTAGTCATAACTTTCCCGACACTCCAATTCTCTGCTGATATGTTTTCAACGTTTGAAAGGGGTTTCACATTATTACTTTCACTGGAAACTAACTTAGACGTGGAAATCGTTGTTACCACGGGTGTCAGATCACTCGTACACAGCACAGGTTCTTCTATGATTTTATAATTGTCAATTGATTGTTGAAGACTAGAATTTTCAAGGGATGATATAACAGACTCACTACACTGAAATGGAGGTATTTGATTGTTTTCCTTGTTTAAGGTTGACACTTTTGGATATGATGGTTCAGATTCCATTGATACATAATTATTCATATTAGCACTCATACTGAACCTATTGCTGTTAATTGTATTTTCCATATTAGCATTAACGCCAAACTTCCTAACGTCGTCAACTGCATTTTCCACACTGGCACTGATGTCAAACTCCCTAACTTTGTTAATTGTATTTTCCACACTAGCATTGACACAAAACTCCCTAACGTTATTAACTGTATTTTCACTTCTACACGATTTATTAATGGTACCACTATCTGGATTACTTGCTGTATTAATTACAACTTTAACTGGAGTTTCTACTCTGACTTCATCATCTCTACGCTTATTATAATCATCGTTTGTTTTCATTCTTTTAACTACTCTTTCAACCTTGCAATCATTTTCATTGCTTTCCGAGACAGCATGCTTTTTGCTCTGCAAAATATTTGCATTTTCAGATACTGTAGCTATCTCATTATTTTCAATTACGTCCAATGAACGTGTTCCGTAATATTCAAGCAATAGTCCCTCCACCTTCGTAAAGACCACATCCTGAAATAAAATATTACTTATTAGTAAGGCAAACTAAAAATAACTGTTAATTCTTTGTGACGATTACGAACCTACTTAAACAAATAAATCTATAAAAGTAATCCAAATTTTGATCATTTCTGTTCTTTTACGGAATAAAAACTATAAATAAGATATACGATACTACACTTTTATAATTCATAATTAAGTTGATTTTGAGTTCAACGTCCCGTTCAGCAGCGAGGCTATATGAGACGTGGACCTACTGATTAACGTGGAATCCGAACCACATGAGCTCCCGCCGGGAATCGAACCCGGGTCTTTCATGCCAAAGGCGCGTACGCTAACCGTTTAGCCACGAAGGAGCTCTATAATTCATAATTAATTATATATTAATTTTATTTTAATTCAGAAAAATGGAATGAAATGAAATCTTTGAGTTTTACGTCCCACGGTTATGCCAGTTAGGCTAAAGGAGACGGTGATGATGAGTAATGGATGAAATGGTGGAATGAAGAAAGTGAGAGGAAACGGGAGAACCCCGGGAAAACCCACGCACACGGTGTTTGTCCACCACAAAGTTCACTTGGCGGGGGCTGGGATCGAACCCGGGACCCCAAGCACCAGAGGTGAATGCTCTACCACTGAGCCACCGTGACCCCTATTTTAATTGAGAATTATAAACTGAATTTCATATAAGTTGTATAATTTCCTTGTTAATAATATATCTAGTTAAATAATGTGGTCAACTCGGAGATGGAAAACTTAAAAGCTTGATTTAAAAAAAAAAAAAAAAAAAACGTGCAAGAGAATTCCTTAGATATGTGAAACTAAAACTAGATGGTTCTGAATTTAAATAAATCCTCTGTTCATATACAAGAAAGTAATAATTACTGATATACTATATATGATAAGTGTATATCATCCAGTAATGATACAGCTTTGTTTATCTCACTAACCTTAAGTAATCAAATTTATATTAAGTTTGATTTGAGTTGATTTTAGTTTAGCGTCCCTTTCAGCAGCGATGCTACATGAGACGTGGACCTACTGATTAACGTGGAATCCGAACCACATGAGCTCCCGCCGGGAATCGAACCCGGGTCTTCCACGCCAAAGGCGCGTACGCGAACCGCTTAGCCACGGAGGAGCTCTCACATATATATTAAGTTTGTAATAGAAATAAAAAAAATATATACAATATTTGTTCCTTTTTAGTAAGTTCGTAACAAATTTTGTTGATTTTAATTTCAATCAAATTGTGTTGTAACAAAATAAGACTAAAACATTAAGGACTGAACGTGCTTGAATAAACTTCCTAAGTAAACTTTAATATTAAAAGTTTTAGAATATCATATTGAAAGAAGACCGGAAGACTGAGTTATAGCTGAATTTTACTGAAAGACTGAGTTATAGCTGAATTTTAATAATTTAAAAACATTGTAACAAAATATTATATCCAACTGATTATAGTTCCTTTGTATTTTCAATTCACATGAATTGTTATTTTAATCTTTGTATATTTTTCAGTTATTTTACCTCTACTGTATTTTCTACTTTGCCACCATTTAAATTAACAAGTGATTAACACGTGTAGTACTTTACCATTCCACAGTCATGTCTTTTATGTTTCTTTAAAAAAAACGGATAATGAATGATAAAGATTATTATAAAAGAATTCGTAGAATGAAAATGGACGAGGAAAAGCAAGAGTACCAAGAGAACCCATGGACACAATTATGTTCGCCATGAATTCACATAGGCTCGAATCAAACCAAAGAGCCCTAATACTAAAGGTGAGCACTCCTCACATAATTAAGCCACTCCTTACGTGATCTCGGTTTCGATCATCTATCCTCCGATAAAAACTTATGAGCAACTATTGCATTTCAAGCGGTAGATTTTGACAGTCTCAGTGTTGAAACGAGACATTATATTCAAATTCGCCAATCAATTAAATTCAGTATTTCGAAACAGTAAATAGAGGGTTTGGATACAAAACTTCGCCTGGCCAAAACCCTCGCAGACCAATATCTCGCCTGACTAGAACATCGCCGCTGAAAACCTCGCGTCTCAAAATCTCGTCTGGCCGAAATTTCGCGATCCTAAATCTCGCGATACAGAATCTCGCCTCGCCTAAATCGACAAACTTCGCATACGTGTTCAGGGCCACAATACAAGAAAAACGTTTATCTGCCACTTTGGCCGGAAACGCTTAATTACCGAAATATGGCTAATTAAGGCTAATTAGTAGAATTGATCATGACGACACTAATAAAGCAACCGACAAACTTCGCATACGTGTTCAGGACCACAATACAAGAAAAACGTTTATCTGCCACTTTGGCCGGAAACGCTTAATTACCGAGATATGGCTAATTAAGGCTAATTAGTAGAATTGATCATGACGACACTAATAAAGCAACCGACAAACTTCGCATACGTGTTCAGGACCACAATACAAGAAAAACGTTTATCTGCCACTTTGGCCGGAAACGCTTAATTACCGAAATATGGCTAATTAAGGCTAATTAGTAGAATTGATCATGACGACACTAATAAAGCAACCGACAAACTTCGCATACGTGTTCAGGACCACAATACAGGAAAAACGTTTATCTGCCACTTTGGCCGGAAACGCTTAATTACCGAGATATGGCTAATTAAGGCTAATTAGTAGAATTGATCATGACGACACTAATAAAGCAACCAACAAACTTCGCATACGTGTTCAGGACCACAATACAAGAAAAACGTTTATCTGCCACTTTGGCCGGAAACGCTTAATTACCGAAATATGGCTAATTAAGGCTAATTAGTAGAATTGATCATGACGACACTAATAAAGCAACCGACAAACTTCGCATACGTGTTCAGGGCCACAATACAAGAAAAACCCACTTTGGCCGGAAACGCTTAATTACCGAGATATGGCTAATTAAGGCTAATTAGTAGAATTGATCGTGACGACACTAATAAAGCAACCGACAAACTTCGCGTTTGTGTTCAGGACCTCATTAAAAAAAAAAAAAAAAAGTGTATCTGCAACTTTGATTGGAAACGCTTAATTAAGGACATAGAGCTAATTAAAGTTAATTAGAGGAACAACCATTCCCGCTAATTATCTTTAATTAGTCCTTTCTCCATAATTAAGTGTTTCCGACCAAAGTCCAAAACAAACGTTTTTCTTGTATTGAAGTCCTGAACACGTATGTGAAAGTTTAACGGTTGTTTTATTCAGTGTAGACACTCAAGACTTCAAATACAAGGATTGGAGATTGTGGGTTTATTTTATATGTATATGTCCATTCATTTGAAACTCGTCAATATTTTTACGCTTCTAATATCTAAAATAAAGATGTTACTTAAGTCTCTTCTTCTCCTTCTAATAATAATAATAATAATAATAATAATAATAATAATAATAATAATAATAATAATAATAATAATAGTTCACGTTAACAGTGTAATTGTCTATTATATTATTATTATTATTATTATTATTATTATTATTATTATTATTATTATTATTATTATTATTATTATTATCATTTGTAATATGGAGTGCATATTAAGAAATTCATTGGGTAAATTCTGCCCAAGCGAGATATTGGTCTGGCGATGTTTTGGTCGTGAGATTTCGTCCGTATTCCTAAAAAGAGATTAGCATTTATTTTACACACGGGAACTACTTAAGAAAAAACTCCAAGAACAGAAACTGGAGCTGAAAACTGGAAAGACATTGATTGAAGAGAAGAAGTAACTCCGATTACTAATGAAGAAATAATGGGCAAATGTTTGACCTCGCGGAGAAACAGTTGAAATAACATGACTCTGAGTTTGTAGAAACAAAAGAGAGAAATAATAATAATAATAATAAGATTATTACCTGACATTTCATGAGAACTTTTGATTTATTTGTCTCAAGATTAATATCCATATCACTCGGTTCAACTTCAATGGATACTATCATGAATGGATACCTACTTTGTGGTATTTCAAAGTAATCGCCAACACGCTGTGACACAATCTGTTAAAAGTAAAAATAAACGTCAAATTAATCCAAAAGTGAAAACATTGAAAAGAATTATGTTTCAAGTGTGAATATCGAGTATTATTAAATTAAGTAAACATACATAAGTATAAAATTATCTATCACTTTGAAACAAAGAAAGTCGTTTCGCGTTTATGGTAACAAATTCGATCATTGGGCAGCAGCACATATGCATACACGAGAGTGTCATCGTCGATAATTAGAAAGTGCTGTGTGTTGACTAACAAGAGATATGGCTGTAGTGTATGTGAGTAGTCCTATAGCTTCTAAAGTCGCGACCTTTTGTGAGGGCTAAATTTGTGTTCTTTCCGATATTAGTTATAGTTATAGCCGACAGTGCATGAGAAAAGGTTTCCCTGCATCAATATAAGGAATCAACACAGCATTGAATCACAAGAAAACGGGCAAGCCTGCTGTTGCTGGGACCTCCAATAATGGGGATTTTACATATTAAAGGTCCAGGCGTTCCCTCGATGTTGAAAAAAAAAAAAAAAAAAAACCGAAAGAAGTAAAATATTTCTAGCAATATTTAATTGCGTAACTGCCCAAGATAGGGTAATGGCAGTAAATATTGAACGCCCCCTAAATATCGAACATCTTGGTCATTTTGTTAACAATAAGAAAACTAAAAAGTTGCGTACTATCTGAAATTTGTGAACATACCCTTCCAAACCTGACCTTATAAAAATCAATAGGTCGATACGTTTCGATATTAGTGAACGCGGGAATGTTTCCTACTCTGTGGTTTTGGTGGGAGATTGGAGAAATCGTTATATTTTTTGTAAGGTGCAGCACCGCAGTAATAATCCTTTTTCCCTTGTGTGATGGTGTAATTATAAGGTATCCTTTTAATAATACGATGTGTTAATATGAATATATGTATATTTATTTGTTATAATGTTACTTTCCAGCTATCATCTTATTTGAAGGAAAAAGAAAATAATGTTCGATATTCGAGACCCATTTCGTAATATCGAAATGTCGTTCGATAAAAGAGGTTCATTTAAGGAAAAGTGTTCTTTTGTATCGAACATTATTGCAATTGGAAGGGCTATTTGTGATTTAAATATTAATTTAACTAAGTTGTTGATTTCTTTTGCACTGAATACCGAGTTTTACACTGAATTGTAAGCCATCTGATAGTTCATGGGTTCAAACCGTTATAAAAATATTTAGATTTACCATTTTTAGTAATGTTTCATCACAGAGAGCCTATCTAATCGAGGTCTTACGTCGTGCTGATCGCATTATTTCACACTTCTGACTCGGGCTCTTCTTCTCAATGTATAGACTAGTAACCCAGTTGAAGTTAATCATAAATAATTGTTTACATTTTTGTTGAATATCCTTAACTACTGCTCAGGATTTGACAATGGACAAAATTAAGAAACCCAACAAGGAAGGTGTCCCCAAAATCAGAATCAAACACGTCATAAAATGAAACCATTCCTTTATTCGTTTTCTGCCTTGACAAGCTGTTCAGCAGGTGAGGTCCGGTATGATGTCTCAAAGGCAGGCATCGAGAACCTTCCAGGTTCCTATCACAACTTTAAACGATACATTATCTGGGCGTCAGAAGACTGAGACTGCTCTTGGCCGGAAGCCTTCCTGAGCCCATAAGAAGAGGGAATTTCTGAATGGGGAATGAACATGGTAAAGAGAGGATTTCCGTTTAAGTGAAGTAATTTACTGGACACTGTTCAGGAAATTGTACAGTCTTTAGGAAGACGCACATCGTTCAAGCATGGAAGACCAGGGAAAATTTGGTTCAGGTGTTTTATGGGAAGACATCCTTGTCTGTCTCAGAAGAAGGTTGAAACTACTAGCAAGGGCAGGGCTGCGATTTTGGAAGAGAGAATGCGCGGCTGGTTTGCTGAACTTTAGCGCTATCTTGAATCTGAGGGATTAAGTGCAATAATGGAAGACCCAAGAAGGATCCTCAACGCAGACAAAACAAACTTTCTGTTCCACGTGGTTTCAGGAAAATACCTTGGTATGAGAGAAGTACAGCGTCAAATTACAGCAACATCTAAAGAAAAAGAGGGCATAACAGTACTTGGCAATTTCTGTGCTGACGGGTCTTGCGCCCAAACCATGATTATCTACAGCAACATACGACTTAAGCAAATTATGAAGAAGAATATACCTGAGCTATGGATCTATGAGAAAACAGAAACTGGCTGAATGAAGACTACAACATTTTTGACTTACCTCCAACGGTTTAGTCTGTGGCTAGACACTGAGAAAATTACACTTCCTGTTATTCTCTTTCTTGATGGGCACAGGAATCATCTATCACTTCAAGTCAGTAGATATTGTCACGATCATCGAATACTGATGTATTGTCTTTTCCTCAATGCCACTCATCTTCTGTAACCAGCAGACGTAGGCGTATCTTCACCCTTGAAAGAGCATTGAAGAATGCTCTTTAGGACGAGAATATCAAAACTCTCGGTACGAAAGTAAATTTTGCACCCCAACTGAAGAAAGTTTGTAATGATGCCGTCAAACCAGAAATTGTGAAAAGCGCATTTCGTAAGAGTGGTCTTTATCCATTGAGTCCTGCTGCTGTGGACTATACCAAGTATGTTGACGATATTCTGAAGATCCCAGTGGGAAAACCACAGCAAGAGAGTGACTAAAGTACCCCTTCATCTTCTCAACAAAAGTTACCTACTCCTCATCAAAAACTGAAGTTTGTGCTTGATGATCTGGAAGAATTCATGCCTCCTCGTGTTCTTAATATGTTCCGTGACAAAATAAGACGTGACGAAGAGGAACAGAGTGATGGTGATTCAGATTTGGATGTTTATTGGAAAAGTGTAAAAACCCGGTACAGTGTGACACATGAAACTAAATTGGCTGATAAAAACTAAACAGCAAATGATGCAAGCTCAGAAGAACAAAACGAAGAGTAAGAAAGTAATAATCGTGAATTGACATGGCATAATGAACGCTTAAATGTGTACGCACCTTCACCCAAGAAGGATCTTCTAGGTGTTATCATTTCGAGAACTGGAGTAAAAATTTACAAGTCAAAATATTGCATCAAGATAAGATTGCTTCGGAATTATTATGCTCACCTTCCTCAAGTAGTAGTGACAATTTTTCAAAGAGTTTCTCAAACTTTCTGAAGCCACGGAGAAACTCCATAAATTTAGGCTGAAGAAAGTGTATGCAATATCTTCCGAGGAATACCGGAAAGAACCGAAGAAGAAGAAAGGCAATCAAAAAGATTAACGTAAGATGCTCCTCTCTGTGCTGAATAGTGACGATATGAAACAAATATTTTGTAGCTTAGAACATTTTAATATGTATTCCTCTTTGCGTCTGCTATCTTAGTTTATATTTTAGAATTATTGCAATGTGTTTACAATGAAACCACATCCATATTATTCTTAAAGTAAACTTGTTTAAAAATAAAATATTCTGTTTCAATATTTAAACCCCGCTCTTCAATATATAAAACTGCCTGTTCGATAATTAAAACCTCATTGATCGATATATAACACAACCCGTTCGATACATGAAGTAATACAACTTTGCTATTTAAATGTTCTTCAAATTTCAAAATTGTTAATTATAATTGTCATAAAAGGTTGGTTTCAACCAATAAGTAACACCTTTACAGTTTTATCGCTAAAACAGTGCCCTGTTCCTCACTGATAGAAAATAATGATTCAATATTCATAGGAATGTCCTTAAGTGTTCGATATATATAGTGCCGTAACCCTATATAACTTGCAAAGAAGCAAAGACTCGAGTTTATATTTTGCATCTTCCCACATTATGGAGAAGACGACAAACAGCTGAAAGCTGTACGAACGCCACCTTACACGGGATCGCTGAAAATTTATGATGATTCTGAACAAATTATGGATTTATATATATATATATATATATATATATATATATATATATATATATATATATATATATATATATATATATATATAAAGGGTCATCTACTATCATAAACATGATTCCATAGGTCGTTCTAACCGTATATGTGAATTTTCTGAAAGTTTTCCACGTGTCTTTATGGCTGTTGGTAGTTACTTCTGTAATGAAGAACTTCCTCTGCACAGACCACAAAATGGCTAAAGTCAATGCAACTTGTTATCATCACATGGAGCCCTTTGTCGTCTTGACATTCAATCCCTATATGGCAGCGCCAGATTTCGCGTTATAGTTTCCAGTCATACGCCAAAGTCAACGTTAACGTTAACGTACATGGTTCGGATGCCACGTAACTGGAATTCATGCAATCATTTTTACGGATATACCTATAAAATTTCCTGATGTCTCCTCCACGAATCTTTGTAGATTTCCATTCATGAAATGATATTGGGATGTCGACGGAAGTGCACACTTGATAGTCTATGCCAAAAAAGGATGAAACTGTCTTGATTAAAGTGTTCAACCTAATCTTCAGTGGAAACGCTGATGCAGGGTGGTGGCTGACAAGATATATTTCTACATCGAGCACATTGCTGGCCTGGAGGCGTTACGGTATTTCTTATGATGTACGAGTGACCGACTTCGCTCCCATGAAATGAAATGACATTGCGTAACAGCGATCTTTCGATCTTGATTCGTGAGCTTTCGAAAAATAAAATAAAATATAATAAATAATAATAATAAAGGAAACTACTAGACAATAACGAGAATCACGCGAAGTTTTAATTTGGCCTAGCAGAAATCAGCCGCTGGAGGATGTGTGCTGTCGCCTAACGGTGCGATATGTAACCTATAGTACCATATTTCAATAAGATAAAATAAAATATGGATAGAAACCGTTAAAGTCGCCGTTATCGGTGAAGACGTTAACGGATGGACTCGATATAATGGCTCTATCTATCTATTGTTTAAAAAAAAACTTTCGTTCATGAGTTATCGTGCGGAGTAACGGACAGACGTTCTTTTATAAGTCCATTGCGTGATTCTAATAAGAGGAATAATTAGTAAGTTTTGCTGAAGGGCAAAATTGTAATTTAATCCAATGTTGGGAGGCATTAAAGAAATTGCGTGAAACAAGAAGTAGCACAAAGCATTCAGAACAATATTTACTGCAATGGATATAATTTGTATTCAACATGTAAAGTGAAAGCCATATTTGGGTGAAACCTTGTATTTAAGAGAAATGAAGATATTAATGTCCACACCTAAACTGTATTTCAGTAAATAATCATTTTACTCAGGTAACATAAACAAAAGAAAAACCTATACTATTGTACAGAGGTACAGACGTGTTCAAATTATTAGACTCAACATTCAGTTTCTGAATATTTTACTGTTCTTACAATATTACGTCAGAAAACGCGTTTGAACTCGGTCCAAATTACTGTTCTGTAACTCTGTTCTAATTTCTTGTGGTCATAGCACATGCTTTTCAATATTAATAAAACAAACGCGTACGTGATATTCAAATATAAATAGTATACAGCGTGTGTATCTAAATTGGAAACAAAAAAATGAAATGAAATATTTGAGTGTTACGTCCCACGGTTATGCCGGTTAGGCTAAAGGAGACGGTGATGATGAGTAATGAATGAAATGATGGAATGAAGAAAGTGGGAGGAAACGGGAAAACCCCGAGAAAACCCACGCACACGGTGTTTGTCCACCACAAAGTTCACTTGGCGGGGGCTGGGATCGAATCCGGGACCTTTTCCATTGCCAAAGCCACAACTAATCGCTATCATCATGCATAATATCCTATTGTAGGATCCTACCGAGTCTGGGTGTGTATATATACACACGATCTCTCTCAACTGTTTCCTTTTCTTAAAAAAAATATATATATATTTCTTTGTACTACAAGGATTTTTTAGATAAGCGTTCTTCTTTAGCTCTTTGTATATGTTCACACCATGTGACCTACATTTTAAAACCGTTCCTCGGACACAGGCATGGTTAAGTTCATTACTGATTTCCATTGGTTGGATTCTATTCACCTGCCAATCCCACATGAGATGTTTCACACTTTGTTAAGTCTTCATCCTTGATGTGGTCCCCTAATAATTTTTTCTTTCATATGCAATCAGCTGTCATTCTAATACAGGTATTAAAATTTCTCCTATCCATCACCACTGGTTTTCCTTGCCACTGTATTTGTATTTTGTTGGTGTTTAATTGTTGAATTGATCAAAGATTCACTTTTCTCTTGGCGTATACATAGGTCACATTCTTTTGTACGTTTGTCCCAAGTATCCTGTTGCATTTGTACCTCTTCTTCGGTTTCTTATAAACCTTTGTATACAGTTTTATGTAACAAGTCAAGTTACAAGAAATAACATTAAAGTTACACAAGTTCTTTGTACATAACTTTATTTTGAATCATTAATGGTGTTCAATATATGCGTAATCTTCGTTTTTCAGCCCATTGATTTGAATCACGGGGTATTATGTTTCTGCTTTCGTAGAAATGAACTACAATTTTAATGATTTAATATTAATTTCTTCTTCAAATCTATTTAAATGCCCCTTACTTCGTGAAAATAAAAAAAAAATGTTATATGTAATTTTAATATTTAATTATTAAATTTAAAATAATATTTAATTTGTATTAAAAATGTAAATCCACTTCGGTAAAGCAATTTAAAGTAATATTAAATTTATTTAAAATATAAATTCATTTCGGAAAAACAATTACATCTATATAAAAATGCAATTCATTTCAGTGAAGCAATTTAAAATAATATTAAATTTATATAAAAATGTAAATATTCATTCCGGAAAACCAATTTAAAGTAATATTAAATTTATATAAAACTGCAAATTCTTTTTGAAAAAGCAATGGACATTTAACTAAACTTGAAGAAGAAATCGGTACAATCACCTGATTAAAATTCCAGTACATTTCAAAAGAAAACAGAAAAATAATTCTTCATACAAAATCAATGGACTGAAAGAAAGAAGGTATAGGTATAGGCGCACTGTTAGTATATTTACTATCCTCAAAAATATCATCATAGCGTTAACAATATAGCAATGCTAATCAGTAACCTTAAAAGTGATTCTCTAGTTTTATTCCGTAGCTTAATTCTATCTAATTTATTAATATATTCAAAAGATATAATATATGCACTTTAATGACATTACATTGTAATAAGCTATTGTGCTCAAATGTTGATAACAGTTCTGTTGAGTATCAAGTAGTACAGGTGTGTGTTACAATGTTAATAATGGACCAATAAATGTTTTTGGTTGAACATGCATAAGGAAAATCATGTTTGATCTGAAACAATATCTCCTTAAACTAAGTTTAAATAACATGTACATAAACAGAACAGTCCTAAAGCAAATCACATAGTAGAGGTAACTTTATATACAAATCAAATTTCTTCTTCTAGCATAAAAAAAAAAAAATCAGATGACATAAAGAAAGGGGTTTTAAAGAAGAAAAATCTCCTCTAGCTCTTTACCTGGTGGTATGGTTCCTAATATAGAGGTTACATTACCTCTTTGCACTGCCATACTTATTCTCTGAATTACGAAGGTGCTTGCTCTATCATCACCAGGTAATTGAGTGATGCGTTTACCTACTTCTTTTATAAAGCTGAGACCTTCTTTGCCCCAGGATCCACTGAATTCAATGGCAATGGGCACAAATTGGTACTTCTCTGTTAGGTTACTGTATTTTCTTCTTTTTTCTGTTTCCTTTCGACTGGCTACATTGCCCGCTTGGAGTGAGGAGAAAGGAAGGTTGGAAGGAGCGAAAGTATCTGTGCATGTAAAATCCCAAATCAATGATTTGCCTCTCTTCCAAGGTATTAAGGTCATCCCATCTGGTCTTTTATCATCCGTTCTACTACATCCATTTGGCTCCCTTATTGCCGGTATACCTGCTGAAATGAGTGCTCTCATTATAATGTCATTGACATTTGAGTGTCGGGGGTATCTACCTGTACTTTTTATGCAAGACAGTCCATGCAGTCCTTTTTTATCTACTGGATTCCTACATGCCTGACATTTATGAGGTTCACATATATTTGCTCCCAACCGTAACGCAACAGCTATTCGAAAACTCTAATTACTGAGATGAAGGCCTTTAATGACCAAAATGTTAAATTGGAATTTCCATTAAACGTAGTAATTCTGTCTCTGATATACGCTACCACGTTTCGGAGTGTCGGGAGCCTCTTCAATTGCGTAACGTAGAGATTTAGTTTAGTATCAATATATCCCTTTAAGTCCTAGTTGCATTACCATATTTCAAAACTGCGGGAAATATGTACATTACAATAAAATATGTTTACATGTAAATGCCAAGAGAGAACAACGGCTAAACTTTCATTTTTTTATGTATATTTTTTTTTAATATCAACCACAACATATTACGCTCTCGATACTGGTGTAGTAGTAGCATGTGCGCTTATCTTATCTAGCCTCCCAGCAGAAAAGGAACGCTAAACTTTTCAATAAATAAATGAGCAACACACAACAAGCCACAGTGCCCTTACAGCATTACAATGGATTATGATTTTCTTCTTGTTTATTCGTTTCGTAATACTGTCCATCAGTGTCAGTAAATAGAGAAATATGAGAGCTTGCAATACATGTCATCAACGTTAATAAACAAACAAAAAGGACTTTTAGCCATGACTTACGATATGTAAAATAATGAAACATACCTTCTCAAGTTGTTTGATCTGTACTGGCCGTTTGTTTACGAAAATTACCATACAGTCAGATGATGAGTGAGACACTTCTGAAATATTAGCTTCCTTTTTTGGAATAAATAATGTTATCTTCATCTATAAGAAAAAATAAATATTATAATTAAAACTAGGGTCTTTTTCTCTGCAATAATAACTACAATTAGTAATAAGAATAAATGATCCATGTGAGTACTACAAGACAGAAGGTACAGAAAATACTCATTGGAAACGACATGTTTTAATGCTAAAATATAATATAAACTCAAGACACTCCCTTTTTTCACCCTTCTATTCGTTTATGTTCATTTCAAAAGAATATGAATAACATATTACATTAGTTATCACTAAACTACGAAAATTTACGCATAAACTTAACTTCTTTTCTTAATGGTATCACTAAAAGAAGTTGTATTTGCATACCTAATTCGACACTTTTCCTATTATCTATGTGTATATATATATATATATATATATATATATATATATATATATATATATATATATAACGAACTATTATAATCTTTATATTTACAAAAGGGGCTTTTTTTTAAAGAAGGTATAAAGGAACTTTGAACCCAGTAAGAAGGAGACAGCACAAGTGGAGAACGAAAGAAAACTCGGATTATTACTCCAAAATACCCTTTGGTGTGTTCATTTAAAAAAGGGAATTCAGAGTAAGAAGATATCTTTGATAGTAATTTATTCTACAGTGCAGAAATGCTACCGGTAATGTGATTCTCCAAGCAAGTAAAATTCCTTAAGAAGTCGTACTAAAGAAAGTGATAAACCGATCTTTGGGACCTCTAAGGTGAAAATTACGGGTGCTTAGATGAGTACAAACATAATTAATGTTCGATTTGATTTAAGTTTAGCGTCCCTTTTAGCAGCAAGGCTATGGAGATGTAGAGCTACAGCTTAACGTGTGATTTAAAACACATGAGTCCCAACCGGGAAACGAACCTGGGTCTCCCACGCCAACCGCTTAGTCATGAGGGAGTTCAATTAATATTCGATATAAAGCCTATAAGATCATGGAGTGATTACAAGAACAACCATTTTCTAACAAAAACTGAGAAATTATTATATTCTCATTGCTGAATACGAAGAAAACAAGAACTTGAATTCAGTTAAGATATAAGCTACATAGGAAATGAATTTACAAACACACATACACACTTTCTTAAAAACACCCTAAATGGAAGAAACAAAAATTACAACAATTAAGTCTCCAGCCCCTTTCTTTCAACTCAACGTTGTAAAATTTTTCCTTAATTCCACGAACAAAATATGAATGAATATTCACTTTTTTTTTTTTTTTCAAAAGATTAAAATCACTCAAAAGCAAGTAGAAATCTTACACGTAGTTGAAAATGTTAACCAAAAGACAAATGACGAATCTGTCAAATGTTGGCGCATAAGGAAGTATATCAGACAGGAAATCAAAGAAAAGTTTCTAGTATTTATTCTTTTACCCCTTTTTTTAGTTACTAATGATGGAAATAATGTGTTATAACATAAAGACTCCACCTTGTATCGTATTTAGTCTAGTACTGCTTCTTTTGTTCAATAAGAAAGAAACAAAAACTAAATAGTTCTGGCCCCGTAACAAAACAATTAGGTATTGATCGCAACATACAGCAAAGACAGATTTTACTTGTAGTTTAAAATTATAACCATCACACCAGCGAGGTGTTCACTAGCTTCAGCATTTAGGCGATATTATTCTGAAATTTATTGCAGTGTGCATCAAAAGTACGTTTTCTGTTTTAAATATATATATTTAGAACTCTATAATCTAAAAAAAGGAAAGAGTGTAACTATCTCGATTTTTGGTCCGCTTTATCTGCCTGGACTAGTAATAATAATAATAATCCACACTAACATTTTTGGGTATTATCATTATTAGTAGTAACAAATTGTTAGAGCCTATCCTTATTTTAACAATTAAAATGTTCTGATTTTTACCAAGACCCACTTGTGAGGTGAGAAATAGACGACAGATGATTTCTTTTGAGTATTTTGAAGCTTATTCGAATTTCTGTTTCTAACGGACTGGTTTGCGGTTGGTACTTTACCTTGGTATGTTACTTAGAGACTTCAAGCAAAGAAAAAGTGGCAAAGAGATCTAAATCACCTTACCATGAATAACAATCTTCTAATCCATGAAAGTATTACTATAAACATTTATAGACGTTTTGTGTTTGTCTTATATCATGCGGATATCTTCACCGAAGTCTGAAACAAGTCTTGCGGGTTTTAATAAATACAAATAAATTTGTAACTTAACGTCCCAGAGTTACCCTTCAGGCTACAGACAGTGATCAATGAAAAAGAATGATGATGAAATTGATAGAATGATAATACGGGAGGAAACAAAACCCCAAACTCTCCAGTCGTTGAACGTAACGCAGGGACCCTTCACCTCTGATTCACCATAGAAGATTTTAGTGTCATGTCAATTTTTACTTTATTTTAACCTCTAGAAACAGGTTCCGTTTAGCATGGATACGAGTTTTGATATCCATATATCTTTAAGTTCAACGCTTCAAGCTACATATTTCCCTGTCTGTCAATCAGTATGTAGTTATTTTAATAATATTTATTTACCTCCTCACTAAACCAGGTCAGTTCATGTAACTGTGTTGTTACAGTATGTCCAAATGCTTGCATTACTCCTTGTTTTATCGTCGTAACTGCAGACTTCTGCCAAATTAAGCATTTGTTATGACAAAAAGAAACTCTTAATTGAGGATGTATGATGCCATAACATTTAATAAGATGTTCAACTTTTTTAAGTTCTTCTGCCATTTTCTTTGTAGAGCTGCAAAACTGTTTTCTTACTGGCAAGTTCCGGAATATATTGCTGACTGAGATTGTGGTTCCTGAAACAAAGGTTCAATAAAGATATACTGGTAACGTATGGCACAATGGAATAAATATTTAGCAATTTTCTAAATACATTGGGAGCAAATTAAATATATCTATGCGTTACATCTAAGTATCCGCTAATTTTCTATAATACACCAATTCAGATTTAATATTAAATGGAGTACAACAATTAATTTTCCTGAATCAGACAATTCAAATTACACCTTAAGTAGTTTTATTTTGGAGAACAATTTAATACTAGCAAGAGATATAATATGAATAAATCAAGACAACGTGAGGTGAATAGGTGCTTATACAAAATGATGCGCTGACTACTATAGCGAAGTTTACAGGATGAGCGTTAGAATCTTTGTAGACATGTGATGACTCTGTAACAATCTTATATTGTATTTATTATGGTTTTCTATGAAGACATTTACCTCCTACGTGTCTGAGTTTGAGTAAGGTAGTGGCCAATGCATTCTTGAAAAAGCTGGAAAGACAACGATCTACCAATTGTAGAATTTTGTATTGACACTGAGTGTTAATGTTTCAACACAGTTAACAATAAAATCTTTGTTTATAAGTTTGTGATTTGAAATCGTCTGATTTTTCTTTATTAAAGTGAATGCCCTCTTACAAGTGAATAACATCCGTACATAAGTAGTTCAATGTTAAAATTCAAATTAATATTTTATTAAAAATGAATCCATGATACTAGTTTGAAAAAATTTTTTGCCATACAGTTTAGTGGGTCAAAAATCGCATATGACGAACAGTTGGTAAAAAAAATAAATAAAAAAAAAAAAAAAAAAAAAATTACAAATTACAAATTTATGAATATAAAAAACATTAATCTATACTACTCTAAAACCAAGATTTAAATTCTTTTAAGCGAAGACTTCTATAATTTACTAAAATATTTATTTTAAGAAATGCTTGGTATTACCGTGTGAACTAACAATGTTTGCGAAAACAAAATTATATTTGAAAAACTGCTTTCGTCGCTAGCTATAACATAAAATCTCCGTATATCTGCATTGAATTTTATGTAAGTCGAATTTGTAAACGGTTTAAGCATAATTTAGTAAGAAACTGCAATAGTTACGAGTATTATTATTATTATTATTATTATTATTATGTACATATACGATTATAAAAGTAACACTTTCTTTTGGTTTAATTTGAGTTGTGTCCCTTTCAGGAGCAAAATCTATTTAAGACGTGAACCTACAGCTTAACGAGAGATATGAACCATATGAGCTCCCGCTGGAAATCAAACCCGGGTATCTCGCACCAAAGGTGACTACACTATTCGCATAGGTACAAGAGAATTCCTATAAAAGTAAAAAAATATACAGCTTGTTTCTATATATTCATTTGTTTAGAAAAATATACATTATACATCCTCGCATACTACAATGAGCATCACAGACGCAAACAACCGCAAACATGTTCATACGCACTGGTCGCTGTAATTTTTGATATTTATTACTGTATTGACATGTTTTCAGAATTGGAGCGACTAACATGTCGCTTTTCCCTGTAAGTTCAACTATTCCCTGTAAGTTCACTAGTATTGAATATTATTTGCTCTTTAATATAAATCATAAACATTAGTATATAATTTTTGATTAGAAATTCTAATTTTTAATTAATAATTACAAAACAAAAATAAATAAAAATTGAAACTTCAACTGGATTTTAAAGCTTTTTTCTTTCTTTTAGATTTTCTTCCTTGGCTTACCAAGAATAAACTGAATCTGACGCGCTACTATTAAATAATATGTTCAACATCGTTCAAAAACATGGTTATTTATTTTCAGAATCGTAGGAGTGTTTATGGATAAGTAATTGAAGATTTTTGAACTTGAACTCCGGTGGGGCACAGGTAGTTCGGAACTGATGTTAAACTACGGTCCACACCTTAAGTCTCTCTGCGCTGAAATGGGATATTAACTGCAAAGGAATAATTCCATCAAATTACGCATAATTGCTTTCAACTTGTCATGCACCGGAACACCCTAACAACATTGTATTCTTTATACATCTTACAGAAATGGGAGAAATAATGTAGAGTATGTTATACATAACAATTACGTGGAAAGAATACGGTTTCAGTCTGAAAAACGAAAGAATTATTTCCAACATCAAGGAATGAAAGAAAATTTGAAACGAAAGAAATGTAATCAGTCACCTGTGGATAAATGAGAAGGTTTCTTTTCCAAAATATTCCCATCCTTGTCAAACACGTAAGTCAGAGCAATATCGTCTTCTAATGTTTTCGTTGTAATCACCACGTCAGCAACTTTACACAAGGCAGCCAGTGCTTCTCCTCTAAATCCATATGTACAAAGGCTATCTGGGGAAAAAAATATTTATTAGTTTGTGTAAATAAGGGCTTAAATATAAGATACATGAAGTTTTGTCCCTATTTCAGTATTTTAAGAACAAATTCAATCGAAATACATCGAAATAAATCTCAGAAGATTTTCAATTATAAACCTCTCTTTAAATGGGATTCCGTATTACTCGAGGCAATTTGAGTGTATTACATTCCTTTTCTTGTTATTTTTGAAAAAGCCGTGCTATTGAGGAACTATGAATTTCGACATGATTCATTCAGTAAAATACATTCGCTGCGAACTAGGAGAAAAATGTACATTTTTTTCTTTCTTGGTTTGTTTCGAAACTGAACATTTTTTGCGAGTTACTAAAAGTATGTTTATAACTTTTTCTTTCTTTGATTTGCGTCTATGAATTCGAATAGTTCTTCGATAAGCCATGCACTCGTATTACCCAGAAAACTGAAGCATATCCAAATCATTGAACGTAGAGTCTAGTTGTTATTGTAAGCTGTATTTGAGCCACGCAACTTAAGTGACCAACTCATAGGGTGCTCAAACGTTAATACGTGACGATACAAAAGTAAATAAGAATTAGTATTTATTTTTTTACTTTTTTATTATTAACTCGTTATTGGTGATAATCTTTTATGTATAACAATGTGTAGCGAATTTTACATAAGATAAAAATTTGGAGATGCCTTGATTTTATCGTAAATTTTGAATATATGATTGTTATTTGTATTCCAACTAATTTTTATTTGTTTTGAGAAGAACCTCAAATCCTTCGTCTCTTGGGTGAGTGTCATACATCCCGCATTTCAATAAATTACTTGTAAGACCATTTACTCAAGTATCTAATTGAAAAAACAATAACTGCCATTACACTAGTCAGCCCATAAACCCCGTAAACAATTTTTTTTCACTACCAAATAACAGTCTAACTACCAATGAATATCTTCTTTTATCAGGATTTCCAATATCTCATCATTCGTATCAACACAATAGAGATACCCTTTAATTTCTTGAAAAGAATATATATATTTAAAAAAAAAAATATAACTATTCTATACCTATATAGACAAACACTACACAGTACGTTTGTGAAAAATTACAGACGGCAGTAATGAATGTTATTACTAGAATAATGCTAGTGTATTGAACTGTTATTGAAAAAAAAAAAAAAAGAGAGAGAGAGAGAGAGAGAGAGAGAGAGAGAGATTGTGATTCAGCATATAGATGGAAACATTGATGATGAATATTGCTTATACAGGTTAAGGTGCTGCCATCTATGAACTTACGACGGTTGGACTGACCTATCGAACCTTGTATTTGCCCAAAGTAATCATGAACAGTTGACACCTATTGTGGTTGTGATTGAATTGTTTCGGTTTTGTGTCGTGAAGATGAAATAGAGAAAAAATAATTGGAGAGGACTTGTATAAAGAACCAGGATTAAATCCCAGTGTGTGCTTAATATTCACTCTTCTAAATTTTAACCTTTTTGTTTTTTGTGTGGTTTGGATTGAACATAGTGGTGAGCATTGGTCGCCCACTTGGGATATGACCCTGATTCCTATTATATCTATTTTTGATGTTATTTGTAGTATTTGGTATTGTAACCTAATTCGAATTAACCTTGAGAGTCAAAATTTGAAATTAATCTAAATTATCAAATCAATGAGAAAAAATAAAAATGTGCTTTCACCTTCCGACATTTAAACCGTGATTTAATGAAGCAATTTCATAAAGGAATCGGTTCTTTAGTTATTGTTATATATAGGTATATTATTTGTTTAGTTATTTGTTATAATAAATTTATATGTCTGTTGAAATTGATTCCTTCCCATTTACCAACTCTAAAACCCTTTCACCTGAGTTTGAATTCCGTAACCACTCGGAAATGCAGTGTACTTGTCGTTCCTTTGACATGATTGCTGCAGTATGCAATGTTCATAATAATAATAATATGGCCGAAAAGAAAACTCACTGTCGAACAGCGCTCTCTCACAAAAGCTGATGAAGTCACTTCACATTAAATGATAAGCACCAAGCATATGGAAAACGAGAGCCTGAACTATATAGAAAAATTTCTGCAGCAATCAAGTGACACAACAGTACTGCCTGGTTTCACTGCACAAACAATGACTGAGATAACGAAGAATATACCCAGAAGAGTTATTGAAGAATGTTTGCTTGACAAAATTTGACAGTTAACAAGAAGACCACATCCAACACGAAATTTACTAGTCATTTTGTTGTGATTTTGTACAAATGTAAATATTATTCAAGAAATAAATAGGATATCATTTCTCGTGTGCTATCTTATGTTTTAATTTGAGTGCAATATTTTAAGCTATGAAGCAGATTTATATTTTTGTTTCATACCATTCCTTCCAGCGAATTTAAGATTTCTTAAAAGCCTTTAAATACCTCTGCTATGGCTTTCCAAAGAGCTAGTTTCCGCTAATATGAGCCACGATTCAACAACAGATAGAAGCATAAGTGGTTTGTGTATCAAGTTAAACTGTAGATCAATGTCTCATACAGATTCAAAGATGAAAACGAATGAAAAGCTAAAACATGAATAAATAATAATTATTATTAAATCACTGCCACTTACACATTTATTTTACTGTGAATTAGTGATGAAGAAATAGAAGTATTAATTACTATAACTCTTTTGATTTGTAACTTGAATAATTCGCAAATATAAACAATTTTAAAGTATACGTTAATTGTAATCAGACATGTGTTCAAAACAACTGCATACCGTAGTAAATATGTAGTAAATAAAACTATGGTTAGCGTACTCACTCAAGTCTTCGAAATTCAAAATCTTGGACGTGTAATGAGGATGACACATGCGACTGACGTCTTCTTTACGAATCCCCGACCCATTGTCTCTTACTTCAATCTTTTCAATGCCGTGCTTTTCCTAAAAAGAACACAATGAAACCTCTTTACCTTGACACTGGCTCAGTTGAAAGTGATCAACTCACAAATATGTATTGTAAAACTAAAATTAATACAGATAACATAATATTAATAAAGAAATAACTTGTTACTAAGTACTACTTCGTATTTTACAAATAATGTATGTAATAAAAACTATTTGTGCAATATAAGAATTTTACAGATAACAATAGTTACCACTTACACACTACTATTCTGTTAATTCAATACCTAACTATCTTACAAGAACTGCTACAGTACGTATACTAAGTGCATCCTACAGTAGCAAAAACTTATTTCTGAGATGGTCGAAGTCCACTAACTCCAAACTTGGACTACTTGAAATGGAAAATCCGACGCTGAAGAATACATATATTTAAACTCAACAGTGATTTACGTATCATAATTTTTTGGTAAATCACAATCTTCCCGTGTATATCTACCCGTTTGTTATTTTTCTTACATCAAACGTTTTCTTCTTAAAGACTACCCTCCAGTGTTCGAAGTGGAAAAAAAACAGAGGCGCTATGTCTTACTATGATTTTGACTCAACATACCTGTTATTTAAATATTGTCTTGATCACTGAGAAACCAGAGACGGTATGTCCTCATTACTGAAAAACCAGAGGCGGTATGGCATACCACCGCATACCGTCTCACTTCGACCACTGCTACCCTCAATCCAGAAAAAACTGGATTATCTTTATTCATATAGGGCGCGGACAGCACAGAAAAATATTTATATTAGCTGCCTTGTACAACAAAAACTTAAATCACACCAGAATGATAAAATTTTGAAATGTAATAATAATAATCTCTAGGAATATGCTAATCAAAAAAGTTCTATGCTCTTATAACAAGTAATTCCGGTTATCATTTTCCTGTAGCTGCAGAATCTTTCCCTTATGAATCTTTTGGTTTTTCAATGGAACCTTCGCCAAGGCAATTCAAAATAAACAAAAGATAAGAGCTACTATACTAAACTTTCTCGCGGTAAAATTTCTTAATGTTATGCGACAGTTATTACTGAACCACTTATTTTTGAATTAGGAACAAAATTATACGGCGCTTTCGGAAAGCTTCATCCGAAGAAAGCTCACTCCTAAAAGTAAACTCCCCCTCCCCCTTTGTAATTTTTCTGGATAAATGAGTTATGCCACAGTGTCACGTTATTAAAGAAACAATCATTTATAAAACATGAATAAAATCGTCTGGGTTGTTTAGAGAATATCGTCCCAAAAGAACTCACGCTCAAGACCATCTTCTGCTTTCTTTCTTTTTCTTTTTTTTTTTTTCTTTCTTTCTTCCCTGAGAGAAATTATTTACACAGCGGTATAGGGTGTTAATGGAATATTGATACATAAAATATGAATAAAATTGTTTGAGCCGTTTACGAGTTGTTTATTATTATTATTATTATTATTATTATTATTATTAGTATTATTATTATTATTATTATTATCACTCTTCAGTAAACTACCTTTATTTTTGAGGGTAGTACGAAAACTTGAAAAACTTCCTTGGAGAATCTTAGAAAAATTTAAGTTTAAAACTTGGTGTAGATACATTGAACGATATGGCCTCTAGGCGAGAGTACATATAGAGATAAACAGAATATAGACATTCAAAAATTCCTTCTGCGGTGTGTGGGGAGGAGGGGGTTATGAAACGTGTAGATGCGTTGAAATCTCGAATTCGAGTTTTCTTCGTTTTCCTATCGTCATACGAAAGTAAAAAGGAACATTAAAGATATCAATGAATAAAAAGGAATACACTCTTTTGGACAGAGCAGACCAAGAACACATTATCTAATATAACACTGCAATGTTGTCATCAAGTAATATGCAGTTCTGCAGAAACAGAATTGTGAGAAATTTGGAAGTAATCTAGGAAATATCATTTTCTCACAAAAGATTGTATGGCAAAATCAAGTAGCAGTGCGAAACAACGCAGGAAAACATTGCTCTGAAGGTACCTTCAAATCTTAGCTCCTGGTATCACATTAACAGCAATTGTCGAAATGAAAACGATGAAATTACGAGTTTTACATCACACGAAAACTTTTCCCTGTAGCCTAAACGAGACAGATGATTAATGAAAGTGATTGATTGTAAGAGAAATGATGGAGTGAGAATGTAACAGGAAACGGGATAAACTCGGGAAAAAAATAACACTGACGCAATACTGTCCACCACAAACATGCATGACCAGGGATTGAGCCAAGGACTCCTCTTACCAGAGGAGACTTTTACCGCTAAGCGAATCCCCTCTCTTTCCCAACAATGATTGTTGATGATAAGTATGAAATATGGATTACATATTTCAAATACGCATACTACTCTAAACTTGAAATCCTACGAAAATCAAATTACAGTCATTTCATACCAAATCAACACAGCCCGTAATCCGACCACCTAAGATTTTTACAAAACTTTACTATTTTGAAGTTTTGATCGATGTCCGACATTATGGCAAATTTTTTAGCTTCTTGTGTGATGTAGCTCTACAGCTATGGGGCCTTGAGAATTAGGAAAATCCCAATTTCTAGTCTTTTAAACTTTACGATATCACTGTTCCTGATCTAACTGATGTGGAGGAGAGATTCAAGTATTGTTTGAAAGATAGTAATATAACTTTTTCAATAATATACTACTACTAGATCCAAGAGAACGCCTGTTCAAGATTATCGAGTTTGATATTTTGAAACTGAACTTTTGATAATTTATATCGGATTTCTTAGATGTATTTTGAACATAACGTTACATTCTAACATAACTGAAACAAAAGCCGGGATTGTAACTGATTTCAACTTCAACCTATAGGATAATTCGTGCACTTCAATTAAAAGTACGCCAAATTTCAGGACTTTATTTATTTTTTTCTAAATCTACAATAACAGAATTTTCTTAAAGTTGGAATTATATTCATTCCTGAATCCTGAATGATTTAATTCCAAGAAACAGGACTCATTATGAGTTTCAAAGGAAGCAAATGACATTTTCATAAAGAAATTTATTGTTAAACCTTTAAGCATCGAGGAAATTCACCCACTTGCCTCTCCCAATTTCAAACCCAAGCAGTTTAACTGGGTAACTTTTAAATTTCAAATAAACCATATGCCTTAAAGTATAAGCCACAATGTAACAAAATCAAGTAATTTTTCGAAAACTATTTCATTATACTATGTATTATGTAAAGACTTCGAAGTTTGAAGGTTAACTTGCCCTTTCACGCCTTACAATTGACTAACCTTAACACGAAGTAATTGGGATGATTGGAAAGCCTTAAAGACAATACGTGTCTCACTGCTCAAAATCGAATATTTTTATGAAAATTAACGTGTTTGCATTTCCCCTTCCCCTTTATTCCTCACGGATTGTTCGTTCCATCATTTTAAAAATAATCATACAGGGCATAATGGTAGGACTTTAAATATTTCCTTTAATTTTATCTTCAAAGTCTTATCGCAAGCGCTGAAGACGTTTTTCGTATTGTAATTGAT
Organism: Thermobia domestica; assembly: GCF_964235325.1. Lineage (NCBI taxonomy): Eukaryota > Metazoa > Arthropoda > Insecta > Zygentoma > Lepismatidae > Thermobia > Thermobia domestica. The sequence goes on along the minus strand of NC_137466.1, from coordinate 46,059,271 downwards.
GGAATATCTTATTTTAAAAATATTGGGATGATAGCAATTCATAATGTTTTACAGCAATTCGAATCTATCAATATCTTTTTCGTGAGGCAATATTAATTATGCTTATTAATTCGTATGTTTTTCAAATGTTATCTTTTACAGCTTAAATCAAAGTGACTTTTACACTAAGCCTTCAACATTTATTTTCCTGCCTGAAGGATCGTTTTGTCGTACAAGTGATTGACTTCTTATCCCCGTTTCAAAATTTCACGCTTCGCTACTGGTTTTGAAATATAATTTATTGCAGCAAAGAAGTGTGTAGTTCCTTGACGTATCCTTATTTAGTAAGCAATACACTATAATTCTATTTTCACGCATGTATACCATTCATAATCTGATGCAATAGGCGTAACTGAGGTTCACACAAGAACTATACCACGCAGGAAGGTAAAATTTGTTATGATTTCATACCTCGACCAAAACTACGAAACAATACATAATCGTAAAAATTGGAGATGGTCAGGTCAGAAACTCTAGTTTAATTTGTGGGAGACGCATTCGGCAAATGCAAAGTTAAAACAGAGCTGCTGTTTCTCTACTATGACACAGAACTCTGAAGAGCGAAAAACAAAAAGTATTTTGTCAAACATATCAATTCTTTCTCCTGGATTTTGTACTAACTGTATGACCCGTTTTGTAGTTCACATGAATCAAATAAAATATATCTGAACTTACTGGTGACCATGGAATTAGAAAAGTCCTTGGAATACATGGGCTTTTCCAGGTAAACATTAAAAGAGAAAAGTATGTGTAAGTATAATCATGTCCAATTTATAAAAAGCAATGTAAGTACTTTAAAATGCTGCATAACATGCTCTGAACAATAGTTTTTTAACAATCGCTCATAATCTAACAAAGCAATGAGAATTTTAAAGTCACTATAGGCCTATATTCACATAGGAAGTACCTTAAAAAAAAAAAAAAAAAAAAAAAGTTAGCTACATCTGAACTCGATGAATACTGAGAAAGTTTGTGATCGCAAATACAATAGTAGGAGTTTTTCTACTCACGGAAGATAAAAATTGTCACAGTTCTTGTGATACTTTGATAACAGTATCTGCGCTCTTATAACGTAAAGTCTTATTTTGATTAGTGTACCTGCACTTTTACAATGCAAAATGTAAAAGATACAGACTGCTGACAGAAAATTTTAGCTCTTAGCCTCATAAAACGGGCTTCGTCTGTAACAAGTCATAATATGCATTGATGACATAAGTATTCTGACAACCAATATCAACCTCAGTATTCAAATTGATATTAAGTTCATAACTCTAACCTCTATGTATCCTGAAAACAGATATTATGAATGATCACCTGCAATATTTCAAAGCTTAATGGGACTCCTTCAGGCAGCAAATGATTGCGAACTTTAAATTTTTATTTTTCCTTATATTTTGCATTTGTATAAAATCCTCCGAAATATATACATATCTTCTATCAAACTTGAGAAAAAAAAAATGTAAACTTGCGAAATAATCCAGGTAAAGAACTCTACAGAACAGCCTTACAAGTTCGATGTTCCTAGCCAGCAGGGTTGGCAAAAACCATGGCTTTTATTGAAAAAACCGAAAACCCCTTTTTTTGGTTTAAACCCGTTTTTACTTGGTTTAAACGTTTTTTTTTTTTTTTTTTTGTTTTGTTTAAACCAGTTTTTTTATTTAAATAATTTGCTCTATGTATTTGTATCACATACGGACAGAAATAAGTTTGTTTCACCTTGGTGTTATTATGCAACAACTGGATTATGCTGGAAGGGGTCACATAAGCTTAAAACGGAGTCCAAACCGTTTCTCGACTTACATTCGAAACAAATTGTAATCCATTTGAATTCGAAACCGGGATCAATTGGCCACAAATGCGATATGTCCGCGACTCACTCACGAAGGACCCCTGATACGCTGTACTGATCTTTACATACTTTTAATATAATTGTCTAATTGTCAAGAGTAATTTGGGAAGGACAAAAAGATAAACAGTTGCACAAGTGAAACCATTATATAGAATTACATGTGGACAATTTCAAAATACTGCAGAGTACAGAAGAACTAATTAAGTGCAAGTTAGTTCACTACGACTTTTATTTGTCCAAGTTAAAGAAATACGACGACTTAATTTGATATCAATAAAAATGAATAAAGATACGAATTATTTGAGTCCACTTTGGCCCTGATCCATTTATACATAAATAGATACCAAAGATACTTCTGATTTCAGTAAATGCCTCTCGTGGGGTTTGTATGACCCCTCCCCCCCAAAAAAAAAAAACTACGGTATTTCGATGTATTTTATCAATAGTAAACATTATTAAAACGAAACAATATTTAGAATTTTTCTTTGATTGCAATTGCATAATAATAATAACAAACTATAAAAAAAATCACAAAAGAAACATTCATAAACTTAAAAAAAAAGTTGATTGTGTAGTATAATCTCTTTGAGTAATGAAAATGAGGAATTTAGATCTGAATATAATACGAATAATATGCGGGAGTGACACGTGATAACACACAAATGTGTGTTCATCAAGAATTTACGAACACTTACACTCTTACGAACATTTCTCATTTTTTGGTTTAAACAAATTGTTAAAAAAAAAAAAAAAAAAAAAAAAAAAAACCAGCTGGTTTAAACCAGCCAACCCTGCTAGCCAGTTCGCTTATAAATACAAATTATTATGTGTAGGTGCATCTACTTACATAATCACCTTTTATACACTACAAATAACTGTTTATGCACTAGTGCTGTTAATATCCGAACGCAATTCGATATATATATGGGGGGACTCTGTTTGACAACAGCAAGAAAAAAGTTAAGGACAGAATCAAAATGGGATTAGTTTGAAGCACAGGTCATATCCCATATCGGAGAGCAATACTCAATTTTAGGAGATACGAAAGCTTTGGAGAAAATACTGAGTGAGATCACTTAACCTGAAAAAAATAAATAAAATAAATGTATTCCCATAGCACTCTTTACAGTAAGAGTGATATGCTCAGCAAACGTAAGTTTCTCATCGAATAATACTCCGAGGTCTTTATGTGTCGCAACTCTTTCGATAGGACTGTTATTAATACAATACCTGTGATAAATTTTCTTTTCTTTTTTTTTTCTTTTTTTTTTTCAAATAAATACTAAGAGTGAGGGTTTAGTTTTAAATTCCAATTCTCACACCCATCAGTAAGTTTAGCGAGAATTTGTTGAAGTCGTACGGCATCGTCTTTGGTAGAGATTTTATTGAAAACTTTACAATTGTCAGCAAAGAGAAGAATGTTCGTAGATGGTAAAGACAGGAAGGAAGGGAGATCATACATGTAAAGAAAAAATAGCAGTGGTCCTTGAACACTACCCTGGGGAACTCCAGAAAGAACTTGGGCAAATTTGGAAGATACAACTGGCAGAACAACATGTTGCATACGATCAGTAAGACAATCCTTTAGCAGAGACAGGAATTCGTCATGAAGATTGAATCTATTGGATAGCTTGTAAAGAAGCAAATGGATGTCAATGTTTTCGAATTATGCATCATATCTTTTCAAGCTTTGGAATATTGCATATGATACTTGCAAGCTTTGGAATATACTCATAAAATCTGTCTTCAGAGAACATGGAAGTGATTGTTATAAATAAGTGATCCTTATGTTCTTTAAGTAACGATATCAAGTTGATAATAATTTCGAAGACTATTTTATTTTGTCTTCTTTGAAACACTTAATAAGGCAAAGAAAACAACACAGTAAAATAATAATCGTCGATTTTACCAGTAAACACCAGTTCTGAACCTACTTAACTTAATTTTATTTATACAAGTGTGTGTGTGTGTGTCTAGTTTAGTTTCCAACGGCTTTATATTTCTATATCTACGAACGTTTATGACAAGAAGTAGTTCTACTTTAGCACTGCATATCTGCTATAAGTAAGAAATAAATTTTACACATTCACGAAAATTTTATTTTGCGCGTTTGGCTCAATCGACAACATCACTATTCCCTTTTTTGTGTTAGGGTTAGGAATTAGATTTCTGGGTTTTCGGCATCTATGATCATGTTCGTCACGCATGAACTATGACGTCCCTCAGCGATCACACTACCCGAAAACTGGCGAGGAAGAAAGAAATGGGAAAGGAAAGAAGCGGCCTGAAACCATTATGGTAGGTACCAACCCGGCATTTGCCTGAAGTGAATCAGGATGGCTGGCCTGGAAAAGCTTTCACAAATTTTCGACCGAGTATATCTACTGCGAATCGAACCCGGGGCCGAATCTTTTTGTGTTTAATACCCTACTATGAGTATATGCTAAAAGACATGAAATTCCAGAAATGTACTTCAATAAAATTCTGAACTGTAGATGCAGACAATGTAAGAATTTTTATTGCGAACTGTAAAATACATACCAACTTCACATCAATACAAGTAGCTCCTGCATCCAGTGAATTTTCCACCAATTCTTTCACCACACTCGAAACTGATGTTATTATTTGAGAACTCCCAATGAGCCTCACAGTAGCCTCCGACAGCTGGATTAATGGCATTTCTTCTGTACTAAAGAGAAATACAATTACAAATGTTTAGTAACATTTCATTCACCGAAAAATGTGAACACCTAACAAAAGACAAAACTAAAAATCAACAAATAACCTTAAAATACAAATGGAAGTCAAGCCCAATATTCTTCCATTTCGGGAAAAAAACTACTGTTCCTTTATGCAGTTATGAAAAAAGATAATGAAACTTGATTTCAGTTCACCTAAAATTAGTGCTCCTGCTGTCATTAGCCCATTGCAGAAAAATAAATAAAAAAATAAATAAAACCAATGTGAAATCCTCTTCGCAGCACTTAGGAGCTTAAATCATGAATGCGAATGAATCTTAGAAGAAATTTACTTTTGTGCAAACAAATTTAATATTGCTTAGTGATACAATAGAGCGCATAATAAATGGCTGAAAGGACTCGCCTTAAGCATCCATTAAATTAACTGGTTGCATAGAATTCTTACGATTCTGTCATTATCCTTAGTGCAGTACGCCGTACTACATGTACGCATGAATAAAATTGTGAAATATCTTCTCGTTTGAGGAAACAAGATCACTGAATATAAGATAAGATTTACTTTTTTACAGGGTGGATTGATTTAAATCAGTCTGATTTAAATCACGATTTAAATCAAGATTTAAATCACTTGATTTTTTTAATAAAAATCGTTGATTTAAATCAAATTCCAAAATAATATAATTTAAAGTGAAAATAAGTAAAATCCCGTTTCTGTTCTGTTATTTCGGTTACGGAAGTTAATAACCATAATACAATGAGACGCAAATGTACAGTATGTATAGCATAGTATGAAAACAAGTGTCCCGTTTTGAAGGGAAAGTCCCGTTTTGAACGAGTAACGGAGCAATCCTGCTTTCTTCTCTTCGTAACAATGGGTTTGGGTTTTTAAATCGTTAACTATTCCAACCGGGAAATCACCATCGACATTTAAGACGAAAATTTTTTCGCGTGCTCGTCTGCTTGTTTGTTCCCAGATTTAGGGCGTATTTAGAGAGGTCCTATCCCCTCTCAGATTTTTTTTAAAGATTTATAACTTTAGGCGAAAACATTTATGTATTTCGTGCCTCAAGCTAGTTCCATTTTAAAAAAAATATGTCCCTACCAAATATCAATAACTTTTGTGGAAAAAAAGTGACATTTTGATAAACGTTGCTATACTTTTTCCTTAATGTTTAACCTTTTAAATTATATTACGTATTTTTATTCTCTTACAAATCGAATCTTCATTATTCGATTAAAAATGTACCAATAAACCATTTTTACTTCGTTTGTTTTTTTTTTTTTTTTTTTCTCAAGACTGAAGGCATTGTAGAATATATTACATATGGTAATATTATTAATAATATAATTATGGTAATAATATTACAGACGCCTTTCTGCGTCTGTGTGATGACATCATACGTTTAAAAAGATATTTTTTGTTATGCCTATTATTCTTATTTTTTGGCAGTTTTACATTTTGCATTCAAAAGACTCGTTCAGTGTACCCCTTAGTATTTTCAGATGTTTTCAATCTTTGCGTGACAGGGGGGGTCCAGAGGGGAAAATGTAAAAAAAAAAAAAAAAAAAAAAGGATGATTTTTAACAAAATAGCTTTTTTCACGATTCAGATAGAGACATATGAATTATACCGTTTGAAAGGCTGTTCTGTTCTGGAGAGAATGATGTACGAACCATGATCCTAGGAGAAATAGGGATGTTTCAAGAAACTGTTACCTGAGATCCTGTATTATACGGGAATCTGGGGTATTGGGGGGATATTACTTTTCGCGGACTTACTTTTGCACCTAGACGACTGAAATTTTGCACACTTATTCAATACACCCCTTAGTATTTTTCAGTGTTTCAGATCTCTACCTTAAAACAGGGGGTTGGTCCAGAGGGGGGTAAAAAGTAAAAAAAAAAGGCTATTTTTAACAGAAAATCCCGTTTTTTCGTGATTTTTCCGCCCCAGATACACGATGGAGACATTTGTATGGTACGATTGAATTTTTTTTTTTTATTCTGAAAAGAATAATATACAAATTATGATCCTAGGATAAATAGAGATGTCTGAGGAAATTTTTATATTACATGCGGGTTATCTGGGACATTTTGAGGATGTTCTTAGCTCATTGTTAAATATTTTCCCCGCCCTTACTATTCAAGATAGCTTGAAATTTTATACACACATTTAGTACACCCCTTAGTATTTCCCAGTTAATTTTGAGATATGTGCGTTAACACAAGGGAGTCCAGAGGGGATCATTTTTTTAAAAAGGAAAATCCCATTTTCTCTTAAAATTTCCCACTTCAGAGACATGATATGGAAATGTGAATGTTACCGTTTGAAAGGCTGTTTTATTCTGAAGAGAATGAGGTATGAACCGTGATCCTAGGGTAAATAGGGATGATGTAGCTGCTTGACTGAAAGTCTATAATTTTCCTTTTAAAAAAAGCCATAATTTAAAAGCGTTAAGAAACATTGTTTGGGATTGATATAGGTTAACAACTGGGGATTAATTCAAAATTCAACCCTAATACTTTCATTTAAATGGCATAATTAGCATTTAATACTAATTCCTAATGCTTTTTCTTCAGTTCGCGACTTGTAATTTACGAGGAGAAAGATTTGATTTAAATCAAAAAAATCGATTTAAATTTAAAAAATCAACAAAAATGATTTTTTTAAAAAAAATCATGATTTTTTTCCACCCTGCTTTTTTATCTTTTATACATTATAAGCGTTTAGAGACTAAAACTAACTTATTGAAATCTTAAATTATTGAACCAAAAATTATTCCAATGGTTCAAGGCATTATTCCAATGTAATCACTGAAAGAAAAACTTAGTTACTAACATTTTTCTGTCTTTAACTTCAGTGAACATTTCTTGCGTAAGTGCTATTGAGGACTAAGTGTGTTTTTATTCATATACAATAGTCATTTAATTTTTGTTCCAACGATTTCAGGTTTCAAGAAATTAGACATATGGAAAAACACATAGAATCTACGGTTAAAAAAAAAGATAAAGGAAAAAAAAAGTTTTGTCCCTTGTACTCAGTTATCTTGTCTCTACAAGTAAGAAGATACTGCATAATGTAATTCTTATAATAGCGGCATTTATTTCATGCCGCACTGAGGAAGATGACAAAGTCATAGAAATCATAACTAGTTTTCAGTGTTTTAGGCGATACAACTAACCCTTGTTCGGCCTAAGCTCTAAACTGCGATAAACAAAGCCACGTGAAACTAAATCTCGCTGATTTGCTGTTGGCCTACTGACGCTTGCACTCCTCCGCAAAATAGTTCATATGATTTGATTATTACTTTTACTATGAAGCTCCATATAAAACTGCATTATTATTATAAATGACAAAAATATAATACGGATTATTTAATAATACTGAATCGAGTGTGGTTAATGAAACAATAGAAATAAACACTAAGCATGCGCAGTAATTATAGCGCCAATTCAACTGTGGACGCGTGTTCTGCTTTTAAGCCTGAAAGACGGCTGGTATGAATCCCGGTTCCGCGAGTGTTGTGGTGAAACACTAACAAGGTAAACCTTTACTCACTAAGCAACAATTGTTTACCACCTAAATTCAAATAATTGTTTTAATCTTTCGAGTTTTTCCCCCTTCTTTTCTGCTGCTGCTGTAAGTATCTGGACACATGACAGTATTGTCAAAATGCACTTGTGTAATTTGCTCCTCCCCGTGGGGAATGGGAGTGCTACATCACTAGCCAATCGTATTTGTGACAAGCGGAAGGATACAAATATTTTGTTTATCGGAGTTTAAAGCTTACGCTGAACAGAGATTAGTTTATTTAGTGAATGTTTAAGGTGGGTCTTTTTCAGTAGCATTGATATTCTGTGCAAAACTCACGGTGTTGGAATGAGTAGACAACAATATTTTTGAAATTGGCGTAATAGTGTTACTGCGATAATTATGGTTCTCACGAATAAAAGGATCCCAACTGTATGACTTTGTGTTCAAACGAGGTAAAGTTTCCACTGCTCGACTTCATAAGCAGCTCTCTTAACACGTGTAAATAAAACATAAACGGTTCTAAGTAACGCAGTGCTGCTATCGCGTATGATATTTACTATTTATAGGTGAATAATAATACTCCTATAATAGCAAATCGCAACCACAATATATATATATATATATATATATATATATATATATAAACATTAAAAATATATATATATTAAAAAAAACATTAAAAATACAGCTTTTTATGAACAAGTTGAGCATTTAGATGCGGCAGTCCCGTTCTTAATGAGGTAATCTTGACGATATGGTAGCTATATTTATATCGTCGTTGATACTACAATATTCCATATGTTAAAGATGTAATTTAGGTTTTTCCTTTCTAGTTTAACATCCCACATTTATGCTCCGAGGCTAAAGGAGACAGTGATGACGATAATGAAACGATACTGTGGACTGATAAAGGTGGGAGCAAACGGGAGAACCGCACTGTTTGTAGACCACAAAGAAGTCATATAGATCGGACAAATAGCGACTGATTTTATTATTATTATTATTATTGTTTTTTTAAACATACGACATACTGGAGTACCAACGACGTGGTCCCGGCAATTTTAATTACCAAGGTACGAAAAACTGAAAATCACTGTTCTTTTACATATGACATATTGCAGTATCAACGAAAAAAATATGCTTGGATAACTAGCCGTATAACGTTGATTATAACTCATAGGTGTACGTTTCATTGCGTAACATGTGATCAAGAATTTGTTAGTAAGGACAGAGGTTCGAATTAAAGATGTGGATCCCGTATTGTTAAAAATGTTTATGCATTTTATGAACATGTAAGTTTTCACTTAATATTTAGTTCCGTCCCACATAATTTGTTATTTAAAGGTCTTTGATAATTTAAAGTGAGTGGAGATTTATGTAGTGGAAAAAGTTGTTCTCGTGTAGAAGGTGCTCTTATGGTGGCTTTGGGACCAAAGTCAGGTTAAAGTAAGTACGTTTTATTCATATATAATTGCTGTACAGTAGGTGGCTTAGAATACCTCCAAACTCAGTGAGAGATTTATTTATGATCGATCGTAGGGCAGTTGATGAAGCTGACTTTTCTATGTCGATATGTTTTAGGGTTTCTTCAGCCGCTAGTGTTTGTGTGTAGGCAGATAATGAACTTCCATTCAGTCTTTTAATATTTATTCACAATATTGACCTGAAAGTACTCTGTGAAGATTAACACTTATTTCAAGCATATATCGAGAACTCATCAGGATGGTTTAAATCATGTTGCGTAACTGGCTAATGACATGCTGAAATATGGTACTTTAGTAGTAATAAAGTCATTAGAAGAAATGAACAGTTCCAGTACTAAATATAGTAGCAATAACTCCCAACAGAGATTATTTAATATACATTTATTTCAAGCTCCGGTACCTCTATAATTGACTAAATAGTGCTTTTTTTTTTTTTTTTTTTTTTGCCTATAATAACTACTTTACGTTTTCTTAATATACATAACCCTTATGTATTGTAGACAAGTGCAAGCAACAATATCGTGTATGTTTATTTATTTTTGATTCCCTCAAAAATACTTTGAGGAGAGTTAATAATAATACAGGATAATACAAAAAAGTGAAGATCGATTTCCCTGACATAAATTCTTGTTTTCCCTTACAAAAGTTCATGAATATAAATGGGAAGATATGGGATAAATTCTATCATACACTTTTTTTTAACGGCCTTCTCTATCACCATAGCTGTCCAACACACTCCTTTAATTACCATTTATATATTTATGTTCAATATGAGGAATTGTTCTTTGCACAAAACTTATCATGTATGCATATAATAATATATGTATGATACAGTACCGCGTAACCTTGACATTGCAAATTATACTTTTTTTTTTGTTTGTTTGTTTGTTTGCTTGAAAACACAATAAAAACCAATATAACATGCAGTCAAGAATATATTGTTAACTGTCCGTGAGACCTATTACTAAAATGAAATCTTTTAAGATTTACGTCCGACAGTTATACCGACTAGGCTAAAGGAGACGGTGATGATGAGAAATGAACGAAATGGTGGAATGAAGAAAGTGGAAGGAAACGGGAGAACCCCGAAAAAACCCACGCACATGATGTTTGTCCACCACAAACTTCACCTGGTGCGAGCATCCCATGAACCAGAGGTACACTACCAATGAGCCACCATGACCCACTATCAGTCCTAATATTGCCAACTCTGAGACACGTTAATCCTCACATTTACACTTTTTAATAGAATTTTGTTTCACTTTCAGTTCTTGAATTTGTTCTACGAGAGCATCTTATTCCTATTTGTAACATAATTTCATTTGTTTCTTCCTGGCTTCCAATATCTTAGCTTCAGCACTTAGTTTTCTTTTTTCACCTTGCATTTTACTTTCCTCTGCAGTTTTGATTCGTTTCTGTTTAAGGCATTCATCATAAGGTTTCCGAGCTGAACGAATGCGAGAAGCATTCTTCGATCAACAGGAACAGATCCTATACCACCATAGTACATAATTACATCATGCACCCGCTCTGTGCTACAAGAAAATCTTTGATTTGGTTTTCTACACAATAAGTGTCTCATTGACTAAGAACCTACTCTCCACTAAGACATTGTCATGGAATGAAAATTAAACATTTCCACAACATTCTAGATATCAGAATATCCTTGTTTCTTAGACATTACCTTTGCAAAGAACCTGATGCTGTCCATCTCTTCGTATTCTCTAAAGTCATGAGACCCCTGGATCTCAGTACAGAAAAACATAATTTGACACTTTGCTTTCTCAGCTACAGAATCAGATATTCTGTTATACTCATGCTGAGTTTGCAGGATGCTTTTTATGCTAGTCTGAGCAAGTTCTGGGTTGTTCTGTAGCTTTTGTCCAAAGCTGACAGAGCACGTATCAGTTTGTACTTCGTATTTCAAAGGGCTGCTTTCCACAATCTTCTTGATTATGCCCTGCAAAAAGTTTCGACAGTCAAGCCTGAAAGCTAGTTTATCTTTATCTGATGCTTTCAATTCTTACAGTAGTTTTTATTTTTTCTTTCTTAAAACCGATGTCCACGAAGATGACAAGTCATATTTCGATTTCTGCTTTTACATGATCAATTAGCCCCCTCTCTGTCTCTCACACAAATACAAGCCAAGAGGAATAGCACGAGCTATAACCTTGAGGCCCGCAATAGGGAGAAATGATAAACACGCTTTGAATCCATCCCCAGGCTTATTTTTGTCACATTCATTTAAAACGATCTGGTCACTTATATTCATCTGTCCTAGTATTTAACATTTAATTGTTTTAACTAAACGTTGAAATGTACTAAGTGGATTTATGGTTACTTTTTATATTTTTAATGCATGATGAGCGTAAATTAATTTAAATTAAGTAAAAATTCCATCACATGACACGATCTATATTTTGAGCTGCGGTGGCTCAGTGGAAGAGAGCTCACCGCAGGTGCATGGACTCTGTACTTAAATCCCAAGTCGCGCCAGGTCGTGGTGGACAAACACCGTGTGCATGAGTGTTCTTGAGGTTCTCCCTTTTCATCATTAAATTATTTCATTCATTATCATTATCCCTTCTTCCTTAGCCTCGGTGCATAATCCTGGGACTATGCAGAATATATTTAATCTGTGTATTCTACAGACCTGTCAATTTCTTTTCTCCTCATTCAGTAAAGTTTGCAATTTTTTTTGGTAAAACATAGTCCTTTTGTATCCTCCTTCCACGGATGCTTATTTATGGAACTCAGATAGGGGGCTCTTTAAGGTCACAATAGTGGCCGAACTAAACAGCGTTTGTTCCATGGAGTGTGGTAGTGTTTTGTATAGTTCTATGCTGTTTTAATTTGTGTTGTGTGCTCATTTGCTTCCTTTTAATCACACGAAGGGTAAGAAGAATCACAGCAAAACTTCAAAATTATTTTATGAAGAGAGAGGCTGATAGTTAAAAACCAAGCAATGAAAACAGGTACTGATACATAAGCGGTTCGAGTTATTGATGTTTCAGTAAGTACTGATTAACAAAAATGGTTAAAATTAAATAAGTAGAATTAGGTATGGCAGATGATTTACCCCAACCCGTATCCCGAGCTGTCTCATTAGAGCATGAGAGGCAGGTTTTAATTTTTTAAATTTTTTTATAGAAGTAAGTAAAAGAACTTTAATTTAAGATGCTTGGTATAATTTTTATTTTTATTATATATACACACAATGAGATTAATTGCATAATGTTTAAGATATAATTTATAATAAGATTTACGTTAGGAGATCAACTATTATGGCTTAGAATGTTTTTTTCTTTTTTCAGTTGAGTTTTACTAGAGGTAAATGAATTTATAGGTAAAGGTAGAGACCTCTCATCCAAAGTTTGTGTTTTTTTTTCCTTTTCACATGGCTCACTCCAATTACCCTCAACGTCTAGGCTGTATTCGTGATTTTTTTTTCTTTCCCTCTTCTGACAGCCTGAGTCCCCTTATATTTTAATTTTATTAGTTATATATATATATATATATATATATATATATATTGAAGATCTGATTTTTTTTTTTTTTTTTTTTTTACGAAACATTTTTATTACATATCAATTGTCCCTTAGGACAAGATCGTTATAACCAAAAACATCTTAATGATTCCTCTTTCTTTTTTCTTTATTAAATGTTTTCAACACAGTATATTAAAACGTGTTTTGAATGAGTGCGAAAAAGTCAAATTAATAAGAACGAGAATAAGAAACGAACACAGAGGAAAACAAAAATCGTACTGGATGACTTTGAGAAGTGTGTTGTTCGTCGAACTTATTCACAATCAATGACCTTCCGTAAAAGCATTGTTGCAAATATTCGAGCAAAAATTAATTTTATTGGAAGTACTTGATGTTTACAGAAAGTAATCCGATCCTTAGAATTTCGAGAGGAAAGTAAAGAAGAAACGAGTATTCATAAATATTTCAACAAGCACGTATCAATTATGTTGAGTGTTGGTCATTCATTGTTAAATTGTACTTATATTGAACGTTAGGATCCGCGTGGGTTAGAAACACTACCAAAAAATGCCCACTCTCTTTCCGTTGCAACCTTCCTAACCACTAACGTTCTTCCTACCATTCCAAGATCATAGCTCATGCTATATATCTTGGCCTGTACACACGCACACACATACACAGTACCTCACTCCTCAGCACGAAATAGCAACACTGAATCACTGTTATCATGGGAATGCTGGATCATTGTGGTTCTCTTCAAATGTCAATCTATACAACTTCTAGAGAGGAAACTGTTAGATTGAAAAAAAAAAAAAATGTTACACTTGCATATTTACGTTCCCTGACTGTCCATGACATTTTACGCAAAATGCATGATTTCCCTGATTTTTCCTGACACGTTTTCATTTCCCTGACATTCCAGAATGTGGGAACCCTGTAATATATGCTCTTTACCAGGGTGGAAAAAAATCATGATTTTTTAAAAAAAAAAATCATTTTTGTTGATTTTTTTTTATTTAAATCGATTTTTTTGATTTAAATCAAATCTTTCTCCTCGTATAATACAAGTCGCAAACTAAAGAAAAAGCATTAGGAATTAGTATTAAATGTTAATTATGCTATTTAAGTGAAAGTATTGGGGTTGAATTTTGAATTATTTCCAATCGTTAATCTATATCTATCCCAAACAATGTTTTTAACCCTTTTAAATTAGGCTCTTTTTAAAGGTAAATTATAAACTTTCAGTCAAGCAGCTACAGCATCATCCCTACTTATCCTAGGATCATGGTACATACATCACTCTCTTTAGAATAGAACAGCTTTTGAAACGGTAACATTCACATTTCCCTATCATGTCCCTGAAGCGGGAAATTTTGAGACTAATCGGCATTTCTTTAACTTTTTAAAATTTTGATCCCCTCTGGATTCCCCTGTGTTAACGCACAGATCTCAAACTCAACTGGGAAACACTAAGAGGTGTACTAAATGTGTGTGCAAAATTTCAAGCTTCTATCCTGAGTAGTAAGGGTGAGGAAACTATTTAACAACGAGCTAAGAACATTCCCAGAATGCCCCAGATGATCCGGATGTAATATAAAAATTTCCTCAGAGATCCCTATTTATCCTAGGATCATGATTTGTACATTATTCTCTTCAGAATAAAACAAATTTTCAAACGGTACCCTTCAAATGTCTCCATCATGTATCTGGGAGGGGGGGGGGGGTAATTAATGAAAAAAGGAATTTTCTGTTAAAAATATATTTTTTCTTCTTTTTAATTTTTACCTCTGTGGACCCCTCCTCTTGTTTTAAGGCAGAGATCTGAAACAAATCTGAAAAATACTGAGGGGTACAGTAAGTAAATGTGCGAAAATTTCAATCTTGTAGGTGCAAAAGTAAGCCCGCGAAAAATAATATTTCCCAAATACCCCAATTCCCGTATAAAACAGGATCTCAGATAACAGGTTCTTGAGACATCCCTATTTATGCTAGGAGCATAGTACGTACATCATTTTCTTCAGAATAGAACAGCCTTTCAAACGGTACCATTCATATGTCTCCATCTGAGGCGGGAAAATCACGAAACAAGCAGTTTTTTGTTAACAATATCCTTTTTTAAAAAAAACATTTTTGCCCCTCTGGACCCCGCTGTTTCCACGCGGAGATCTGAAAACATCTGAAAATTATTAAGGGGTGCACTGAACGAGTGTGCAAAATTTCAGTCTTCTGAATGCAAAATGTAACTCACTAAAATAATAATAATAATAATAATAATAATAATAATACGCATAACAAAAAATATCTTTTTAAATTTATGTCACCACACACTATGCCTCAACGGAGAAAGGCGTGAAAGCATATGTAACGTGTTCTTAAATGACTCCAGTCTTGAAGAAAACGAAGTATAAAGGTTTATTGGTACTTTTTTAATCGAATAATGAAGATTCTACCCTACCATCTAAGAATAGGTGATATAATTTAAAAGGTTAAGCATTAAGGAAAAAGTACAGCAACGTTGATCAAAATGACACTTTTTTTTCACAAAAGTTACTGATATTTGGCAGGGGCCTATTTTTAAAAACTCAGAAATAGCTTGCGGCATGAAATACATAAATTTCGCCTAAAGTTATAAAATTAACAAAAAAAAAAAAAAAAAAAAAAAAAAAGACAGGAGAGGGGACAAGACCCCTCTAAATACGCCCTATTATCTGGGAACAAACAAACAGACCCGCACAAAAAAAGAATTTTCGTCTTAAATGTCGATTTCTCCGTTGAAATAGTTAAAGATTTTAAAACCCAAACCCAATGTTACGAAAAGAAGAAAGCAGGATTGCTCCGTTACCTGTTCAAAACGGGATTTTCCCTAATCATCCTTTGCATGATACTTGTTTTCATACTATACTGTATATTTGAGTCTCATTGTATTATGATTCTTAACTTCCATAATCGAAATAACAGAACAGAAACGGGATTTTACTTATATTCACTTCAATTTATTTCGGAATCCGATTTAAATCAACGATTTTTATTTAAAAAATCCCCTGCTCTTTACGCTCCATTAGTATTTTTCTTTTCTTTTTTCTCCCTGAAAAAAGAAACGATACATTCTAACTAAAGAAAAGGAAAAGAAATTATGTTTTTTAACTACACAACCCTGAAAAGTTAATAATATAACAGAACATTATGCTCTTAGCTCTCTTAAGTCTAAATGAGCCTTGAACATTTTGCGACTATTTATGTATTTGTTTATTTGTTGCTTCCGAAAGTTTCGGACGTAAGGCAACGCCGAAGAACACATTGACGGGGCAGTTATGGTGCTGGGAGGGCTTGTTGTTGGCATCATTTGGGTGACGTTTTGTAGTTGCAAGGGATGAGGACTGAGCCTCTGAAATTATATATGAGGAAAATACCTCTACGTAATTGACGTATACTTTAAATTAAGAAAATGGGTGCTGGCCGAGTACGTTGTGCTTCTCGCTAAGTGCCAGGCCGGTTTCACTTCATATTATTACCTTCACCAGTTAATGAATCTTCGTGCAAAATGTTTCTTATATCCCAAATTCGAATGTCGTTAGGATCTCAGTTGTGGATTAACCTCAAGCAAACTATAATGTACTTCCTATTAAATTTTAAAATTTTATTGGTGTTCCATACTAATAACAGAAAATTTACGCGTAGATGAAGAACAAATCAAAAATTCTTGTTGTTTACGTCAGAATTCATTCCTTGAGAACGAACACAATCTTTTAGATAATGAACGTGATTAAAGGCTAAATGACTTAACAAAAGTACATACAAATTAATAAACTTATTAAGAACATTTTTCACAGAAAGACACTAAGATTCCAACATTCAAATAAACACTACAAAAGATATTGACGGCAATGTAAAATTTAAAGTATAAAAAGTGACTGTTATATTTCTTTGCGAGAGCTTGCAGAGACACTACAACAAGATGCCACGATTCTCAGCTCTAAATTTGATCCAATCTCTGTTTTACTGATGTTCTGCTGCCATTCTAATCACCTGCTTGTTTAGTTCTCTACAGTTGTCATAAATAGCTGAGCATCGGAAATGGTACGTCCCCTGATTTTGACTCGTTTTTTTTCCCCTGTTCCGCGGGCTCGAGTGAGATAAAACTCACAATGCTTGTAAAGCCTTCTTATTATTTAAGTCTCCTAGTACAGATTGGTTTGTGGTTTTTGCACCGTAGCTTATCATACATTCCGGACGATGCATTTATTCGCAAACCAGGGTGGAAAAAAATCATGATTTTTTTTAAAAAAAAAATCATTTTTGTTGATTTTTTTTTATTTAAATTAAATCTTTCTCCTCGTAAATTACAAGTCGCGAACTGAAGAAAAAGCAATAGGAATTAGTATTAAATGCTAATTATGCCATTTAAGTGAAAGTATTAGGGTTGAATTTTGAATTAATCCCCAATTGTTAACCTATATCAATCCCAAACAATGTTTCTTAACCCTTTTAAATTATGTCTTTTTTAAAAGGAAAATTATACTTTCAGTCAAGCAGCTACATCATCATCCCCATTTATCCTAGGATCATGGTTCATACCTCATTCTCTTCAGAATAGAACAGCCTTTGAAACGGTAACATTCACATTTCCCTATCATGTCCCTGAAGCAGGAAATTTTGAGAGAAAATGGGATTTTTCAGATTTTATTTTCAAATTTTGGTCCCCCCTGGACTTCCTTGTGTTAACGCACATATCTCAAAATCAACTGGGAAATACTAAGGGGTGTACTAAATGCGTGTATAAAATTTCAAGCTATCTTGAATAGTAAGGGCGGGGAAAATATTTAACAATGAGCTAAAAACATCCCCACAATGCCCCAGATAACCCGCATGTAATATAAAAATTTCCTCAGACATCTCTATTTATCCTAGGGTCGTGATTTGTACATTATTCTCTTCAGAATAAAAAAAAAAAGATTTTCAATCGTACCATTCAAATGTCTCCATCATGTATCTGGGACGGAAAAATCACGAAAAAAGGGACTTTCTGTTAAAAATATCCGATTTTACTTTTTACCCCTCTGGACCCACCCCCTGTTTCAAGGTAGAGATCTGAAATCTGAAAAATACTAAAGGTGCATTGAATAAATGTGGAAAATTTCATTCTTCTAGGTACTAAAGTAAGCCCGTGAAAAATAATATTCCCCAAATACCTCAGATTCCCGTATAAAACACGATCTCAGGTAAAAGTTTCCTGAGTCATCCCTATTTATTCTAGGAGCATAGTACGTACATCATTCTCTTCAGAATAGAACAGCCTTTCAAACGGTAACATTCATATGTCTCCATCTGAATCGCCAAAAAAACATTTTGTTAAAAATACTTTTTTTTTCATTTTCCCGTCTGGACCCCCCTGTTTTCACGCAGAGATCTGAAAACATCTGAAAAATACTAAGGGGTGCAGTGAATGAGTGTGCAAAATTGCAGTCTTTTGAATGCAAAATGTAACCTGCCAAAAAATAAGAATAATAGGCATAACAAAAAATATCTTTTTAAATTTATGATGTCATCACGCACTATGACTCGACGCAGAAAGGCGTGAAAGCATATTCAACATGTTCTACAATGCCTTTAGTCTTGAAAAAAAACGAAGTAAAAAGGTTTATTGGTACTTTTTTAATCGAATAACGAAGATTCGATTTTTAATAGAATAAAAATAGGTAATATAATTTAAAAGGATAAGCTTAAGGAAAAAGTATACCAACGTTTATCAAAATGCCACTTTTTTCACAAAAGTTACTGATATTTGGTAGGGGCATATTAAAAAACAATGGAACTAGCTTGAGGCACGAAATACACAAATTTCGCCTAAAGTTATAAATCTTTTTAAAAATGGAGAGGGGATAGGACCCCTCTAAATACGCCCTATTATCTGGGAACAAACAGGCAGACGCGCACGCGAAAGAATTTTCATCTTAATGTCGATGGTGATTTCCCCGTTACAATAGTTAACGATTTTAAAACCCAAAGTCATTGTTACGAAGATAAGAAAGCATGATTGCTCCATTACCTGTTCAAAACGGGATTTTCCCTAATCATCCTCTGCATGACACTTGTTTTCACACTATACTGTACATTTGAGTCTCATTGTATTATAATTATTAACTTCCATAATTGAAATAAAAGAACAGAAACGGGATTTTACTTATTTTCACTTTAAATTATTTCGGAATTTGATTTAAATCAACGATTTTTATTTAATAAATCAAGTGATTTAAATCAGACTGATTTAAATCAATCCACCCTGTCGCAAACCATAAAAAAATTGTGAACTTATGGCGGGAACGTTCAATTTTTATTTATGAGAAAGGGGATAGCGTCATGTGGCCCAGCGTAAATCTTTTGGAGGACAATAACAAGAAAATAATTGATGAAGGGTTAAGTGCTATATCGTCGGATTGGGTCAATTGGACAATTTATTTTGGTACGTGAAGAGTGAGTGAAAGTCAGGTGAGAGGAATAGCCGAAGTTAAGAAGTAGTAATTGTTGTTGGTTATTTTTGATGTAAGCAGCACTATAAATGGAAGCGGAAGGGTCTATATGGCGGAGAGGTACACTTGTTATGATTTAGTCGCGGGTGAAGCAATGTAGAAAAGGCGCGTATATTTCTATACGATTGTACACAACTTTCTACTCGAAACTGGAAAAGTTTACATGCGTTTTTTGAAGGTCTAACCTAATCTTAATACATTTTGATACTTCTTTTGGCATTTGTGCCGTATCGCCGGACCACTTTGAAAATTGAAAAAAAGCACCAAAATATATTGCATTTGGTTTTATTTTGTTGGATTACATTAAGTTACGTTAGATGACGTTACTTTACGTTAGGGGCACAAAAACTACAGCGCAAAAACACCAACCTGCGCTAGGTGGAAAATAAAAAGCACGAATGCTATCTAACCGAGTCAAGGTAGAAGCGCAGCAGGAACGCCCGAGCGGAGCGAGGGGGTGCGTCCGAAGGGAATAGGGATATGTAGGTTTTGGCCATCATAAATATTTCAATACCATTTGTCATGGTTTCATACTTGCAACACTTCACATGTTAACATACAATACAGCTTCTGTACACTGTGCAGGAATACATTTTAGTCACTTACCTTCGAAACCGAGGCCCGTAAACTTTTCCGGTTTCAAGAAAATCGTGTACAATAGTTTCCTGTTGTTTCCTTTCCTTACATAAATACTCCGCTAAATAGTACTCGAAATGCTCTTTCCTTCTTCCCCAACGCCATGCCTTTCGCGGAACCATATCATAACAGTATTTAGCATCTCCCCCAATCCACACGTATGGTAACTGAATGATATCCTAATCTACGTTTCGTACTATCCTCGTTTATGTGTATACCCATCATCACTGACGCGCTTCCTCCCTACGCATGCACCCCCTCGCTTACGCTCAGTCCTCCTGCTGCGGTCCTGCTCTAACTTGGTTAGATAGGATGTGTGCTTTTAAGTGGACACCTAACATAAGTTGGTTAGTATCTTTTGGACAATAATTCTTATCCCGTACGTAACTCCTACTAAAGTGAATCTGCACAGAGAAATGCAAGTCAACATCCCCCGTCGACAGCCCTGGAGAAGGTACTTGAATTAAGGAGTCACTACCAACTGATTTGGTTGAAACATTAAATATTACTCTTTTTTGATTTCCTGGAAAAGTTTATACGCATCTGTATGAAAATCTAACCCAACCTATCCTAATTTAGTGAATTTTGGAACCTTTTTGTGATATTTCGTGTGGTCCGGCGATACAGCAGTAATGCCGAAAGAATTTCAGTTGTGTCTAAACATGATCTGCCCCAAGTCTGTATGGCTATTGCATTTGAAAAGTGAAAAAATACGTAATAATGAGGGAAAACAATAAATTAAATACTTACTTTTAACTTTGCCGCCTACCATACTGCACGGATCTTTCTCTCTTCTTTTTCTTCTTCTCCTAAAACACTTACGACAAGTGACACCTCGGACATCATTCATGGAGGCTACAAGTGCAACTAGCTATCCAAACAAGATACTATGAAATGGATATATTAATAATATCGGTATGTACTATATACTTATTATGTATGTGTGTCTATATGCATGTAATATTACACCTGTTTGGAGTATGATGTGTTATAAATACTACGCATGTAAGTCCGAAACTAGTAATACTTGTATTAAATTGTAAATTTAAACAAATTAAATTATAATACATGTATATTTTGAAATTAAAATTGTGCTCGTGTAAAAAAAAAAAAAAAAAAATGTGTGTGAAGATTGTCTTATATGTACCTAGCAGAAAGGATTTTTAAATGAAAACGAAATTTTTAAAAGTAAAGGTCACGATCAGGGTAAGAAAAGCCAAACTCAGAAAAGTGTCTAAATCGGGAGAGAAGTTGAGACAGTAAAGACGGCTAAGTACCCATATGAACAGGGATAGAAAGTGAAATAAATTAATAATAAACACTTCTGACCAGAGTATATACACTTCTTTGTTTATTTACTCACTAGTGTTTACTTATACACTAGTGTTTATTATTTCTTTAGTGAGTTCCAGAGTCGTGATGGATAGAGTTGCATGTGAAATAAATTGTGACAAAAGGTTAAAGTATAAAATGTGAATATATATATATATATACAGGTAGTTATTATGTATCTCATAGAGTCTGATGAAGCCAAAGAGTTAGTTGGTGAAACTTTAACACATATTTAATTTTTAATGAAAAAATATATGGTTTTGTTCAGCAAGCAATTAGTCTGTAGGTAAGGGCTAGAAAGGTGGGAAAAGTGTGAAATATATCATAAAAAAGAAAAAAGTGTAGAGTTAGTAGTAGATGAATTAACGAATAAATGTATTAGGAAGAGAGACGAAAGTGTAGTGCGTATGTGAAGAAAGTCCCACTTGTTCCCCTTCCTCGGCACAGCACCACCAAACTAGGATGTGCACTCGAAGGCTGTCACTGACGAACTCCTTTCACTATTGACAATTAATACTACCATGTTCTCTTTCCTTCTTCAGTTTAGTGACAGCGAACAATATTTCATTTTCTTCTCCTATATCTTCTTAAAGTGACTAGTTGACGATGAATGCCTTCAGAAAAATGAATTTGCGAGTTAGGCCAGTTTTAGACGAAAGCATTTATCGTAGCAGATGTGCTGCCAAAAATCTCGTATAATATTCTATGGCATCAAAAGTATATTGTGCTTTTACACGGTAGCATTTTGATAAACATTTTGTCGTGACGTAGCAAACAAATCACTGGAGAAGAGCGCAATTATGGCTCCAAAACTAAAACTAGATATTTCAGTCACTATTTCTTCTAAAGCCCTTTTTCGCATATGCTTATTATGATACAAAGGACTTTTAACGGTGCAGGTATACTATACAGATCCATAGATTTTAAAATTTACAGAAGAAATTTCTAATATTTTAATAGAGTAGTGTATAAGTAATGGAAATATGGTGTGCACTTACATCTGAGATGCGTATTTACGTGGAAATATAGAAATTAAAGTCGAACCTGAAATGCACGTAATCTTCAATAAGCTGCCATAAAATTTTGGCAAGTCTGTAATTTCCCTATTTTGTATCGAGAACAGAACCCAACCAGCCCCTTCAGGGCTTCTAACCCGTTCCCACTACAATACTACTACTACTACTATTACTACCCGTTCCTACTCCTATTCCTACTACTACTACTACTACTCTTACTATCCTACTACTACTACTACTACTCTTACTATTACTACACCTACTGCTACTGTTGTATTACTAAGTACTTCTACTTCTACTCTTACTACTTACTCCTCCTCCTCCTTCTACTACTACTACTACTTACTTCCACTACTATTACTCTTACTACTATTACTACTACTACTACTATTCCTACTACTACTAACTTCTCCTACTACTACTAACTTCTACTACTACTACTTACTCCTCCTCCTCCTCCTCCTCCTACTACTACTACTACTACTTATACTATGGATCCGCATAGTAAACCTACACGCTGCCACCTGTTAGTAAACCTGCACCGGAGAATGCAAGAGCACACCTCAGAAATGATTGCTGAAGGTACAATAAATGAAACGAGAAAGTTTTTTTTTTTTTTAATGAATTTCTGTGTGGATCCGTATAGTGAAACTGCAAGCTTTTAACTTTGTACAAAGAAGGATATTCCTAATATTTTTAAATCAACATAATAATAGTATCCCTACTCCAACTCTTTTTTTTTTTTTTTTTTTTTTTTTGCTACAACTCATTTTTCTACACAAAACAAAGAGCATGGATATTTGACACAACTCTTTCGCTTCCTTTTAACACACCACGGCGCTGCAAGCGGAGCAGAAATGCTGGGGAAAATGCTACGAAATAGAGCTGGTTCTATCGACAAGAAATGCCATAGGATATGCCATGGCGTGGGAAATGCTATAGCATTTGCTACTTTATACGGTAGGATATCGATGATACGATTTTTGCTACGATAAATGCTTCCGTCTAAAACTAGCCTTACTCCAATAATAGATTACAGGAATGAAGGTTATAAGCCCACGCAGACAGAGGATCCGAATGGAAATTACTAACTCAACTGCCTACTTTGGACCCGAAAAGATGTGAATGCGATTTACATCAACATATCTCTTTTAAAATACAATTCAAATTTTACGCTTGAAAATTGTGCCTTAAGCTTTTAAGAAAATGATAAACGTATCAGCATTTATCACTTAACTAGAATGAAGTAATTTTCAGCTTTTACCATACTGCGCTACCAGAGACATATTCAGGGGTTGGTTATAAAAGTCCCGACTCTTCGAAATCTCAACTTTTGTGTAGATTTAGTTTAATTTTCGGAGCGATTTTACAAATTTTTATTTAATTTATTCTCACATTGAATTTGGATTTCCCCAACCCCTTCCGAAATAAATTCATGTACGTTATTGTGAGAATAATAAGCCCCCCCGTCCCGAGCTAGATCCGCCACTGTATGTAGTTTGGGGTTGTTGGACAAACACAATAAATAAATAAATAAATAAAAGTTTGTTAAATTAAGCAATCAAAGTTTTTAATCATTCATGATTTGAACCTATATCGTATAGCAGGCAAGGCAAGGAGCGAACTCCTGGATGTGGGGTTGGGAGGAATTCCCCCACTTAATATTTTTGAAGAAAATTAGTTTAACTAATAACTTACTAGGAACGGTGAATGAAGTGAGATTATTATCAGAGGTTTGCAGTACTTTTTTCCTTCAATAGTATTTTCAGCATCAGAAGTTCGTAACTTTCGAAACAGAGTCCGTGACCAACAAACTAAAATCAGCAGGCCACGCACGTCGACTGATGAAACAAGTCAATAACAGTGTTGGCAGCATTTAGCAAGAGTCTAAATCGAAGCACTCGTCGATTGTTCCAGGAAAGTGGCGATAGTTGCACATCCGTCATGCATGTTATGTCCCTGTATTAGTGGCCCCCCTACAAGATACAAGTTCATCAGCATCTGTTAGAGGATGACCACGATTGGTGTTTAGGCTTTGAGGAACATAGTAAATAGGCCAAAATCCCCATTTAGCCTACGACGTCTTATTCACAGATAAGGCCAACTTTTGCGTTTTTGGTGGGGGGAACTAGCAGAATGTTCACTATTGGTCGGACAGCAATTTCCATTCCATCTGCTGGCATTCCTGGAGAAATTGTGGCGTATGGAGAACCCGTGTTGTGGGTTCTTGGTTTATCAGTGGTACTACAGCAATCAATTATCGTCAAATGTTAAACGAAGATATCTTGCCATTTCTCTTATTTGAAGATGGGACATTCCCTGTTTTCTATCAACACGATGGTGCCCCTCAACATTATGGAATACTTGAATATACAGTTTCCAAACTCATGGATCGGTAGATATTGTGCTGTGGAGCGGCCGCCAAGTTCCCCTGTACTCACTCTCCTAGATTTTTGTCTTTGGGAACATCTCAAGTCCATTGTGTATTCAGTGAAACGTTGGTATATTGACCACCTAAAGAAACGTATAACAAAGGCTTGTGTAAGCATCGAGAAAGCACTTTAAGCAAGGATCTGGATGAATGAGAAAAAAGGATGACTCGGATAATTCTACGGAATGGACAACACATAGAACACATCTTTAAGCCGGAGAAATTTGTAATGTGTGACTGACGTTATAAAAACCAAAAACAGACATAACTTTGGTGTGGTAAGTGGTAAATCAAAAACAAACGCAGCATTGAATTTCTAAGAAAATTTCAAACGAGAACAATGTATCACAACATATGGTTTATATTTCACAAAGTGAAAGTGAATTCATAATGGCGGATTTCAAGATGATGTCCATCGATATCACAAATCTTAAAAGTTTTTCCTCCTCCTGTATTACCAATTACAATGTTATTTTTGCAATTCTTTTAAACTGTTGCCTTTTATTTGAGTGTTTCCACACTTTTGGACCACCCTGTATATCTTTTCCTTGTAATTTTGGTAACTGGACTTGGTTTCCTTGCTCTCTGAATGTTCCAAATGATCACATTGATCAAATCCTGGTGTTCTAGTATATCAATATTGTTGGTTTTCCCTGAAAAGTAAATGAAGCACAAACACATACACGAACACAAAAATAAGTTCTTTTATTCTTGCTACATTATCTCCTCATAATCTATATCAGAAACAGGACTGGGTATAGTTTGAATAAAGGAATTCAATGCAAAACTGTTATGGTTCTGGCTTCTCTAGGATCAGCACATCAATGCCAGTGTCTGGTTAACTTTATTTTCCAGTGTAGTTTTGTTACACGAAGTTTTCTGGAGGAAAAGTGAGTGCAATTATCCTCAGCCAAGTCTATGAATAAGGTTGTGAAGTTTGTAATTTAAACAAAAAAAAAAAAAACGCAATCAAAATACTTTTAAAATTTGCTTTTATTACTAAGAGAACAGCAGAGAAACAAGAAAAGCATAGCAATTTTTAATCAAGCCTGGGTCGTCATCTTAAAAGAACCATTACTTCTCTGATGTAACAGCCATTATTTGGGACAAGGCATGGGCTTCGAGTTTTTGCAGCAGAAAGGTTCGGGAGAAGATAGCCCTGTGTACATCCAGCCAGTGTTGCACACATTGTGGAATAGAGCCATCTGAAACAAATATAAATAATAATTTATTATTAGATTAATGTGTATAGAAAAACCTATTCATAATATAAAATCATTTTTACTTTCGAGCGAAGGGAAGAAAGTATAATGATTGTGGGGAAAAAATGGAATTCGAGATTTCAACAGATTTACACGTTTCATAGCACCTTCATACCGAAAAATGTGATTTTTCGATGTCTTATATCGTTCAAGGTATCGAAACCAAATTTTAAATTTAAGGTTTTTACATGATTCTCCAGTGGAAGAGATTCTAATATATATATATATATATATATATATATATATATATATATATATATATATATATATATATATATATATATATATATATATATATAACTATTTTAAAATTTCCATAGATCACTATTTCATTAACAACCCCATATTACGATACAAGTCGTTCCTCTGGGAAAAATCCAGAAAGGGTAGTTTACACTTGGGTTAATTTCGTGGATGATTTTCTAAACGATTCAGGGAATTTTCTTAATATTTCATAAATAAATGTTCCAATAAGGAACCTACAGCCCGTCTCACACGGATTTGAACTAAGGCCTCAATCTATGCTACAACTTAACAGTGTTGTTTAACTCAAACTTTCATACAATTTCTTTTATCCTGGGGTGATGTAGGAATCTCAGACGATCCTTAAAACTAGGTACGTCTTACCAGCAGAGCCTGTCGTGGTCGGTGTATTAAACAGACAGAAACACTTGAAGAATGTGTTACGCACAGGGCAATCAACTGTCGTAATTGTATTATTGTTTATCTATTTCAGAATATGAGTTCATCCGAAGATGAAATAGCCGTAGCAAGGATATCTGCTCCGTTGTTGAGACAAAATCCGCCCTCCCTTCCCCCCAAAAGAAACGAGAGAGAGAGAGTAAAGAGGAGCTGCTGGTCAGGGAGTGAATTCTTCGCTTCAATAATGCACAGTAAAGCACCGTATTTTCAATGGTGAACAATGAACTACATACAAAAGATCCTCGTTCCTAAAAAAAAAAAAAAAAAAAAAAAAAAAAAAAAAAAAAAAAAAAAAAGTGGACTATTCAGAATTGAAATACGCTATTGGATTAGTAACTCCGAAAATTCGGCAGCGAGATACGGACACGAGAGAGTCTGTATCAGCTGAAAAAAGGTCTGTAGATCCTTGTATCCACCAGATTGTAGAACTGAAAATCAAATGACTTGTCCGCATATGTAAATGAGGACAGTTATCAGGCGCGGAAAGCTAAAATAAAGAAAGAGCCATTTTCTAGTATAGGTACTGAGTGTATCCGCTCAGCTCACTACCAAAAAAGTGCCTACATAACCCATAAAGTAAACTACTGCGCCGCGAGCTCCTCTGATGCACTACACCCGGACTTTCTGTATTGTGCCAGCATTGCAGAACTGTTCCCTAAAATTGCACGAAGGCCACACAACATTGATGACAATTAACTCCCATTGTTTCTGTTTCCGGTGCTGGTTTACTTTTCGCGTACCACACCTGAATTTTATGTTTATATGTGTAGAATTACTAGTGTAAATTTATTACAAATGCTTTACGACGGATAAAATAAGTGAGTTCATATGAAAGATGCCCGTATAGAAACTAATTTCCACCGGCGATGAATTTCTGCACAAGTGTGCAGAAGTTGTATTTTGTTTATAAGTGAAACGCTACTAGTATGAAACCATGCAAAATGCTATTGAAACTCGTATCATTACCAAAACCCATCCGTTTCCACTACGCTCGCTTATGCGGATACCCACCTTTACTGACGCACCCCCTCGCTAACACTCGGGCCCTCCAGCTTCGGTTAGATAGCATTCGTGCTTTTTAGTGGCGACCTAGCGCAGGTTGTTTTGTGTTTTTTGGGCTGTAATTTTTATGCATGCATTCGGACGCTGTACTTATAGGCAAATAGTAAAAGAATTATAATTTTTCAACAATTGCTTATGATACCCCCTTGAATTTTAACTATGCATTGTGGATATTTTATGTCGCCCAGCACAAATCGTTTAGAAAGCAATAAGAAAGAAATAAGTGAAGGGATTCTAATTTTTGAATAATTATTTCGAGTGGTGCGCCCAAAGTAAACCTGGACGCTTTTTTAAAATGTTACAGTTTTTGGTATACAAGATGGACAACATACTTAAATAACATATTTTTATTCTTTTAAAAGATGTAATTACATTTGTTCACACCTATTGTGTTAGGGGGACACTACTTACTTCACTGCATACCTTCTCTATGGTCTTTATTCTTGTAGTTTTTTAAAATAATATAAATCGTGCTTCACATTATCTAAACATTTATATTCTTCATATGATTTTATTAGTATTTTTAATGTTTCTCTTGGCCAGGTAGCATTGTTTTGAAATTACAGCGAGAAATAAAGTTAAATGTCGTCAGGCGCTACACTTTTCTGATTGGTAGTTGTATGGAAGTCCAGAAGAAAATAAGAACTGCTCCTATTTCTTCCAAGTCAGGATCCAAATAAAGACAGCAAAAAATTTCAACCTGATCTAAGGGCAAGTTACCTCTCACACGATCGTTAAGTAAGGTCGTGAGTTTTAGATCGTGAATCGCAGCCTTACTTCAGTCCCGTCTGAGACAGGCTTACTAATTAATTAACTCTATGGCCAATTGAATTCGGAGGTTCAATGCCGCGTTCACAAAAGCTCTTCATTAACTTCTGTCCTTAATTAACTGGATCCAGTTTCTACTTTATATTCCTATTTCTGCGAGATCCATCTTAATATTATCCCCCTATCTGGACCTAGGTCTTCCTAATGGTCGTTTTCCATTTGAATTTTCAGTTAAAATTTTGAAAGTGTTCCTATTTTCTTCCATTCTGGCTACATGATATTCTTACTTGAGCCTTCTAGATTTGATGAACCTAATGATGTTCGGTAAACGATATACATTAAACAGTTCCTTGTTCTGAAGTTTCCGCCATTCCCCATTCCCGTTCTTCTTAAATCCGAACATTCGTCTCAGGATTTTCTCAAATACTCAGTCAGCGTTTTTCCCTCAGTGCAAACGACCATGTTTTCTCAATCATACAGCACAGCAGGCATTAGGGCGGGAAATATTTTTTGTTCTACTCTCGTCCCAATGTGACTCCAAAGTACCTATTTAAAGTGTTGCCTGGGACAGCCTGGCGAGCAGTGTGTCCACACTTGGTACAATTGTGCCCAATTCACACCTTTTTGTCATTCATCGGCCCGTTGGTACCACGCATCGAGATAATATAACGACCTAGAGGTACCCTAACCCAAGATCTTTGATGGTATCGAACTCACATATATCGAATCGACCCGCCATATTATGTACGGAAAAAGAGACGTTTTCACGTAAAGTTTAATAATAAATCATTTTTGTGTTATTTGTTGATTATCTGTGTTCCGAAGAGAAATTTAGGGCGAATGAAATCAGCTTTCTTTGGAATTTCATAATATTTCAAAGTTAAGTCATTTTCTTCCTTCCCTTAAGTTTAATTTTTAAATCGATAATAAAACTTGGTTGTGTACTTGTAATAATACTGGCTGAATAGGCATATGCATTGTATTTACACTGTCGAAAGGCTCGTAAAGACTACTACCTAGAGAATTGTCAAATTATTATTAAATTTGCTTCTTTATTAAACTGTATGCTTATATGAGTTGTTGGTAATTTTGCCAAAATTATGTAACCTACAAGTGTTCTATGACACCTTGGCAACGCAACTGTATGGAGAAGGCCTACTTTGCCTACGTTAAAAATTGCCAATGATGTCAATTACTGCATAAAATAATTTTCAGTCACTGTTCAAAGGAACAATAGCCCTATCAATTATACAAATCGTACGTCATTTATCGATATTCTGTACAAAAAGTATACAGTGAAACCTCTACTAACAGACACCTGTGTAAAGCGGACACCTCCCGTAACGGACATATTTTGTAATCCCCAAACACTGTAATAGAAAAAAAAAACATATTGGCAAACCTCTCTAAAGCGGACACTCTCTAGTACGGATACGGACAGTCTTTTGTGTCTTTTATTGGTATTATTTACCTCCGTATTACGGACACTTTCTCTAGAAACAATTTGAAAAGTTCAGTAAAAATACATTTTTAGTAATTCATACATGTGTCACCAAGGGAGCATTATGACAGCCCTTTGCTTTCTCAACTGTCTGCTTGCAATCCAGACGAAGCGTCTCTGTATAACAACACTCTCATATCTCTTGCTTGCATCCCACTCCCACCCAAGCTGTTTTAGACACAAAAGTGATTGATAATTGACCACGTTTGGAATGACATGTTATTCTACTGTCTCGCTGGAATCTCTAACCAAGCAAAAGACAAGTTTGGTATTTTTTGCCCGCAGGCACGCATATTGTCCCAAAAAAGACACTACTAGACTGTAATTAACTACAAATACTGAAAACGTAGTAAAGTGATAAGTGTACAGTGCAGAGAACTATAACATCTTATTTCCATGTTATCCCTCGAACGGGAGCAGGAAAATTCGGTGTAATTAAAACTCGGTGTAGGAAGATTCGGTGTACGGAAAACTCGGTGTGGGGAATGTTAGGTGTAAAGAGATTCGTTGTAGTAGACCGTAGGATTTATGAAAAACTCAACTTTGAGGATAAATGAGCGTATTAGTTTTAAGTTCAAACTTTGTGTAGAACGTACTTTTACTGTCTACTATAACAAATTTTAAAAAATTGTGATCGTGAAATAATTTGAATTCTAGATTTCGACGGATTTTAATATTTCATTACTCGTACATGACGAGAAGTTAGTTTTTCGATGTCCACCCGTATGATTTAGCGAAGCATAGAGGCCACTGCATTCAATATACCAGCATTTAATTTGAAACTCAAGCTTTTATTCTGTTCTAGAATTTTCGACTTCCAAAAATAGAGGTAGGTTACTGGAGGAGTAAAGTTTAAAATTGAAGATTAAAAAAAGAAAAAAAAAACAGTTCTAACGATTTTATTTATATTTTATAAGTAAATGTTTAAATTTAAATTCTTCAAAATCTTCATAATTTATTTATTTATCATATGTTACTCATAATTGTAAAAATAAATGCAACTAAAATGTCTATCTCTGATTGGAGAAGAAGTCAATAAAAAGCCAATAGGATTACAATACTTGTTTAGCTGTACTTAAGGTAAAGAAACCGAAGTGTCTGATTGGAGAAGAAGTGAATAAGGAGCCAGTAGGGTTACAGTATTTCTTTACCTTTTGCTTAAGCTCAACAAACAATTGAAAAGGAATATATAAACAAGCTAATGGTTTGATTTCTGCATATTAACATCAACCTGTGGTTAAGGCGGACATCATGAGTAATTGGTCCGATGCTTCCCTGTCTTACTCAGAAGCTATCCTGTTTCCTGCAATTTATTCACTAACGTCCATATTATGTTCCTGTCTGGGGCAGAACATGAGGCAAAGTTGCGTGTAAATGCCCTTTGCGTAGCAACAACAGATCCCGTTCTCCAAAAACTTTTTAACGATAAAATCACGTTGCTCCAAAGAGTACATTATTGTAACTGTGTCCTGATCATATTGATACAGTAGCACAGCATAATTCTCAATACAACGGCCCACTTTCCTGTTTCTTATTGACCGTTGCGAGGGTGCCATCTAACGAAGAAACTCACATCTCCACACCGCACCTCACCTAATTCCAATTCGGTACAGTGGTGAATATTTGCTGTTTTTCTAGAGGTGTGGCCGATATTACCCCAAATGAATTTAAACCAGTAAACATAGTTCCATAAATCTCCCAACGTTCCTTGATCATTTGCCACAAACCGCATGAAAATCGGACTTCAGTTAGAAATTCTAGACCCAAATGAAATCCGTGAGTTTTAAAAGAATCACCTTGTATATGTTTTATGATGCACTATAGGAAAGGTGTTTTAGTTGTTCCTATAACTATTCTCTGAACTTATAGTTGTAACTGTTTTATTTCTGACAAAAAGTGTCAGCTTCATTGTGTGATGAAAACTAGTTTATAATAATACCCGCCAAAGACATGAAAGAGGTATTGAACTCAAGACCAAAAAAAAAAATCTTGAAATAGGTAACATATTCGTTACATTTTATGGTTTTCGTTTTCACAATATGAAGTGTCGTAAATTATCGTAAGTGGTAATATTCAATACGTATTACACCGAATCTACCTTACACCTAAATTTCCCCACACCGTATTTTGTGTACACCGAGTTTTCCGTACACCGAGTTTTCTTACACCGAATATTCCTAAACCGAAATTTCCTAGACCCCCTCGAACATAGAGTATTTGATGGCGGAGGATAATGCGGGTACAGTAACATTTTGACAACATTCGTAAATATATGATTCATGCAAAAAAAATATTTGTTTCGAATT
Organism: Thermobia domestica; assembly: GCF_964235325.1. Taxonomy (NCBI): domain Eukaryota; kingdom Metazoa; phylum Arthropoda; class Insecta; order Zygentoma; family Lepismatidae; genus Thermobia; species Thermobia domestica. Next base: position 46,026,634 of record NC_137466.1, on the reverse strand, counting down.
GCATATCACCTTGTTTACTCATTTACCTAAGAAAATATTGAAACCTCCCTAAGGCGGACATTTTTTTATTCCCCACGGCTGCCCGCTTTAGAGAGGTTTCACTGTATTTGCAAATGGGTTCACCTTTACTTTACCAGACAATTCTATCAAATTTAAAATTTATATTGACATTACTCAAGCAGACAGTTCTACAAAATTTCGACATATTTCTTACATTTTCAGGATAGGTTAAAGCATTGTATGTCTTTTAGCAGAGCATGCATTAAATGAGCAGTACCATTACTACGACCAGATTGACTTTAGGACAGATCTGTATAATACGGAGTAGACGTATGGCATAAACGCTATAGTGCATAAAACGGAACAAATTTGTTCTAGGTGGCGACTGAAAAGAACAAGTGCTATGCAACCAAGTTAGTCAGGAGCTCAGCAGGGGGCCTGAGCGATATGCGATGTGGTGCGTGCGTAGGGAGCAGGCTCGTCAGTGGCGGAGGGTATACGCATAAACAAGGATAGTGGAAGAGCACACACATACAATACTTTCACTATCACTCAAAATTCATTTCAATGTGATATGCACTGACGGTAATTACTTATATTCATACTTCCATTCCTTCGCGAAAAATATTTCACATCGTATTTTATCTATAAATTTTCATAGTACACATATGTTGAGCTAGTTAATTATTGTATGTGTAAATGTGCTCTTCCATTATCCTCATTTATGCGTATGGCCTCCGTCGCTGACGCGCCTGCTCCCTACTGGCGCACTCCCTGGCTTCCGCTCGGGCCTTCTGCTGAGCTTCTGACCTGACTCGGTTACATAGCATTCGTGCGTTTTGGTTGCCACCTACCACTAGTTCGTGTTTTATGCACTGTAATTGTTATGCCATAAGTCTACAATGTGTTTATACAGAGCCCTCCTGAAGTCAATCTACAAGTAGTAATGGAGCTCCTTATTTAGTGCATGCTCTGTTAAAAAAAAAATACAAAGCTCTAACCTAACCTGAAAATGTAAGAAATGTGTCAAAATTTGGTAAAACCGTCTGCTCGAGTAATGCCAATATAAATGTTCAATTTGGTAAAAACCGTCTGCTAAAGTTCATGTCCATATTTTGTAACAAACATAGTTTAATTTTATTCTACCTTTGTATCCATTCACGCACGAATGGATAAAAAATCGATAATCGAATTGGATACACTAACACCATTTTGGTTATCTGATGCTTGTACATTGTATACAAATCGAGTTCTGATATGTGCGTTTTGTTTCTTTACATCTATCAGCTCACGTATCAGCTGACTGAAACTTGCGGAATACGCCACCTTACGTAGGAAAAACTCGAATCGAACGCTGCAATTCGAGAATACGCTCGAATCAATACTGCGACATAGGGAAGGCACCTCTAGGTTTATATATGTACCACGCCAGCATTTTCAGCCCCCCCTTTTTTTTTTTTTTGAAAAAGTTGGTGCAATTCTATCCAATTCAACATCATTTAACACATATTTGTCACATTTTCAAAATAACAGTAAAACTTTTCCTACATCTCACGTTATTCGTACTGTGTGTTGGACTCTTTAAAAAAATGTCAGTTCACTTACTTTATATTCTCACAATCCTTCTTCGGTCATGAAATAAGCTAAAATAAAGTGCAATAATTTATACTTTTAATATTTTATTATAATGTACTAGCAGCGTTCACCCCGCTTCGCTGCGGTCACCCCGGAACGCAATAAACTTTGTTACTTAGATAATTTTTACTTTTTCGCTTTCAAGTGATATGATAAAAACCATAGAAGATTGCAGTAAATGTTAACATTATATCGCCTGTCATTTATGTTAACCCGCCCCGCTTCGCTGCGGTCACCCCGGAAGTTTTCGCTTTCAAGTGATATGATAAAAACCATAGTAGATTGCAGTAAATGTTAACATTATATCGCCTGTCATTTATGTTAACCCGCCGAGTGACACGGTCATGCGGGTTGCATATAAATACGTTTATTTTTACCTATGATGAACTAACAAAGGATTTGTACGTTATGGACACTTGAATGGTCAATTATCTCAAGACACTGGTAATTAAAAATTAAAGTGATATGATAAAAACCATCTAGGGTCCAAATCCTAATAACCCCCCAAAAATAAAAGAAATTGGTTCAGCCGTATTAGCGTGATGAGGTAACAAAGGATTTGTGCGTTCTCTTTTATATATAAGATTGTTTCCACACGAACTCGGAGATGATTGATTTCTTTCTCGTTTTATATATTTGTTCATATAAAGCCATAATACCGTTTTGGTTTATTGGTCACTTTGAAATGAGGGGTGTAGATGAAAAAGTGGCAATCTCCAATTTTTGGAGAAATTGAGTTAGAGGTGGGACTGTATTGTTTTAAGTGTCCCCGACCGAGCGGTGAAGTCTGTTTGGATCAAAACCTACACCCTCCCAGTAAACCCCCCTATTAATTAACCTACATCCCCCCTATTAATCGTAGAAACATAGTTTGTACCTCATTGGTTTTGTTATAAAGCAGTCTCCAAATGTAGCACTCAAATTTCCCTATTATGTACCAGAAGCGGGAAAATCCCGCCCAATTCGAAAAAAGTTTTTTTTTTTTTTTTTTTTTTTTACAAGAGAAAATTGTCCTTTTGCTCTAAATTTCTTCCCTCAGGAACATTTACAGACATATAGAAGTGGTACCGTTGGAAACCTACTCTTATTTGGAACAAAGCGAGATACAAATCATGGTCCTAGAGTAAATAGAAATGTGCCAGGAACTTTTCCAATGTTTGAATTTTTGCTTTATTTACACATTTTTAGTCAATGAGTTTAGTAAAGTGCCTACAGTATTATCACTATGTGTCCTAAAATAATGCATCGTACCTCTTTCTCTTCGGTGTAAATCGGCCTTTCGAACGATATAACGTGCATATCTCTATCGTGCACCTGAGGGGAGAAAATTTCCCCAAAAGGGAAATGTTTGTGAAAAAATATCCACGTTCATTTCCTAAACTTGCAATATCCAATTTTGAAACAGTAATTACAAAAAATGAGGGTCTTTCTCTGGGAAAAATTTATGTTCAACCCTCTAATATTGCTACGATCTACTATGCCAAAAAAATCTGTTCGTTAAAATCTTATGGAGTTTACGAGATATCAATCGCTCGTCCTGAAAATTTCGGCCGAGTGGAGATTGCCACTTTTGCATCTACACCCCTCAAATAGAGGCGCGTTTGGTTTCCTTACAATACATACCGAAGATAATAACTGTTTTCCCTTTTAATTTGCGGCCTCTGTTATACTTCCTACGTGCGTGAAAAGTTTCGTTTACTTCCACGGTTGTTCCGGATTCTCCTATTTGGATGTTTCTAAAAAGTGCAAGAGGGGGGTGGCGGACTTCTAGACCTTTACCTCTTTTAGTTTCGTGTTATAGAGCCATGTATTGCACTGGTATAAAATAATGAATTCAGCCCTTTTTGTTTCAATTTGGTACTACTTTTCAACCTATTCTAGAGCTAGGACTGTGGCAACACTGCTGGCGAGTAATGTTGGCCGAAAAGTGGTGTTGATTACATCACCAATACTAATAAGAAAATTAAGAAGGTGTGGAGCCTTTACTTTTACACCAGCCCTTTAGCCTTCTAGGCCTATCCAGAAAAGAAAGAGGTATTTACTTTACTTAGTAACATTATTAGTTTTGTCATGTGAATGTAAGAAAGATCTCAAAGATATGAAAAGACAAACTGTTACAACAAATCTTTCTACCAGTAGCGGCTCGTAGTCTGTACAAGCACCGGTTGCAATGTTGCAATATAAAGGTATGTAGGTACGCGCAAGTGTTCCCCTCCCCCAGCATTCTTGAGTCTTATCCAAAAATATTCAGGAAATATGAAGAGGAAAGTCTTTTAAGCTCTATTTGTATGTTATTGATTAAATTATTTCTCTAATATTGATTTAATGTACTATCAATGTACGTTTATACACTATTTATATACAAAACCTCTACACTCATGTTATTGAACACGAGATAAATCGAATATATAGTATGTGCTGTAAACCATGGATGATGGCGTTAATCCGAAAAGAAGAAAAAAAGCAAGAAAATTGCATGCACGCAGTTAAACAAAAGTATTTAATTATATAAACTATGCATTATTTTAGAATGGAAGGTCCATCTTCTCTTCCATCTTTTGGGCTTCACATTTTTCTATGACTTTATTGAAATCTGAAATGCTGCTCGCCAAGTTTCTCTGAATAGAAAGCATCGCTACCGCAAATATTTTTCGCTTTATTTTCTTTAGGGTCCAGAAACACCTCTCTCCTCCGACAATATGCATTTTGTTAGCATTTCTTTGTATAAATATACGGTACAAAAAGTCCATTTTCAGAAACCACGTATTTTTGTCTGTAAAGAAGCATGAAATCTAAGATGTTTTCCTTCGAAAATGGAAAAAAAATAATAATAAAGTAGTTTAACATTCCAGCAAATTAGGCTAAAGAAGACAGATGAGTATTGGAAGTGAATGATTTGATATTAATTTATGCTCTCCGCCGGAAATCGAACACAGAATCATGTGCACGAAAGACACAGAGCTAGGAATTAGACCAGTAGTAAGACATTTTCTTCTTCGAGACTCGATCGACCCCCCAGAATAGGATTTTTTTTTTAAATAAATCTTATCCCAAGAATTTTCACCTTTGTATTATAAATGTTAAATAAAATCTATTGACTTCGAACGACCGCCCCCCAAACTTTCAGCCTGGATCCGTCCCTGCTACCACCAGAATTATATTTGTTCTTTGCGAGTTTGTTTTGTGAATAACTTCTTTCTTCCAAGCGTCTGTATCTCGCTCACCCTATCAATTGAGTCAAGCGCTGCTAAGCGGAGGAATTCGTAACTATTACAGAAGCTGACCAGTTGCGGTAAGAAAGGCAACCGCATGAGACCAATAGGGGAAGATAGGAGCGATGCAAGAATAAATCCACTTCCCCATGTTAAGAGATAGGAGCTCGCTGCCATATGCTCAATGTTACTGCTTCCAGTGGCAACGTTCGCTGCCACCGGAAATATAAATCTCTCTCTTTCTTTCCGTTTTTTAATTGACTTTTTTTCAGAAATGCATCAATACTGTTTTGCGCTCAAGAGCAGAGGTTTATTTTTTACTAATACACTACTTTAATACTTAAAAATAGTTTTAGTATTAAAAAATATCCGGTTGCACAACCATGCAACATATAGTACCAGCCGCCGCTGCTTTCTACGTACAAACTTGAGAAGTTTTCAAAGTGATGTATATGACTTAAAAAAAAAACATCATTTTAATAAGGTTGTACTGTACATTCATGAACAAAAGTTTGTTCATTTTCCATGAAACTCTTCCGTTACGTAAATTTTGAGTAAAAAGTGTAACTTAAAAGTCAGTTTTGCTTTTATAGTTGCTTATACTATTTGTTTTATATTTTGAAAATACTGATTTCATTGCCAAGTAATGATAGTATCTGTTAAGCCTCCAAGGAAACTCGTTTGTATTTTTCAAATTCTAAATATTAATTGTATATATATATTCTTTTCTTAAAAATTCTTTTGTGTTCGACGAAAGTAACCTTGGAATGCATTCTTAGAGTTGGAGATGGATTTTGAAACCATTGGCTCTTGCTCATGTTAGCTTAAAACAATCTCACATAGGGAAGCACCTTTAAAAAAAAGGAAGAAAGAAAAAAATCCATAGTTCAAAAAATTCATAACTTTTGGGAATATACATTTAAACATTTCCTTTAGATAAACTTCACCGGAAAGCCTTAAAGCAATCACTTGCCATGTTTGATAAAAATCAAAAAGTGATCGTTAGGCAGTTTTTAAAAGATGTGATAAATTTACTTTCTTGCCTTGTCCTAATTTCAGCCCCACAGAGAAAGTGAATATCTTATGTCTCTTACAGAATATGTTGTGTTACATACAAGTCAGAAATTTTACACAGTTTACTGTATTTTTTTTTAACTGAACAAATTAAAAATTCTTCCTCTCCTTCTCGACCAATTTCAACCTTCAACTACTAGAAATCGATCTTACAAGGTATCCTCATCCGCAAAAAAAAGTTCGCATATACTGTAACTTCCACATTTTCATTAATAACTCGGTTTTCTGACTATATTATCGCTTCTTTGTGCTTTCCTTAACAAAGCAGTGTAATAATGCATAATTATTTATTATTTTAGAGAAAAAATAAAGCAAAATAAGAAAATTATAAGCAAAAAACCTTTAATCTTATGAAACCTTAGTGTGTCAAATAATTACACGAAGAATATCCCGTGGGAAAAAAAGAGGGAAAATGACACAGGTATTAGGAAACACTCACTAACATGTGAAGCTATTGAACAGAAACATGAACTGAAGAGTCAACTACGTATTTCTGCGTTTAATATGCAATTCACACTTCATGCACAGTTCCAATATGTAAAATCAGTCAATATCTTCAGTTGAAATTATTGATATAGGGAGAAAATGACTATTTAAAACTTCAGGTGTGAACGTGCGCTTGGAGTGATATATGAGCATTATTACAGCATATTCTTTCATGAATTGTCTCGGTGGTCAAGCGTGTTTAGTAGTGTTCTTGAAAGTCTAGCGTCGGAGGGCGGCAGTTCGAATCTGCCTCCAGGCAGTTTTGATTTTTTTTTCAACATATGGAAACATTTCTTTAAATATAAAGTTCTGCTTTGAAGTGCTTGAAAAAAAAAAATCAGATGAACTATCACGTTTCAAAGCCTGTTACATTTGTTCACTCTGTCATCATTTATATACGAAGACGCTAAAATGAGGAACGTTAACATTGTTATAATGGGAACAACTCTCTGATTTGAATACCAACCTTAAATCACACGTCCAAAATGAAAATTATTCATGTTCTGATACCTATTGTAATATACAGGTGTGTATATATGGAGAAAGAAAGAGAGAGAGAGAGAAAGTATGTGAGAGAGATAGAAAACAATATATGCTGTAATTTTAATTACAACGTAAAAAGTTATTGCAATTCATAATCTGGATCTTTACAAAGCGATTTGAACGCTTGAAGCGACTTAATATTCATAAAGCATCTTTTTCTTGAAGTGTCGCAAATAGTCCGATGCTTTGTAATATGCGCCAAAGAAATAAATGCATGTTTTTAACAGGATAGTATCGTCTACCTTTTGCTTCAATTGATGGTATAAAATAATGTTGAGTTGATTTTAACATCCCTTTCAGCATCGAGGCTATATGAGACGTTTACCTACTGATTAGCGTGAAATCCGAACCACATGAGCTCACACCGGGAATCGAACCAGGTCTCTTACGTCAAAGGTGCGTATGCTAACCGCTTAGCTACGAAGGAACTCGGTATGAAACTAGAATAGCACACATTACCCCATATTATTTCACCGAAAGATTTCTGTTTTATGATCAGTTAAAATAGTATTTCTGGACACCGTAGCGAAAAATGTATTTGCTTTTTCAAGTAGTGTACGAAAAATACAAAGAATAAACACAGTAGAAACGAAACCAAGAAATGAATTCAAAGTAAAGTGCTTTGCCTCTCTCGAATAAATCACTCAATGTATTACAAGTGCATATCTCGTGCATTTCCAGTAGAATTATTAAAACGCGCTGGCTTTATAACTTGGCTGTGTGGTCTAGTGGCTAGCATGTGTGTCTGTAGTGTACAGGGTACCGGGTTCGATTCCCGGTGGGAGAACTTTTGGAATTTTAAATGTTCTCGACGTATCTGTGTTTGTGTCCCTATCATTCAAGGTTACTGTAAAACGTGTATAACCGAGTAGGAAATATACAGAAAGTACTGATAAGGGGAAAGTAGACTTTGGTAAGTGAACTTCGGGGCCGCCTTTCGCGACGTAAATTAAGAAGAAAATAAGTGGGTTTAGCGAGGCGCTTGAAATTACAGTAATGATTGACGGTTCAGTTCCCAGTCCGGTTTTCTTTCAATATAAGTATATTTTATTTTTTCTAAATACAACGTTACATTTTTAACATTTGAATTGGTTATAAAAACAAAATCAGATAAACTGTCAGCTTTCAAACCTCTGTCATTTTTATTCATCATCTGTTTGTATACGAAGATGACGCTATGGAAATGCTAGCACTACGAAACTTCAAATAGATTTCTAAGTTAATATCAAATTGAAAACACACGCCCAAAATGAGAATATATGTTTATGCTTTATATGTATAGTTCAATTATACTAAACAAAATCCGCTATCTCCATTCCCTTTGGCGGTAGGGGTAACTTTAAAATTTTAAAGTGGGACCCCCATTTCTTATTGGACATTTCGATTCTCCAGAAAAAAGTGACTGATTTCACCCAGAATTGAAAACAATTCCTTCACGGATGGCACTTTAATCGATACGGGAAAAGGAGGGGTAGCAAAACGTTATGAAAATGTTTTTTGTCAGATCCGTGCTCTGTGGTCATACAGTTAGCATACTGGACTGCACAGTCAGAGATCCTGATTTCAATTCCTAGTAACCCTAGGGGAACACCAAATGAGTACATAACAAGTAGTGACTATTTTCATGAATATATGCATCATATAAAAATCGCTTAAAGTTTGATACTAAGATATTATTATTATTATTATTATTATTATTATTATTATTATTATTATTATTATTATTATTATTATTATTATTATTATTATTATTATTATTATGTTACATATTACTTGAGCTTATAATTAGGAAGACCTAGGCGCAGATGGGAGGACAATATTAAGATGGATCTCGCAGAAATAGGAATACAAAGTAGAAACTGGATCCAGTTAGCTAAGGATAGTAGTCAGTGGAGAGCTTTTGTGAATGCGGCATTGAACCTCCGGGTTCCATAGGCCATAGAATTAGTTAGTTAGTTAGGAGGGTAAGTATGCCTAAAGTCAGCCGTCTCCAGTAGTCAGCCATTTTTCAGTAAAAAGCATATTAAATAAACATACAGTAGCTTGTTATCAAACAAATAATCAACTACAACTTAAATCAGAGCTCCAGTATTCAACCTCATTTGTTCTGGCCTGGTGTGACTCCTCGTGGCAGAAAAGAAAAATTATCATTTGAGGTCTGCTAATGCAAGTGAGCAAAGTGCGCATTTTGTTAATAAAAAAATAAGGAAGAAGCTTTACTTCAAAGTTAAGTTAAAATTATATTATTGTAAAATAGTACGAGTTATTGCTTTCTTCTATGCATGAATGTATCGTAGCTTATCAAAACTTCGTGGTTTATGATACAAAACAAGATATTGCGTAGAAATAAGGGGGGCTGACTTCAAGTTGCATTTTTGATAACGTTTTCCGGTAGTCAGCCATTAGGGGCTAACTACTGGAAATGACTTTTCACTTCAATTTCCAATGGTCAGCCCTCCCATTACTTTCAACGGACGACTACTGGATACATATACTCCAGTAGTCATCCACTTATCATTCATTCAATTTAAATGACACATGACATACAACTAAGACACTTAACTAATACGTAGAAGACTTTTCTAACGATTTAATGAAAAAGTAACTGTTATGATGTCACTAATTGCATCATACAAGTATAATACAGTTATAAAGTACGGGACAAAATTAAACGATCGAAAATGCCATTAAAACTTATGACGATGTTGGTCGTTTATTTTTGTCCCGTACTTTAATATCAGTCTGGTATTGTAACCATTTCAATTCTTGTATTTTTCTAGAACTGAGGGAAAAAAGGTTAAGGATTTATGGCTGGTCTGAATTATTTCTCTAAAATTTAAAAAGGACAGGTAATGAGTATTTATTTTACCCTAAGTATACGCCCTACATAAGCTTTGGGGGCCCGGGCCCCCCGGCCCTAGCAGGATCGACGCCCTTGACCCTGATCATAGCTTAGTCTTTTAATCTAAGGTAGCTATGAGGAAGTAAGGGTTATCCATATCTAATTGATTTATTTTTTTTAAATTACTCCGCACAATGTCGCGTTTCTGCACGTTTTTAATTCCAAGGCTGCAATTGCTCTTCAACTATTATTATTATTATTATTATTATTATTATTATTATTATTATTATTATTATTATTATTATTATTATTATTATTATTATTATTATTATTATCTGTTCTTATCTGCTCTGTTCCTAGAGTTGCCTGATTGCCGAAACAATACAGAATAATCATAAATATTTACATTTTAACTCACTATGAGCGTGAGGAAAATATGTCTAACAGTTTAAGAACGCGTGATTTAGCGTTTATTTCAACCAGTCCAAAGACATCTACTGGAATAGACTCAGTGTCAGATGTTTTTGCAATCAGGTGCGTTGATGATACTCTATCCAAAGAGTCTTCTTATTCTACACTAATGAACACATATAAGGCTATTGTTCTGTCCGAAGAGGATCGATCTGCTATCAGTAGATACTTGCTAGTGAAATGCTCGATATCTTAGTCCTGGAACATACCAAATTTTAGCAATTGGCCGTCTAGAGCCTACAAATATATCTTCGATATCAGAAATAGACGTTACGTCTGACTCAAATCAGGAAAACATATCCGTTATGGCATCTTGTACTGAAGCGACGCAAGGTGAAAGGTCTGCTTCTGTTTCTACAGTCAGTAGAGCCAGAAATAACTCCATATAATCTCAGAAGAAATTCAAAGAAAACCTTCGTAAAATACTTCCATATCATCTGGCTTTGATTAGCATCTTTTCTGGCTAGCTCCAATCAAAAACAAAACTACCAAGCATGTGCCCAGAGAAAAAGTTCAAAGCGCAGTATCCTCCCAAGCATGGAGAAATTATCAGATGGTAAAGATGAAAAGAAAAGAAAACTAGAAGAGGAATGTCTAAAATGAAAGAAGGAAAAAATACAAAAGAAAGGAAAAATTTTAAGTCAAACAAAAAGAAAAGGGCTGTCAAGCCAAGTAGCACTAGTAGTTAAAAAGACGAGACGCAAGAAGTTGTTGAAATGCCGTCTAAGGCCTGAAGAAGAATTCATAAGTGATATTGAGAACGATACACTTAAATATATTGGGTGTCACTTTTGTGATCACTGGTACCACTTAATATGCACGTGCCTCAGTGTATTATCGTACGAGGAACCTGCTAAACAAGTGCTTATGTGTTCTGAATGTGCTTAATGAACTTCATATTAACCTTTTGTCACTCGCGCCAAATTTAGTAACATAACTACTCGCGCGTTTGCTTTTTTCCAACATTGACATTTTGAGATACAAACAATATATTTAGTAAACTTATTTGAAGTAATGCATGCAATTGTTGAGTAAATACTTAGGATATTTGGAATTGTTGCTATAGTGCTGTCAAAATGTCTTGATCCGTGGCAAAATGCGAACTAAAGTTCAAACCATCGACACATCCACGCGTTGAGCCAATAAGGGTTCAGCTGTTGCTAAACGAGAGAGCCTTGGCGAAAGGGAGTGAATTCCTTCAGCCGATAGCAACGCTTGGAACAGAAAACTAGGTGTCAAGTCAATGTGGTATATCTATAGCTTGTCAATATCTCTTCTTTGAGATCGGCTTTCGAAATCATCGAATCTAATGCCCTGAGTAGCAGTAAAAAGCTCGTGTAACTCATTGCTGCTCTTACGATTGGAATTCCTGTTCCGTCACATGCCCACTGTGATCGTACATCATCACGTGCTCCTTTCTTTTGGCTATCAAATAAAGACGTCGAAATAAAGTCATTAATTTTGCTCTTGAAGTTGCTGTACAGTTGCAGTGCGTTCTTCGCCGAAACTTGTTCGCAATTTATCCAAATAATTGTTAGTACATTTTACAATTTCATCAATCACGGCTATATCGATAAATTAAAAAAAAAAAAAAAAAAAAAAAAAAAAAAAAAAAAAACCTGTTTACTCAGTGATACCCTTAGCAGTAAACTTCGGTTCTAGCATCTTTTTCACAATGTTTTTACACTTTGTCTTTGCTGATGCTGCCAGTTACTATTTACATTTTGTTTTCCTGTCTTTCCCAATGAAACAATATTTTCACTGTAACTGTAATTCACATCCATATCGTTTGCATCTGAATCTGCATCTACACTGTTCTTATCTGCTTCACTATCATGATCAATATCATCTTCATTCACTTTTTCATTACTTCAATTCGCATCACTTTCAGCAGCCACTAATTTTCGATAGTTAACATCAGACTCATCATTAATATTGTCAAGCCACTTCTCTATCTCACTTCTATTCAAGAAGCGAGACGTTGCTTAGAAAAACAAAACTTCACTCATAAACAATAATTATCACATTAACGATCGCGCGTTGGAAAATTTGAAACTCCATAAAAATATATGTTTGCTAGTGTTATCACGGAACTACTCGCGCGTTTGAAAAAAGCAAACGCAGACGAAACTATTTCCTCAACCTGTACTGGAAGCTACTACAATTGCAGCACGTCAGCGAGCTTTAGGGTGAAAGAGGGGAAGGAGCCACTTGAGGAATAGCAGTGAGGGTGACTCCGCTAATGCGACCCCATTCGTAAAAATCATTAGTTTTTACTCACCTGTTTGCTTTTTTCCAACAGCGCGAGTGACAAAAGGTTAAAGGGTTAATGTCATAGCTAAATATAAATATCAATGTAAATATAAATAGGCCTACCTATATATTAGTTTTAAATAGGCTAGTCTAGGCCGAGGCACATTTTTCTTAGTTTATGGTAAATATCATACAAGAAGTCTTTTTTTCCTGTATCGCAATATATTTTCCACCAGGCCTGCTTCTAGCCACAGAGGTTTAGGGGGGCATAGATATGTTAGGGGGGGCAAGTCATTAAAAATCTCTTACACATATCTAAATTGTGTTTTTTGTGTTGAGGTCTGGAGGGGCCACGAAAAGTTTAGGAGGGCCAGGCCCCCTAGCTCCCTCTAGTTGCGGGCCTGTTTTCCACGTAATTTTTCTTTGTAGGAACTCTGAGTGCAATATATTTGTCCCTTGATTTGCTACTGAGGAATTGATCTCTAAAATTCCATTAAAAAAGTCAATTCTATAGTGTGGCTGAGTACTGGTTAAAGTAATGGCTGACCTTTGGTTTTCATAGGCCGACTACTGTTTTTTTCAGGGTTTCTGGTATTTTCTTTTTCCTGTGTAATTATGTATAAAAGATTTCCTATGCAAGCTACACAAACGTAAAATTTAAACACTGTTCTTTCTAATGACATATGCAGTAAAAGTTATTAGTAAAAAATGATTTCTTTATACTTTAACAAAGTTGAAAATCTCCTTGAATGGTCGACTACTGGCACATTTACCCTATTACTTGAGATGCAAACTATAGTTGCAATTTTTTGAAGGAATGTTGCCTAACTGGAAAGTAGAACTTTACATATTGTTTTGTCTGTGAAACATATGCTTGTTTAGCTTTATTTGAAAGTGTTAATTTTGCCAAAAATATTGAACGTTGGAAACCCGCAATTGCATTTCCTTATAGGGGCCAAAAAAGAGAGCTGATATTTCTAAAGGAGGCAATCGTAACAAAAACGGATAGGAGATAAACATAAATCGAAAATGTTATGTTGAAAACATTTTCATTGATTTTGTCTTCTGCCTCAGGCACTGACAAGGTCAGACAAATATTGTCTATTACGTTTAAAATTGCCTAAAGGAAAGTTGAACAGAATAGCACAGATCTTATCACTCAGTAATCAGTTGTGAAGTGCTCCCTTGTAGTCAAACAGCATATATCGAAATAACGTGTTTTCTGCCTCTTAGCAAATAAAAACTACGATCTTACTAGCTCTTGGAGTAACCAACTGCGCATGTCGTTTAATAGCTTCAACTAAAAGGGGTGCTCATTCAACGTGCAACTTGTGAAAAGGGTAGAAGTCAGAAATGGCTGAGAATAGAAAAGAGCGTGTTCTTGCTTTAGTGCAAGAAGGCTATTGCGCTGCACAAGCCGCTGAAAGGTGTGGAGTTTTACCAAGAACAGCACAGAAGTGGATAAAGCGTTTTCGAGAGACTGGAGAAACTATGCGGCCCCGAGGTAGTGGTAGGCGTCGTGTGACAACACCCAGCTTGTTGCTGCTGCGCGACTTAAGCCCAACATGACCGCCAGACAACTTCGGCACGCATCAGCTTTTCCAGGCTCTCGAGATACTGCTGTACGGCGTCTTAGGGAAGCTAATCTTCACGTCCGTCGTGCTGCGGTGAAAGAATTCCTCTCGGAAGAGCATATAAGACGACGGCTTCAGTTTGCGGAAGAAAATGTGAACCGTGATTGGAGACATGTTGTCTTCACAGATGAATGCACATTTTCTTCCTCAAATAATGGCCCAGTAGTCGTGTATCGTCCGAGAGGCTCCAGGCATGATCCCAGATACGTTTTCCACAAACGTCACTGTGGACGCGTATCTGTATCTGCTTGGGGTTTCATGACATCACAGTGTCTTGGAGTACTCCATAGGGTAGAGGGGCGTCTTACAGGTGAGCAATATTTACATATCCTTCGGGATGTTATGTTGGCATCTGTGCGTTTTATCTACCCCGATGGAGTAATCCAGTTTCAGCACGACAGGTCTCCAGTTCATATGTGTCAATTAGTTCAGAATTGGCTCTCGCAGCAGGCTGATTTAGAGATCCTAGATTGGCCACCGCGTGGAGCCGATATGAATATAATTGAGACAGTATGGGCAGAGGTCAAAAGGGTGATGAAGGAGAACTGGCCTAACCCGCCTCCATCCACAAAAAATCAACTATGGGAAATCGTTGAAAACAGCTGGGAGGAAGTCTCCCGTAGTGAACGCTTTCTCCGCAGACTTACCGAAAGCATGCCCAGAAGGCTCCAGGCAGTCATCGATGTAGAAGGTCATTGGACCTCCTATTAGACACTTATATATAAACAGCCCTTATCAGGGCTACGTATTCCCTTCCATTCTTTTATTTTTTTTTTTTTTTGAATGCCAATGAAAATGTATCTACGTCACTTTCACCGTTAAACAATGAAAATGAAAAAAAAAAACATAATAGCAGTGGACAAGACTCAATCGTGCGAACTTGTGTATTGTAATCTCTCACTTATCCCCTGAGCTACGAAGTAACACGTAGATTTTTTGAAAAAGATATTAGTAGTTCATAACAACACACTCCCTTTTTATGTAATTCATGTGCCCCTTGCTGCTATCGATGGCGTGAAAACAAAATGCTACACATTACCTCATATCATTTCACCAGTAGATTGCTGTTTTCTGATCAGTTAAAACAGGATTCCTGGATATCTAAGCGAAAAATGTATTTCTTTTTAATGTATTCTACGAAAAACCTAAAGAGTAAACAAAATCGAGACAAGCAACTTTCTCGAACAAACCACTCAATGTATCAGTGTCATTGCAAACAAAGTCTCGCTGATGTAATGAATTACAACATGTAGTAAAGATCATGGGGTCTTCAGATCAAATACAGCTTGTCATATGGTTTTGTTTTCTTCAACACAATAGAATTTTTTTTAAAAAAAATATCCAGTCATGTGAGAAAAACAAATTTTGCAGAAATATAACATTTCGTTTTGAGAGGCGTATTAGCACGAAGAAATAGTTTTATTTCTTGCAATCCAAACCGTGAAGAATGAGCTAATGAATAGCGTTTATGTGTCTTTCAATAAGCACCATCCAGTGTGTTGTCGTCGGCAACGTTACGTTTTTCCTTTTCTTTTCTTTTCTCGTTTTCGCGCATCACATTCTGTTTTTCAATGACTTCTAATGCTAAATTTTAATCCGCTGTTACTTCGTTCGTCGTTTTCACTTCCACCTACAATATTAGATCTAGGCATAGCTGACTATCCTCTAATTTGTACCGAAGTTTTGTCAAGTTTCTAGTGAACGTCAGCTAACCATTTTCTTCCAAGTACTAAGTGTATTCAAATATCTATTTCAAACGGCTGATTTGATTTCCCGTGATGATCGGACAGACAAACACGACGTCACTTTTACATATTGACCGCCTTATTTGAAACTTGCCCCATTTCCCCCTCAAAAGTGGATTTTTAAGGACAACGGAAGATGGGCTCACATATTTTAAAATAAGGTGTTTGTATGTGTTAATGAATCCGACTGGACCAAATGCTAAATACCGTATGTTTAAAAGATAATTTCAAGTGCTTCATCCGTTTTGCTGTGAAGACAAGACACAATCTCGATGTCATCATTCTTAAATATTGAGCAAAAACGATACAAATTGCCCCTCTTCTCCATTTAGTACCGAAATTTCTAAACACGGTCGGACACGTGCACACTCGTTTTAAATAAGGAATTTATGTATCATATTTCATCTCACAAACGTGAGAGATTCTATTTTTGGCATACATTTTAACCCCCTCTCTTCTGTTTGGATACGCATTTCAATAAAAATGGCGTGACAACAACCCAGTCCGAGGTAGGTGTTAACTATGTTAATAAAATTCATTTCAAACGGTTCAGCCATTTTTCGTTATGATAAACAACGTGTTTTTAATTTATATACTATGCAAATATAGGTTAATAGTATTGTTCTGTCTTGTTATTTATTTATTTAAGTTATTTATTGATATAAAATTGAGGTGTTACGTTTAATGTTTAACAATACCTAGCATTTACCATGTTATCAACCGTGAAGTAGCGATTTTGTGTCTAATATTTATATTATATTCAATTTAATGTGTCACGCTAGTAGCAAATTAAGCATAAATGCGAAAACATTGTTCACTTTCAGTTCTCAAGAGAATTTCTTTCCTGTCTTTCTATTATTTTGTCAATAGCTTACAAAACACTGGCATCAGACTTTTGCAATTATATTTTTTAACGTTTTTCCCATAAACTCCCCTGAAAATTTAACCTGAATCGACCCTTACCGGGAATCGAACCCGAGACTACAAGAACCAAAAACACTCGCGCTAGCCACTAGACTTTTTTTATTTTTATTCCACGTTAATTAGTAAGCCCACGTTTCATATAGCCTCGCTGTTGAAAGTGTTACGTGAATATAGACTAGACAAAAATTAATTATTGGTGTCCATTTCAGGATCACTCAGTATTATGTTTTTAAGTGTTAGAGTGTTACAAAATCCAACACTTTTCAGTGCCTTATTAAACAACTTATTTTTTTAAAAAAGTCTTGAATGTGTATTCACGGATACAATAAGAATAAAAATCACTATTAGAAACAAACATTTGCAGTAAAAGGAAAAGCAGAAACTATTTGTGTAATAAAATTGTATATCTTTGTCAAAATATTTGTGACTTGGTGTAATCTATATTCACGTAACATTCCTCCACTAAAAACATGCTACCGAGTGATCCTGAAATGAACACCAGTAAAAAATTTTGGTCTAGTCTATATTCACATAACAAAAGGAACAAGAAACTAAAAATCAACTCAACACTACTTTTATACCACCAATAGCAGCAAGGGGCAGACGATACTATCCCGAAAAAAATGCATTTATTCCTTTGACCCGCATTGCAAAGCATCTGACAATTTGCAACATCAATTACAAAAGCTTGAAGAGAAAGAATCTTTATGGACAATAAGTTTCTTACATGCAATATTCAATTATAAAATGCCTACTACTTATCTTTCTTATTTAATTTATGGGGCGCGATGGTTCAGTTTTAGAGCGCTTACCTTTGGTGCATGCGGTCTCTGGTTTTATTCCGTTCAAGTAACCTTGTGGTGGACAACATTATGTCCGTGACTTTTCTCAAAGCATTTCCTTTTCCGTCCACTTTCTCATTCCACCAATTCTTATATCATTTTCTTACTTTAATTATCTTCTCCCTTAGCCTAAAATAGCAGGATTCTAGAACACTGGTCCGTATACCAATTGAGTGGTGATGAAGAAAGCAATTAACCTGGTTAACCTGCCTTCACTCGCTATCGCTTGCTCGACATTACTATATGAATTGTGTATTGAGATTTGATAAAGAAAAGAACCAAACTGGTTACTAATCCAAATTCTCCTCTATGTGAGGACCAGCAATCTAGAACCTTCCCACCTAAAGGGCGTAATAGTGGGATGTTAAATATTTCATTTCATTTTCTAGTTTAATTTAGCTCTTCCACATAATATTTTATCTGAAATAATAATAAGATATTATTAAGTGCTCGCAAAGCTGGGAGCGATCTCGGAATCTACCGTAATGTGCGGTAATCTTATTAAATATGTTTCACTACTAGATCAGTTGTTGAATGTTTCATAATGCTATACTAAATTCCATAAACATTCAAGCGAAATAAGTAAAATTGATGAGATTGACAATTTAAATCGCACAGTATTGCAAAGCTGGCGGTGTAAATATTTACTCCATTACGCAAACTCTGTTTCAAATACAACCATTATTATACAGTTCATTTTCATAAACTTGTTCTTATAGCAACTATATCATTTCCTATTTAAATTCAGTTTATAGATAATTTTGTGTTACATATCAGCTGATACTCATGCTATAAACTATACAATAAGTTAACATTCGATGTAAATAAATAAGAAAGCATAATGTTACAGATTGCAATACGAATTGCAATTTAATTCAATTTTAAACTGTATACATTTTCTATATGATTGTTTCATTTACTTTATAAAAATCCAGATTATGATTTACACTAACTGTTTTAATTAAAAATACAAGCTTATACAGGGTGCGGGGAAAGTCCCGGAACAGTCCAATATCTCGCGAAATGTACAGATCAGCAAGACAAAAATAACACGTGTTAAACAGTTTTGAAAAATCTATCAAATGATACCAAACGCAACCCTCCATTCCCACACGGGGGGTAACTTTAAAATTTTAATTGGAAATCCCCATATTTTGTTGCACATTTGGATTCTTCAGAATAAGTAACAGTGATTTGACCCAAAATTGAAAACAGTGCCTTCACGGATAGCACTTGAATCGACACAAAAAATGGAGGCGGCAAATCTTTATGAAAATGCGGCCTCTCAGTGTCGAGCTCTGGGCCATGCGGTTAGCGTAGGGGACTGCGGCATGAAAGGTCATGAGTTCGATTTCCACGCAGAGTAAAATTTTCATGTGATTTTTTTACCCACATAAGGAATTCATACATTTTAACTTTCATAAAATAATGCATTTGTCCATATTTATTAATTTGCAAGAAAATACAAATGGTGACAAAAATGGCTTATTTTTGTTGTAAATAAACCTACTACTAAGAACTACTTCATAAAGCTACTTTGCAAAACAATTATCGATATTGTATTCCATGTAACTTCATCTTCGCACACACTGTTTTCAATTTTTGATCAAATCACTATCACTTTTTCTGGAGAATCCACATATGAAATAAGAAATAGGGGTTCCCATTTAAAATTTTAAAGTTATCCCCCGTAGTCCCCAAGGAGGTAGGGATAGGTGATTGTGTTTTCTATCATTGGATAGCTTCTTTAAAACTATTTAACATGTGTTATTTTTGTTTTGGTGATATTTATACTTCGCGAGATATTGGACCGTTCCGGGAATTTTTCCGCACCCTGTATACAGTATTTTATCTCTCTCTTTCGCACTCTCACTCTCTATATTACAACTGAGTGTTGCAATAGGTATCAAGAACATGAATAATTTTCATTTTGGACGTATGGTTTAAGGTTGGTATTCAGATCACAAATCTGTTCTCATTATAACGGATGTGGTATTAACGTTAATAAGGATCGTTAACGTTCCACATTTTAGTGTCTTCGTATATAGCCTAATTGATGAACATAGTGAATAAATGTGACTGAGCTTTGAAAAGTGATTGTTCATCTGGTCTTGTGTTTTTAAGCACTTCAAACTAGACATTTATATTTTAAAAAATATTTCACTATATTGAAAAGAAAAGCGTTCCGCACTCAGGCTCGAACTGCCACCCTTCGGTTCTAGAATTTCAACAGCATTGCTAAACCCGCTTGGCCACGCAGGCATGTTACGAAATAACGCGTTCTGATATTAGAAATAGACTCGCTCCAAGCGCAGGTTTACACTTGGAGTTTTAAATAGCCATTTTCTGTTTTTTTTTCTTTTTTTTTTTTCAGTAATTTCAACTGAAGATATTGATTGATTTCCCATATTGGAACTTCACGTGAAGTGTGAATTGTATGTTCATCTTAAAAATACATTATTTTCTGTTCCTTCAATTTTACGTATTTGTGAGTGCTCTTAATACCTGTGCACTGTATGGAGCGAATTTCCCTCGGGATATTCTTCGCGTAATTATCTGACAGACTAAAGTTTCATAACAATCACAGTTTTTTGCTTATAATTTTCTTATTTTGCTTTATTTTTTCACAAAAATCATAAATAATTATTCACTACTACACTGCTTTGTTAAGGAAAGCACAAAGAAGCGATAATATATTAAGAAAACTGAGTTATTAATGAAAATGTGGATGTTACAGTATATGCGAACTTTTTTTTGCGGATGACGATACATTCGTGAGTGTCCCCCTCGGGATTCATGTAAAACTGATTCAAATGCAAAGTTCTCTGCGGCCCAGTGTGTATTGTACTAATTTTAGTGACCCATACTGGTAACTTGCACATTTATGAGCTTCCATGTATTAGAAAATCAATCATAAACTACTACAACGCTCGGACATAAAGTTGCTTTTAGTTTCTTTAGATGAACCTGGACATGAATATGGGCATATGCAAAAGAATTAGTATGCCAGAGAAGTAGTACTTGATCCTTTTGCATATGTCCATATTCATGTCCAGCTACATCTAAAGAAACTAAAAGCAATTTTGTGTCCGAGCGTTATAGTAGTTCATGATTGAATTGCGGATACATGAAGGTATAAATACGTAAATTATCGGTATGGGCCGCTAAAATTAGTACAATACACATTGAACCGCGGAGAACTGCATTTGAATCAATTTTGCACGAATCTCAAAGGGACACACGAATATACCTTGTTAGTCCCACAAAAAAAAAAAAAAAAAAAAAAAAAAAAAAAAACAGTGAATGACGAAAATACTTTTTGAAAATTATGCTGAAACATGTCTTAAAATACAAGATTAATTCATTCCCTTGGCTTAGCTGATATTAATCTTAAGCTAAAGCTTCCACTGGAAATCTTGAAGAAAGCACGCATTCATTTCTGATAATTTCTACGAAATTATACATATTTTCTTGAACATATACGGTATATTGGATTGAATGATAAATTAGTTACCTTGTTTTTGAACAACTTCAACTTTAAGTAATGTGAATAGTTGTGAAGCCTGAAAGAAAATATACACCATATTGCATCAAAATCAAATTACGTTTAAGAAGATTGGAGAATTGAAATTACCTATTAATCTGAAAAAAATCTAGAAAATTCTTACCTTGACTCCTGTCTCGGTGTTCTTCAGAGCACCACAAATGATAACATTGGCGATCCCCTTGTAGGACTTGGCCTGGAAATTGAACACCACATTAGGAAATTATTAATTTTGATTCACGTTAATTCTCAAATATACACTGGTACGCAATATCATTGTGTACCACCAGAAAAAGTACTTTAAATATAGGATTGTGTTATGTAGAATAATTGTTGTAATATCGTGATATACGTAATACCGTGATATGTCATATTAGCAACTACCATATCATAGCCATGCTTGAAGTTGGAAGTTTTATACCAGCAGCGTCATTTGGGTCTCCAGGAAGGGGAACCCCCACGAGTTTGAGATATTTATACATTTTAATCAATAGTATAATAATATACTAATGAAATATTAACATATACTTACATCATATAGTCTCCACCCCCCAGCAAAACCTGAAATGATGCTACTAATCTCTTGTTTCCTAAAAAGTACGTGCAGAAGCGGATTCAGAGTTTTATAAGATGGAAACCACATTATCAAGAAAAAGACTGACTGGCAACACTGCTTCCAAAAGTGGTTTTCGAGGATGCAAAAGTGTGTACAGTGTAATGGTGAATACTTTGAGAAAATGTAACTGGTAAATTGATTTTAAGTATGTAAGTTATTTCACATCTCAAAACTTTCGTAGTGAGCCTCGTACCCTCATTTCTCGTATATTGATAATACTTATTAACTTTTTTATTTTATTTTTATGACAGTTTTTTTCATTTATTTAATTAACATAAGAAATTTGATAATTAAATTTTATGAAAAAATAAATCATTAATGTATAATTTTTCATTATTTACAATTTTACTAACATCAAGAACGCTTAAACTCTTCTCTGTCTCTTTACTTTCTTATTCGCCTGTTCTACGTGCCTCTTGTTTCGCTTTGCTGGCCTCAGAAAGCTTCCTAACATACATGACTCCTCGAATTGCTACCCGTTTATCATAATCGGATATATTTTCCGAGAAGCTACATCTCGCATACACACCTTTGTTCCCATACTGATGGGCCGGTAATACTAAATCTTCTGTTTTCAATCGCTCAAACAGGTCATGTTATGTCACTGTCTTGACGTACGATACAGCATTCTGCCGTAATTTTTCATATGAACTTATGGACTGTGACCTGTCTCTCCCTACTCCTTGCTCGGTTGTTACATAAATTGTTGCACCAATGATTTGTTTTTACTCAAAACCTCCCTGCTCTGCAATTATAGAAGAAAGACCTCTTCTAGCTCTTTACCGGTGGGTAACGTTCCCATAATAGCCGACACATTCCCACGTTGAATGGCTATGCTAATGCGTTGAATCAGGAAAGATTTTGCTCGAGTATCTCCTGTTTTAATTGATAGACGGTGGCCGATTTCATTTATAAATTTGAGGCCGCCTACTTCCCAAGAACCGCTAGACTCAAAGCAATAATTATCGAGTAGATTACTATATTTATCCCTTTTTTCTTTTGCTCTTCGAGCAGCTAAGAGTCCAGCTTATACTGAGGAATATTGAAGGTTGGAGGGGGCATAAGTATCTGAACATGTGAAATCCCAAATCAATGCCTTTCCTTTCTTCCATGGTACTAATGTCATACCATCAGGTCTTTTTCCATCTGAACGGCTACATCCATTCGGTTTCCTCACTGCTGGGAGCCCCGCAGATATTAAACTCTTAAAATTATATCATTCACACTTGAGTGACGTGGATGTCTGTCGGCGCTGCTTTTGCACGACAAACCGTGTAATCCTTTTTATCTACAAAAGTGTTGCAATTGGGGCAGTGGTGTGGTTTACATATATCTGCTGCCAACCGTAGAGCGACGGATACTCGGAAGCTCTCATTGGATAGATGTAGGCCCAGAGAAGGTGATGCACCATTTTCAGGGGACATGACCGCGAGAAGCCTGGCCTTATCTTCAATGTTATTTGTAGTCTGCAATAAAGAAGCTACATGGTAATTAACGATGGGCTCGTCCCAGGCCGACTGATTGTTACGATTTTCGAGAGCCGGAGGGTCTAACCCAACTAAATTTGTCCATTTAGCCATGCAGTCCAGCACATCTGGATTGGTGATTTCGTCGTTATCCCATTGAAGAAGAGAACTAATTAATTGACTTGCACCATAGAAAGACGCAAGAAAAGACGAAATTGCCATATCTGTAGCGCGACGGATTCCAAGACCTCCATTTCTGACTGGTAATGAAGCTTGTATCCAAGAGTTGTTGTCAAGAGAATAATTAAGGATGGATTCCAGTCCAGTTTTAAGAGTATCGTCAAACTTTTCCAATAGGACATCTTTCTTTCAAGATGGAGAGCATCGAAGGAAATAAAATAATCTCGGCATTCCAAATAAAGCCCTTAATAAATAAAATGCAGAATGGGCTGAAAGCTTGGAAAGTCGTGAAAAAAATTCTAGTTTGGAGGTCTTGTCTAATAACATTTTGCTCTGTACTTCTGTTGAGATAGCTGAACCTAAAAGTTCTGCATTAGTTGGAGTAAGGAGCTGAATACCAGGTTCTGATTTAATAAAGATATCATATAGGTTCTTAATTTGTTCTTCTGTAGCACCGAGGAATCCCACTTCACATTTGGAGTAATTTAGCAATAAGCCAATTGATGATGTATGTGTACAAATGTTGTCTAATGTTTGTAGTATTACGTCTATTTCCAGCTATTGTTCCATCATCCAAATACCAGACATTCAGCACTGCCTTGTGTAGAAAAAGTAATAAATTATTTTGGCATGGCATTAAAGGCTTGACTTTCCATAGTCAGAATGATCCGATTTAGGTCACATATGCACCGTTTTGTTCTATAACGTGTTGCCATTTGGAAGGTAATATCATGATGCCTCTCTCATAGAAGCCCTTGTCCCTAGTGGCAAAAAATTGAGACAGTCGATTTTCACAAGCCTCTCTTGAAGCGACTTTTTCACCAGCAAACGTGTTCGCCATGGACAGGAACAGATGGTAATCACTCGGTGCCAGGTCCGGACTATAAGGTGGATGCATAAGAACCTCCCAACTAAGCTCCCGGAGCTTCTGGCGAGTCACTATCGATGTGTGTGGCCTGGCGTTGTCCTGATGGAAGACAATGCCTCTCCTATTGGCCAAAGCTGGCCGCTTCTGGGCGATTGCTGCCTTCAGACGGTCCAATTGTTAACAGTTCCGAGCTAAGGGTTTGGCCGTAGGGGAGCAGCTCATAGTAGATAATTCCCTGCCAATCCCACCAAACACACAGCAAAACCTTCCTGGCCGTCAATCCTGACTTGGGTACCATTTGCGCCGGCTCACCGCGCTTCGACCAAGACCGTTTTCGCGTGACGTTGTCGTAAGTAATCCATTTTTCATCGCCAGTCACCAACCGCTTCAAAAATGGGTCGATTTTGTTGCGATTCAGCAGCGATTCGCAGATGGAAATTCGGTCCATGAGGTTTTTTTTTTTTTTTTTGCGTTAAATCGTATGGAACCCATACATCAAGCTTCTTTTTGTATCCAGCCTTATGCAAATGGTTCCACACGGTTTTTTGTGCAATGTTTAGCTCTTGGGCAATCGACACAGTGCTTACATGACGGTCGGACGCGACAATGTCCATGATTTTATCGACATTTTCGACACTTGGCCTTCCAGTGTGTGGCGCATCTTTGACGTCAAAATTACCGCAACGGAATCGACGAAACCAAAATTGCGCGTGTTTGGCTGTTACAGTATCAGGACCATAAACACTATTCACATTTGCAGCCTCCTGGCTTGCGTTTTCACCTTTATCGAAGAAAAACTGTAAAATATAGCGTATTTTCTCTTTGCTAGTGTCCATTCTGACTCGCACTCACACAACACTGAGTCGACTCATCACAACTATCTGAACAGAGTTTGTATTACGCAATCTCATCGTTTGAACGCCATCTCGTTGAACCCGATCGGACTTATACAGATCATTGAAGCCATCTATTGGCAAAATAATGGATTAGTTTTTACTACACCAGATATTATTAACAATTGGTTAGGGAGTCAAAGCAAACAGCACTGGACCCACTGTTGCCACACTTGGTACAATTGTACCAAATTCAGCCCTTTTTGTCATTCATCGGCCCGTTGGTACCACGCTGGCATTTTCAGCCTCTTTTGTGAAAAAGTTGGTACAATTCTGCCCAATTCAGCACCATTTAACAAATACTTGTCACATTTTCAAAAATGTTAGTAAGACTCTTCCTACATCTCTTTCTCGTGATGTCTTTCAGGGAAGATTCTAGGAGTCTGGACCGGTTTTTCTTTTTTTTACAATTGTCAGTTTACTTACCTTATATTCTTCTTACATTCTATTATCCTCCTTCGGTCGTGAAATAAGAGAGAATAAGTGCAATAATTTATATTTTAATATTTTATTATAATATACTGTTTACACACGAACTCGGAGATGATTGATTTGTTCCTACTTCTATGTATTTTTTCATCTATGGCCATAACATGATTTTGGTGTATTGGTCACTTTGAAATAGAGGCGCGTTTGGTTTCCTTACAATACATACCGAAGATGATAATTGTTTTCCCCTTTAATTTGCGGCTTCTGTTATACTTTCTAGGTGCGGGAAAAGTTTCATCTACTTCCATGGTTGTTCAGGATCCTCTTGGATATTTTTAAAAAGTAATTTTTAAAAAGAACACTTTCTTTATTTGAACTCTTGGAAGAGGGAGAGAGTGTTTTATAACTTTACCTCTTTTAGTTTCGTATTATAGAGTCATGCATTATGCTACTGGTATAAAATAATGATTTCAGCCCTTTTTGTTTCAATTTGGTACTATTTTTCAGCTTACTCTAGAGCTTGGACTGTGGCAACACTGGCTGGACCTAACGGATCACCTTGTAGAACGCCTCGCTGTGATAGAATAGTGTTATCTCCTATATATAGGTTGCTTGGTTGAGAATAGCATTGAGAGATGTACGAAACTTATTAACTTATAATATTTTATGATACATTGAAGTTCAAGAATGCATTCGATTTCGATTATTGCTAAAGCAAATGTATAATTCATCTAACCATTTATTTTCATCGCTAAGATGTAGATCTACTGTTTTACGTAGAATTTGAATCATATGTTCTCCTATTAGGAATCGAATTATAGTATCCGATGCGGAAGATGTGTTTGTTAACCATATATGCACGAGGAAGCCCCAAAATATGCATGAAGTTGCACAATTCTAGCGATAACCAAATTTACTTCTTGGGAAGGTTCTCTAACTTACACATATTCGGTAAGTCTAGACAATTGTTTATACTCTACTTATTGGCATTTTTTATATTATGTATTTTTTTAATTACAACTCTAACACTTATATATTTATTTGTGGCTTCACTTACTTGCTTTCAAAGTAACATTTTAAAGGTAAATTTAAAATATTTTTTCAGTATATACATTCATTCCTTAAATGCTTGAAAAGAAACTTAACATACATAATACATTATTATATTCCAAAATTGCAAAGAGCATATTTTATTTATTCTTTCATAATAATTTGTATATAAGAGTCGCAAAGAATGCTTCGAAAATAATGTTTCCCAAGGAAAGTTGTCCCGCTTTGAAACAATACGAATCCGTGTTTTCCTCCGACAAATAGGTACTTTTTGACCTTCATCGTGAGGAGCACACAAAACCGTCACAGAGCTGATAGGCTCAATTCTCCGACACTTCTTCTTTGGCTGTTTCCTCTCTTCTCCCTCCACTCGCAAGGAGATAGGTAAAATGACTTTTTAGTCATGTTAAAAGTATGATTACATCGTATATAAGGACAGGCATTTAAATTGTTATTCTTTGAGGAACGCGTGAAGGAACCAATTCAAACTGTGAAGGGCGTAGAATTCAGCGATAACAATCGTTTTGTTCCGGTCACAGTGACTGCAATGTACGTGACCGTAGACGTGCAATTGAGCGGTAAATCCTGCATGCGTTCGCACTTGGTATAGAATCCACATTTGGCATTCTGATATGAGGATCATAAGCAATACAGCCTACTCGTCTCTGGTCTTCATTCAGGGGGTTATGTACATTCATGAGTCTTTAATTCAGTTCTGTAAATTTATCTGCACGCTCTGCGAGATTCCATCCTCCAGCAGGATAACGCACGTTCCTAAACTTCCAGAGAAACCAGTACTGTACTCAGCAAACGCCTTCTACTCTGACCCACTAAGGTTTCTAACCACCAGCCGGACTCTAACAACGACTATCGCCATGCCTATAGATGCGGAAGTATACGACTTTGTTAGGATGGACTTTTGTTTTCCATTCTGTAGCTTTTTCACTATTTTAGACTTTTATGATCTTCGTACTACGACTTCTGTTTTCCTATAGTGAATTCTATTGTGCGATTCAGAAAGTACCTATACAGTATTTGTTAACTTGTGTTCAGTTTGGCGCTGGCCTATCACGATTGGTTTTTTGAACTGGAACTAAATTGTTTACCTGAAAAAGTAGTTCATGCAACCCATTCTATCACTAGCATCGTTTTTCACACCACATCAGTACCTGAAAGTTACACAACTTGTCATAAGTCTTTCTGAAATTGCCAAAATTTCAAATTAACAGTCAAGAAAATACCAGCATGAAAAAATTTACAAAACTATTCTTGTTTGGTTTAAAACTACGCTTACATTTGGTTCTCTGTTCGGGAAACACTACTTTGTGCTTCAGATATTCTACAAGGAAAACTTAATATGACTAGTTTGCAAATAAAGCCACAAACGGCCATTATGCGTATGATGTTAGTTTAACACGAGTTAAAATTCATTGTTCATAGAATTTTCTCATTCTTTACTGTTATATCATTTCAATATAGCATTTGTAATCGGAAACTTGGGAGTAACGTTTTAAACTTTCTTTTTCTTCAAATTTTAACGACTTCTACAAATCCAATGTGTGTTCTTTTTTAAAACTATGTTCTTAAATAAAATGCGTCTTTATCTCCTAAAGTAGTGATGGGCAAACTTTTTAAAGGAGAGAACCAAAGATAAAAGAAAAATAAACTTTAGGCGGATTAAAATAAATTATTAAAAATAATTATAGTATAAATTGGAGCAGTTACGTATTTATACCCCGAAAAAAGAGGAAGTTTACGAAATTTCCGTAAAAACTTGCCCGAAAAATATTTAGAATCTGAAAAAGAGAACATTTTCGAGTAAAAAATGGCCGTCTGTTAAAATTATTCTTTGCATTCGTCAGGTTAGCATGAGATATTATTTGTGGGCCAGACAGAACTTTTCAAGGAGTCGTGTCTGTCCCGGTGGCCGTAGTTATCCCATAAGTCCTAAAGCATATTACTTACTGAACTTTTAGTTTGCGCATAAATTGTTAGTGATAATTCAGTGGAACAAAATCTAACGAGTACGTTTTCAATACATTGGATTTGATTTGATTTTCAGTTTAGCGTCCCTTTCAGCAGTGAGGCTATATGAGACGTGGACCTACAGCTTAACGTGGAATCCGAACTACTTGAGCTCCCACCAGGAGCAGGGTCTTCGTTTTTAGTACAGTTATTGCTAATGCTAATATTATTAATCTCTCCTTTATATAACATTTTGTTGTTGAACATTGCTCGAATATCGACCAACAATTGAAACTAGAAACACAAAACACTCACTGATTTCCCCTTTTCTTTCGTATCTTCTTTGGTACTTGAAAATTTTCCTCTTCTCTATTTGATTCAGAATACAATAAGTAAATACTTTTTTGCCATAATGGAGAAAAGAAAGGAGAAATGTACCTAGGTAATATCACTTTATTATTGAATTGAAATATTTTTAAAATGCCCAAATTTACCAGGCAAAAATTGCCCTGGGAAAAACTTTTTAATTTTTATTTTCAAACAGTGTCTTTTTATCTCTTGAATCTGTAGCCTCTTTCAGTCCAAGATCCACAGCAAAAGTAGGATACCATATCCAATCTTCCAGCTACAGACTACACAACATATCAATATGTTTACTTCGTGAGAGTGGGCCAAAATTATGAGAATACTGAGGATCTGGAAGTGCGGCTTAATCAATAACCCCAAGTAGTGAAAATGAAATGAAATCTTTAAATTTTACGTACGACGGTTATGCCGGCTAGGCTAAAGGAGACGGTGATGATGAGAAATGAATGAAATGGTGGAATGAAGAAAGTCGGAGGAAATGGGAAAATCCCAAGGAAACTCACGCACACGGTGTTTGTCCAACACAAGGTTCACTTAGCGGGGGCTGGGATCGAACCCGGGACTTCAAGCACCAGAGAGGAACGCTCTACCTCTGAGCCACCGCGCCCCCTGCCCCAAGTAGTGTTGGTGCTGCATATGGTTAGATTTCAGACCCGAAACTCACCGTGGTTCGTAAGATAAACGTTTTAATTTCAAAAATTACTTTTTTAAAATTAGAGCAGTGTGAGAAGGTGACACAACGGGAGAAATCTTTCTAGAAAGCAAAACTGAAAGCATAAACATTTTAGGAAATGTTTAGAGAGTAAATGTACTCCGTGATGCGTGAAAAAGTGATTGGCAAATACCAGATTAAAATTTTAGTGAGTGAATCGTTTCCTGTGCATTTAATTCTGGGAGTAGAAAAGTGTATGTAATTCAGGAAGAAATATACTAAGTTAGTAGTAACCTAACATGGTAGACAGAATCCCAAACATGGACTTAGTAGTAAAGAACTAACACTCATATTATTGATGAAACTTTCTCATGATTGGATCAATTTCTAGTCGCGCTATATTTCCGTCCACGGAGTCAGGCGGAAAAAAGACTTCAAAATTAGAATATATTTATTTATACTTTGAAGACTTTCCTCTCGTCATTCCATAGACGAATATTTATAAAAATAATTCCATTGGATTCAGCCAGTGGCAGATGTAGAAGGTAAAAATGTAGGGAGGGTCAGCCAGAACCCACACTATGGTAGGTATATCATGAGTTTTTCAATTTTTCATGGGTCCTGCAGAAGTTTCCAACTGAACACTCTCCCGAGGGATATTAGGGCTAAAGTGGATGTTGATCTTATGGACATCAAGTATTGTTTCATACATTGCGTAACAGAAAAATTTCAGTTGAAACTATATCTAACATTTCAAAAATTTTGCAATAAAAAATAACAGGCAACGTTTACTATAAACTTTCAAAAATATATAAATAATAGCTGCAGTTAAATTTGTCGCTCAAAAACCTGGGGGACTAGGACCCCAGACCCCAAGTTAGATCCGCCACTGGATTCAGCATCATCAAATTGGCATTTAAAAAAACGCAATTGCTGTAAACATTTATCGAAGTGTAGACATTTTTAAGCAGTTGCACGAGCATTAGTTTTTTTAGGCGAATCGCGGTGCACCTGCTGGATATGCAGCCCAAATTACTGTGTGGTTTGGATGGTTGCATAATATTTGGGGTACGCGTAAGAAACATTTGCATATTTTAAACACCACTCGCCCGGGGCGAGTTGTTCTTCGGTGCTAGCGAGTATTTAATATCATACAGAAGATAAGTGAATGATTTATGTTGTGAGATATGGGCTAGTAGCTTTTTTTCTTGGGCTAGTAAAATTTTGTTGCTTATTTGCATCCCTGTTATAAACACTAGTTGACTTCTCCAAACCTTCGCTTTGCTCTATGGTCTATGCTATAGGTTAAAATCGTAATTCTAAGTTCAAATTATTTCCATTCAACTGTTTTTTGGTAATGCTAAAATCTAAATATCGTTACAGCCTGTAAACAGTACTATGTTTCATATCGGTTGGCGGCAGGTGTGCACCCAGACATTTTTGGTGGAAAGGGTCAAAGCTTTGGAGGAGAGGGAATACTACAAGCCACTACGTCTATGCAGTGTTGAACACGTATTATTCTGCATCCAAAAAACGATAAGTAATTGTAAAATATTTCCACTTACATTTTCAGAAAAAAATATAGAACTACATTGTTTTTATAAGAGTACAGATGAAGTGAAAGATCAAACTTCCATGCTAGATCAATGATTTCCTTGTTAAACAAGTACAGTTTTATTGAGAAAGTGTACAAATAGATGTTGATTTAGGAAATTTTAGGGGTTTCCGAACTCGGTGAAATGCTCGTGGATTCGTCCCTGGTTGGCGGTAAAGCTTATTAAATATTGCACTATCCTAAAGGTAAATGGTAGCAACTATCTTGACTGTGCATATCAAGGATGTTATAAAATAGAGGATCTGCCCATATGTAACTTCATCCTATTAAATCAATGAAGCAAAAAAAAAAAAAAAAAAAAAAAAACCGAGCATCGCCAAGTCTGATTGGCTACTCTCGTTTCTTGCATCGTCTGATTGGCTACTTTCGTTTCCGCCATGATTGTTGGCTCAAAACATTGCGATCCTATTGGGCAGAGTGAGCAGAGTAGGGGTGGCGAAACTGTGACGTATGGCTTCAAGATTTTGTTGTAAGGGCAGATCCTATATTTTATAAGATCCTTGGTGCATATATTGTTAAGTGAATAAATTATATTGTGCTTGACATGAAATAAATACTTGTGGATTTCATACAAGTATTACAACCTTTTTTACATTTAATACTGCTTTTGCTTTAGTAATAAACACTAAAACAAGTTCATGTTTAGCACACTCTCCATCCATTTTCCAAATAAAGCCCAGAAGTGAACGTAGCAATTGTAGCGATTGTTAACTGATACGAATTAACGTTATTCAGAGATTAAAGTGGTCTTGTATTATAATTAGATTGGAATCAAAATACGAGCTCCACATGTGCTTTATTAAATAGATGTCCAAAATGAAGTAATACATCATAAGATAAGCACTGTTAATTCTTGACTTAGTCATTTTTACTAATCAGAATGCTCTATTAACCATCTCGTTCTTGCCTCTTCGAAAACAATTTCATTTTTAAATGTCTTGAACACATGTCAATAGCTGTATTAATTACTTATACGTGTATAAACAGTGTTATTTAACACTCTGTTAATCTTATATTGGTACTAACGGAAGTGCCCGGCTGCCCACGGGAAGAATAATGTTTATTCACTATACTTGAAAATAAAGAACTGAGTAGAATAAATAACGACAAACAATAATTTAAGGTTACCCCTATCAACACTCGGGCCAGCTAAAATGCACGTTGTTCACTAAACATGGACTTAAAATGTCATCAGGACTGTTACTAATCAGCTTAGCGACCTCAGAAACTAAGATTTGATATTAAATCTCGATCATTTTGCAGATTTTATTTTTCACACCTTCTCTCCCTTTCCCCATACCGGCGGGAACTGAAATTGGACTTAACGGCACAAGGAGTGTCACTATCACCTTAGCGATAGTGAAAGCTGAATTCTACACTAATCTTGGTCGTTTTCGATTATTTTACTTGTTACTTCCTTCGCACCCTTCTTGTGAGTACTAGAGAGTGTTACTTCCAAAGTATTTTTTTTTTGTAGATTCGAAGTCATATGTGTTTGTTTACTTGTTTTTTAAAAATGAATTTACATACTGAGTTTCATCTTCCTAACATGAGGAGCCTGCGATATTATCTACTTTTGGCACAGATTTCAAACAACTGTTTCCTTTTGAAACACTCTCCCTTCCTCGTGAGACACGCATCAAAAAGCTATAACCTATGACCTTTTTTCAGACTTCGGTCTCTTCGAAGTAAGTCAACCAACAGTGTAAATTTGTGAACCGGACAAACAAATAAACATTCATTTTAAAATATTAATAGAATAATATAATGTGTTTCTCTTTAATATTTTAAAACTTTGAAGAATATTCTATAGAGAACATAGAATAATATATTTCATAAAGTGTCAGTCCTGGTATAGAAAACAAAAGACTCTTCCTTATGTAATATCCAAATTATGTTTGAGATTCTCAACTCTTACGTGTGATACAAAATTAACTTGAATTTTATTTTCCTGTTTCTTTGGATTACTGTCCAATTTAATCGAGGATCACTTGTGGTTCGCGGACCATAGTTTGAACAATGTTGATATGCAATATAAATAAGTAAGTCTATCTGAGTTTAAAAATAAACAAATGTTGAATGTTATAGTCAATAAGGAAAACATTTCTAATACCCAAGCATTTAAACAGTCGGAATGTATTTTTCTCCATGAGGTTTGGAAATTCTAAGAATAAAACGAATACAATTATAGATCTCATATGCACAAAGTATGGAAGTATTTAAGATCAACATTGGTCGGGTCACTATGGTAACTCTAGACGAGATCATTAAGCATGTGCATCAAATAATCTAACGCCTATCGTGTTTAAAGTGAAAACATAACTAGAAAATACTGGTAGTATCCCTCACTTTTTTTACAACTTCGAAATATACTAAAACCTAAGTTCGCCTCATTCTTGTGTAATTTGTATAAAATATACAAATTACACAAGTATCCAAATTAAGCATATTAACAGATTGAGTTCCCTTGTCATTTACAAGTGGCCACTTTGATAAGTATTATTGTAATTGAAAAACGAAGGACAGAATTCATAGTATTAAAATACTTATGATATATAACGACACAAAGGCGTCCGTAGTATCTTTGAGGTAAGCATAGCGTCCAAGGGACAAGTGGTCCCTTAACTGTTTCGCCAGGAGTGGCCAACTTTCTTTAGAACTTATTCACTGAATTGCTAGTGATAAGTTTCCTTTGGAAATGATTTTCCAAATTTTTTGGAAAAATAAACACACTGCTGAACAAGACTGCACTTATTAAATATAAAAACACATTTACACGTGACGTTTCGATCTTCTAGCCAAGATCCTCATCAGACGTATACTCTGATGTCTGATGAGGATCTTGGCTAGAAGATCGAAACGTCACGTGTAAATGTGTTTTTATATTAAATAAGTGCCGTTTTGCTCAGCAGTGTGTTTATTTTTTCTGATTTTATTCGCAAGACGCTGACTATGATTGTGTGTCAGTCCAAAACTTTTGGTAAAGCCATTTCACTGTTTTGAGGTATTGTCCACGTTCCCTTAAATTGACTGCCTCTTCTATGTTTACATACATGAAGAACGATCAAATTTCTTGATAACATAAAATATTGTAAAGAAATTTACAATTTTGTTTGTGCTATTTTGTAAGTATAAGTACTACTACTGTGACGATAAAACTTTGACGTAAATCCTTTGTTCTCCTTATTTAAAGTTGTAGTTGTTTAGAGCCTTTAAAAGAATTGTATACTAAATAAATGACTGTGCTTACCATGTTGATACATTTCTTGGTGCATTTCACGTGATTTTCCTTTTCGCAATTGGCCTCGAAGTCCACTGGAGCCACAAAATATGGCTTCTGGTCTCCTAGGTCCTTGTTGATGGCGCCAGCTTCGAAGACACCACAAACGCACTTATCTTCAGGCTTTTCAAGGTCTTCATTATTAACGGGATCAGCACTAAAAACGGAAATCAAAATCATAAAGGTTATTACAGTCCTCACCTAGTAGTCAACAGTTCTGCAGTTTGACTGCGGTCAAACTGACTGAGAATGTTTAGAACTTCCTTCAAATCTATCAGGCGAACTCCACATTAAATTAGGTCTATGTTTCACACAAATTTTGTTGCTGATTTTCGAAATTTTAAACTAAATGAGAAAAGTAGTAATAAAATCAAATAATGTGTTCTCATTTTAAATTTAAATTCCTATCGAGGTTCAAAAATTAAAACAAAAGGAGAATAATTCAAAATCATATAGCTATTTGGAAGCTAGAAACAAAATAAAATAATGCACTATGGAAACACTGTATATGAGTTGTTTCCAGAAATTTGTATTACCAAAAGTGTTTGGAACGTATTGCTTTGTTATCTTTTTACATGGGAGAGTTACAGACATAAATAAAATTATTAGTAAAATTATTCAGCTGGCCAACTAATTAAAATTCAAATTTATGACATTTTGACACTGTATTAGTGTTATGTGATTCACTATAATTACAAATAGTTCAATTTATTTACTTTCGAAAGATCTAAGTGAAATGAAATAAATTATTATTATTATTATTATTATTATTATTATTATTATTATTATTATTATTATTATTATTATTATTATTATTATTATATGTTCTTTGTTACCGGAAACCTAACGCGAAACCACGTTCACCAAAGATGCACACGCTAGTCACTAGACTAAGAGGAAGTCCTTAAACACCCAAACTTTATATATAAATTACATTTACGCACTAGTTAAGCATAAGTGAGAATTTTCTACCACGTTACATTTAAAGGTTATTTCATTTCGGTATTAGTAATCGAAAATGACCAAATCGCTTTTTTTTTTTTTTTTTTTTTTTTTTACATATTTCCGGGAGTTATGCAACCACTTGAGAAGAGGATCAACTTTCCATATTGAAATATAATTTGATATTGTTGTTAAAGATATTTACGTATTAATTTGTTCATGTTTAAAAGATATAAAAAATACTTGATGTATTAACTCGGTATCTACAAATACGAATTATCACGAATATTTAAAAAGAACGTGTAATTGTGATATAAATTGTTAGCACGTACTGTTCGAGGATAACAAAAGCTAATCACTGAACTGGCAGAAAATTGAATCAAAGCTTCTTACTTGAGGCGATTTCACTACCACTGAGATACCATTATATTACTATTTTTGCAACACCTTTTCGTGTCATTGTTGAAAACGAAATAATTTGAAATGTATCTGTTTGTAGGTTTAGAAAAAGAAAAAAAAAATAATTTTGATAATAAATGGCAAACACCTTAGTTTGTGCATTACATTGAAATCATAATAAACAATGCAGTGTTGCCAGACCGATCAGTTAGAAAAGCAAAAGACTCGAAGATGAAAAACAGGAGAAAGCAGTAGACAGTAAAGTGGCGGAATTTTGAGTGCAAATCCAGGGCAACAAAAAAATTGCCATTCTTAAGGGGACAGTGGTCAAACAAGCAGTCCAGAATTCGTGATTACTTTCATTTCAAAATAAAACAATACATACAAAACGTAAATTTGAATTTTAATTTCTTCAAAATAAGTTTCATAAAGATTTTTTTCGATGATTAGTAACCTTTTAAAGGTAGAAGGACCCTCATGCCTCCTTTATATTAATAATGTTTCATACATACGCATCAATGGTACGTGTGAAGTGAGACGTAGTGAAAGAGCAAGGTAGGGTGGGAAAATGTCATGCACCTAGCAATAGTATAGCTATATGATAGGATACTCTCGCAGGTGACCGTATCGTAAGACAAGTTTTCGATGACGATCGTGTACAGGTGATGTAAGCCACTCTTGCAACCCAAGTCCCAATCTAAAACAACACATACTCGCAAATCTTACAGTAAGTCATAAGGATCGCCAACCATCATGCATACACAAGATGACGTATAGTTGTATCCTTGTATTCATATTATATACAGCAAACCTCTAGAACTATATGCTCTACGGAGCTTTGTGCATGCATACAGAGAAATATCCTCTTTTATTTAAGGAAAAATATGAAAATTCAAAATTAATAATAATATATTTATTTAACTTCTCGAAGTAAGGAAAAAGCAGAAGATTGTTCACTTTTCATTTTCTTTCGCAGTAGATCAGTACAACGTAGAAAAAGCAGGAGATCTCCTGCAAAATCAGTAGCTCTGGCAACACTGAAACAATGACGGTAATAAACATTGTTCGCTACTCATTCATTAAAATAAACACAATGTGTTGTAAACGAAGGCTTAGTGCAATTGCATAAATAATGTATGTAGTCAGTGGCGGATCTAGAAGGTTAAAACTGGGGGGCCAGGAAGAACCCAGACTATGATATATCATGGTATATCATGAGTTTACTATAAACGTTTAAAAGTATATAAATAATAGCATAATTTTTATTTTTAAAACTCTTAAAACTGAGGGGACTTAAGACTAGATCCGCCACTGTATGTAGTTTAGGGTTGGTGGGCAAACACAATAAATAAATAAATAAGTTTGTTAAATTAAGCAATCAAAGTTTTTAATCATGCATGATTTGAACCTATATCGTACAGCAAGCAAGGCAAGGCGCGAACTCCTGGATGTGGGGTTGGGAGGAATTCCCCCACTTAATATTTTTGAAGAAAATTAGTTTAACTAATAACTTAGTAGGGACGGTGAATGAAGTGAGATTATTGTCAGAGGTTTGCAGTACTTTTTTTTCCTTCGATAGTATTTTCAGCATCAGAAGTTCGTAACTTTCGATTTGCGTTGAAGGTGAAGTATTATCCTTAATCTTATGTAGTTTAATAATTATAGATGTTGAGATATGTGAGCTCTATGTCGAAACATTCCAGTGCATTTTTTTTTTTTACACCTGTGTCTCCTTTACTCCCACCCCCTACTTCAGCTGTTATAATTTCGCAGTCCCGTGTCGAAGTCCCGGGCGGAATAGCTATTAATCCAGAATAGTTTGTTGCTTTTGGAAAATAACTCCGAGTAGGCGCTAGATTAACGGAGGCTTAAAAAATAACTAATACAAGAAAGTGACCATATCGGTTACATGTAATGAAAAAACTATCCGATGTGTAAAGGTTTATAATTCCGTTCCAGCGATTTACCTGCGAATGTTCTATCATATGGATCAAGATAATTTCCAAGATGCTCGTATTGTTGTCAAGTCTTGTATTGCAGAGGCTACTAGGAAACAAAGTTCTATAGTTCATAGTATCTACGCAGAGCATTCTTAGAAAAGAGGACACTAATTTTTCCTCTAGATACCTCTCCAAAGACGTAGGAGTACGTAGATAAACTGTTATCGGTCAACGGTTTCTGCAGAGGTCGTCATTGAATACTCAGCATTCTTCTTACTTCACATTCCTGAACTGGATCCGCGTTTCATCATCGTCAATTAGGTTTAACATTCTTAGTATCTTTGATACCAGCCGAATACCGAGATTGTACAAGTTGATACGTAACTTTAAGCTGATTTCCTTCTTCTGATCGGTTCCTTTTCTCATCGCTAATATTCTCAGTCAAAACGGAGTTAGACCAGCATTTCGAAAGTTGTTAATAAATAAACAATAAAGCCATCGAAACATGTTTAGACAATAATAATAACAATAATAGAGTTTTTCATGGATATATTGTAAAACAAATACCTCTATAACAATAGTAATTCGTTTTAAAGAGCAGACAGAGAAGAGAAAAATATTTAGATCAAGATCATAAATAGCAAGTTGTTCATACGTTTTTTAAAAATATTTTTCAAAATTTATTTTTTTTCTGTAAAGTGGAAATGTGACAGTAAATGATTAGAGTTGACAGAATGCAAGCCAATTAATTATCTCATGAAAAGCGTTGGTAATAAGAATTTGATTTGCTTCAATAAATTTCTTAGTCTTTGAAAAGTGCATTCAGTGATCTGACTGTCTTATGGAAGCCGACACAATTCGATTACATGCTCAAAATTATTCTACGGGTTTTGTATTACGTATCAATGCGACAAAATTTAAATGCTTCTGTGAGGTTCCTCCAAGGCTGAGAGACAAAGTCATGCTGTATTAAGAACGACGCTAAACCAAAAATGTTCACAGTCGTAAGTACGTAAATGGAACAGAGGAAGTCCAACACAGATTTGTTACTGTAGTGCTAGAAGACGCTGTTGAATTGCTGGATCTTACCTCGGACTGTACAGCATCACTATCTTATTCCACTATGTTAGAGTGTGGATGATAATTTAGACATTTGTACCGTGTTAAATGCTCAAATGTAGGCTACAGAAAGCTAACTCCTTCCATCGGACAATCCTTGGTTCAACTCCAATCAATTATGTGTATAGTGTAACCATCTAATATGCTTTCGCAAGGATATTAATTCCTACTGTTGTGTGATGTTCTGTTATTCGAAACTGATCAGCCGCTGAAAGCTTAATATCATGAATGGGGAAAAAGTCTGGAGATATTAGATGCTACCTACCTGTCTCAACTTAGGAAGAAATTTCTAATTCTTTCTCGATGTTTTAAACATTCGCATCTACGCAACTTCACGCATTGAGCGCATAAGACAAAATGTAAAAACTACCCATTTCTCAACCTACAACATGCGAAGCTTCGGGGAAAATATTTTAAACACTGAAAATTCTTGTTTGATTTTTTCCTCATTGAAAAAATAGTTAGTTTGCTAGATTTTTCACTTCTAAAACTTTACTTGAAAATTTTCCACTTACTGGATTTTATTTTGGTTTGAATTTTTTGAAATTTTTTGCACTCATTGATTTTTTTAAAATTTGAAATTGTTTGTTTCAAAATTTTTAGAATAAAAATTATTGCACTTAATGAAAACAATTGAGATTGAATTTTTTAAAAACTTTTCACAAGTGATTAATTTTAAGTATGTGTAATTTAAAAGTGCTGAAAATGATATTATGAGCGTTTTGTCATTACCTTCCGTCTATACATTACTAACAAAAGGTTCATAAATATTATCTCAGTAGAATATCTGATTTCTTAGAAACAGCGAAATGCTGTCTATTCGTGATGCATAAAAAAATTGCTAGCATGTGATATTTTGTTTCATAGCCTAAACAAATAGAAATTGTTAGAATATATATAACAGTTGTCCATAAGGAATTCGTACCACGATTACAAATATACAATCAAAACTAGAGGTAGTTTGGGACTCCCTTTAATATATATTAGAGTAGTCCTTATTTTTTATTTCCTATTTTTTTTTTTTTTTTTGAGTCTCACTCTCTAACATTGTTCCATATCATACTGAAGTAACTCATGAGAAAAATATTTCTCAAATTGAATAATATTAAATACTGTTCCAAGCAACCTGAAGTTTTGAATACATGTTTGTCCTCCTGGTGCGAATTCCTTATGGACAACACCTCTAGAGTAAATCAAAAAGACAATGAGCATAGATCTCGATTTGTTTATTCGAGACTTCTTTGAAAAGAGAGAGACGACAGGGCTTTAGGTATCACAGCAAGCATCTGTGTAGCGAATTTTTAAAGTAAATACAAAATTCTATCTTATATTTCTGCTCGACATCCCTCTGCTTTTTGACAGTTACGCAGACCTAATGCTCCAAAGCTGTTCACTTTACAAGCCAATATTTCCGCAAAAATGTAGAGCCAATTGTCCAAAAATCGGTTATTAATGTAACATCTCTCAACAACCTTCATACCTGACGACTTCGCCCTGCCCTTATCACTGGACCACGGAAATCAGTTTCATTAATTTCACAACAGATATATTCAACAGAAAATCAATTTTATCATCACGTATACTGAAAATATTAATCATTTTCATTTCAACAATCAATAGATAAACACCAATACATAAAATTTAACTACATATATAATTCACTGGTTATGTAAATTACAAAAAACTCTAAATCTGCTTAAATTTTAACCCAATTGAGAGCCTATGAAAGAGAAAGACGTATCTGCACTTTTGAAGATCGGAAAAATCGAAAACCATGCCCATTTCTATATGGCAAATGCAATGTACTTCTTATTTTCGTATCTGTAGGAAAAGGGATAAAAGTTTGCAAGTGCGATAAACACGTCAAAACAAATTAGCAAGAAGTATTGTGTTAATTCGTCCGGAAGTGAAGATAACCTACACTGGTTCAAGATCCTACGATTTCTTCAACTGTAAAATAATATCTTGTAAATAAATTAAATTACTTTTTAATTGTAAAGTAATATTTATCTTACCAAACAGCAACGCTGATGGCAAGAAGTCCAACAACAACGCAGAACTTCATCTTGTGTACCTGAAATACGAAAGTAAATAGTTTAACTTTCTGTTTTATATTGATTATTATTAGAACCAATCAAAGCTTAGAGAATATGTCTTACTGACGAGCAGGGACTGCACCATTTTGGTTTCTCAGACCATCGATTTATAAAAGGAAATATTTTTCTTATATTTTTGATGAACAAAAATACTGATAGTTTGGGTTTATCGGTATTTTCTTCAAGTCAATTTTAACTCTCCTTTACTTTGTGCCAGTGGCGGCCCTTGAGGAAAGTCATTAAATTTTAACGCTACAAACTATATGAAAGAAACTTTACCTAATGTACGTACTAATTCTTGTATCTCAGCATGCTACCTTTCCTTAGCTTGTAACGAGAAAACTTAAGTTTTTACTGATGTGATTTCCCTCAAGAGCCACCACTGCTTCGTACAAATGAATTATATACAAACTAGAAATTGCTTAAATTAAATTTTTGACCAAGACCTCCTCCCAAAATTTGATCTTGAACTTTTAACCTTCAAGCATTTGCCAAAATTATATATTCCTTTTATATATAATTATATATCTGGTGTCCACAGACTAAGAGCACTATTCTACAAGTCAAAATAAAGCGAAAATTTATATATATATATTTATATATATACTGTTTGGGTACTCGTCTGGAGACGTGAATTCCGCTATGTGGCAACATAGCAGATAAAGGATCATAGCTTAAACCTACCAATCATCAAATAATTACATCCATTCTTGTTAGCTGACAGTTAAAGTCAATAGACGTTTTGAGACTATCACCACTTATTAGCATACGAATAGATGTAACTGTTTGATGGATTCGTAGAGCGTAGTTAATGGTTCCAAGTTAGTATACGAGTTTGTCACATTGTGAAACTTTGAATTTTCTATAGGAAACCCCTGAGCACAAGGGCGCCCATCAGGGGGCAAGGTGGGACGCACGCCCCCCCCCCTAAGAGGAAATCGTACTTCGGAATATCGAAAGCCCAATAGAATTTTTACAATAGAATAGCCCAATAGAATAGCAAAATTTGAAACTATATTTGAAACCTCGCTTATATTTGCCCCCCTTGGAAACCACAACATGGGCGCCCTTGCTTGAGCATACACCATTATATAGCATTTTCACTTTATTTTGACTGAAGAATAGTGCTCTGTTTCCTGTGGGTACCATTTTTACAACACCCGATATATATTGTATATTCACTAAATAAGGAGTATTTAAGTAGATTTGAAGAGGAAACCATTAAGCATAAAATTAAAATATTTGTACGTTTGACGGAAAACATTTACTTCCCTGTATAAATAAATGGGATAAGAAACAAATTATGTGACTGTTTTTCAACAACATTCACTGTCACTCTACGATTACTAAAAACCTTGGCCAACATGGTGTCTCAGTGATAGACCGCTCACCTATGACGTGAGGGGTCATTATTTCGATTCTAGGACAAATGAATTATCGTAGACAACATTGTGGCTATTGTGACTAAGTTTCCTCGTGACACTTCAGTTTCCTCCCACATTCTCATTCCAAAAAAATCATAACATAATCATTCACTTCCAATTTATTATCTCTCTCCTTTAGCCTAAAGGGTACAATTGTAGAACATAACACTCAAAGGTTACATTTTCTTTTTAAAAAATCTTAAAATTAGTTTTATTTTGTAGAAAGTATAAGGAAAGAAAGAGTATTTATTTAAAGGGTTTAAAAGGCACTATATTATTTAGAAATAGCTCATATGCGGTTCTTACATCAAGTTTCTGTTTCGTTTAGTTAAGTGTCTCCGGTTTACAAAACTCTTAATATAAACCCAATTTTAAAAAATAAGCAATTATTTCAAATACTATTCAAATAATTACACTAAAAAGTTGCTACAATCATTTACGGTTAGAACATCAATTAAGAAGAAAAAATATATATTTACCTGCAAATCCTGTTCTCCAGCTGAACACTAAGAGATTGTCTTCACGACTGATAAGGGTGTGACCAGCAGGGAGCTTTAAGTTAACCTATTCAGCCAATTGAAAACAAGGTGTTGCACCACAAGCCAATCAGCGCTTCGAATTCACGACGGAAATGATGTGACGATTACGGGAAGTTGAATAATTCTAGAACATTCTAGATCCTTCTAGAACCTTCTTTATCGGATATTACACCATTTTCCATTGTATTTCTGCTTCTAGCACACGTGATTTACGGTGTCAGAAGCTGATAATAAACGTGGTCAACACAATAGTGTTGGGTTTCTTGGAATTATAACATCACATTAATTACTTTGGAATCCCAACTATTTAGTAAGACAGGAAGTATAAACGATACCTGTTTACAATCTGTTCCCCAGAAATGTTTATAACAGGAAGGGAGATGACGCAAGAATATATACGTATAATTGTTCTGTATGATTCGTTCCATTATGTAAGCTCTTAGAAATGTAACATAATACCGAAGTTCCTAAAATAAAAATTGAAAGAGAAATGTCAAAGTATCTATTCTAAAGAAAAAAAGTATCTTGTAAATAAAATTGAATGTTTGTCCCGTGTATAAATCCACACAACTGGACAACTTGAAAAGAATTTTGGAACAGTCAGTACTTACCTCGGGTTGGATCGTAGGTTGTTTAGAATTATTTGTGCTTATCCTACGGAGGAATAAGGGCGTCTGAAGAGGGAATGGAAGTGTTAAATTTTTGCCGAAAAGTTTCTTGCAAGGTCCTATTCTAAAAATGGCACCCACCAGGCACTTAGCCAACTCCCCCCCCCCACCTTCAAGACCAAAAATAAAAAATTAAGGAAGGATGAAACAAAATGAAATGAGAAAAAGAAGGATCAGCGTTAAAAATAAGAAGCTACAGGAAGCTTTTGGTTACTCTTTCTTATTAGATTTATATTACTTGCAATACATGGTGGCGAGGTGAGCGAGATATCCTGGAAAAATCACGGAATTTGAAATTTCTAGAAAAGTTACGGAATTCTCAGAATTTCTGCTACTAGTGAGGGAGATTTCAAGCTTCCGAAAGCATAGTGCTTTTGTGTAATAGCGTGGACATTTTTTTATCATAACTTTTCGTCATCGCATCCTTGCAGTATCAAATATGTTATTTCAGAAAGAATTTCTGCTGCTCCTTTAACCTGTCATTTGGAACAGACAGTAGTTGACGGAAAAATAAAAAAAAAATTTATGTGGAAAGAAAGTTTTGTTAACATTTGATTCAACAGAGAAAGAGACGCAGATATTGTAAACTATTTTACAAGATATTATTGAGTATGTACTTTTCATAATAGTGAATATGTACTTTTTATAATAGTTGAGGTCATAATGAAAGGAAAATTGTTATATTTGAATGAACAGAGGAAGGACGTAAATATTGTAAAATCAATTTCAATACGTGTTTTTTTATTATTTTACTCGAGATTGCTTCATAGTTTGTTATTAAAATACTTACCAACATACCCTCATTTT
Source organism: Thermobia domestica (assembly GCF_964235325.1). Classification (NCBI taxonomy): domain Eukaryota; kingdom Metazoa; phylum Arthropoda; class Insecta; order Zygentoma; family Lepismatidae; genus Thermobia; species Thermobia domestica. The sequence goes on along the minus strand of NC_137466.1, from coordinate 45,982,115 downwards.
ATTGTCCTAACAAACAAATATATGTTGATAGTAAAGTAGTTTAGGTTGATCGAGGTCCTGGGCCTTCAGAATATCATGTCATGCCCCCCCCCCCGGAAATCCTGGCTAAACGAACCAATATATGTTCCAGTAAAATATTTTAGAATAATCGAGCCTCTGGTGTGATTACAACACTATTTCACGTCACGGACCTCCCCCCTCTCTTTACGAAATCTTGGCTACGTGCCTGCACCTACAAACAACAGAGAGTCCTTCCTTAGGTCAAAATGAAGCGAAAATTTTATATAATGGTATATCCTTCAAGGCCTCCTTCAGGATCTACATGAAATCAAAATTTCACTATGTGGCAATGTCGCAGATTAACTTGGACCCATTAGTATTGCTCTAAGAATCCATCAAGAAGTTGAATCGATTGTTATGATAATAAATTGTACTGATGTCAAAGTCTCTCAACTTCCACTGCCATTTAGAAAGAATCGATGTGACTATATGATCAAGGTAACCAGAATTTTTACTTGCAAAAACGAGACGCATACGAATCGGCGACGGTGGGAGGGAATAGATATCTGAATTCCAGATTGCATTTTGCTACTCAGCAGAGTTTTTAATTTACAAAATACACAAGTAAGAGTGATAACATAGCGTTTCTAACTTAAGAACTACCCAATAACACTTTTAACTACTAATAAACTATTTATCTCAGTTTTAATATCCGTTAATCCCTACTGTTTGATCTTGCGTAACTTTCACTGGTATTTTTGGGATGAATGGATTTTCTTTAAAAGTTCTTTGTTTGCACTCAACAGTTTTTAGAAATGGGTACCACTGTGAGCAAAATAAATGACGCGTCTCTTTATTCTGAAGTGTTTTTGAAAATATCTCCGTTTTCTTTATATGTTCGAAATTTCGAAAGGTTTCCCCAGCAGGAAAGGTTAATAACAAAACCGTTTTTAATATTTGTGATAGATATTACCTTAAAATAAATAAATGAGAAGCAAAAAACATTAAATCGACCAAAATCACAAAAATTACCAACTCTGCTAAAGTGCGAAATTTTCAAGAATGCGAGGACGTAGCAGCGACATCTATGTCATTGAGAGAAATGTGGATTAAATCTACAAACGAAAATTTTAACGAAATATTTCTAATATGTCTTATTACGTGCATTATCTGCGAACTTCAAATATATGAATCTATGTAAGTATTAATGAACAGATAGAGATAACAGTTGAAATGGCCTATCGAAAAGAACGAATTGGTAGCACGATCAGAGTGAAAATCGTGTTTACCGTAGAGCTGGTTCATTTCACGTGAGAAAGTGAATAGCTCAATTAGTTGAAGCAAAGAGTCTGTATGCCGGAGGTAGTTGGTTCGAGATCCATAAATGTCATTTTCATTACTTTCATTTTACTTTCTTATGTGGAAAAAACGATCAAATTGTAACATATGTGTAAAACTCATAACGATACAAAAAAAAAAAAAAAAAATGATGTTCTCGCACTCGCATTAGTATCCCTAATTTTTGTTTGCAAACAGTTTCATGATTATTTCTTCTGTGCTCACTGCTCACTACATGATCACTGGTGCATAACGAATGTTTTCCAGTAAATGTTAATTCTAATTTGGAGAATTTTATACAGTTTTACAATGTTTATCACTAGATAGTCTTCTATCTGCTTTTTTTGGACACTTTGATAACAGATTTCCCTATTAAATGTTTAATTTTCCCTACATATATTTAATTGCGGAAAAGTTTTACAATGTATTTGCCTTAAATTGAAATTGTTTTGAACTTACCATATGAGGTAAGTAGCCCGAAGGAGAACTCAAATAACTGATATTCTACGTAAAAGCAACCAATTGTAGAATGATGATGCTTCTTACCTTCAGCACATAATCTTTACGTAAGAGAGTCAGACAGAAAAATCCTACTTTTTCCTCTCCTATGACTACTCATCTTAAACCTTTACATGTAATGATTCGTGTCACATAATTTCGGCACTCCAAAGACATTCATATTAATAATAATAATAATAATAATAATAATAATAATAATAATAATAATAATAATAATAATAATAACCTATAATCAGTTTTTCTCTCACTATAAATTTCTAAGTATTATTAGTGGTATAAAAATTGTTGAAAGTGTATAAAGAAAAGAATTCTCGTATCTGAATGTTACAATGATACGTATGGGGACAATGTGTTGAGATGTATGTGAAGTTGCCCCCCCCCCCACTTTTAAATTTCGATTCGAAACTGAAGCCCATCAATTGTTTTTCGTTTGTTATTGATTGTTTTGAAGAAAAAATCGTTTGTTTCGAAAAACGTACAGAAATATTCAAAAAATAAAGTTGGGGGGCCAACTTCACACTAGCCACCCCACTTTCAAATTTCGATTTGAAACCGAAGCCAATCGTTTGTTTTTCCTTTGTTATTGATTGTTTTGAAGAAAAAATCGTTTGTTTCGAAAAACATACCGACATATTCACAAAATAAAGTGGGGGGGGGGGCAACTTCACGCTTCCCCCCACTTTAAATTTTCGATTCGAAACTAATGCCAATCGTTGATTTTTCGTTTGTTATTGATTGTTTTGAAGAAAAAATCGTTTGTTTCGAAAAAGTTAGGGAGATTTTCACTAAATAAAATTTGGGGGTTGGCAATTTCCCGCTGGGCTCTCTAGTATGAAATGTCGACTCAGAACTGAAGACAATCATTAGTTTCTCGTTTGTCATTGGTTGTTTTGAAGAAAAAATCGTTTGTTTCAAAAAACGTACAGTCATATTCAGAAAAAACATGTTGGGGCAACTTCACACTAGCCCCCCACTTTCCAATTTCGATTCGAAACCGAAGCCAATCGTTTGTTTTTCGTTTGTTATTGATTGTTTTGAAGAAATGATCCTTTGTTTCGAAAAACATACCGACATATTCACAAAATAAAGTTTGGTGGGTCAACCTCACACTAGCCACCTCACTTTCAAATTTCGACTCCAAACATGCCAATCGTTTGCTTTTCGTTTGTTATTGATTGTTTTGAATAAATGATCGTTGGTTTCGAAAAACATACCGACATATTCACAAAATAAAGTTTGGGGGTCAACCTCACACTAGCCACCCCACTTTCAAATTTCGACTCCAAACTGATGCCAATCGTTTGCTTTTCGTTTGTTATTGATTGTTTTGAAGAAAAATCGTTTGTTTAGAAAAACGTACAGAAATATTCAAAAAATAAAGTTGGGGGCCAACTTCACACTAGCCCCCCACTTTCAAATTTCGACTCCAAGCTGATGCCAATCGTTGGTTTTTCGTTTGTTATTGATTGTTTTGAAGAAACAATCGTTTGTTTCGAAAAAACTTACGGAGATTTTCACTAAATTAAATTTTGGGGGTGGGCAATTTCCCGCTAGGCTCTCTAGTATGAAATGTCGACTCAAATCCGAACCTAATCGTTGTTTTTCGTTTGTTATTGATTGTTTTGAAGAAAAATTTTCTGTTTGGAAAAACGTACAGAAATATTCAAAAAATAAAGCTAGGGGTGCCATTGAGCCGTTTCATGCTGTAGAAGACATTCTGGTGGCCCCTTGATGTGATTCAATTTAAATTTCTATAACTTACTCTCTAATTAAAGTAGGAAGATAATTTTGGTATGAATGTGATTATGAAGGATGAAGCATCCCGCCGATATGTATTTCATGTATCTGACATTACTTCAACGGACGGGGGTGGGAAACTCCCTTTTTTTTGCATCTGGATTTTCTAGATGGCATTCCTTCCCCCTTGGGGTGCACTCATAAAAATTGGTTTAGAAAGCAATGAAGTAGTTCACTACATGCTAATACCGCTATATGCGTACTTGTTGCTTGTATAGGGGAGGAGGCCAAAGTTGGACAAGTTTTTGAGTCTCAATTTTTTTTTATCGTAAATTACATTTATTTTCAGGGCGACTTTTTCTAAGAATATGGAGGGAATTGTACAAATGTTCCCTCGTTGAGATCTGCGTTCTTTAGAGTTTCCAGCGATGTATGAATCATGACTCTGTGGTAATTAAGTATGTCACCAGAGTTCCCATTGTGAGAGTCTACGATTTTGTTCAAATCAGTACAATTACGAACACAAAATGTGCATCATCAGAGCAAAGAATACAAGTTGGCATAATCAAACCACACCCTTGGGGTTTCATATACTGGACTACTTTATTGCTTCACATATCAAATTTTTTGAGTGTACCCCGAAGGGGAAAGGACAGGGGCGTCATTTAGGGGGGCCAGGAAGGGGGCAATTGCCTTCCCAAGAGTTTGAGGAATATATTTACTTTAATCAATTGTCTACTAATATACTAGTACAAAACGTGAAAGTCTTATGTCGGTGGTGCTGTTGCCAGCCTGAAGCGAAGTATGAAATGACGCCCCTGGGGAATGAATGCCTTCCCCAAAATCCTGATGCAAGAAACAAAAAATTAATAAATAAAACACGTAGTTACCCTCCCCTGTCCACCGTGGTACCCTCCCCATACATGAAATATATATCAGCCGAAAGCCTCATCCTTCAGAAACACATTGATATTAAAATTCCCTTCCTAGCTTAATTAGTGGGTGAACTGTTGAGGTTTTAATTGAGTCACGTTAAGGGGCGACCAGAATTTGACTGTTAACAGCATCAGACGGCTCAATGGCCGTAACTCTGTAACGATGCATTTCCTGACATAGTCATATAAACTTTTTTGCTTGTCTACCCATAAGGGATCCACCCCTGAAATTTTGCCCTACCTTTTTCTTACACCCTATATATATATATGTGTGTGTGTAAGTGTATGTGTGTATGTGTGTATGTGTGTTTGTGTGTGACAAATGCTTATTTTTGCATAGTACCTTGCTCCAGGGAGGTTTTAAAACGCGAAATCGAATATAGGCTAGATAATAAACTAGTATTTCATTCGTTTATTTTAAACTTTAAAAATTAGAATTGAAATAGTACAACACATATAGATTAGATAATAACGCGATGCTTTTTAATTGCTATATACATTACAAATTGAGCAGAAAGAGAGTAATACGGTAGTATGTGAGATTAACAAAGATTGAATAAAACAATAGTGTTTCATCCTCTCTTTACACATTAAACGAATGGCAGTGTCACGTGTACACCACGTGAATTAATTTGGTTTTTATGGTGTGATATTTTTTTCAATTATTATTGAAATTATAAGTGACAATAGATTTATTTCGCTTCTGGTTTTAGTAGAGATATTAGTGTACAGAAAATACGTATATTCCTAGGATTGTTGATTCAATACAACCAATAACAAACGAAAAACTAACGATTGGTTTCAGCTCTGAGTCGAAATTTCATACTAGAGAGCCCAACGGGAAATTGCCAACCCCCAAATTTTAAGTAGTGAAAATCTCCGTAAGTTTTTCGAAACAAACGATTGTTTCTTCACAACAATCAATAACAAACGAAAAACCAACGATTGGCTTCAGTTTCGAATCGAAATTTTAAAGTGGGGGGCAAGTGTGAAGTTGGCCTCCCAAACTTTATTTTTTGAATATTATTGTACGTTTTTCGAAACAAACGATTTTTTCTTCAAAACAATAAATATCAAACGAAAATGAAAATATTGGCTTCTGTTTCGAATCGAAATTTGAAAGTGGGGGGCTAGTGTGAAGTTGCTCCACAGGTTTTTTTTTTTTTTTTAAATATTACTGTACGTTTTTCGAAACAAACGATTTTTTCTTCAAAACAACCAATAACAAACGAAAAACTAACGATTGGCTTCAGTTCTGAGTCGAAATTTCATACTAGAGCCCAGCGAGAAATTGCCAACCCACAAATTTTATTTAGTGAAAATCTCCGTAAGTTTTTCGAAACAAACGAGTTTTTGTTCAAAACAATCAATAACAAATAAAAAACTAACGATTGGCTACGGTTTCGAATCGAAATTTTAAAGTGGGGGTTAGTGTGAAGTTGGCCCCCAGAACATTATTTTTTCGAAACAAACGACCATTTCTTCAAAACAATCAATAACAAACGAAGAACAAACGATTGACATTAGTTTGGAATCGAAATTTGAAAGTGGGGGCTAGTGTGAGTTTGGCCCCCAAACTTTATTTTGTGAATATGTCCGTACCTTTTTCGAAACAAACGATTTTTTTTCAAAATAATCAAGAACAAACGAAAAACAAACGATTGGCTTCGGTTTCGAATCGAAATTTGAAAGTGTGGGGATAGCGTGAATTTGTCCCCCAACTTTATTTTTTGAATATTTCTGTACCTTTTCCGAAACAAACGATTTTTCTTTAAAACAATCAATAACAAACGAAACACAAACGATTGGCATCAGTTTGGAGTCGAAAGTTGAAAGTGGGTTGGGCAGCGTGAAGTTGGCCCCCCAACTTTATTTTGTAAATATGTCCGTGCGTTTTTCGATACAAACGATTTTTTCTTCAAAACAATCAATAACAAACGAAAAAGAAACGATTGGCTTCGGTTTCGAATCGAAATTTGAAAGTGGGGGAATAGTGTGAATTTGCCCCACCTCCCCAACTTTGTTTTGAATATTTCTGCACCTTTTCCGAAACAAACGATTTTTTCATCAAAACAATCAAAAACAAACGAAAAACAATCGATTGGCTTCAGTTTCGAATCGAAATTTGAAAGTGGGGAGCCAACTTCACATACGTTGTGTTGAGGTATTTAACCCTGCTATATTAAAGCCTGAGAATGTAATGATTAGACTCTGTACTAAATTAGCTCTGTACTAAATTAGAAGTAAACGTTTTAAATAAAACAAATCATCCATTGTAGGCCTATAATTAAGCCGAATCTATCTCCAGTAGTAAAAGGATAAATTCAAGTGATATAGTAAACGATAACGCCAATTAACAAACTGGAAAATATCAATGTCTTTGTTCTACATTTCATGTTCACAAGGAAAATTTCATGTCTCTTCCTCTTGCCTGTTCACAAGTGTATCACAAGATTTTAGGAACTTCTGGTTTCACAGAGACAGATACAGAAAAGCACAGGTTTACTTATTTGATCTCTGGTACCGTCACCTGTCAAATTTCAACAGAAAATGTCTTACAGCATTTGGGTATTGTTACCTATAGTAACAAGAGAATAGAGTGCTGTAGAATCTCTGGCCTGAGTAATTAAGATTATTTTTAACTGAAAGTAGATATTAGTTTGTGAATAACATTTTTAATTGCTTTTATTTGAAAGGAATGTATTGGACCTAAAAGTGCGAAGAAAATATATTTTGTCTATTTTAAATTAATGAAAACTGAAACGCGTGCCTTTTCTTCTTTTTCATTATGTAGAGAAATGTAGGAAAGGTAATGTGCACATGATGTTGATATACATCTATGGTCTGAGATCAAAATGCTTGCTTGAATAACTGTATTTAATTTCGTAAACCTTTTAGTATAGTAAGAAACGAAAATGTGAAAGTTAGCCGATTAATTTTGCGTACTTAGATGTGATGAAAATTATTTTTAAAATGCTGGAGAATGAAATAAATGGTGCAGGATGCTTGATATGACATTGTCAATGTCTTTTACTTTCATCAGGGATGGCCAACACCTCGACCGTGGTCTACTACTAGGACGTAAATCCTAACAGGTAGACTTCGGTGCACTGTGTCATTCTGTCTAATCCAATCAGGCACACCTATTTCGATGGACAAATTGCTAATTTCTGATATATTAACTTTTTTGATCATTTAAAACAAAACAATTATGTTTGTTTTAAATATTCTTAAATTTTATGGTATTGACATTTATTATTTACTTTTCATTAGGTCCTCGTTATTAATTTATATCAGTGATTTCCAACCTGTTTTCTATAATGATTCCTCTTTATCACATCCTGTTGCCAGCAACTGTTATATCTAAGTTTCTGTTCTTAAGAAGCGTTTATGTGGGGGGAGGGTCACGATATTAGTTAAAAGATGCAATTTAGACTTTTTTTTTAAAAAAAAATAACTTACACTCATTACGGAGAAATACTAACGAACATAAGGATGTTTTTGTTTCATAAGCCACGTTTATGTTCGGTGGCCAACAGTCTTAACTAACAAATAAGAGTTTTCGAGTCTTTTCCTCTTTTCCAAGGAAAATGCTGGACAAGCACTATTAATTTAGACCCTCAGCGTTTTTTTGTTTTTTTTGCTTCCTCTTCCTTTTATATTGTTATTTGGTTTGATTTCAGTGTAGCGTTCCTTTCAGTAGCGAAGCTATATTAGACGTGCACCTATAGCTTAATGTGAAATCCGAACCACATGAGCTTCCGGCAGGAACCCGGTATTCCTTTTCCATTGTTACAGGTATCACTACTGTTCACTCATTGCTAAATATTAGAATGCAATTCGGACGTACAGGTTGTATCAACAACTCTTTAATAAATAAAAATTAACAAAACCCTCCTTACTAAATTACAGTGAAACAACAACGAGAGTGTAAGTAAGGAATTATATCGACTTTGTAATAAAGATTTCATTTCACTCGTAACTGTAGTTCCTGTATGTTGCCTTCCGTAATATTTATTATCAGTTTATTTCCCGAGACTTAGTTGGAATAGTGGGGGGCGCGGTGGCTCAGTGGTAGAGCGTTCACCTCTGGTGCTTGGGGTCCCGGGTTCGATCCCAGCCCCCGCCAAGTGAACTTTGTGGTGGACAAACACCGTGCTCGTGGGTTTTCTCGGGGTTCTCCCGTTTCCTCCCACTTTCTTCATTCCACCATTTCACTCATCTCTCATTATCACCGTCTCCTTTAGCCTAGCCGGCATAACCGTGGGACGTAAAACTTAGAGATTTCATTTTTAGTTGGAATAGCATGTCATTAAACTACGAAAGGGTTCTCAGTCTGTAGGGATAGTGTGAAGGTGTTACTTCACAACGTACTACCTTCGTCTAGCTGCTAGCGCGCGGGACTCTTGAACGAAAGTCGGGGGTTCGATTCCCAGTGGGTGAGTATTATGCGTTTTTTTTATAAATTTAAGATTTCTAGATGTGGCGCTTCTTGCTAGAAGTTTCAATTTCTAATTCTATTTTGGGGGGGGGGGAAGAATTTATTAATGTAGCCCTCAAAAGGACTGTTTTATGTAAACTCGTCTCCAAATTAATAAGACGTACAATGGCTATCTGCATCAATAACCGCTTGTATTCTTCGCGGCATCCCATCAATGAGACGACGGAGGTAGCGTTCGCTCTGCGCAACTTTCTCCCATTCATCTTTTACTAAGTTTCACAAAGCAGCTTGTGTCGTGGGTAGTCGATTAGGAAAGCGTTCCTTAATCACTCTTTTCATCTCAGCCCACACATTTTCGATTAGGTTCATGTCAGTCCCACGTGGAGGCCATCAAGAACACCTGGATCAGTCTGTTCTGCTAGAAATACACAACTACCCGACATGTGTGGACGGGAGATCTGTCGTGCTGAAAGTTGACTACGCTATCAGTATAAAGTTCTCTAACAGATGGCAGCATGATATTCTGAAGAATGTATTTACAAATACTGCACACCCGTCAAACGTCCCTCTATCCGAAGGAGTACTTTTAGGTCCTTTGATGTTAAGAATCCCCAGGCCGGCCGAAAATTCAGGACCAGTCGTTGTGTCGTCTGTGATGGATGTATCGTTGGTCATACCTGGTTCCACGTAGACGATACACAACGACTGGTCCTGAATTTTCAGAGACGAACACGCACTCGTTGGTGAAAACAATATCGTTCCAGTTGCGATGCCTGTTCGCTTCTGCAAATTCAAGTTGCAGTCGAATGTGAACGTCCGAGAGGACTTCCTTTTGAGCCGCACAACGAGCGAAAAGGCCAGCTTCTCTAAGCCGTCTTTTAGCAGAGAACCTAGAAGCTGGGAAATTTGCTAATTCGCACCAGCTGTAGAGAGGTCCTTTGAGGTTGTTGCTGTGCAACATCAATTAGCTGATGGTCTTCCTCTTCTGTTGTCACACGTTTCCTTTCCTGAACCGGGGAATCTACCAGCTTCCCCAGACCATCGTGGCAGCTAATTTTCTTTAAAAATATTGCAAAACTTACCCGTAAAAACAGTTTATAGTTATATAACTTTGTCTTAGCTATACTTTAAGTATCAGTAACCGTGCAAAACGTTTAAGTAGCTGATCAATTAGTGAACATATCAAGCACTTTCTCACGTAATTCGCTAACAGTTTCAGTAACTATACTACTAACGTGGAAACGAGAATATTTTTTCTAGTAATCCAATGTGCGTCAGGAGCGAAAATTATTAAATTTAATATATAGTTTATATGAAGACATTAACAAACATTTTTCTAATCTATAAAAAGCATGGACCTAAGAGAATAAAGAGAAGAAAGACTTATTTTTCAAAATAACAGTACTTATTAATGTCTTGTCTGAGTCAAATGTATTATTTATGTTCACACCAATAGAAAGAGTTGTATTCATTGCCTGTTGTTCACATCAAAGGCTGTTTTCATGGACTCTTGGTTCAAGACGTCGCGTCGAACGATGTATTTTGTTTTAACCTACGTATTCTATCACTTTCGATACTTTTACCGATTTATGTGTGTCTGTAAAGAAACTATTTCGTAAGTCATAGCCAACTGCAGCATTATAAAGAAAACGAAAACGGGGACTTAAATATACGTCCTTTAGATTACAAGCATAATGCCTTAAATGCTTGCACTATTTTGGTGGTCTACCAACAGTTCGCATAAACCGTGAAGTATTGAAAATAGCCTTCCTTTTCCCTTGTTTAGGCAAAGCGTTTTGTAATGTATAATTTACTGTAGTTTCCGTTAAGTCATCGAGTAAACGTGTAGTGCATCCATAGATGCTTTCGTGTTTTAATTAATATTTCTTTCTTTTCTATTTTTATTTCCTTTCTCTATCCAAATATATTTCAACAGCTTTTTAAAAAAAATGAAGAATGAAGATTGTTCATCGCCACAGAGCAAACCTTTAGTGAAAAGCATTCTACCTAAAGGAACTCATTTTGGAATGATTATGCTTAACTTCTCATCATCATATGTTTTTATACATAATCGTTTTCTGTTAAAAGGGCGTACGTGTCCAAAGTTCGATATTTTTTGTAGGTAAACAATAACACAGTTACATCCTGCCAATACCAATATGCATTTACATATACTTTTCTTTTTATTTCATAAACCAAACCAAATCGTGAGAAATCTGTTTATTTTTTTTCATTTCCGAAATCTTTTGTTTATTGCACATACGTCCTTTTAACAGTAAACGATTCAATACGGTATATGCTTCCTTCACCATTTTCTCAGTTGAAAGGGAAAGATGTATGATTGTAACTAACTAATTGACTGTAAAATGCCCCCAGTAGCAAAAATTCCCGGGCCATTCATGGGGTCCTAGTAATTTCCATATCGACCCTTTAGAATTTAAGTGTGCCCAGCAGAGCCCAAATGGGTTCCCTTACAGACCCATGTCGATAAACGATATAACTCATATTTATTGATTTGTGCAGATTCTGCCGAATTGGAACGTAAACCACTAATTTCTTTCGGAATTTTTGTGTTAACGTAACTATAAGACGATTTAAGCCAATGTAGCAGTCGATATGGGGCAATGTCGTTTTACTTAACCTCTATCATTCTTCGTAGTTTGACATCGCGCCATCTGTAATGGGACGACTTGTTAACCATTCTAGAAGGATCAACCTGAGATCCATATGGATCGATGACGCATTTTTCTATTTACCCATCAATGGCCCATCGACATGTGCTAGTGGGGTGGTTTCGTCTTGTAGTTACAATATAAGAAGTAAAAATTGCTTTGTCCCTTTGACATAGTCATTATTATTTCAACTTTATTCTTAGTAATTTAAAACAATACTTCTCAAAGTGAACATTAAAACACCACAGGGTGCGTTCGCATTTCCAAAGGCAACACTGGAACAAAAAACAGCAATTAGAAGCGTTTAAGATTTCATGACCTTTTAGAGTTTTTCTTATTATTGGACGAAAGCAATTATGTATTTTACAAATTATTTAAAGTTTAGACTTCTTTAGTAACTCTAAGGTGAGTTATCTCAAAAGGTTAATATCTACGGGAGAGAGAAGAACATTCCAATCTCTGTTTTTCTTTCCATCTTTTACATTTAGTGATACTATAACGTAATTACATCATTTGTACGACGGCAACATTTCACTCATTGACCGTTTGACGTTGAGAATGGACATAGATAGTACTGTCTATTGGGAAATTCTACTGCTGATAAGAAAACAAGTTTTAAATTTGTAAATTTACCAATATCATCATTACAATATGATAGCCATTATGCGGTTAGGTCTACAGGATTAAGCTAACTAAAATGTTGTAGGAAAATATAGTAAAGAAACATTAATGTAAATGGGATTCTCCATGATTTACTAACTCTATGACCTATGAAACCCCCGAAGATTCAATGCTGCGTTCACAAAAGATCTCCACTGACTTTTACCCTTAGCCAACTGGATCCAGTTTCTACCCTGTATTCCTATTTCTGCAAGATCCATCTTAATGTTGTCTTCCCATCTACGCCTAGGTCTTCCTAATTGGGGTTCCAGTTAAAATTTTGAAAGAGATCCTACTTTCTTCCATTCTGGCTACATAGCCTGCCTGCCTACCTGAGCCTCCTAGCTTTAATGACCCTAACAATGTTAGGTGAGTGGTATAAACAGTTGCAATTCCTCCACGATTACTACTAAACAAAATAAAGAATCAAGCTACACCTTTTCTACCTGTTGTTCTAAAGAATGTTAACGTAGTTACACTATTTTATAAAATAATACAAATATTAATCTTTAATACCAGCCTGTAGGAATTTATATCGGGATCGGCAACGTTGAGTTGAAAAGGAGGGAGAAAGAATTATATAAATAAATGCATGCTGAATGTGCTAAGCTGCGAGAGGGCGTCATCGCCCAGAATATAACTTTTGCCGATCGTTGCTCTAGAGCAGCGTTTCCCAACCTTTTTCAACTTGCGGCACACTACGGGTGTAACTTAAATTCTCGCGGCACACTGATAAATATTATTATTATTATTTGCAAATATAAAATACCGTGGTAATTTTTTTCTGTAATTACTGATCTCTTTCTCACAGAGATGAAAGATCGATCACTAGTTTTCCCCTATGCTAATTCATTATGCTTATTTTTTATTCTAATTTTAAAATAGAAAACAATCGCAATGAAATATATTACTCAGATTTTTAAAAATACGCTTTCTTTTTCGAAAACTGTATCCAACCTTTCACTAAGAACTAAGAACACTAAATAACGAACGAACAAGAAAATGTCTTGTACTTTTAACTTATCTGTTTTAACCCAAACCGGTGCATATTATTGCAATCACAAAGCTTGCGATGCGTCGAAGTCAAAACACACTTATTGAACAAAGTGTTGTTCTGTCATTCACGTGTGAATGAGTGTTCTATGAACGTTCAGTTGACGCGTACCGTACAAGTGCTTCCATTTCTCGGTGTTAGTATGACTCTCAATCGAAGCGTAACATAGCAGCTAACCGTGGAAATGTGTACGAGCCGAAATACTGTCTTCTACACAGTAATAGATGTAGAATAATATATTATAATTACAGTAATTTTTTTCCATGGTAGAAATTCATAGTCACGTGAAATACCAAAATATACATTTATTTCCTATGTCTTGCAATTGAGTTGCTTTAGAATTAATAATTTTGTTTCAATTTCCTCGCGGCACACCAGCAGTCCATTCGCGGCACACCAGTGTGCCGCGGCACACCGCTTGGGAAACGCTGCTCTAGAGGGATTTGTCCAGGATGGTTTGGTGTCGGGCTAATAACGACGAGTATGTTTATTTACATCACCGTTAAAGAAATATCGAACTTTCTGAAACATCAGATCCTCCTTACTTAGGAAACTTCAGGAACTTACTTAAGAAACATCAGATCCTCCTTATACTTAGCCAGATTCCATTCTGAAAAATTGCATCTGGCGTTCTGGGTGAAAGTTCTATGGGACTATTAGAAAAATATATATTCCCGTTTCCGTACAGCTATTGAATTACGTTCAAAGCATAGGCGTAAATAGGGGACCCACAAGCTGCAAGGCCAAAAAATATATAGAAAGTACGCAGTGGGGACCATTCCAAATTTTCACCCGCGAAAGTGACTCTTGTTTTGTATTTAGTATTTAGTGTCAGCGATAGTGCCATATTATTAATTGTGTGTCTTAAATGTGAATATTTGGTGCGATCTCAAGAAAAACAAAATAACATAAAAAGAAGTAATAAAAGACAGGAAAACTCAGAAGAAATTTGTACAAACTAATATTTGTTTCGTACTGTATCTCTTGTTGCTATATTGTTATTAATGTATATTCTTTTTAATTTACTTTCAGGTTGCGATAGAGGAAGAAGCCCAAAATAGTGCAATGAAAATTTTAATGAATGACAAATGATAAAAAAGAAAATTTATTTTATGTATATTTGTAATAATCTTTTACAGGTTTTGTCCGTTTCTGTAAAATAATAATAATAATAATAATAATAATAATAATAATAATAATAATAATAATAATAATAATAATAATAATAATAATAATAATAATAATAATAATGAAAATAATAAAAAAAGAAAAAGTACATTAAAGGGCATGGTTTAAATTATTAGATGCCATGCTAGAAAAATATGCCTCACCTTAACCTGCTGAGGATAATAGCCGAAAAAAGAGAGATACACGAAAATAAAAGTAAAAAGAGAACATAAAGGCAGAGGCAAAGTTGCGACTGCCCTATAATAAGTCCAAAAGTAATTGGCAACGGCAGGGGAATGTGGAGGCCTTAAAATTAAAAAGAAAAACTTAGTCGTACAGACTAGTTGCTCTGACCAACTAAGTTTCGATTTCTTACGCAAAAGAAGTCTGTTATATTACGAGGCATGCTTTTCATTATGATCGTGCTGTTAATTTATTCTTTCGATAGGTAGTTTCCACTGTTTGCTTTATCTACATAAATAAATGTATAGATTCATATATTAAGAGTCTTTGGGTAATGTGTGTAATAATTTCACGACAAATATACTTTTTTAGCCATAACATCGTTTCAAATACGTTACCCCTAACAATGGTAGTGAATTGCGTGAATATTAAATCGAAGTTTAAAATCTATTCTTCTATTGTTGAACGGTTTTAAACATGGATGTTTGTTTACTTTACCTACCATTTGTTTAATATGTGACCGGACACGATACTAGCCCCATGCCCGACAATGTCGACCACTCTGTGTCATTGCACTATAATGATGACCCGGGCATTCATAATTTCAATACTGCTGGTGCACCTATACGTAATGATTGAGTGTGTTCTCAGTGCAACAAACAATTACTCAATGCAAGAGACCTAGCAATCCACAACAGTAAGTGCCATCACTAGTACCAAAGCCAAACCTACATCGTCCATGTCACTACCATGCTTTCAGCTTCTTCACACAATTCTACCTTAAGCAACGGTATTTTTAGCCCCAACGAGATGTCAATTGAAATATGCAACACCCTCCTCGTAAAACTCAAGTCCATAACTCCTATTCCTCGAGGAGCTAAACCAGCGTTGGCTGACTCCCTCTGTCACATTCACGCCCTCTGCAGAATATTATATCTACTAATAGCTTGCAATCGTGGAAGGAGCTCTTCTTCCTCTACGTAACTCTTTGTTTACCAACAAGAACGAACAAAGTGTCCAATCTCACTACATGGGTGAAACAAAGAATCGCAAGCTGGACTCATTCTAGCTGCGATGTCCTTCTTTATCGCGACCAACGACCCTCCAAACCTCGCCGAGCGATAGACCCAATCTCCTTCAACATCAAGGTTATCGAGAACAAACTTTCCGATGGCGATGTCCATGGAGCAATCAGACTCCTCATCTCTGATGACACTTTGGTGACTCCAGAAGCTAGTGTTAGATGCATTACGCAACAAACACCATACACACAGTCATACTTTTATACCTCCTGCACCCATTGACAACGCTCCAACCGTCCCTAGAGTTTCTGTCAAAGAAGTACAGAAAGCTCTTCGATCCTTCCCTTCCCGCTCTGCAGGAGGTATGGACTGTTTACGCCCTTCCATTCTCAAGGATCTTTTGCTGTGCCAGAATATCGATTCTAGAGACCATCGATTCTAGAGACCGTCTGTTAAGCACTATCAGTGATTTTCTTCACATAATCCTCATTAGAAACGTACCTACAGAAATTAGACCACTATTTTTCGGAGGGTCGCTTATAGCGTTAAGGAGGAAAGGTGGTGATATACGCCCCATCGCTGTCGGCAACGTTTGGAGACGGCTATCATCTAAGATAATATGCCAAAGAATTAGGGAACCGTTATCTACTTTCTTGTCACCATATCAGTTGGGAGTGTGCGTTCCTCATGACTCAGAGGTTACAGCCCATGTCGTCCGACTATATTATTTTCATCCACACAAACAAGAGAAAATTTTCTTGAAACTAGATTTCCTGAATGCATTCATCGAAATCAACAGAGACTTTATGCTTACAGCTGTAAAATCGCACTTTCCTTATATATACGCCTTCATACATCACTGCTACTCACAGCCTAGTCATCTATTTTTTGGTGAAGTTATCATACTCCCCCAGCGAGGTGTTCAACAAGGCGACCCCCTAGGACCTGCTTTATTTGCGTTAACACTTCAATCTACTGTAAGAAATATCAATACTGAGTTAAACATTTGGTACCTCGACAATGGGACTGTAGCTGGAGACAAGGAGGATGTCCTCGAAGCTTTGTCAAAGATTCGTACTCAATCTCGTGACATTGGATTACACTTCAATTTCTGCAAATGTGAAGTCGGTTTCCTGGGAGTCTCAAACGAACAGGCTAACACCCTTTACTCCCTTTTCAACGAAGTTGCACCTGGAATTCAACTTATATCATCCGACAGAGCCTCACTTTTAGGTGCAGCGCTACACACTGATACTCGACGCATATTGTTATTGGACAAGATATCTAAATTAGATCTCTTCTTCACTCGCCTATCTAAGATATCTATCTACTCAGCTTTTTATCTCCTACGGGTCCCATTAGCCATTCCTAGACTGTGTTTTTCCTTTGTAGTTCTCCATTCTGGCGTGAGACAGATCTTTTGGAACAATACGATGAATCCATCCGACTTGGCCTAGAATCTCTTCTCGACTGCTCTCTCACAGATAACTCATGGCTACAAGCATCTCTCCCAGTGAATCACGGAGGTCTAGGAATTCGTCGAGCCCTTGACTTGGCTACTCCATCTTCCCTTTCATCCACGTACAGCTCTATGCCTTTGATCACTTCTCTTCTTCGCCAGGATATTCATCAGGATTCAGAAGCTGATATAAATTATTGTATCCCCCAGTGGATATCGTGCGGCGGACTCGATCTACCTGATCTTGACAAGAGAAGTTTTCAATCTTCATGGGACGCTCCTCTTATAGACTTCAGATTATCTTCTATTCTTCAGTCCTCCACCAATCCTGAAGATAAGGCACGTCTTCTTGCCACTTTTCCCCCTGAAGCAGGTGCCTGGTTACAAGCTATCCCATCTCCATCCCTCGGGCTGCATATTCCCGACGAAAGTTTTCGAATCGCTTATGTGCTACGTTTGGGAGCAGATGTCTGTGAACAACACCAGTGCCCTGCTTGCGGAAGTTTAGTGGATAAGAAAGGTGTACATGGCCTATCATTTCTTCACAGTGGTGGCAGACACTCCACTGTTAACCTCACTATGAAAAGTGAACTGGAACGCCTTCCGTGAAAGAGCCAATGAGGTGTAGTCGCTCTGATGGCAAGAGACCTGACGGAATGTCTTTGGTGCCTTGGAAACGAGGAAAGGCTTTGATTTTGGATTTCACTTGTATCGATACCATAGCTCCCTCTAACCTTCCTTCATCTTCCGCAAAAGCAACTAGCAGAGAATATGAAAAGAGACCAAAATATAACAACCTCTTGGACAAATACCACTTCATCACCATAGCCATTGAAACTTGTGGCTCCTGGAGTAGGAAGGTCTCAACTTCATTAATGAAGTTTAATAGCGCATAACTCTTAACATAGGCGACACCCGAGCTTCATCCTATCTTATACAAAGAACTTATTCAGACGAGACTGAAGTAAGGCCGCGATTCATGATCTAAAATTCATGACCTTACTTAACGATCTTGTGACTAGTAACTTGCCTCTAGTTCAGGTTGAAATTTTCTGCTGTCCTTATTTGAATCCTGATTTGGAAGAAAAAAAGCAGTTTCTATTTTCTTCTGGACTTGCATACAACTAC
Source organism: Thermobia domestica (assembly GCF_964235325.1). Classification (NCBI taxonomy): domain Eukaryota; kingdom Metazoa; phylum Arthropoda; class Insecta; order Zygentoma; family Lepismatidae; genus Thermobia; species Thermobia domestica. The sequence goes on along the minus strand of NC_137466.1, from coordinate 45,963,800 downwards.
CAATCAGAAAAGAGTAGCGCCTGACGACTTCGACTTTATTTCTCGCTGTAATTTCAAGACAATGCTGCCTGGACAAAAGAAGCATTAATAGTATTAATAGAGTCATACGAAAAATATGATTTTTTTTAAACATGAAGCACGATTTATATTATTTAAAAAATTCGACAATAAGGACCTTAGAGAGGGTATGCAGTGAAGGTATCTGCCCGAACACTACAAGTGTGAACAAGTATAATTTCATCTTTTAAAAGAATAAAAATAGGTGAATTAAGTATATTGTGCAATTTGTATACCAAAAAATGTAACTTTAAAAACGCATGCAGGTCTACTTTTGGTGCACCACTCGAAATAATTGTTAAGAAATTAGAATTCTTTCACTAATTACCTTCTTAATGTATTCTAAATGATTCATGCTGGGCGACATGAATATATTTACATGGCATAGTTAAAATTCAAGGGGGTATCATAAGCAATTGTTGAAAAATTATAATTCTTTTACGCTTTGCATATAAATACAGCGTCCGGATGCATGCATAAAAACTACAGTCAAAAAAACACAAAACAACCTGCGCTAGGTCGCCACTAAAAAGCACGAATGCTATCTAACGAGTCATAGCAGAGCGAGGGGGTGCGTCTGGAGGGAACTGGCGCGTCAGCGAAGGTGGGTATCCGTTTAAGCGAGGGTAGTGAAAACGAGTGGGTTTTGACCATGATTCGAGTTTCAATAGCATTTGTCATGGTTTCATACTAGTAGTGTTCCACTTGTAAACAAAATACAACTTCTGTAAACTGTGCAGAAATTCACCGCCGGTGGAAAATAGTTTCTATACAGGCATCTTTCGTATGAACTCACTTATTTTATCCGTCGTAAAGCACTTGTAATAATTTTAGACTAGTAATCCTACATTTGTAAACATAAAATTCAGATGTGATACGCCAAAAGTAAATCAGCGGCAAAAACAGAAACAATGAGAGTTAATTGTCATGAGTAGAGACCGGATGTTTAGGCACTAAAAACCTGGAAAATAAGCAGGCAAATAGGCACTAAAAATTTAAAAAATAGGCAGTAAAATAGGCACTAAAATGTAACTCGAAATAATGAAGATAAATACTCAATATAATTAAAAAATAGATTCAAGTCATAGATAATGTTCAAAGAATATAGAAATTTACTTCTTTGTTAATATCTTCTTTTATTGTGTATATAAAAACGAAGCTTCTTATGCATTCCATATATACTGGGAGAACCTGAAAGATGTCCACATACGTCAAGAGGTGATTCATGACATCAAAAGAAGACAAAAAGTCCTTTTGCATGTTGTCGAATTCCACGTTGTGTAGGAGTGACAAAGGGGCGAACTTGGAATCCAAAATCAAATCGAACAATTGGAACGAGACATAAACGCAGGGCCGGATTTCCCAATAGGCTCAGTAGGCCCGGGCCTATGGGCGCAAGCTCCCAGGGGGCGCACGGCCGAGAGAAGAAATAAAAAAATATCTAGAAATAAAAATAAATAGCCATAACATAACATATTTTTTTAATTGATTAAACAAATCAGGCTAATAAAGCATTCTGATTTTGAAGTTCATTAGAACAAATAATTGTTGGTAAAGTTAAACTATTTTTCAACATTATGCATCAACTTCGTTACAACATTGATCTCAAACACGGGAGAACTGGCTGTAATTTTTTAATAAAGGTTTTTAGGAAAGTAACTTTAACCAGACTAGGGGACGGAAAAATTATTGGGCCTAGGGGCGCCGAAATGCTAAATCCGGCCCTGCATAAAAGTGTGCACATACTTCGGGAGGTGATTGGTGACATTCAAGAGGACGTTTTGTCTTCTTTTTATGTCACGAATCTCCTCTCGAAGTATGCACACATCTTGCGGTTTCGTTCCAATTGTCAGGATTCGATTTTCGATTCCAAGTTGGCACTCTGTCACTTGTACATGACACGGAATTGGACAAAATACACGAGGACTGTTTGTCTTCTTTTGATATCACTAATCACTTCCCGAAGTATGTGCACATCTTTGAAGTTGCAACATACCACGTGCTTGTGTTTACAAACATCTAATATACACATATATATGTGTATTATTTATGTTATATAAATTACATTTTTCCAATGAAGGCTTAATTTGAAGAAAATGCATAGAATAGGCAACATTAGGCACTAAAGCAATTATTTAGGCAGTAAAGGTCAAAATAGGCAAAATAAAATTGGCTTAAATCGAAACTATAACCCCCATATAAACTTTAAAATGTTATTTTTGATCATATCTTTAATATTAAAGAATAGGCATTTTGCCTAACATCCGGTCTCTAGTCATGAGTGTTATGTGGCTTTCGTGAAATTTTAGGTAACAATTCTACAATACTGGCACAATATAAAAATTCCGGGTGTAGTGCATGACATGGGTTCCGGGCGCTGTATAAGTTTACTTTATAGGCTATGTGGTAGGAGTGTTCGGAATTGAGATTTCAATTCCGGAATTCGGAATGTCGATAATTCCGGAATTTTTCGGAATTCCGTTTTTCGGAATCTCGGAATTTCGGAATCTCGGAATTCCGGAATTTTCGGAATTCCGGAATTTCGAAATTCCGAGATTCCGGAATTCCGATTATTAGAAATTTTCGATGAAGTTTTAAAATTCCGGAATTCCGACCTTCCGAAATTTAGTATCGTGTTCTGGATTCCGGAATTCCGATCTTCCGAAATTTCAGATCTTGTTTCGAGATTACGGAATTCCGAACTTCCGATATTTGCAATGAAGTTCCGGAATTCCGATTTTCCGAAATCAAATCTGTTAGAGGCTTTGTATTTTAGTATAGATATGTGGGAAATACCAACTGAAAATGTTCGTTGTGTAACAACAGTAGTGCCAATATTGTAAAGGCCATTGTTGAGTTGAGCGATTTCCAACATTTGAGTTGTTTCGGCCATACTTTGAATATTAGAGTAAACAAAGCCCTTGAGCTACAGTGACCTTCGGAAACAGACAAATTATGAGTCAAAGCAGGAAAATGAGACATGCGCTGCAAGAAGAGTAAGATGCATTAGGCCTTCTGCGTAAAATACTTCCGTCATGCACGCCAACAAGATGTTTGTTTACTTTTCTTTTGATGCTGGTAGTTTTAACACGCCAAGAAGAAATAGCAAAAGTTCTGTCTCAAACAATATATAAAAATCTTATCCTTCAGAACGAAGAAACGGAATTATTAACTATGATTATTAATTAGAATTATTAACTATTATCGTCCTTACAAATGCTTTGTGACAGTATGTCAGCAGAAACATCTGTTACAGCGTCGGACATATGGCCATCATATGAACAAATTTCAAAAGATTTTCAAGTCGAAGAATCTCAACTGATAGACGATAATCATAACAAGATGAAGTAAGTACGCAGGAAACACATCTTTCATTCTATGACTTTTTGACTGAAGAGGGAGATAGTGAACAGATCTTAGAAGCAGCCTCAAAGAAGATGAAAGAAACATGAAAATGGAAATTTTGTCTCTTCTGAAATCGCGATTCGAGAAGGATGAAAGAAGCAGAATTCTGTAGAAAATTTGTGCTTTCTTAGATCTCAGGTTTAAAGAAGATAATTTTGGTAAAAATATTGAGATAACAAAAGGTAGAGTACTGTATAAGTTGAGACTTATTCCAGCAGGAAATCCTAAAAAAGATAATCGAGGGAATGTTGGTACTAAAAGATTAGACAGTTGCCTAAAACGAAGGACATTTGGTGACAGGATAAAGAAGGCAGTCAAATAGAATAATTGAACCTGTACCTAAGCCTTAGGGATGCAGATTTGGAGGAAGAGCCACTACTTTGGTGGAATAATCATTCCCACCATCTTTCAAGATTAACAAAATTAGCGAGAAAAAATTTGTGTACACAAATAATCTTACCGCTGAGCATGCTGGGCAGTTAATATTTCTGTCCATGAACAAAGCTATTGTCCCAAAAACATTTTAAAATACTATTGAATATAAGCTAAATTTTCTCATTGTTTCACATCTCTGGCTTAGTATAACAGGGGATTCATAAATCAACACGAAGTACAGAGTCCGACATAATTATTCTAACATAAACATGTTTACTAGATTTATCATTTCTATAGGTATGCAAAGAAAGTAGACAAAATTACAACTGCTACAAAATAAATTTGAGTCTTCTACTAAATATATAAATTCATGAAAAGCATCGGATACTTATTTCCACTACCAGAAAGGATGAAAATAGTTTGTTTACATCTGGATATCAGCATTCAACAGAGAACAGCTAGTAATTAGTTATGTTCCCCTTTCTATGGATTACTACGATAATTTTTTAACATGACTGTACTTTTTTGTGCTGACTGCAGAGTTCATATTTCTCCACTCTGAAGAAGTTCTTTCAGATGGTCCTTACTTTTAATGTGATGTTTCCTAACACGATCTTCGAGCTCGTTCCAGATGTTCTCTGTAGGATTTAAATCTGGTGATTTGGTCGGTATCTTCAAAGTGTGAGGAGTGTTATACACCATCCAAAGCCTCATAATTTCCGCAGTATACTTTGGATCATTGTCCTGATGGAAGTAATAACCATTTCCCAATTCTAGCTTCTGTGCACTCCTCTTAAGATTGTTTTCAAGAATTCTCTTGTATTCAAACTTTTCCATGATTCCATCTATGAGCACCAGTTTCCCAACGCCTGATAAAGCCATATATTCCCATACCACCACACTGTTGCCTCCATGTTTCACTGTAGCTACCATGTTCTTAGCTGTATTGGATAGCCTTCACACTGTAACACGCCCATCACCCTTGTATAAGCAGAATTTGTTTTTATCCGACCAGAGAACGTGATCCCAGAATTCTGTTGGCTTCCCCTATACAGGTTAACAAATTTTAGACTCTTTTTCTGATTCACACAATTGACATATGGTTTCCTCGTAGGAAAACTGGCATTGTAACCGGCACTATGTAAAACCCGTCCAACTGTTCCTGTGTGCATCACAGTGCCAGAATATTGTTCAAGGCTTCCTCTAATCTCAGATGCCGGATTCTGCTTGTTTGGCTCCTGTCTCTAGTAGTAAGTTTAGAAGGAGCGGCGTATCTCGGCTTATTCACAACACTATTAGTCTGTTTGAAGCGCTGAATGATGGAGAACACCATGATTTTTGCTTCTGTTGACTGTACTATCAATTTCGGAGAGGGGTTTGTGTTGTTTGTACAGATTAATTACAACATTTCTCTCTTCGACTGTTGTCTCCTTACCTTTACACCCCATGTCACTTGTGAATGCTTAGCTTTACACTACAATTGCGAGCTGCTGTTGCGAGGCTCAGTATGAAATCAACGACTGTGTGGTGGGGGCATAAAACATGCATCCAGTCATGTGTCTACTCGTTTCGAGACGTTATGTCGTCCTATAAGTGAGACCGCAGGAGAAATATAGTAGACTCTATATATTGTGTGCTAAATACGTGCATTATGATATTTTAAATATAGTTTCGGAGACACATAATGGTAACGTTTGTATGTTTACAAATTCAACACTACTAAGCAAATATGATGTTGTTTATAATTCATACAATGTAAATAAAGTATTGATTATATTATTCCAATACTTCTGTCGGTCTCTGTATCTGTTTTTTTTCTTATTTTCAAAGGTACGGTAAATTTAAGCTATTGAGAAGGGCATAGTTACCAGTGTCATTATCACTGCATAGATGTATCTGTATATTATTCAAATAACATTTCCTTTGATTTCATAATGTTAATACATTATTTCAATATAATATTTCAATTAATATATTTCTTAAGTTTCATAATATTTCGTATTTAAAATGTTGTTTGTACAGCATAACATTTTCTTAGTTTTCTAGTGTTACGTATTAAATATGCGTAATATATATTATGCATATTATGTTATTACGTTATTATGTTATATGTTATTATGTTATTTGTATAACATTTCCTTATGTTTCATCATGATAAGTACTTCTTATTTTAATTTGTAGTTAATGTACATTTCCATTCTGCCTTTTACATATGTCCTAGTAAAACTAACCAGACTGAAAACGCTATGAAAGGATAAAAGAATTTTCAAAAGTAACATTTTGTAGTAGAAATAATTTACAGATACAATCAGGTTTAATGGCATCCATCAAATATAAAGGATATTATTTCTAATTTTCAAAACATTTATTCTTTTGAAATTGTCGCGAACATAACTATCCTCTCACGAGTCGGGATCGAAGAACTGATTTTATACATCAGAGTCCGACGAAATAAAGGTTGTTCTATAACCGCGAGTACCGTGTTCAGAAAAGTATTAAAATGTTATACAATGATAGTATTGGATTTGAGATAATGTGTATTTTTTCAGTTTTTGTAAATTAATTGTAATAATGTATATTCTAAACTATGAAAATTTATACGAAATTTATATTGCATTAACCAACATCTTTAAACATAATAAGGTATTTTTTGTTTGTTTATTTTATTGATCTTATGAACAGGTAGCCTAACTTATAAGAGTAAGAATCCGCTATTATGTAAAGCTCTGATAGAAAAAATTACGGTAGAAACTAAAATTATAGGTTTCCTTTAAATTAGAGAAATTTGAGAGGATTAACATTCTATTGATATGGTATTTCATTATTACTTTATGTTGAAAGCTAGATTGATTGTATATTTTTCCACTGCTTTTACAAATATTAAATACAGTTATTACAAATATATCACATTGTATTTCCAATCTTCCGCAGTTCAGATCTATCATATTATTATTTCTTCTTTATATTAACGCAAAATACATTTGACATTAAGGAAAGTTTTCATTTTGTGTATTAAAAACGGTATCATGGTATAATTTAATTAATTTTTGTGCCATGCTATCTACAAAAATTACATAATTATGGCATAGCATTATGCAAAACCTACGCTATGAAAAACTATTTGCTATCAGCTAGTTACGGGACCGACTACGTATGTGAGCTCCGAACCACATGTTTTCGTTGAAAAGTTGTTTTCCTAATACAAGAAAATAAAAACTAAGAAAACTATGAGGGAGAAGAGCTGGATGCTTTGTCTTATAAAAATGGATGTATGTTTGTTCCAGCATAATTCTGGAACACCTGAAGAAATTTCAACCAAACTTGGTACACATATGACTAAACTAACTAACTAATTCTATGGCCTATGGAACCCGGAGGTTCAATGCCGCGTTCACAAAAGCTCTCCATTGACTTCTATCCTTAGCTAACTGCGTCCAGTTTCTACTTTGTATTTAAATCTCTGCGAGATCCACCTTAATATTGTCCTCCCATCTGCGCCTAGGTCTTCCTAATGGTCGTTTTCCGATTGGTCTTCCAGTCAAGATTTTGAAAGCGTTTCTACTTTCTACCATTCTAGCTACATGACCTGCCCACCTAAGCCTCTTAGACTTGACGACCCTAACAATGTTGGGTAGACCGTATAAATTATGTAGTTCCTCGTTATGAAGTTTCCGCCATTCCCCATTTCCATTCCTCTTGGGTCCGAATATTCGTCTCACGATCTTGTTCTCAAATACTTTCAGTCTATGTTCTTCCCTCAGTGTAAGCGACCATGTTTCGCAACCAAACAGAACAACAGGGATGATTATCGATTTATATATTTTAAGCTTCAAATTCCTCCACAGAATTCGCGAGGACAAGAGATTTTGCACCGAATAGTAACACGAATTCCCAGCTTTTAGTCGACATTTAATGTCTTCGTGAATATGATTTTCCTCTGTTAATATTGATCCTAGATATTTGAAACTATCCACTTTATCAAAAGTATTATTTAATATTTTAACGCATCCACAATTTTCCGTATTACGATCCCGATACACTTCCATGTATTTAGTTTTCTCTGCATTTACTTCTAAATCCATGTCCCTGCATGCATTTAATAAGATCTCTGCATTTCTTTCTATTGTTCTCCTATCATCCTCTATTAAATTTACATCATCAGCATATGCCATAACCTGGTGAATACCGTTCAACTCTAGGCCCTGGTTGCTATCTTTGATTTTCCTTATAGCGTATTCCAGAACAAAGTTAAATAATAATGGCGACAACGCATCTCCTTGTTTCAGGCCATTTTCAACGTGAAAGCTCGTGGACAAAAATTTTCCTACCCGGACTTTACTTCGGGATTCATTTAAACATATCTTAATTAATCTAGTTAGCTTTCTCGGTATTCCAAGTTCTGTAAGAACGTTGTATAATATTTCTCTCCCAACCGAGTCGTATGCCTTTCTAAAATCTAAAATTTCTTCGTGCGCAGAACGAGCATTTCAGCTACGTATCCAGAACCTGGCTTCTCAACATTAAGGAGTACGAGGGTGAATATCGGCTGAAGTGTGCCAGTAAATATATAGGTAATGAATACGAAACTCGCAATCTATGGCTTCACCCTGTTTCTAAGTTTTTCATTTTCTATATGTCATTTTGAAGCCACGCAGGGAAGAAACTGGTCGATACTCTATCCGTATTGCACTAGTGACCCAGCTAGCAACGATGTATAAACATGTTAGAGCCTGCCCTTGGGTAGAACATTAGAACAAAACAAGAACCAGTAAATGAAGTCTTTACAATTTGTTCAGTGAGTCCTTCTGCTCAGCTCTTTTCGTTCTGCAGAAAGACGGAATATTGCCGCCACTGACAATGAGTAAAAAAGAGTAATTTTCATCATTACATTGTCTGAGTGTTGGTGTCTATCTCATAATCATGTTACTTGAAGATTTCAGACGCTGACATTTCAGCATTCCGTGATTCCGATATGCTGGATCGACGTACCGTTATTGGGAATTTCGAATTTCAAAGATTCAGAAGTGCTGAACCGAAGTCCTCATATTCTGGAATTCATAAATTTCTAACTGAAGTTTCGAGATTCCGGAATTCCGAGTTTTGGAAATTCCGAAATTTCTGATTGAATTTCCGGAATTCCGAGATTCCTGAATTCCGATATTTCGAGGTGAACTTTCGGAATTCCGAAATTCCGGAATTTAGACATTTCAAAATTTCGTAATGAACTTCCTGGATTCCGAAATTCCGAGATTACGGAATTCCGAGATTCCGAAATTACGGAATTTCGAGATTCCGAAATTACGGAATTCCGAGATTTCGGAATTCCGGAATAACTAAATTTTTAATTCCGATTCCGGAATTAAGATTTTCATTCCGAAGTATTCCGGAATTCCGGAATCCGGAACACCCCTACTATGTGGGCATTTTTGTGGATACTGAGCTGAGCGGATGCACTCAGTACCTATACTAGAAAATTGCTCTTTCTTCTTTATTTTAGCTTTCCGCCCCTGATAACTGCCCTCATTTACATATATGGACAAGTCATTTGATTTTCAGTTCTACAATCTGGTGGATCCAGGGATCAACAGACCATTTTTCAGCTGATACAGACTCCCCCATGTTCGTATCTCGCTGCTGAATTTTCGGAGTTATTAATTTCAATAGAGTATGTAATCCATTCTGTAGATTTTTTGTAGGAACGAGGATCTTCTGTAAGTAGTTCATTATTCACTATTGAAAACACGGTGCTTTTCTGTGCATTATTGTGGCGAAGAATTCACTCCCTGGTCCACCAGCTCCTCTTTACTCTTTCTCTCTCTCTCTCCCTAGTTTTTTTGGGGGAGGATTGGGCGGATTTTGTCAGCAACAGAGCAGATATCGCTGCTATGGGTATTTCATCATCTTCGGATGAACTCATATTGTAAAATAGAAAAACAATAATACTTAAAATTACGACAGTTGATTGCCCTGTGCGTAACACATTCTTCAAGTGTTTTTCGTCTGTTTAATACAGCATCCACGAGAGGCTCTGCTAGTAAAACCTCCCTAGTTTTAAGGATCTTCTGAGACCCCTACATCACCTCAGGATAAAAGAAATTGCATGGAAGTTTGAGTTAAGCAACACTGTTAAGTTGTAGCTTGGGTTGAGGCCTTAGTTCAGATCCGTGTGAGACGAGCTTTAGTATGGCTGTGCAAAAAGAGAACGTAGCAGCGATGCTAGGAACTCTCCCGCCAGGAAAAGCATTGGATGAAATCTTCCTTTTGTAATCACTCTCCTCTCACCAAACTCTCGCAATTGCTACTAGACGAAGAATCAACTATTTTTATATATTTAAAATATTTAAAATGTAATTGGCCCTAGAATCGTTCCTTGTGGCATTCACTTCGAAAGTTTCCAATTTTGGACAGTATATTTTATGTTACCTAAATAGCTACATTCCTCAAGCTTATATAGCAGAATTTTGTGCTTAAAAACAAATAATTTGTTTCTGCAAACAAAGATATGTATATATTCATTAACTGAGCTCTTATTTATTTAAAGTTTGGAGTACAATTACTTTCTTTTCATATGAAAATTGATTATCTAGTTTAATTTTATTCATTGTTATACTAAAGTACTGTAAAATACATTATATCCTTAAATTAAATTCTTTCATGTAACTTTTCTTGTATAGATGTGCAAATGCTGGGTCAATAGAATTTTGTCCAGTTATTGTGTAAACTTGCAAGTGTGTTGTTGGTTAAATTTTTGAATAAAATAGTTGCAGAAGACACTTTGCTTAAATGTATTGTATGCTACGATTTGCCTTGATTGTTTGTTCCTATGGTGGTTGGAAAACAAATACGTCAAAACTGTTCGAAGTAATACGAACACTGCTTAAGAACAGGGACGGAACTGAGTTATCACTCGATTGACCTTGAGGGCAAATCAAAGAGTAGCTGTAAACGTAAGTTCAGCATGCATTTCTGTGGAATTCTGTTCAGTATTGCTATCTGCCAATCACGTTTGTTCTTAGGAATAACATTTTACAAACCTAACCTTTCGATAGAGCGCAATGGCAGAGAACCAAAGGGAAGGAATTCTTGCCCTTGTTAACGTGGGGTACCACCATGTGTAATAAAAATATCGCGTCTCCTTGAAATGATATTTTATCTAAAATAACTCGTTTTGCTTTACATATTCGAAGCTTTTGAGGGTTTCAAAATGAGGAAACGTTACTGACAAACAAGGACGCATTTAGGGTTGGGTCCAGGGGGTCCGGACCCCCTCTGAAATCCCAACTTTTCTGTAAATTTAGCCTAATTTTAGGGGTTATTTTTCAAAATTTTATTATAATTTACCCTAATATTGAAGTCGGACCCCCCAAATAGCTTTGGACCGTCCCCGAAATAAATTCCTGCATACGTGCCTCCTGATAAATATATTGTCAATATAATCATTAAATAATAAAGTAAAATAACTAAATTAGGAGCAAAAAGCCTCAATACTGTCTAACTTTTGTCCACTGCCAATATTGTTATGTGAAGGGATATTAATAGCAAAACCTCCTAGTCAATGCTGAATCTTGGAACTTCACCCCGAACAGCAAGCGTATTATTGAGAAATATATATGTAACATTTTATCAAAACTTATTCAGCCTTTATCTGGCATGAAATTATTATATACACCAAACTGCACTCTCCTAAAATGTGTATCTAAACATTGCTCTACGTATCTACAAAGCAATGAATATTTTTTATCGAAATGTGTGAGCAGGAAACTCTAACAGCCAGCCATTTTATTTAAATCGTAATAAACCCTGTAACCGTGCGTTGACGTGGAGACAAACCTTGGTCCATTGGTAAAGTGTTGAAAGGATGAAAATTTAATGTTCGTAGGTTCGAATCTATCCACTCACCACAACGCTTTATTCTTACGTGTAACGATGAAATAAGAAAGAAAAATGTGTAACCGTTAAAACAAAACTTCAACCAAGTCTGAAGAGAACAATACTAAAATAGTAACACAATGACGTCAATCAAGAATTATTTCATGTAGCGTTTGGACGAAATTACACCAGTCAACGATTGCAGAAGTAAAGACAGGCTGATAGACAGGCTGTTGCAGTCTAGACTTCTGAATGAATTTACTTCATGAAAACTTACGTCTCTTCATTGGTATGCAGTTAGTCATGGTAAAACCTTTCAATCAATGACTTTTTACACAGACTAAAACAGTTTAAATCAATAAATGTTCATGTCTAAAAATAGGTGTATCTTATCTGTAGTTCTGAGTTCCTTTCACTTTGAAGCGACAAATGAGAGAAGAAAGTATGGAGAAAAAAATCAAATTTGAGATTTCAACGAATTTACACCTATTATGGACCCTAATACCACAGTTTTTTTGATACACGTCCATCTATTCATCCGCCCGTTCGCTACACCTTTCTGTGCACTCGCTTACAGGCCATACCATTCAACTTATCTGCACCAAATTTTAGTTTCAGATTTTCATAGTTTTTCCTATAGTTTTTTTTATTTCCCCTTACTCCCAAAACAAGGGAAAGTTACCTGTACGATGAAAATAGGAAAAAGAGATTTTTTCATAACTGGCTCTAACGATCTTGTTTTTTTTTTCTTATAAATCAATATTTAATTAACAACCCTATTTTGTGGTATAAGGCATTTATCTAACACGGAATGTACTTGAGCCTGAACCCACAAAGTGGGGGTGATGTATATATTTCCTGAAAGCTTGGTCAAGGTGAGATCAAAACCGGTTACCAAAATTGCGGAGGTCTCAAGCATTTTGCTTGAGGGCAGCACGTTACTCATTTTTATCAACACCTTTAAGCGTGTCTTAAAGTCCGTTGCAACCACGAAAAATCTGAAATGGTCAAACAGATATGAAAACAGAAAAACATGTCTTTCACCATTTCAAACGTATAACGCATCAAAGTAAAATAAATTGTCCCAGGGTCCCCGCAGGTTCCCAGACGGGGTCCAACTCAAAATTTTTAAATGGAAAGAGAGTCAACTTACATGTCATATGAAAGTTGGTGTTAAATAAAAGAAGATAAATCAAGTTGCTACTCTCTATGATAAGCATGTGCAAAATAGCGGTGGGTCAAAATATCAACACAATCTTTATTGCAAAGTCTATGGCCACTCGTATATATCTGAAACGGTGAAATAGGTGTAGAAACAAAAACACGGATATGTCATTATTTCAAAAGTATAATGATTGAAAGTAAGAAAATAGTTCCAGAGTCCCTCGCAGGGTCCCAGACGGGGTCAAACTCAAAATGTTGAAATAGGAAGGGGTTCAAATTGAGTATCGTACGAAAGCTTATGTTAAGTGAAAGAAAAGAAAACAAGTCTCGACTCTTGATGAAAAAGTCTATTGCCACTCCTATTAATTTGAAGCGGTGAGTAGTGTTGTAAAAAAAAACGTTTTTTTTCTGTGAAGTTTTTTTCAATAAAAATCATAGTTCTTTTTCATGTTTTTTTCAAATGTCTGTTTTTTTCTGGCAACTATTATTTATTGATTTTGTTGGAGATTATTGAAATAATCGACAGAACTTGAGTCGAAGCTCTCGTAACTTACAAATCGTTTGTTTATTTGTACCTATAGAAGCAAAATTGTGTGATTATTCCTTTCGGACATAGGTTATTTTTGGCGTTTTCCTACATTTTCATTTAGCGACGTATTACTCAAAAACCATTCATTCGATTGATATGGCTAAGGCCTTGTTTTTTAGAAAATTCATGTGGCTATCTTTTGGTGAAAGTTGCATTGCAGTGTTGCGAACGGGTGGGAAATTATTGAGGGAAATGTAGGGGTGAAAATTTACAAAAAAATTTCCTAACCGAATTTATTTTATTTTATTTATTTATTTTTTTTTTTTTGTATCTAGCACCACTACATGCTAGGGTGCTATATGGGTTCAAGTCACCTGAAAAATATTTGGTGTGTTGACAAAGTACAGTGAAACCTGAAGTCGCTGGCTTCCATTCATAGAGGGAAAGAAAAAATTCTCTGTCATCATAGACACGAAATTTTGACGCTTTTTCGCTTTAGAAGCAAAAATCAACAGATATGCCGGGCTACAGCTTCTCTAATTATCCTATTGAAACTTTTTATGGTGCGTTCTGTAGCAAAGAGGAAGTTTTCAAGTAGTGGTACGCTTGTTTCAATGTATCCAGCAAGAGGGTAATGATAGAGAGGAAAAGGGAAATTTTCCGAATTTTTCACTTAAAATTGGGAATTAATTGTTTTTTCTGGAAATACTGCCATCAGACAGACGAAAACTATCTGAAAATAAAAGTTGGTACTCCAAGAACATATTCTATAAGTATCATAGTGACATCTAACAAAGTAAGCATGAAATTAAATAAAAAATCTCATTCTACCTCAGAAATTTACCATTTTCTTACCATTTCCGGACATGGTTTATTATAAACCTCAACTGTACTTCCCCTAATTATTCTAGTGAAACTTTTTATGGTGCGATGTGTAGGCTAAGAACGAGGCTTTTAGACACTGGTACATTTGTTTGAGTGTAACCAACAAGAGAGAAATAATAGAAACAAAAAAGGGATTTTTTCCCAAAATTTGCAACTAAAATCTGGAATTAAATTTTCTGCAGCTGGGAACACTGCTATCAGACTCACAAGAACTATCTTAAAATAAGATTTATATTATACACAAGAATTATACTTTTCAAGTATTGTGACGATATCTAATAAAGTAATCATATCAATAAAAAATATCTCATTCTACCTTAAAAAATCACAGTTATCTTTCCAATTAAAGAACAAGGTCTAATGTAAACATCAACTGTACTTCCTCTAATTATCCTATTGAAACTTTCTATAGTGCGTTGTGTAGGGCAAAGACGAGACTTCCACATACTGCTACGTTTGTTCCGGTGTAGCTAACAAGAGAGAAATAATAGACACAAAACAGATTTTTCCCCCAATATTTCCCCCTAAAACCTGGAATTAAAATTTTCTGTAGCTGGCAACACTGCTACCAGAAAGACGCAAATTATCTTAAATTAAACATTGGTACACCACTAATGTATCCTACAAGTATTATGGCGATATTTAAGGAACTAAGTTTCTAATTACCAAAAATATATTACGGTAAATAGAAAAGTTGGGAAAAACTAGAATAATCAAGGGTTAGAACCTAAATATGAATTTTTCGTGCGCCCCCTAATTACTCCATTGTAACGATCTGTACTTGTGTTTGTTAAGTAAGGACAAATGTTCGATTGGCGTAAGTTGACTTGCACTCGAACGTATAGATACGGATTTATAAACAAAAATTTCGATTTTTTTGCCCAAATTTAGGGAAATTTTAATTTTCCTAATTGGCAACACTGCGCGCAGGTCCGTCCAATTGATGTCAACAGTTAGGTATCTATCCGAGGTATCAACCTGGCAAGTCTTAAGGAGGTCTTTCTACAACGAAGGAAGCTACAGGGAAAAAAGAAGTAAAGGAAATTCGAAATTAGAAAATTCTCGAATTTTTGACTGACATGAAATTTGAGAAGGAAATTCGACACCAGAAGAAAAAGTAATTAATATGATAAACTATTGTTCAATCATATTTGGCGAGAATAATATCCCGATATCTTAATTAGTGTCCATACAGGAGCGGATTAAAAAAGCGACATACCCGTGTGTGCCACCTGAGCCACTGAGTGTACTTTTTTTTGACTACTAACCCGTGTTGTTGTTGTAGTTATAGTCTCTAATAATAATATCGTTGTTGTAAACAATAACTTTATAAGGAAAATTTTTTCTCCTTTTTACATCTTAGTTCGAACACTATTGGTGAGAAATGCAAGATGTTTCAAAATGAATATCGGGATTTTAAGTCTTCATAGTAGTTATTACATTTTACGTACAATTATTAGCAATGCATCAAGTAAAAGGGCACGTCAAATAGTCTTTGCTACAAGTGTTCGATGTGAGATTCATTCGTCACACGGCACACACCTATTCGATAGGCGAGAAAGGCCCCTAAACTTACTGCCATGGCACAAAACATATTCAATTTAGGGAAGTCTCGTTTCAAGTGTACCATCTCCTGAGGATTTGCTGACGGCCAGATGCAAACATTATGAGTGTTCACATTAGCTCTTAGGTGAAATGTCGATTTATCACTGAAGACGACACGATTCAGAAAATCTTCATTGCTATGCAGCAATATTTTACTTGCGAAATTGGCACGTAAACCGTAGTCTGTAGGCTTTAGACCTGTAGCAACAGCAAACGATAAGGACGTAGCTGCAAGCGTCTCCTTAATATTCTTCACACAGACCGTTGCACTCTACAGATTCAGTCTTCATTAAAACACAAAAAGCTTTCTGCTCTCCAGTCTCCGTCTTTGCTACTTGCTCTTTCTAACGGCAGACAGAAGAAACAATGCATGTACATGCGTGTGTACAAAACTGTTTGAGTTGCTCTTTCATTTGATATAATATTTATAATTGTAAGTTAATTGTAATAGATACTACAAAGTTTCAAAACCCTAATATTAATTTTGAAACACCCTGCATTACTTTAAATTGTGTCATCCTATATTCATGTCGTGTATATACATATCATCAGGGCCGGCCCTAGGCAATTTGTCGCCCCGTGCAATGGCATAATTTGCCGCCTCCTCCTTTCTCCAGAAAGAACAAATCTTAAAAGTTGTGATTTTAAGTATGCTACTCCAGCATGAACAGCGAAGGTGAGGTAAGTGCAGTTGCACTCAGAAAGGCTTAAATACTTACTAAAAATGCAATCCCGTTGTGTCTTTTTTAAAAAATATTAATCTATTATGTTAGTGAAAGATAAAGCAAACACACCTGCAGAGGAAAGATGGTAATTCTTTTTATAGAATTTAATATCGAGCTTCAATCTCAATGTATCAGTTTGCAATTCCAGTGCAACTTGCTCTTTTATTTTTATTTCTTGATTTTTCTTCTACATCTGTTTTTTCTTTTAATTGTTTCTATCTTCAATGATAAGGAACTTATTTCTGACAAAAACATGATTAGTTGTCATATCGAAATTGTGGTAACTTACTAAATGGAACAGATATTCGCTACTATTCGAGAATTGAATTCTTGCATTTGACAACAATCAAGCAATTTGTGCTCGGATTTATTCGATCATTTTCTTTAGCATTGCCCATGTGACCTTAAATTAATGCAACCTAAACATAATTTATGATTGTAGTATCAACTTAGTAAATGTAACTGCCATCATCATGAAGTCTGTTTCCAACAAGAAATATTTAATTTAAATAATATACTTATGACAGATTTTGCTGGACCCTCCAAACTTGCCGCTTCATGCAAATGCACGTGTTGCATAGACGGTAGATCCGGCTCTGCGTATCATATATATCTAGTCTACAAATTATTCATATATGATATTTAGAAAAATTCTATTAGAAAATTAATATTAGTTTTTACCTTTAGACAAGTTATTTGAATTTTATGCTGTTCGTGACATTATTTTCGTACTGATTAAAGGCCTGCTTTCACGAAAAAACAAAATTTCATTTCTGCTTTTATTTCTTAGTTGATATTGATGAAAACTGCTGAAACCCGAATTGTTAATAGGTATGCTACTCATATAAATGATAAAATATTTGTAGCGTATCAGTATCTAGCGTTTAATTTATGTTGCATTTTACGATGATTACACCTACATAAAAATATTTCATACTTAAATAGACGTAAGATGCATTCATAATGACTATTTATAAAAAGAACGAAATTTAGGAAAAAAACGAGAGGCAATGTTTTTTTTCTTTAAAAAAAACGTACATTTCTGAAAAAATACGAACGGTTTTTTCTATTTACAACACTACCGGTGAGACAGGTGTAAAGACAAAACAAAACAAAACAAAACCTAGAATGTATCAAAGGAAATGACTCGAGCCATTTTGCAATGCTTATCGACAGTCGATACTTGTCCAAAGTTCTATTCTGTATAATTTCACACAAGCTTTCACATGATTTGCTTATTTATCCCCCTTGGCACTTGAAACTTTTGAGTTGGAGCCCGTCTGTGATCCTGCAGTTGAAACTGGGATATTTCTTTTTTTCTTTGATACATTCTAGTTTTTGTTTTGTTTTTACATCTGTCTCACCGTTTCAGATTATTAGGAGTGGCAATAGACTTTTTCATCAAGAGTTGAGACTTGGTTCCTCTTCTTTCACTTAACATAGGCTTTCATACGACACTCAATTTGAACCCCTTCCTATTTCAACATTTTGAGTTTGACCCCGTCTGGGACCCTGCGAGGGACTCTGGAACTATTTTCTTACTTTCAATCATTATACTTTTGAAATAATGACATATCCGTGTTTTTGTTTCTACACCTATTCCACCGTTTCAGATATATACGAGTGGCCATAGACTTTGCAATAAAGATTATGTTGATATTTTGACCCACCGCTATTTTGCACAGGCTTATCATAGAGAGTAGCGACTTGATTTATCTTCTTTTATTTAACACCAACTTTCATACGACATGCAAGTTGCCCCCTTTCCATTTAAAAATTTTGAGTTGGACCCCGTCTGGGACCTGCGGGGACCCTGGGACAATTTATTTTACTTTGATGCGTTATACTTTTGAAATGGTGAAAGACATGTTTTTCTGTTTTCATATCTGTTTGACCGTGCTGCCCTCAAGCGAAATGCTTGAGACCTCCCCAATTTTGGTAACCGGTTTATATCTTACCTTGACTCAAGCTTTCAGGAAATATACACACCACCCCCACTTTGTGGGTTCAGGTTCAAGTACATCCCGTGTAAGAAAAATCTACCAGGGGTAGTTTATACTTAATGGAGTTTTTTCAGTGATTTTCTTAAAATGGACTCAAGCGTTTTCGTTCATATTTCATAAACAAATATTTCAGTAATAAACTGACAATATGGCATGTCATTTGATCCGAAAAATGTACGAGGGGTAGTTTATTCTGAGCTTTTTTCAATGATTTTCTCAAACACAATCTAGGAGATTTTGGTTATATTTCATAAATATATATTTAATTAATAACCTAACAATATTGCATAACTCGTTTGTCCTTAAAAAATGCGAGGCATGGTTTATTCTTGGTGGAGTGTGTTGTCTGGGCGATTTTCTCAAAAACGACTCGAAAGAGTTTATTCATAATTCAAAAATAAACATTTCGTTAATAACCTAACATATGGCAAAACTCGTTTGTCCTATATAAAAAAATATGCGAGGTGTAGTTTACTCTTGGGGATGTTTTTCCTCTACGATTTTCTCAAAAATGAGTCAAGCAATTTTGTTCATATTCAGAAATGAATATTTCATTAAAAACCTAATATGGAATAACTCGCTTATCCTGAAAGAATCCTCAAGAGATAGTTTATTCGGGGAGTTATTTTTCCCTCACGATTTTCTCAAAAATTACTCGGGCAATTCTATTGATAATTCATAAATAAGTATTTCATTAATAACCCTATATTTTATTATGTCATTTATTTTTAAAAATTACGACGGATAGTTTATTTTTGGCGGTCAGGGTTTTTCCCGACAATTTTCTCGAACGACAGGCGATTTTATTCAAATTTCGCAAATAAATATTTCATTAATAACCAAAAGTATATCCTATCTCATTGTCCGAAACAATTCACAAGAGGTAGGTTGCTCTTGTTCTTTTTGAATGACTTTCTCAAAAATGACTAATTTGATTTTTTCATATTTCATAAACATTATTGCATTAATTGCTCTATTATATGTCTAATGAAAATGTGCTCAAAGTGTGAGTTAGTTTTGTAGTGTGGATTTTCTTCAATCGTTTTTTTATTCGATAATCTGATATTTGATGTATTTGGATAATACGATAATATTTTTCGTATTATCCAAATACAGACTTCAGTAACAACTGCGACCTAACACAGGTAAGAAATTGAATTGAAAATGTTTAGTGCGGTGGCCCGTACCCCGTAATCGAATATTTTTTGGTAAACTCCCTAGCTTTTTGTGATAAACTAAGGCTTTTATTTTTCGAGCGACGAAAGAGGGAAGAAAATATGGTGATTGTGAAAACAATGTATCAAATTCAGCTTTCAACGGATTTACATGTTTCATGGCGTCTACATACCGAAAATGTGGTTTTTTAATACCCGTCCTCCCGGTCCGTCCGTTCGCTACACTTTTCTGTGCACTCGCCTAGAGGCCATACCGTTCAACGTATCTGCACCAAATTTTAAACTTAGGGTTTACATAGTATTCCTACAGGAGATTTTCCAATTTTTTCCTACCGCCTAAAGTAAGTGTGGTTTACTAACAGCCGAAAATCGGAAAAAGCTATTTTCTCAAAAATGGTTTTAACAATTTTGTTTATTTTTCTTTAATCAATATTTAATTAACAATTCTATTTTGCGGTATCAGATATTTCCCTTAGAAAAATTTACGTGGGATAGTTTATTCTTGGAGGTGACTTTCTCGACGATTTTCTCAGAAAAGACACATGCATTTTTTCTCACTTCATAAATAAATATTTAACTTGACAACATTGTATAAGTCAATTGACCCGAAAAATATATGAGTAGTAGTTTATTCTTGGAGTTTAAATTATTCCCAGTGAGTTTCTCAAACACGACCTAGTGATTTTTGTTTATATTTCATAAAATATCAAAAAATAGGGTGAATCTAAATGATGTTCACTGATTCAGGAGGTGATTCGTAACATAGAAAGAAGACAAAAAGTCCTCTTGCAGTTTTTAAAATTCAGCGTGATTTTCGAGATACAGGGTTGCTACTTGAAATCCTAAATCGACTCATGAAATTTGGAAATAAGTACAAACATGTGGAGAAGCTTCTGGACGTCATTCCTGAGATCAAAACAAGACAAAATGTCTTGTTACGGTTCTTTTTAAATTCAGCTTTGTATTCGAGATAAAGGATTGCTAACGTGGAATAAATAATGGACTCTTGACAATTGGAAGTTAATACAAATATGTGGACAAATTTCGGAAGATAGTTCTTGAGATAAAAACAAGAGAAAAATTCCTCTTTCCGTTTTTTGAATTCAGCTTCGTTTTCGAGATACGGGGTTGCCAACTTAAATCGACTCCTGACAATTGGAATTGAACACATACATGTGGGCAAACTTTGGCAAGTTATTCATGAGGTCAAAACAAGGGAAAAGTCGTTGTTGTTCTTTTTTACAGACTAGTTTTTGAAGTCGATGTTGGATTCTAAGTTGGCAACCCTGTATCTCGAAAATGAAGCTGAATTAGAAAACTGCAAGAGGACCGTTTGTCTCCTTTTGATGTCACGAATCACCTCTCTTAGTTTATGTACATCTTTCAGATTCACCCTTAATGAAGCTTCTTTGGAAAAGTTAACTATTAATTTTAGGGATTGTTTATCTTTTTTAAATAGCAAATGCCGTTATTACTTTTATAGCAGAGAGCTACTTCTGAGAGAATTGATCTTGAAAAGTAATTTTAAAACTTAGACTTACGTTTTAGAAACATTCTAGACAAGACGAGACATTTTATAAGCTATCTCGTGTCCAAAGCATTTGTATCGTCCGATCTTGGATGCCACAAAGCGCGTCTCGTCTCTTTCTCGAGATTTGTCTCATCTCGTGCGCATTCGTTAACACTTGGGACAAAATTATCTTTCTACTCAAAGCATTGTTTTTATAATGGTTGCGTATTTATGATTATTACCGTGAACATAAATTACAGTCCTTTCAATTGAATTAATTGTTTATTATTATTATTATTATTGAAATTAAAATTAAATGGAATTTCTAGTCTAACGTTGCACAATTATGCACATACGCTAAGGGAGAATGACGATGAATGAAATGGTGAAATGAAAAAGTGGGAGGCAATGGAAAATTCCAAGAAAACCCATGCACACGGTATTTGTCCACCTCAAATTTCACTTGGCGCGAAGTGGAATTGAACCACGGACCCCATACTCTATCAGATGCGCTCCGACTTACAAAATCTGGAACTTATGGAAAAACTTTAACAATACTATACCATACAAAACACACAAATTCACTCCTATAATTTAGAATTGATAAATAATTTCCACCAAAAATTAACTACTTGCACTGTCGATAATGATCGCCGATTACTATCACAATTCTTACTAAACAATCCGAATACAGAACTTGATAAGAATTTTACAATGCCCGAATTAGAAACAGTACTTAAAAATATACATAAAAACACTACACCGGGCATGGATGGAATCAGTTATTTACATTACAAAAACCTACCAACCAAAGGTCTTCAGATGTTGCTGAACTATTATAATCATATTTGGAATACAGCTCAAATACAATTAAATTGGAAAAAAGTACTAATGTTACCTATTCCAAAAAATAATAAATATTCAACTACGTCAAACAATTTTCGACCAATAGCATTATTATCCTGTTCATAAAAAATTTTCGGAAATTTAATATTAAACAGATTAAATTGGTTTCAAGAAAACTCACAAACTTTCCCATTTCATATTACTGGTTTTAGAAAAAAAAATCAACTTACGATGCGTTAACGTTATTATTACTGGATATTAGAAAGCATTCATCACAAGAGGAGCTCTTTTGGTCACTTCATTTGATATAAAAGGAGCTTGTGATCATGATATATTAGATATTCTAATGGAGAAAATGTTTAAACTTCAAATTCCTGGAAAGATGATTAGAATTATACAGAACACTTTAATAAACTGACAAGGGTATATAAAAGTGAAAAACTCATTTCTCACACCACGAGTAACATCTTTAGGTTTATTGCAAGGAAGTAAATTAAGTCCAATTCTTTTTAACATTTATGTAGTTGATTTAATAACTTCATCATGGGAAAGTAGTACTATTACTTCCTTCGCTGATGACCTACTAGTAATCTCTTATACAACTCATACTGAACGTATAATATCATGTATGGAGAATAACTTAAATATCATCAATACACGAATGAATAATAATGGATTAGAACTCAACTGAAAAAAAATGTATTGTCTTTACTCGGAAAAGAAGTTTCCAAAATTACCAGTTGCAATATCACAACTATAAATTAAAATCTGAAAAATCCGTCAATATTAGATCGCAAATTAAATTGGAAATCACAAATACAATTTCTTACTCAAGAAAATATAAAATACATTAATTTATTAATGTGTCTCGCTTCCAAAAGATGAGGCATTAATCCGTTTACTTTACTACCAATACTACATCAAGAATATATATCGAAAATATCATATGGCAGTATATTCTATAACAAATCTGGTCAATATTACAACTGTTTAGAACAAACAATCTATAGTTTATCTAAAATATTTTTTTCTCAACCGTTTTTCTGTCCAAAAAAGGCTTTATTAAAGGAATAAGAATATATACCTTTATCAATACTATTATCCAAATTGGTCTGCAAATTCGTAATAAAAGCGTTCGGCAAATCTGATTCTCCTCAAACTTCAGCAGATTAAACAGCTCCTCAAGAAAAAATGCTCCTTATACCAGTAATTATCCATGGATAGTAAAGGCATATCTCAACTTTAAATTATTAAATTCAACGATTCATAAACTTCCATCGCTTCCCTGTTTTGTTGCAATTATTAGGTTAATTTGACACAAATAGAAATGAAGAAACCTATATATATATACAATCGCAAATGAAGACCTAAAACAAAAAAATTATCAACATCTATGGAAGGACTTCAAACAACAATTTGATGAAGATGTCACATTTATTTATACAGATGCTTCAAAATTTAACAATATCAAAGTAGGAGCTGCAGCATATATTCCGTTTAAAACAACAACACTTAAATCCAAACTACCTACAAATACCACAATATTTGAAGGAGAACCATTTGCCATCCGACAAGCGCTAGTTTGTATTAAAAAATATAAAATTACTAAATCTGTTATATGCTCAGACTCATTAAGTGTTTTAACAGCTTTAAATTCTATCCATTGGAATAATTCTACAACCTGGACTCTTCCAAATATTAAATAACTTTATCAAACATTAATGGACAATAATTACAAAATATATTTCACTTTTATTAAAGCCCACGTCAATATTGAAACGAATAGCAATATTATAGACAAAGCAGCAAAAGCCTCATGTCTTGAAGGAATTCCAACGAATATTAAATTATCACCAAGGAGTTACTATAATTACATCAAAGAGCTTCATGAGGAACAGTTAACTATCTGGTATAATAAACAACAACCACTACCTGGAAAATTTTATTATTGGACAATCTCTACTTCATTGCAAAACCAAATGGAAAAAAAAAAAACCTCTAAAATTTGGACTCGTCGAGAAATAATAATTTATTACCGACTTATTTTTGGAACAGCGCTAACTCCTATAAAATTGTTCCAAATACGGAAAAAAACCTACATACCACTGCTGGTGCGATAAAGGAATAGGAACAGTTACTCATATTATTTTTGAATGTAAATTCTTTCAACCTCTACGCTCACAGTTATTACAACAATTGTATAAATGTCTTGGATGAGCACCATTTTCATATAAATATATCTTGGCAACTAACAACTGGCCATCAATTAAAGCATTAATACATTTCCTCTTAACTTCTGGCATAAATGTTTTTAAAAAATATCACCTATTGAACAATCGCTTTTACCTGAACATATGGAATACAGAGAAGTAATATGGATAATCAAGAATATTAAAAACTGGTTTCTTTTTATTCATCTTTTTATTAAGTCGGATACAGGTAATTATGATAAAGGTTGTACACATAGTGAAGACCGGCTACCAGAAACATTACTAAAGAATGGAAACAATATTATTTTCTTGGAACTTTATACAATCTGTGACTAACTATTTTCACTATCTGAAAATAATTATTCTTCCATTTTTGCTTTTCTAGCACATACTGGTGGATAGCTGGTGCGCCTATTGAACATTATTAATAGTAAAGAAGACAAGACAAGACTCTTGATAGATGTTCTACTCGTATTTTTAATTCTGTTCTGCTGTGTTCAGTAGAATCCTTGGAATAAGTTGATTGGGTATCACCTACATTATTTGATGTCACTAATTGAGTATCGCAAGAATAAAATTGTTGGTTAATTATAGCTGCTTTTCTTGAATATCATATTTAGATTTACGGATTGATCTGAACACACTATTTATTTTAATGTGAAATTATAAACCTTAAAGTTATATAAATTTGCTTGTTACAATGAGTCTTTCGCTATATACTTTATCAGATTTTGTAATAATGGAATTTCGTTGTATTGTAAGAATTCTATAATTGTTTGAATTAGATTCGAGTTATTTGTTGTCAATATGTTTCGAAAAGAGTAAGGTCCATACCTCAAATGTCTATAAATTTTGCCTAAAATATAATTCCTTCCCTTTTTGGTATCTCACAGGCAAAAATTACATTGTCTATTAGACCAATGTACTCTTTGCACCAACTTAAGTTTGTTTCAGTTTTATTTATTTCATATAATTCATATCGTGTTAATGCAGTATTGAAGATTAGCGATAAAAATTTTTAATATCTTGTCCATTTGTATATGATATTCCTTTTAGGTTTAGGTTTATTTACATCCATGATATTGCAGCAATATGCTTCTGGATCTTGGCAATTTCCTGATCTCCAATCGTATATTAATTTTGACTGTTTCAATTTAACTATTGTTTTAAAATTTATATGACTAGTTTTCATAAGAGTGGTTGTTCTTTATCACATGCATTTTCTGCATCGATATGGGCTTCATTATGAAATTTTAAGTTTGAGTACAATTACGTAATGAAAAAAACGAATTTTATGCCCTTTTAATGTAATTGTTTATGCTGCTTGTAGACGATCCAAGAAAGCTTGAACAAGAGAATTCAATACCTCATATTTACACGTTCAAAGGAGTATTGTTCAAGACACTTGATCAAGAGTATCGAAGGGACTTGAAACAACTTTTACACGATCATAGATGTATTGAATTCTTCTTAAATTCTTGTTAATAGATGGCTGTCCAAAACAAGTGACTCTAAGTATGAAAAAAACGAAACTGCATACTGATTTTGTTCAGACCTGCGTATGAATAGCAATAATATTAGCATATCTTTCCTAACTTTCTGCAGGCATTTGTAATTTAAGAGAATATATTAAGTAATCTTAGAAAACAGATCAATTGATTTTGCAGCAATCTCATCGAATTTTCACTAAGTATTTTGTCTGTTTTACATTAAAAGCGGCTTAGGTTAGCTGAAATTAAAGAGTTAAGTGCTGTTTAGGTATAAAATCGTTCCCTATACTAAGCTTTCTAAAAAATCTGGTTCTTCAAATGGCGTGCTGATGACAGAATTACTCAAAAAGAAAAGAATCGAACTGTTTCCTAAAATTGTGTGTATCAAGAGGCAATGACTGCTTTTTGATGTTATTTATGCTATGGCATCGAAGACTGTTTAAAGAAAAGCCTGAAAACACAAAAAAACAAACGAAGCAATGATAATCTTTTTTCTGCTAGTGGACTTACCGCACATATCAGCATCAAACTTTCTTCACAAATATATCCCATATTTGGTACTGGTTAAGAATAACCCGTCAAACGAATAATAATTTTACTGTTAAAATGTGCGAGTGCGTATAAAGGAGGTTTGTCTGATATACCGTAATAATTTCCACTGTCGGAACATGCCTGTATAATGAAGGAAACCAGTATTTTATGTTTAATGTTACCAGTATTAAATCATTACAAGCGCTATAGTTGATTTGAAATGAGTGAATATAATGTCAAGGGTTTGTTGCACTATTCCCATTTATGCATGATTCTCATTCTTATGTTTCTTGAACTATAACCTCCACTCGATGACTCGCCTGGTCCCTACGGACATACTCTCTCGTGGGCCTCCTTTTATGCTCCTGCCATGACACTGTTAAATAGCATTTTCAATTTTAGTGTGCGTCCAGTTGACACCAAAATCCATAAAAACCGACGTTTCACGATTTCCACGTTGTCAGTGGAATTTCCACACGTTTCACGATCGATGCTGTACGCAGTTGTTTTTTGAAACCTTGAAGTTCCGAAACTGTGCCGCTATGAGTTCTCAGACTTCTTTCTTAGGAACACAAAAAGATGAGACTGGCTTGTGCTTTGACCTTTTTGACCCAATACAATGAGGAAGAAGATCAACTGTTGGACCATATTATTACAAGGGACAACATTGGTTTCCCACATGACTCCATCAAAGCAGGGACGGATCCCGGGGGGGCGATATATATAAATAAAACCCATCCCAAAGTTTGGAGCCCTTAAAAATAGCAGTATGACAACCCACCGCCCCCCCCCCCAGAAGTCGATCCTGGATCCGCCCCTGCATCAAAGTAGTAATCAATAGAATAGACACACACGACAAACCCAGTCAAAGTGAAAGCCAAACAAAATATCTATACGCAAGATCATAGCTACCGTAGTCTGGGATCGTCGTGGTGTTCTGTTAGTGGAGTTTATGTCACAAGGAACAACCATCAACCTTGGAAAAACGTTGACTTGCTATACAGAATAACAGGCTTTCCAATGCTCCTATATTTCCTATTTTTCCTATATATTTTCATCTTTTCCTATAAACTCCTATATTCCTATATTTTAACGAAATCTCCTATATTTTTTTGTGCATTCCTGCTTCTACTTGTGAAAATAAGGATTCTCAGCTTCATAAGACAAAGTTGTTATATTCAATATCGCATGAACTTGACCCCTACTTACATGAAAAATTGTTGTACGATGTTAAAACTTCTGGCAACTTCTGCAATCTTGCTGTAAATGAAACAACAAACGCAGCAACTGATAAACAGTCTGATATTCACATTCTGTATTTTTCTTCTTCAATTAATTGTGTTGTTACTTATTACCTGGACAGTGCATTTTAAGGGACACGCTACATCTTCAGATTTTTTTCAAGCTATTGAGAAAACTGTAACACATTTAAACTGCCTCATGACAAGTTCTTCATGCTAGGAAGTGATTGTCCTAATGTGAACGTGCCTCTTTGGCGAACGTTAAATGATTGGTGCCAAGATCAAGGGTTACCAAAGATTCTGGATATTCGTTCTTGTACTTTGCACACAGTTTCTAATGCGTTTCATAGGATCGTGGGATATTGAAGATTTTGTGTATGTATTTCAGTGGTTCAGAATCTCTGCGACTCGACGAGAGGACTATGCTTTTTTCCAGATTGGATTTAGAAAGCCATTTCTTTCTGCGTTGTGTTCCGGGGCTATGGTTAACTTTGTCTCCCGTGTGCAAACGCATCGTGGAACAACTTCCAGGGCTACGTAAGTACTTTCTGGAGAATCTGCCAGCACATGATAAAGCATGCCATAAAAATAATCGTTACACAACGGTTAAACAATTTCTGAGAGACGTATATTTACAAATACTGATTATCTGATGTAGATTTTTTTTTTTACACTTTCCTTATGGTCGTTGCTTAGTACTGGTGAGCTACATACGAAAACACTAAGAAACTCGTATAAAATTTTGCAACGAGATAATAACTCATTTACTTATATCTAGAGTAGAATATATGTTCATATGACAATTGGTGTAATTTCCATGAGTTTTTTCTTTTTTATTTCTACCTATTGGATAATTGAAATGTTCTTTTTCCAAAACTTCACGAAACCTGTATTTTTTCGTCGTGATTTCCTATATTTTTTTCATTAGCATTGGAAAGCCTGGAATAAGCGCCGTGGCCTACTGTCATCTGTTTTATTATTATTATTATTATTATTATTATTATTATTATTATTATTATTATTATTATTATTATTATTATTATTATTAATGCTGCATGATAATGCTCACCCTCATTCTGTTTCTCAAGCTCAAAAGCTAATAAGATCTTTTGGATGGGAGCTACTGAACCACCCAAAGTAAAACCCTGTTCTTGCGCCGAGCAATTGTTATCTGTTCCTCTACCTGAAGCAGTTTCTCGCCAGTCAACGGTTTGACATCAATGAAGAAATGAAAACGTTTGTAGATTGTCTTTTGTCACAGGCGGGTAATAACTACGAGGTGGACATACAAAAAGTTACCGAACGCTACGATAAATGTTTAAACAAACATGGTAGTTACGTAGAAAAATAGCTTAATATGTACAGAGGAAATAATCATAAGTATTTGGGACTATCTTGTCTAGTTTTGTTTCTATTGATAATCGGACCTTAAAAAATATCCCTCGTTTTTTTTGTGTTAATGTAAGTTTATTTATTTAATGAAAATTTCAAGTATATATACGATTGGAATATATTCTTGACGGTTTCATTGTTTGTTGTCAGAACACATCAAATTGCTCGTTTTTGTTATTACAATTCAGATGGTACGTATCTTCTCTGTATAAGGCCTATATATATATCTATATCTATATCTATATCTATATATATATATATATATATATATATATATATATATATATATATATATATATATATACAGGGTGATTGTTTATAGGGTTTACAACTTCAGTCAGTCATGATTCTGTATTGGAACCACATACAGACTTGGTTTATATGTCATTATACTGCAAAACGCTTCAAGTTTGACTCATGTAGCGAGTAATTGCGGAATTGGCCACACCGGTCAGTCGAAAATCGATACTTCTACTGGTGCGGAAAGAGCTAAGTTCTTTTTGGTTTGAAGTAACGAAGTCAGCAACGAGTGTACAGCGTAAGTTTCGCATACAATACGGCAAGGAATTTCCCAGCAGACTAACAGTGTACAAATGACACCAGACATTTGTTGAAACAGGTTTGTTCTGTGCGACACATAAAGGCTCCAGGGCGCTCACCCGTGACTGACGATGTGACGGAAGCAGTTAGGGAGAGTTTTGTGCGCAGTCTTCGAAAATCTACACGATGTGCATCACAAGAAACCGGTATCCCTCAGACCACTGTTTGGCGTGTATTGCGTAGACGTTTACCCATGAAGCCATACAGAAGGTCCTTGGTTCAAACGCTGAGTGAAGCGGATAAACATACCCGACATGAATTCTGTGTTACCATGTTGGATAGCATTATTGGTGATGAGTCATTCTTGAACAATGTGGTATTCAGTGACGAATCAACTTTTCACTTTTCCGGCTGAGTCAACACACACAATTGTCGTATTTGGGGCACGTAAAATCCACATGGGCACGTGGAGCTGGTTCGTGATAGCCCCAAAGTGAAGGTGTTTTGCCCTGTCTACAGAGCAAAGATGTATGGACCATTCTTCTGTGCTGAGAGCACCATCACCGGCATCGCCTATCTTGATATGCTCCAGAACTTCCTTGTTCCACAGTCAGTTGAAGATGACCACGATGGCCGCTTCTGGTGGTAACAAGATGGCGCCCTGCCGCACCTACCTGATAGACGTAAGGGAATTTCTTGATCAGCGTTTCCCAGATAAGTGGATAGGTCGTGGTGGACCAATTGCCTGGCCGCCACGGCCTGCAGATTACACGCCACATGACTTCTTTCTGTGTGGGTTTGTGAAAGATAAGGTGTTCACCCCTCCCCTACCTGATAATGCTAATGAACTAAAACATCGCTTCGCAACAGCCATCATGGACGTTACTCCCGAAATGCTGGCTACTGTTTGGCAGAAAATCGACTTTCCTTGGGATGTGTCCAGGATGACCGCAGGTGCACACATTGAGATATAATGGATTTGTCACACACACACAGACACACACACACACACACACACACACACACAAAAGAAGTGTTGTGCAGTGTAATGACATATATATCAAGTCTGTATGTGGTTCCAATAGAGAACCCTACTCCTGATTGAAGTTGTAAACTCTATAAAGAATCACCCCTACATATATATATATATATATATATATATATATATATATATATATATATATATATATATATATATATATATATATATATATATATATATATATATATATATATTTGTAAAACTTTGTCCCATATATGTTTAAGTAGAGCGTTAATAAAAAGAGTGTCCGGAATCGACTCCCACTACCGGTTTTTATTATAAAACTTTTCACTATAAAAATATTTTTGCAAAATATGGTACAAATAATCTCTGTAGTATACAAGGATAGTTATAGGAGTCTTTGATTGTAAGGTCGCAGACAGGATCTCTACAGAGCCCCGTAGCAGATTAAGCAGCTGTGGTTAGGATTCCCAGACAGAGCCCCGTAGTAGGCTAAGTCAGAAGATAGGATAGGCGTAGTCCCGTAGTAGAGTAGAGGCCTGGGGTTAGGTTACTCCTAATGTTCCGTGGCAAACAGTAGGAGGGTCACCAGAAAACTGGTACAGAATTGCCGTCGTCCAGCCAATTTAAAGGGTTCCTTGGGTGACGGTGGCGCTGTTGCTCCGTGGGAGGGGCTAGAAGCCGTCGTCTGCAAGTGATTGTAGTTTCATCTGGTGTGAAATCCTCTTGCCAAACCACGTGGTGGTGTTTGTAAACACTGGCGTGTGGAATTGTTTATACACTACATCACGTGGGACATTACACTATATATTTCTAATTTCGCAACTTGACCTGGTTACAACACAAACTGTTAGCGAGCGAGAGACGATATTACTAGCACGAAGTCTCACGAACGTATTGCCACACCATCACTTGATAAGTTTGCGCCTCGAACAGTATGTGTGTCGAGTAGAAAACTATTGAAGGCGGTTTTTCTCCTTTATTTTTGCCCATTGCGCTCTCCCAGTTTGTAATATTAACTCTTTAAATGTGCACTACCTCCTCGCAAAAAATGGCCCCGAAGTTCACTTACCAAAGTCTACCTTCTCCTTGTAAGATGATTCTACGTAGTCATAGCCAACTCTGTAGTTGCGCAAAGCTGTTGCAGAATTTCCATCAAAATACTACTACGACGCCGCGCAGGGAAGAGAAAAACAGAAAAAATGTTTCTGGTCAAAGCTTTGAGCCACAGCTAGTTGGGAATATCATTAACATACCGGTAATACTATTAGTTGCATAGAAAAATCGTCCAGAAGATCTTTACAAAAGTGAATACAGGATGTAGGGAATTTAATTGACGAGTGAGTTTCATGTCTGACGTGAACTTGTGAAGTGGTTAACAAGAGAACCAACATTGACAATACACATCAGTCTCCCCTACATGTCGCACACAGGCAATGTTGCTCAGTGAAACAGTTTAAGTTACTTCGTATGATTTTTATTATTAATATTTGTAAACACATTCTACATTTGAATTACGCAAGTCAAGGAATCTATACACACAGGCGTCGTTAGCTTTTTAAATCTGGGGGGTCGGATGAATCAAAATCAAAATCCTCTTTCCGACAAAGTTGTCTTAGGTTCACTAAATTCTGGGGTGACGTGCCCTTCCCGAACACCCTCCCGCTAACGACACCCGTGCTATACATACAGTCTAAAAGTGAACATGGAAAATTTGTATAGGCTTACTTTGCGATTCTGAAATTGGCAATAATATGTGCAGTACCTTTTAACCATTGTGTGTAAACATCTTATATCATCGTTGGGACAATTTTGTCTTGGTAGGGGAAAAGGGAGGTAAGTCAGTAACTGGGATAAAATTAGTTAAGGACAAGACCATATAGCGTTGGCGGTGTATTTTGTATGGGCGAAATTGCAGAGCAAAGGGAAGGCTAGTCAGTGAGAAATTCCATATTGAAAATTGCACCTACAGGGAAAGAGTCAGTAGTAAACAGGAGAAAAGGGAGGTAAGTCATTTTATTGCAGCTAGTAAACAGGAGAAAAGGGAGGTAAGTCATTTTATTGCAGCTGTTAGAATGTAGCTTTCTGGAGTGTGGTAAGTGTTACGTGTGGCAACACTGCTGCATGTCCATTTATATGCTGCATTGTTGTGTGTGTTTGCGTAAGACAAAAGTCTACATCTGCATAGTGTTGTTTTGGCAATTGTAGTGTGTGTTAGTTAACTTACAACATGGATTCAAATACCTGTGCAGACAGTGATGGTGAACAAGAACCGTGTGTATCGTATCAAAGTAGTAAGAAGAGTTTTGGTAGGATCAAGGATGCAAACAAAAAACTGAGAACCCAGTCTCATGAGATTGATGATTCTTGTAATTGTAGGTTAGAGTGTTTCAACGGTATTGACGTAAAGCAGCAAAATAAAATCATCAATGACTTCAATGGTTTACAGTGTTGCGAGAAACAAACTTTACATTTGGCTGGTTTAATTGCATCCCACGATATTAAACAGAGGAGGCCACGAAAAGATGAACGAGATGCCATCCTTTGAGCTAAAAGTTTCATATACAAGGTAAGGGTTTCAGATGAGAATGATGCAAAAAAAAAAAAAAAAAAAAAAATGAAGTGTCAAAAAGCTTTCAGGTCTTTGCATGGCATTTCTAAAAGGAGACTCGAAAATATCCAGAAATCCATAAAAAGTAATACATAAATAGGCATCGACATGGGTGGCAAACACAATAACCGGCACAATAAATTATCAGCAGAAACTGAAAAGCTAGTTGTAGGTCACATCGCATCACTTAAGGGCCGTGAAAGCCATTATAGCAGAAAGAGGACACAGAAGTTGTACCTTCCTAAAGAACTAAGCATTACTAAAATGTATAACATGTATAAGGAAAGGAATCCAGACAATTTAGTGTCCTGTGAAACATACCGTATGATTTTCAATACACGGTTCAAATCTCCTTCGGGTATCCCAGAAGTGATTCATGCAGTACTTGTGATTTGTTTCTTGCAAAAATGAAATCACTCTTATCCCAGCTGAGTACAGCAAATGAAGAGGAAAAGCAACAGTTAGAGAAGAAGATCACATTTCTCGAAACTCAAAATAAAGTTCACATTCATAGAGCCGAGACTTCTTACAATCGCAAGAGAGAAGCAAGGAAGATGAGTAGAAAGGATCCTCGGACTGAATTAGTTTCCTTAGATTTCCAAAAAAAAAATCTACCCTGCCCAAATATTTCTACTAACATGGTTTATTATAAGCGACAGTTGAGCGTTTTTTCCTTCAACGTTCACCAACTGTCTGACAACAAGGCTATTTTCTATGTATATCCTGAAACTGATGGCAGGAAAGGAGCCAATGAAGTAACATCTATTCTTAATGAATACATTACAAACATTCTAAGCCCAGAAGTCCGGCATTTAAATATCTTCTGTGACTCTCCAGCTGGGCACAACAAAAATTACACCCTGTTCCGATACTTATACTATATTGTTCATTAGCAGAAACGCCTACAGTCTGTTCAAGTTAAATTCCCAATAAGATGGCATTCATACCTGGAATGCGACAAGGACATGGGACTGATAAACACAAAAACTGTGAAAGAAACCCTTCGGGACTGGGATGAAGTGTTCCGACGTGCAAGAGTGAAACCTGAACCATTCACTGTTATAGAAGTAGACGATGGAATGATCAGAGATTGGAGTACCTTCCTTGATGACTACTACCTTCAGAAGTGTCCCATACCAACCAGGCCAATAAGGGAATTGAAAGTTGAAGCACACCATCCACACCTGATCATCCACCGGGAATTGTACAATGCTGCATGGATCTCCACTGTTGTGTGGAAGAAGAAATCAGTAAGAAGCATTGTAGGTGATATGAACCCCAATGAATTTCGCTATCTTCCTAGAGCATACCAGGGACGTCTGCCGATAACAGAAGAGAAGTTCAAAGACCTCCAAGAACTGAAAACTTTTTGTTCTGACGAGGCTCAAATCTACTACATGAATCTCCCTCATGAACCAAAATTACGAAGCAAACAAATGTTGGGATAATAGCGTGATTACGTGGCTACAACCATAACAGACTTTTTGACTCTCTTCTGCTGTAAAAGCTTATACTTGGAACTATTTTTTTTATTGTGTTGTGATTCTATTGACAACAGTTACCTATTCCCACCTAAC
This sequence comes from Thermobia domestica, assembly GCF_964235325.1. Classification (NCBI taxonomy): domain Eukaryota; kingdom Metazoa; phylum Arthropoda; class Insecta; order Zygentoma; family Lepismatidae; genus Thermobia; species Thermobia domestica. Next base: position 45,929,057 of record NC_137466.1, on the reverse strand, counting down.
ACAAGTACATACTGATCATGTGTAAAGAATGTTCCTCGAGGTACATTGGAATGTACATGATAGGTACGTGAATAGAGCAATCATGTGAAATACACATGTAAGGAATAAGGTTACTTCCGCCCAAAAGTACGTGCATGACACATACCGAGGAATGTATCTATTATGTGTATATCACGTACCGTGTATGTACTTGACACATTTACTTGGCATTGGCATGTGCCAGGAATGTACTAGGCATGTCAGTAATGTTCCTTAGGGCAGTGCTATGCAACTGGGGGTGCGAGTACTTAAATACTAAAACCTTAACGCTTCATTTTTACGTTCGAATTTAGAAGCTTGTACTTTTAAAAAAAGCCAAGCAACTAACTCTGAAAATATATGCCCTCCTCCGGCATCTGTGTGGCAATTTAACTATCTATTAAAATACTACAGTAACATTTACGAGCAGAGCAGAGCAGAGAGCAGAGATTTCTTGGCGGTTTTTGTGGTTGATTCAAGTACCGGGCTTGGGCCCTTGCCTTCCATTTGTGTTGTTGACTGTCGTTTGTTTTGCGTGCGTATTTGTTGTGAGAGAGGACGCAACTGTCGCGCTCCTCTTTTGCTGTTCCTATGTCAGTTTAGTGGTTGTGCGTTTTAGGGGTGCGGCATCTTGTAAGTTCGTCTTCTTGGGTTGGCCGTTCCTATGGTGGCTATGTGTTGGTGTGGTGAGGCTCTGATTGTCCTCCAGAAGTTGGCTGATCTGTGAGTTCTGTAGTCATGTAGAAATGGGAGTTCCAAATCTTCATGTATTTGCTCGAGGCGAGTGTCTCTCGAGTGTCCAGTGATAGCCCTGGCTACTCTGTTCTGGATGACTTGTAGTTGGCTGAGGTGCGTTTTTGCTGCGTGTTGCCATGCAGGGTGGGCATACATCAGGATGGGACGAATGCTCATCTGATATATATGGCGTTTGGTTTTCAGGGTGAGGGATGGGGAGAGGAGTAGCGGTAGCAAGGCTTGATGGCGTTGACTGGCTTTCTTGGCGATGGAATGTATGTGGTGAGCAAATGTAAGTTTCCTGTCCAGTATTATTCCGAGGTATTTGGCATCATCTCGGTTCTGGAGGGGTGTTCCAGCCGGGGATGCGGCACAGGATCGACACGGCACAGGATCGACACGGCATACGACCGACAATTCAGCTCAGAAACCTGTTTCGGTCCTGTGCCGTGTCGATCCTGTGCCGTGTCGATCCTGTGCCGTGTCGATCCTATGCCGTGTCGATCCTGTGCCGTTTTGCTCTCACGCCGCTGCTCTGAAATAATTTAACTTTTAATCATGTGCCTAAAAAAATAATATTTTTATTATCTGTTTAATCTTTGCTCTTACAAATTATAAACTCCTGTCGATTCTATGCCTGTGCAAGTTATATGCATAGAATACGTACGATCGAAACGGCATAGAGCCGACACGGCATAGGAACGAAACGGCACAGGATCGACACGGCACAGGATCGACACGGCACAGGATCGACACGGCATAGGAACGAAACGGCACAGGATCGACACGGCACAGGATCGACACGGCGCAGGACCGAAACGGCATAGGACCGAAACGACGCACGATCATCCCCACTGCGTAGTATCTATAAAACCAAATATTTATTTCTCATAAAAGCAATCAGAGACCTGTCAATTGATTTTAAAATATAAGAATTATAAGATATTTACTATATGAATATTAATAATTGTGAGTGACAAAAGAATGATAGTGCTAAATGGACAAAATATAATTTCTTGTGTGCTTGGTCAAAAGCATTTCTATATGTATGGAATACTTATATTTATTATTATTATTATTATTATTATTATTATTATTATTATTATTATTATTATTATTATTATTATTATTATTATTATTATTATTACGTTTTAACTCGTTTTGAAATCATGGCCTGATTCCACTAGAAAGCGAAAGCCATGAGAAATGTAAGCTAAGTAGTAATATGGAATACTTTTAATGGTGCTCACTAGAGGAAACATGCTCGCATGTCTTCTCGTCTCGATATCGAGACCACAAGAGACTTTTTTAATAAGAAGCTCAGTTGGGAAGTAATAACTGAGCCGATGGCTCGAGCCGGTTCGCTTGGGGTGAACCATCGGCTCGAGCTGGCTTGGTTGGATGAACCATCTGCTCGGTTCGGCTCATCTGGGCCGAAGGCTCTTGCTGACACGGTTCGGTGAGCTGTTGGCTCGGCTCACTTCTCGGTTCGGGTCCATAGTGAGTGAGCTGTGAGCTAAGCTGCTCAAGTTGTTTACAATTGTAAACCCGGGCCGAACAGTTTTGAAGATATTTGGCCAGTGCCCTATAACTTTTAACAATGTTTGGCTCGAGCCCGAATACTCAACCTAAACCCTCAACCCAAATTCACAAGCTCGTGAACAATATCCTTGACTCCTAGAATTCACGACTACCGAGGTTAGCAACCAACTAGTTTTTTAGTATTCAAACACAGACCGCGTTTCTTTCATGTTTAAACACAGTGTTGTTATAATTATAATTATAATTATTATTTATTATTATTAATAATAATAATAAAAGTTGTACTAGTAGTAGTACTAGTATCATTGATAACCTATATTGTCTATGCAAGATACTTGAAGAGAATACTCGAAACTACAAACCAGATTTGTTTCGACTCGACCCGAATTCGAGTCGAGTTGGAGGAAATTTTTCGAATCGCGTTCAAAGATGTCTGTTTTTAGTCGAATCGAGTTTCAAAGAATACTCGCTCGTACTCACTCGTGCCCATCGTAGGATGACCACATTCTAACAATCGAAAAGTAGGACACAAGTATAATAGTACTGTATATGATATCTTACTGCGTCGGCAATACGCATATCATTATTTCAATTAATGTTAACCTTAAGTTAATGAACATTTTTGTTAAGAAGAAGCACTGAACAAAATTATTAAAGGAATTAAACACAACTCCAAATGCTTTGATGAATAACAAATTGGTTTATTTTATGAACGTACAGTCAAAGTTCGTGTTGGGCTAAATAATAATAATAATAATAATAATAATAATAATAATAATAATAATAATAATAATAATAATAATAATAATAATAATAATAATAATAAATTTCGAAGCGTGGTATTATTTTAAGAAATGAAAGAAAATTTAGACCGGCACAAAGGAACTTCTATTTAACTTGGTTAGCATCACTGTCATAAGTTCAATAAGAAACCTTTCCTACTTTACCGATATCTCAACAAGGCCTTCTCAGTAAAAGCGATGTATTGTAAAAAATGGTTTGTTGATTGTTCTCCATCCCTAGTCTTCTGAGGAGTGTTAAAAAACACAGCGGTTCATCATTCAGGAAAAGAGTGTGTTTGATTCAAAATATTGTGAATAAAGAATGAAACATTAAGATATTGCAAATAAATTAACTCTGGACATTTCGCAGGACATTTTAAAGAAGAAGGATATTTCTCGATTTCCTAGACATCTTCGCAACACGCAGGACAGCTCTTTGAAAAACAGTACTGTACTGCGAAAATCAGTACGTCTGGTTACCCTAGCCCATCCGTACGAGTAACGCAGTATGGCATTTTAGCCAATGTTACCTTATATGAAAATATTCATAACTTATAGCTGTCAAGTAAAAATGTGTCCTTGCATTTACATAAAGCAATTCAGAAAGGGCAATAATAATAATAATAATAATAATAATAATAATAATAATAATAATAATAATAATAATAATAATAATAATAATAATAATAATAATAATAATAATAATAAAGCGATAGTAATAGTAGTACGGAAAATTGAAGTGATAACATTTGTTCACATATTCTAAGTTTCAGACCTAAAAGTAACGCGTTACATTTTAGGAAAAAGTAAAGTAACTTGTAACGCGTTACATTTTTACATGTAACTTACCCAAAACTGTCCATGGGAAAATTGTTCACTGCTCGGGCCAAGATTGTTTCTGACTGTCGACAGATGGATGCCGTTTATGGCAGACCTTTGCCTGAAGTACTGCCCAAAGTTTGTAGTCCAACGGGTTAAGATCCGGGCTGCTAGAAGGCCAATCAATGGTAGAAATGAAGTGAGGGACGTTCCGCGCCAGCCAGTCCTAAGTTGGTTTCGCTGTGTGGCCCGGATGCAGACTTACCTAAATGAAACATTCCCAGATTGGGAGAGAAAAACCTGTGTTATGACAACCTCGTTCATTCTACCTCACGCTGCTTGATTTTTTATTTCGGGGATACGTATGAAACTCCGGCCACGACAGTCGAATAACTTGTAGCTCGATGTAATATAGCTGCGGCAATCATCTACGAAATTTCAGATGTGCTTGATCACAGGCGGAAAAATTTGCTTCACCGATGTCATCTTTGCAATGCGGTCAACGGTCGACAATATCAGACTGTGAACTGTTATTCTTCATAGCTGTCTCGTGTACACATACTGCATTGCGCAAATACTGTACAAGGTACCTCTGAGTATTTCACAGTTATCCTACCTTGTACGAAACAGAATAAATCGATAATTTGAAATTGTATTTCTTTCTTTCCTTGTGCAACACGCGCAACACCTTGAGTATCGTCGAATTTCATTCCTTCTGTACTCGTAGTTATTATCTTCCACGGATTTACGCATTACGGGGAGGAAATCTTTTAATCTAGCTTACTTTGGCTCAAATTATATTCACATAATTTGTGGGAATCACTGTTGTTATGTGAAGAATCCCTTATACTCTAGTTCATCGTACATGATCTTTTGCCCCTGACTGTCTTATGCACAGTCGTTATAAACCTACTCTGGATCAAAGTTATTTTTTTCTCATTTTTACACACTCTTAAGTTGAACAGGAAGCCGTTGATTGATCATCCGTTACCATTGGCATAGAAGTTATAATTATAATAAGCTAAAGACTTCGTTTCATTTAAATTCTTCTTCCGAGTCCAGGAATCACCTCCAGACGTTCATTACATTAATGAAGTTACACACTATATATATAATGATAAAAAATAATACCGATATTAGTGTCGATGAAATAGTATTTGGAGTCACTCAGACGAACAGTAACACTCCCGATGCAGTTTAAATCCATACTCAGATTCCATTGCCCTTTATGCTCAAAATGAAACTATTCTCCCCGTGCGAAGAACGGGTATTCTGTTAATAATTTATTATTAAACATCACACCATAAAATACAAAGTGTATCACGTAATGTACACGTTATACTGTTACTTGCTTAATGTATAAATGGAGGATGAAGGACTATTATTGGATCAAAAGATCCAATATATTTCAGACAATAAATTTCTTGTAGGCTTTATATCTGGAGAACAACATATAGTGTACCCAAACCTAAACTATGACTGAACTCAGTATGATGTGCTTAGTGCCTGAATAAAACGAAAGCTCGATTTAGGGGCCATTCAAAAATTCTGTTGCCCTTGATCCAAAAAATCTAATATATTTCATTCAATAAAAAAAAAATCTTGTACGTCTTATATCTGAAGAACTACATATAGTGCAGCCAAACCAAAACTATCACTTAACTCAGCATGATGTGCTTATTCCGAAAGTAATACGAAACCTTGATTTAGGGACCGTCCAAACGTTTGTAGCCCCTGATCCAAAAAGTCCAATATATTTCATTCAATCAATAATTTTATTGTATGTCTTATATATGGAGAACTACATATAGTGTAACCCAACCCAAGATATCACTTAACTCAGTGTGATATGCTTATTGCGTAAAAAATATGAAAAGTCGATTTAGGGACCGTCCAAAAATTTTGTGGCCCGTTATAAAAAAAAATCCAAAATATTTAATTAATCGAAATTTTTCTTGTACTCCTTATACCTGGAGAACTACATATCTGGAGAAAACTCGATTTAGAGACCGTTCGAATATTTTATGGTAACTGATCCAAAAATTAATATTAGCCAAGATCATAATACTTTGATCCATTTTTTTAGATCATTCCTAAAATTCTTGTTTTTATCCAATCTTTCTTTTAAACAGTATCACTCTCTTTGTTCTCAATTTGAAATTTATCAAGCAATTATAAAGCATTGCTTATTATCCAATTTGTATTCGGTGTAGAGCTTCAATTTTCTCAAAGTTTCAAATAAGATAATAAAATATGATTTACTATCGGAATTCGTGTCAGGTATTATTATTACTTTTGTTGGTGTTTTCCTTTCTTTCAATTGTTAAAACAAGAAACTACCTTGCACTGTCATAAAATATGTGCTCTTTTCCAATAGCATAATAAGTGCTCATATAATTTTGAACTTAAAATTAAGGATTGAATCAGTACAAGAAGTACAATTTGGATAACGAATGACTTATAATTGATGTTTAGTGGCGTACTGAAGCAAAGGGATTAAGGACTTTGAAACCCCCCTTGAGCAAGGTATTATGCAAAATTAAGCACGTTTATCATATTAGCACGTTTATATATATAAACACTTGATATTATATAAACTTGTGTTCCTAAAGCCCCTGAACCCCCTAAACATTTGCGTAGAGTACTGATTGTGTTTCTCTTATTATTTTAACCGTTTTATGCTTTGAACGAAATTTGAAGTGCAGGAACCCTGTGAAGGTGACCACCTTTACTATAAAAATTTCTTTAATGGTTCTTAGTTTTTCTTCAAAACAATCAATAACGAACGAAAAATAAATGATTGAGTTTGATTTTAAATCGAAATTTGAAATACCACCAAAAAGTTGGCCCACCCAACCTTATTTTGTAAATGACTCTTAATAATTTTCAAAACAAACTATTTCCTCTTCAAACCAATCAATAAGAAAGGAAAACATGTTATTAGCTTGAGTATTGAATCGATATTTAAAAGCAGAAAAAACAGTATGAAGTTGACCACCAAATGTATCCTGGAAATAGATATATTTTACTGGTTGTTTTGAAACAAGTGATTTTTTCTTCAAAATAAGCAAACCGCCCCGAAACAAATCACCTTCATCAACAGTATTTCTTAATTATATTCTTATGTTTTTCGAATCAAATTACTTTTCTTCCAAACAAGCAACAACAAATCCATATCAAACGATTGATTTTGGTCTTGAATCGAAATTTGTAAGTAAAGGAATCAGATTGAATTTGATCACATTCTAAATTTATTTTGTAAATCTCTTTCTCTATTTTTTCGAAACAAGCGATTTGCTCTTAAAAACAACCAATAAGAAACGCTTGGCTTCGGTTTTGATTCGAGACTTTAAAGTGCAGCCAATATGAAATTCCATCACCCATTTCTCTTGAAAAGACTCTTTATGTTTTTCGAAACAGACTATTCTTTTTCAAAATAATTAGTAGCATACGCATATCAAACAATTGATTTTGATTTTCAATCAAAATTTTAAGTGGAGGAACAAGGGTAAATTTGGCCATATACCAACTTTATTTTGTAAACATCTCTTTATGTTTTAAGAAAGATACGATTTTTACTATTTTTCTTCAAAAAAGTCAATAACAAACGAAAAACAAACGATTGGCTTCCGATTTCAATTCGAAATTTGAAAGGAGGCAACTTAACATAGGTGCATTGCTTCGCTTAAAAAAAAAAAATCCAAACGCAAATTCTAAGCCTACAGTTTTAAAATTGCAGTTACATGTACATACTTCAACTTAGTATACATAAAAAATTACAGCATTATAAAAATATCAGACAAATAATATTATTTATTCGGTATTGAAAACCTCGAATCAATTATTGGAGTTATTTAGCGTATTTTTTTTAATATCACAAAATTAAAGGTGTATTTATTACGGCATGGATATATTACGCACAATATTTTTATACAATTTGTATATATATATATATATATATATATATATATATATATATATATATATATATATATATAATTTTTTTAAAAATAGACCATTTAGAATTATTTATCCTTACAATTTTTTATATCCACAAATTCAAGGTGAGGGATATGCGATATTGATATTTTCAGAAAGTGTTGACCACCCTACAGAATGTCGATCCTGTGCCGTGTCGATCCTATGCCGTTTCGGTCCTGTGCCGTGTCGATCCTGTGCCGTTTCGGTCCTATGCCGTGTCGGCCCTGTGCCGTTTCGGTCCTATGCCGTGTCGATCCTACGCCGTTTCGTTCCTATGCCGTTTCGATCGTATGACGGTTCTCTCCTATATATCCTTGAGAAAATAATTGTTACTTAATATTGCGTAATTATAAAATAATGTATTTTTTATTATTTCGATCGTATGAAAGTTCTGCTGTCGATCCTATGCCGTGTCGATCCTGTGCCGTTTCGGTTCTGTGCCGTGTCGATCCTATGCCGTGTCGATCCTACGCCGTGTCGATCCTATGCCTTGTCGATCCTACGCCGTGTCGATCCTATGCCGTGTCGATCCTACGCCGTGTCGGTCCTGTGCATGTAACCCTTCCAGCCATGGTGATCCTGACGTGAACCCTTCTTCTGTTTCTTGTGAAGTTTACTACTGAGGTCTTCTGTTCGCTGACTTTGATCTTCCACTCTTCAGACCATCGGTGGAGAAGTTCGGCGTGTCGTCTGAGGTATAGTTCAGCGTATCTGATGTTTCCATGGCTGGCAAAGATTGCCGTGTCGTCTGCGAATGTTGCTACCGCTGTGTTGGGGGTTGTGGGAATGTCCGCCGTGTACATGGCGTAGAGGGTTGGGGATAGGCAGGATCCTTGGGGGACTCCTGCTAGGATAGGTCTGGAGGGTGTTAGGTGTCCTGCATGGGCAACACGAAAGGTTCTTCCTTGAAGAAAGGATTTGATGATTCTCAGAAGGTAGTGCGGAGTGCCCTGGAGCATCATCTTGTGAAAGAGGCCTTCGTGCCACACCTTGTCGAATGCTTTTTCTATGTCGAGAAAAAGCCCCAAGGTGTGGCCTCCCTCGTTGAATCTGTCACATATCTTCTCTACCACCCGTACCAGCTGCTGATCCGCGCAGTGTCCTTTCCTGAAGCCGAACTGGTGGTCCGGGATGATGTCATGATCTTCTATGAATTGCTGAAGTCTGCTCTGCAGTACTCTTTCAAACACCTTGCTGGTATGCGAGAGCAGGCTGATAGGGCGGTAGTTGGCCGGGTTTGATCTTTTCTTTCCTGGTTTGGCCAGCATTATGACTTTTGCTTCTTTCCAGGCTTCTGGGTAGTGTCCGGTTCTCATAATGGCGTTGCACAACTTACAGAGTAGGACCAGGGCCTTTCTCGGGAGGTGCTTCAGTGCTTGCGGCGTCACTCGGTCTTGACCTGGAGCCCGGTGTGCATTGATCCTCTTGATGATTGCTTGTATCTCCCGCGGTGTTGTGAGGGCTTCTGGAGGAGGTGGGTCTTCTATTCGGGAGAGGTGGTAGGATCTATGTACTGCTGCAGTGGTGGTTGCTGGCGTGTGGTAGCGTTGATCTGGAAGGTGGTTTCCAGGGTCTGGGCGAAAAGTTCTGCCTGTTCTTCCGGTTCGTGTATTGTTCCTTGTGGAGTTTGAAGTGTGAGTGTTCTGGAGTTTGCTTCTGGTCTTGTGATGTTGTTCACTAACTTCCAGAATTGCCTGCTGGGTGCATCTAGCTCCTGGAGGTGGAGGTTCCAGTTTCTGATTTTGATTCGAAGGAGCCTTTTCCTGACTCTGGATACTAGGTGGTTCCAAAGTGTTTTGAACTGGGGAATTCTGGTACGTTGCCACTGCTTCCGGGCCCAACGCTTCAAGTGGATCAAGGCTGAGGTGCGTCGTTCTTCTGGAGTGGTCTGGTGTGATGGGTGAGTCGTTGTTGAGGTGGTTGAGGCGATGGCTATGGCTGAGTTGATGGCTGCGGTCAGGGACGCAGTGGTGGCCTCTATGTCTTCCGTTGTTTCAATTATCCGGCGTGGATCTAACATGTCGCTGAGCAAGGATCTGTAGTGGTCCCAGTCTGTTGTGCGCAGAGTTGGAAGGGTTCGAGTTGTGAAGTGGTAGCTGATTGCGATCGTTTGTAGAACGGGTAGATGATCCGAGTCGAGGCCGTGGATAACCTGAGGTACACCTAGGATTGCCAGGTTCGCTGTCAGTACCATGTCCAGTACATCAGGCATCCCGCCGTTTCTGGGATAATGCGTGGGTTCCGTTGGAGCCGTGGGAGTGAAGTCTATGGTGGTGAGAGCGTGGTGGAGGATCCTTCCGTTTGCGTTTGACACATTGGAGTTCCACGCCGGATGTTTACTGTTGAGGTCTCCCCCTAGTAGAATCCGGTGTCCTAGCTGTCGCAGGGCTTGCAGATCTGTTGCGGTGAGGTTGTTGTTGTGAGGCTTGTAGGCTGCTATTATTATTATCGGTCCATTAGCTGAGTGGAGGGTGATCCCTGTAGCTTCCAGGGATTGTAAAGGTGGTAGAGGGAGAGGGTCGTACGGGATACTGTCTTTGATTAGAATTGCTGTTCCTCCAAGGGGTCGGTCGGGACGGTCGGTACGGATGGTGGAGTAGTTGCGGATTTTTAGGGTAAGGTGTGGTTTTAGGTGGGTCTCTGACAATAGGGCTATGTCCACTTCTTCTCTGCGGAGAAAGTCCTCCAGGTTGTTCTTCTTCTTTTGGATTCCTTCTGCGTTCCAGTGCAGCACTTTGACTTGTCTGTTGATTCTTCTTTTAGTCGGTGCCATCGTCAAGGATGGACGCGACTACCTCAAACATTATGGTGATTTTGCTTAGTGGGTCTGTCGTTTCTTTCACCTTCCGGAGTCCTACTCACAGCTTTTCTAGCATTGAACGAAGATTGAGGCCCGAGAAGAGTTCTCGGATCTCTTTGAATGTGTCTGCCAATGATGGTTCAGTGCGTTTGTCCTCGGTGTCTTCTTCTCTGGATTGGGAGTTGTCCTGGGTTGTTTGATTTTTCTTTGTTTCTTGGTTGGGGGGCCTCCTGGTTTTCTGGTTGGTGTTGTTCTTGTCTTCCGGCGTGACTGCTCCTGCGTAAGATGTAGCGTTGTTTCTTCTGCGGCTGGAATCAGATTTTGAGGGAGGGTCCGACTTAGCTGGTGGTTGGGTTGGCTTTGGCCGCCTTGAGCATGGGACAGCCCATGTAGTTGGCGGGGTGTTCGCCTCCGCAGATACAACATTTTGCCGGAGTGTCCCTCGTTTTCTTCGGACATTCCGTGGAGAGATGGGATTCTTCGCATTTGATGCAGCGAGGGGTCGCCCTGCATGTTTGCGTGGTGTGCCCTACTCGTTGGCATCGGTAGCATTGGAGAATTGACTGACCCTTGTAGGGTTCCACTGCCACTCTGTAACTAAGAAGGTACTTGAGATCGTAAATCTTGTTGTTCGTTGGGTCCTTGGGTAAAGTAACAAGGAATAGCGGAAACAGGGGCCTGTTGCCAGACGGGTCACTGCGTCCCCTCATCTGGACCACATTGGTTGGGGTGAACCCCTGGTCCTTCAAGTCCTGTAGTATGTCAGCCGTTGGAGTGTCGAGTGGCATCTTCCGGATGACTACTTTGATTGGGCGTGTTTGTTTCGGAAGTTCTGTGGCAAATGATTGTCCGGTCTGGATGCAGAAGGCTTCCATCATTTCAAAGTCGCGCCAGGTGGTGCAGTGGATTTTTATGTATGCACTCGGTTGCAGAATTTTGTAGGGATCCTTGCAGTTTGCGGTTAGCGTTTTTATGAGTGTGTCTTTTCTGGACGTCATATATGAAGAGGGGGGTATCTTCCTGCTTCGGACGGTGTCCTCCGGATTTTCTTCTTCATATTCGGTGGGTGTTTGACCACCCCCAGCGTTGGATGGGTCGTTGGTGGTGTCCAGCGCCGAGAAAGAGTTCCTGAATTCAACAGGTGGCGTAATGCTACTTTCTGGTCTTCTTTTCGCTTTCTTCTTGGGGTGTTGGAACTCTCCTGCGCTATCGGTAGGGTCGTATTCTTCATCACTGGACCCTGCCATCTCGATGGACTGATCTTGGATCTGGGGGGCATCCGCGTGGACGGTTGCACTGTCAGCTGTTTCGTTCATGTGAGGGGTAGAAGTGGTTTGAGCCGTGAGGGCGTGGAGTTCCTCGAGACTCATAGGAACCAATTTAGCCTGACGGGTTGTTCTGCGGCGTTGAACAGAGCCTAAGTTACTAAAACTCATAGCTTTTAGTTGTTTCGCAAGGCTTGTTTCCGGTCCTGCGGGTGGTTTCCTGACGGGAGGCACTTGGTTGGTATGTGGATCACTGCTTCTTGGGGGGGGGCGACCTGAGTGTTTTGTTTCATTTCTTGGCTGACGTCTAAACGCTGTCTAGGAACGTATTGGACGAGCTCCTAGCGGCCAGTTTTTCTTTTAGCCGTATTGCTGGGATCTTTTATTATTTATGGGAACAGGACCTAATTTTTATTTTTCCCCAGCCTATGAGCCGGGCTCCCAACAGAAACAGAAACAGAAAAGTTAAAAATAAGGACGCCCCTCGGGAAAGCCCGCGCCCTGACAGAGAGTAAGGCATCAACCATCTATTTACATGCCTCTCCTCACATGCAATTAGTACACTAAAGAATCTGTCGGGTGTAGGTGTATGCCGCGGCTTCTATCTTTAACGAAAGACATTTACACGCGAATCTGTCAATGTGTGAAATAGAAGGAAAGAAGGGTAAAATAGATGATAGGAAAGCGCGAGAGAAGGTTTATTATGTTTTGAGAGAGGGACAAAAAACCTGGAAACCAGGAAAAAACCCCCTATATCGGTCATGCTGCATGCAATAGTATTTACATGGCAAAACCACTTGAGAAGGGTGGTGAAAATCCATGTAAAAATGTCTGTATTAATAAATTAATAAGTTATATTTTAATTTAAATTACTGATTCCTATCTGTATATGTTACACTAGCTGTGTTGTCTGTATTTGGGAGGTGTTTGGTTAGTAGGGAAGACTGTTATTTTTTAAGCATGCATATCTGTATTCATTGTCCATGGTCTCGCCAAATCGTCATCGCTTTGCATCAGTCCCAGTTGCGTTGATTACCCCTGCTCTATACTGTTATCTCCGCACTGTTTCTTCTGCTTTAATGGTGGTCTGTCTATGGTTGGATTTCTCTTCACAGTATCTGCATAGGTGTTGCTGATGTAGATCTGTCCTGTAGTGGTTGTGATTGCATTGACTGTATTTCCAAAGATTTTTCTAGACGCTGCTTTCATGGCTATTGTTAGATTTCTGCGTTGTTGTTGGCTTGTGGTTGTTGTTAGTATGTATGTCGTCCAAGTTACTATTTTGTTTGTGGCTTTTCTATTGCTTCTTCTATCCATTTCTTCATTTCACTGTTGCATTCTTCTTCTGGACTGGTTGTGGGCCGTTGTGGTGACTGATGGTCCTGATAAGAGCCAGTAGTTGGATCTGGTTTGTCTTCTATTATTAGTGGTGGTGGTCGTCTTGGTTGTTGCGCTTTCGGTCTCTTTGGGCAACAGCTGCTACCAGTACGGTGGGAATCGCTGATGCACGTGGCACAGAAGTTATTGTTTCTTGGTTTGTTGCACTCTTCTTTGTGCTGTTTGCCACAGCGGTTACAGACTCTCTCTACTTTGCACCAGTACTTCAAATGCCCGTACTCATAGCAGTTATGGCATGGCATCGGCCTAGGGAGCGTCCTCGAAGTTTCTACTTTGTATTGTTTTTGGTGTATCTTCACTCCGGTTGCTAGTAGTTGGTTCACTTGCTGTGGGTCGTCTGAGAAAATTCTCAGTAATGGTGTTGGGCCTCTGTCCGTTTTGATTCTGGTGATGTTTCGGATATTAAGTTTTTGCTTCCTAAGGTCCATCTTTATTTCCTGCACATCTAAGTTAGTAGGTACACTCTTTACAACGCATGTATAGGTGGTGTTGTTTCTTCTGCTTTGATCTCTTGTGCTTCTGGATTCTGCTTCAGCTACTGCTCCATCGTGATTCTCTCTATTATTTGGCAGGGGTGAAGAGTGGGTTTGTTTGCTGGCTGTTGTGGGTTTTCGTTGCTCTGTCTTCTGTTTTTCTCTGGGTGGTTGGTCCTGAAGAGGGCCGGTGTGCTTTTGCTTTTCTTCTTGGGTGGATTCTTTCTTCTGTCTTCTTGACTTCACCAGGGTGAAGCCGTTCGAATCTTCTGGAACTCTTCCTTCATTGGTATCTTGGTTCTTTCCTACGGGAAGTTCGTCTTTGTGGGTTGTTGGTTTCTTCCTATCTTGTTCTTGTATATCGTATTTCTCTTGGTGGACTTCTTCTTCTGTGCTGTTGGCTTCTTCATCTTCCATGAAGTATGCTTGTGGGCCAAACTCGGAAGCTCTGAATAGCCGAAGGAACATCTTTCTTGTAACGAGGTTTGAAAACAGAAAAGTAATTTCCCTGTGTCCAGTTTTTCGAAACTTCACGTTTGTTAGGTCCATCTTCTTTGCTACAAGGTCCATAATGTCCCTTCCTTTTTTGAACCCTCCGCCAAAGTTGGCTAGAGTTACTGGTAGGTCAAAATCTTCTGAGCAATCTGGGTTGGTGAACTCGAAGGAAGCTTCCTCTCGCTCCGTTTTGTCTTGCACGGTTGGCACTCTCCGGGTAGGAGTCATCTTTCTCGGACGCGGCATGATTGGTAACACTTTGCACTTTGGTCCTGAAAAGGGCCACACTTTCTGGGTTCACACAATGTCACTATTTCACTATATGGGTGGTTTGGTCCTTGAAAGGGCCAGTTAGTCTCTAATCTTTAGTGTTTTGTGCCTCTCTAAGCTATCCCGGGGAGATAGTATTGCGTTCCCGTCAGCCGACTGTCGCCAAAGGCTGTTCAACCTATATGGCCAGCGCGAAGCTTGACTCACAATAGGGGGTCCAGCCGACGGAAAACAATGCCTATTTCCACAGGAAGCGGTGTGTGTTAAATGTGTTGTGAATTTTGCCTTTATTAGAACACAGTGAAACACAGTTTCTCTTCTCTAAAAGACTCTGTGCAGAGTCGTTATTTATCTCAACACTGAGATCACTTTGTTGGTGAGCACACCTCAGTTAACACCGCAAGGTTTACTGGTGTGTCACGGCGTCTTCTCTTCTCTCGGCGTTGGTCTTCATTCTCACTGCTGCGGGCAACTGAGCTAGTTGACGATGGTCCTGCTCTTTTGTGTGTGCTGCTAGCGAATGCTGGCTTCTGATTGGCTCTCGCACCTGCGTCTCTCCGACCAATCAGAAGCAGGTTCTTGGTTTCTGTCGTCTCGGGGCCACGCAACTTGCTGAACAAAACTGTTCTTGTTCGTCGAAATGGCGGACGGGATTCATGGGAGGCCGCATCGTCGCTCGTGTGTAGTGAGAGAAGCAGTAGCCAGCACAGAGAGAAGATTGCGGATGAAGATTTTGTCGTCGTAGAACTTCGAGATCAAATGACCTGCAATTTAATACTCCGGAAACCTAACGGTGCCAACTGAAGGAGTTGCTTTAGAGAAGAGAGCCAGTAGCCAGTCTTTTCAGATAGGCTGCTGAGAGAAGAGAAGATTTACGAAATAAAGTTACTCAGTAACACAACATTGACCTACACACACTGCTTTCTATAAGGAATAGTCATTGTTTTTCTGTCGGCTGGACCCCCTATCGCGGACCAAGATTCGCACTGGCCGTATAGGTTGAACAGGCTTTGCCGACAGTCGGCTGACAGGAACTCAGTACTATTCTTTTTAGTTCGCATAGAGACAAAACACACACAAAGTAGAGCAAATAAGGTCCTTTTTAGGTCCACAATACCTATATAGATATTCGGCCCTTATTAGAGCCACAGTCTCAAACATAGCTTAACTGTCCAAGATGCCGAAGCAGAAGCGACCAGCTAAGAAGAAGGAGGGACAGAAGAACCCTGCCGCAGAGAAGACACCAAACCAAGAGGAGCCACAGCACTCAAACCCAGATGAAACTGTAGTAGCTGAACCAGAGAAGGGACGGAGCGAATGTCTACTTGTGGTGATGTACTCCGTTGGCCACAAATTTCAGACCCCAGAGATCGTCGTCACCGAGATAAAAAAGAAGATGGACACTTCCGGGATGGAAGTAACACAAATCAGAAAGAGAAGGTTTTTGATAAACTTCCCCTCTCAGCTTGTTCGAGAGCTATTCTTACGCATCTTCAGCCATGAAGACTTCGGAGCTCACTGCGTGATCGACGATGGGGAGGAAATAGCGAGCTCTGATGAAGAACCAGAAGAAAGTGGCCCTTTTCAGAGACATGGAAATACACACACACAGGAGGAAACCTTACAGGTGAATAGCCAACCAGCACACACAGAGAAAGATCAAATACAGGTGAGAAACCAAGAAGAGGATCAACAGCGTCAGAGGAAGGAAGACTTCTATACAAGCCCAGCTTTTAAAGAGAAACTCGAGGCCTTCAACAGAAAGTTTCCCCCAAAGGTACCACAAGCAGAAGACGCTACTCCTTCCAAGTGCACAAACAGCGAAAGTGGCCCTTCTCAGAGCCACAATGTAGAAGAAGAAGAAACTGGGAGCTTTGAAGAAGTAAAGTCTAGAAGAAAGAAGAAACCTCAGCCAGAAGTGCAGGCCAACCGGCCCTTTCCAGGACCAGAGGAGAAAAGGAGTGCAGGCCCCGACCGCAAACAGAAGCAAAGAACCCCAACATTTACCTATGTAATAAAAGGAATACCACTAGATGAAGACTTAGAACCTATTAAACAGGAGTTACGCAAGAAGAGCATTGATTTCTCGAATATCATACGAATAAGATCAGCAGATGGCCCACTCCCGCTGCTAAGGGTCTTCACAACAAATCCAGAGCAGGTCCATTTTCTGATAATGCATGGACTACACATCAAGGGAAAGCTCCACAGAGTAGAGGAATCCAAAGTTCAGGCAAGACCAGACCCATGCTGGAACTGTTACCAGTATGGGCACCGTAGACACCAGTGTAATCAGAAAAGAGTTTGTTTTCGTTGTGGGAATTCCCACAGTAACAAGTGTAACAGACCTATCTCCAACATGTTCTGTGCAACTTGTGCTATGGACGGACACAGGACCGGAAGTGGCAGCTGCCCTAAACGGCCTCGTCATCCAGAACCTCCACAACAAACAAGGACGATATTCACAAAGAAGCATACTGTAGAAAGCAAACAAGAGCATCAAAGTGTGACACACAGACCACAAGAGAAACAGAAGACAAGACAACAAGCCAAAGAACTACAACAGCAGATACCAGTACCAGATCACATCAAACAGTATGTTAATGAAGCCATAAAAGAAGCCACAAATAGGATCATAGTGTGGGTCTCCAGCCTACTAACCAACGCTACAAACCAAGAAACCAGCAGACAACTAGCTAAAGACATCAAAATAGCATCACTGAGAATCCTCAACGCACATCTACAGCCAATAACCAGTTCAGACGGATTCATGTACATCCCAGATCCAGAATATATCGACCCAAAGCAAAGGAGAGACAGGAAGAAACCAACCAAGACAACACCAAACCAGGCAGCAACGGGATGAAGGGGAAGAAGAAGAAGCCCAAATTGCATGCTAAAAAATAACATAATGTCCCACTAACCAAAATATCCCACCAAACTACAGACAATTAACAAGTTAGATTAAATCACACCCAGCTTTAAAGTTGAAATATTACAGACAGTAAAATATGCTTTTACATGGTTTTTCCCACCCCTTCTTTGTGTGGTTTACCATGTAAATAACTTGAGCATGTGCATGACCGATAAAGGGGGTTTCCCTGGACTCCATGTGTTTCCGGGGTTTTTCCTCCTACTACCCAAGCCAATGGTGAGGTGAAAAATTCTTCACGCGCTTTCCTATCTTCTTTTTTACCCTTCTTTCTTTCTTTAATATACACTGTCCGGTAAATGTCTTTGGATAAAAACCGCGGCGAGACACCACAGACGACATGCTGCTTTAGATCTCTAACTGCATGTAGGAGGTGCACGTAGATATAGGTTGGTGCATCACTCAAGGGGGCGAGCTTTCTTGCTAAGGGGCCCTCTTTATTCTCTAATTTATTTCCGTATTTCCGAAATGGCGGTTATAGTGCTGCCGTGCTTTGTTGCTAACTACCAACTCTACTGCTAGCTACGCATGCAACATGCACACTGCACCGCACTTTCACAGTCACTAGAGTTCGTCACAGCACTTAAATGTTCGCAAACACTGTAATAAATGTTTATTTCAATGTTTATTTAAGATGTGGGGAATAACAGTTTATATTTTCACGAAAACACGAAAAGATGTCAGGAGCACAGGCACTCGCGTGACGCGCACTACAGCTTCGTATCTCAGTATCTATTTACGAGCGACCGAGCTCTAACCTATAATCTTAGCATTCAAACCTTTGATTTACGGTTATTTGTGATTTCACGTTTATAACAAAGACAAATATTTTTAAAAGAGTGTAGTTTAAATAAATTACTGAAATAAATATTTTTCACAAAGTTTATCCTTTTAAATTATTGTTCAAAGGCCTTTGCCTTTAGTAAGCCTTCTCCGAAATACATGCAAATGAATTGTGCTGCCATCTTTGGAGCTCTTTTAAAATACACATATATGTTTCTCGACAATGAGATCTCAGAAACTACAGGCTCTAGAAAGATGACGTTTTCACTGATCGATTGCAAATTTCATGTAGATTGTCCAGTTCTAATTGAATATTTAAAAAACATGGGCACTATTTCTTTAGTACATTTTTACGGGTACATTGGAAGTGTTGAACTTTCAAAAACATAAAATAAAACATCACATCCTAATCATTACACATTCCAACACCACACTGTTGTATATAGCGGTTGTATATGTCTCCGGCATTTGTTTCATAGCCAAATAATAATGGAAAAGGAAGGATAACCATTTCCTGAAGGATGTCTATATTATCAGGCTGAATTTCTTTAAGGAGTTAGTTTATACTTAAACTTACGTCTTCCCGACAATTTTATTTAACGTCTAGTTTTAACGTACAGGTTTTGAACTAATTCTCTGCTGTGTAACGTCACAATATAACCATCAATGCTAATTTTATGAGGACAATTCTGCCAGTGGGGTTTAGAATGTTACAACCTAGAGAACGCATCAAACGTCAGAAAATTGCAAAATGACACACACAATATATTACAATGTGGCTAAACTCAGAAAGTGGCTATAGAAGTGAAAAGCATATGGCTAAAAAGCCACTATTGGCTCTTTGGAAATTATGTGACTAACGACGTTCTCAAAATGGCCAGATCTCGTCACAAAGGGGCTAAATTGGCAACCCTAGTCGCAATACGAAGCAACTTACGCACAACCATGCCATGGTACATGGGGTATGTGCCATTCACATTCCTCACATTCCAGTGAAGCATGTAAAAGTACCTTTCAAGTGTCAGAAATTCCTCGAAAGGCACGTACCTAGCGACACGTGCTATGCATATGAAATGTACATTTTTCAAGTACCAGGTACGTAAACGGTAC
This sequence comes from Thermobia domestica, assembly GCF_964235325.1. NCBI lineage: Eukaryota > Metazoa > Arthropoda > Insecta > Zygentoma > Lepismatidae > Thermobia > Thermobia domestica. Next base: position 45,909,654 of record NC_137466.1, on the reverse strand, counting down.
ATATGGAACTTAAATGGCACGTTCCTAGAATGTACCTGGTTGGGTGGGTTATTGCATTTCATAACAAAGAAATATGTTTTTTCGATTATATGCAGTCATTGTAAGATATCTGAAGACAAATGAAGGTTATTTGGTTTCAAACTTTAAAATTGCTCCCTTGTAAAATTATGAAATCATGACTTGCCTCCCTTTTCCCCTGTAGTCTTCATATGTAAGTACAGATGATGAAGTTAGCCAATTTCCAACTTCGTTTTTAACCCTCTCCACTGGTCTAGTTTCTAGCGCATTCCCGGTCGAGAGCACACACACACACACACACACACACACACACAAATAGTTTCACAATCCTTCATTTTCATTAATCATCCGTCTCTTCTAGTGCAAAGCAAAAAACAGTGAGACGTTAAGCTCAGAAAGAAAATATTTTCAACGTCATCACTAAATGAATTACACTTTAGCCCTTTGTAGTATTACAGAATTGCTTTGGTCTTCTTCAGTACATGTAATGAACAAGATATTACGTGTACATGATTTAAGTGTTGTCAGTCACCACAGATGATGGTGAGTTTGGAGTTTGACGCAACTTTTCTAGGGATGCGCACGAGACGAGTCGAGATAGGATTTTCCTGACAAAATTCGAGTCGAGACACGGCTCTTCCAATAGAGAAATGTACATTTTTCGAGTCGAGACATCACTTTTACAGCATATTTACGAAACGAGATAGCCACAAATCTTGTCTCATGCGCACCCCTATCCTTTTCAGCAGGGAGAGTATGGCATGTTTACATACAGCTTAACGTGGGATCCGAGTCACATGAGCTTTCATTGAGAATCGAATCTGGGTCTCCTTCATCAAACGTAGGTATTCATAGTTAGTGTTGTAAATAAAAAAAAAACCGTTCGTATTTTTTCAGAAATGTACGTTTTTTTAAGAAAAAAATTGCCTCTCGGTTTTTTCTAAATTTCGTTTTTTTTTCAAATAGTCATTTGTAATGCATCTTACGTCTATTTAAGTATTAAATATTTTTATGTAGGTATAATCACCGTAAAATGCAATATAAATTAAACGCTAGATACTGATACGCTACAAATATTTTACAATTTACATGAATACCATACCTATTAACAATTCGGGTTTCAGCAGTTTCCATCAATATCAACTAAGAAATAAAAGTAGAAATGATATTTTCTTCTTCCGTTAGAGCGTTCCTTTAATAAGTACGAAAATAATGTCACGAACAGTATAAAATTCAAATAACTTGTCTAAAGTTAAAAACTAATACTAATTTGCCCAATAGTATTTTTCTAAATGTCATATATAAATAATTTGTCGACTAGATATATATGATATGGAGAACCGGCTCTACCATATATGCAACACGTGCATTTGCGTGGAGCGGCAAATTTGGATGGTCCGGCAAAATCTGTTATAAGTATTTAAATTAAATACTCCTTGTTGGAAACAGACTTCATGATGACGGTAGTTACATTTACTAAGCTGACCTTCGATTTGAATACTACGTTCATAAATTATGTCTAGGTTGCATTAGTTTAAGGCCACATGGACAATGCTAAAGCAAATGGTCGAATAAATCGAGCACAAATTGCTTGATTGTTGCCAAATGCAAGAATTCAGTTCTCGAATAGTAGTGAATATTTGTTCCATTTAGTAAGTTATCACAGTTTTGATATGACAACTAGTTTTGTTTTTGTCAGAAACAAGTTCCTTATCATTGAAGATAGAAACAAGTTTTTTAAAAAATGTTAACAAATATAGAAGAGAAATGAAGAAACAAAGATAAAAGAGCTCGTTGCACTGGAATTGCAAACTGATACATTGAGATTGAAGCTCGATAGTGAATTCTATAAAAAGGATTACCATCTTTACTCTGCAGGTGTGTTTGCTTTATCTTTCACTAAAATAATAGATTAATATTTTTAAAAAAAGACACAACGGGATTGCATTTTTAGTAAGTATTTAAGCCTTTCTGAGTGCAACTGCACTTACCTCACCTTTGCTATTCATGCTGGAGTAGCATACTTAAAATCACGACTTTTAAGATTTGTTCTTTCTGGAGAAAGGGGGAGGCGGCAAATTATGCCATTGCATGGGGCGACAAATTGACTAGGACCGGCCCTGATGATATGTATATAAAAGACATGTATATAGGATGACCAATTTGAAGTAATGCAGGGTGTTTCAAAATTCATTTTAGGGTTTTGAAACTTTGTAGTATCTATTACAATTAGCTTACAATTATAAATATTATATCAAATGAAAGAGCAACTCAATACGCACGCATGTACTCCCATGCGCAAAAAAAAAAAAAAAAAAAAAAAAAAAAATGCGCGTATACTGTAACTCACGATTTTTCTCAATTATTTCATTTTCCTTATGTTTATGGGTAAAATTCAGTTATTAGTATGTGGAGATAATAGAAAGCAAGATAAAAGAAGCATGCATAAGCTTCTTTTTCTAGCGTGACAACACATTAAACATAACAAATTAAATTTTTGGAATTACAAATTATCACATTACGTGTCGGTGTAGGCCTATTCGTTTTCACATTCGAGCGACGAAAGAAGAAAGTGTGGTTATGGTTATAAAAACCGAATACCAGATTTCAATGAATTCAAGTTACATGGCTCCTACATATCGAAAAAATGATTTTTCGATGTCTGTCCATCTATTCGTCTCTCGGTTCGTCACGCTTTTACACGCACTCAAATAGAGGCCATACTGTTCAACGTATCTTGACCGAATTCTAGACATAACGTTTTAATAACATACTATCTTTCGAATTTTATGTCCTTCGACATCTAAAAGTAAAGGTAATTTACTGAAGGATTAAAATTTAAAACAATTCAATTTTCTCAAGTAAAAAAAGCTGTGACGATTTTATTTACTTTTTATAAATATATATTTTATTAACGAATCTCCACCGCATATGAATATTTTTTTCTGAAAAAATATATATGGTGTAATTTACTGTATGGTATGCGTTCTTTTTGCAGAATTTTCTCAACCACATTTCATAAATAAACGTATCATTAATAACCTAACAAACAACTCGTTCGAAGGAGTAGCTTAATCTTAGGGTGAGCTTTACCCCGATAGTTTTCCTATTAACGCCTCAGGCAATTTTGTTCATATTTCGTAAAAAAATGTTTCATTAATAAACTAAGATTCAGCATAAATCGTTTATTCCGATAACATACAGAAGAAGTGATTTTCTCAAGGGTTGAATTTTTTTGGACAATTTTCTCAGTAATGACTGAGACAAATTTGTTCTAATTTCAGTAAAATATTTTCTGTAATAATCTTACAATATGGTATAACTCGCTTGTTCCGAAAAGAAAAATCCAAAAGAGATACTTTGGCAGTGAATTTTTTCCCGACGATTTGCTTAAAAATTACTCGATATACTGTGAAAATTACAGATAGAAGAGTTTACCTTTGGGGGTAAGCTTTTCCCGATGACCTTCCTAAAAAACACTCAGGAGATGTTTGTTCTTCATATTTTATAAATACATGTGACATAAATAACCTAGCTATATGGTATAATTCCCTCATCCGGAAAAACTAGAAATGGTATATTACTTTTGACAGTAAGTTTTACCCTGCGATTTTCTCAAGAACGACTCAGGCGATTGTGTTCGTATTTCATAAATAAATGTTTTACGAAAACACTAACAATATAGCATAGCTCGTTTGTCCTGAAAAGATCCACAAGGGATAATTTATTCTTGGGGGTGACTTTTTTCATGATTTTCTCAGAAATTATTCAGACGCTTTTGCTTATAGTTCACATACAATTATATCCTTAATAATTCTAATATATGGATCAAGTTATTTCTAACGAAAATATGACCAATGGATACTTTACTTTTGGGCCTAAAGTTTCTTCTAGCAAAGTTTTCCAAAACATTATTTTATTCGCAATTTCCCAAATAAATGTTTCAATAATAGTTACAGCCTAACATAAGTCAGTGTAAAAAATTCGAGCGAGAAACTACAGTGCGTTGGCTCCGTATCCTTTCTTATATTTATTTTTTAATGTTACACCTAATCACAATTTTCCGAACAAAATCGAAACTTCTTTTTAAATGTGCCTTGTTGTGGTCAAATGGTTCAAGTGCATTGGTTCTGGATTTGATTTCCAGTGAGAGCTAGTGTATTTTCATCCAAGAGATGTGACACGTCGGTGCAAAGAAAAAAGTGTTTAAATAAGCCTAACCAAGCTAATCAACAAAAGAAATAATACAATGTTACGAAATTATCGTAGAAATGTTGTTAATATTAGGTAGGTGCGACTGAAATGTCCAAACGATCATTGTCAATTCCAAAGGCCTTTGTTTTCGTCTGGCGGGAGCTCATGTGGTTCGGATTCTACGTTAATCAGTAGGTCCACGTCTCATATAGCCTCGCTGCTGAAAGGGATGTTAAACTCAAAATCACATCTCACATCTTTGTTTTCGCCTTTGTTTTAAATATGTCTGTTCATGAGCTCCTTAGTGGCTAAGCGGTTAGCGTACGCGCCTTTGGCGTGGAAGACCCGGCTTCGATTCCCGGCGAGAGCTCATGTGCTTCGGAGTCCACGTTAATCAGTAGGCCGACGTCTTATATAGCTTCGTTGCTGAGCGAGACGTTAAACTCAAACTCAATGTCTTTGTTCATAAATGTCTTTGTGTATGGTTTTGCATATACGTGGCATGGACATTAAATTTTGATTTCTACGCCATATGTATCTTATTACATACACAGCTATAGAACGAACACAACAAACTTGGAATATCTATATTGTTTGCGTATGGAAAATAATCACGCTCTACTGCACAGGAGAGCCGTGTGTATGGAATTCCATACACATGGCAATCAACGTAATAAGAAATGTATAATAATAAGAATTAATAATAATAATAATAATAATAATAATAATAATAATAATAATAATAATAATAATAAACAGAAAACGATACGATCACTTACATAATTTATAAATATAAGTTAACATTTAATAAACATATAACTGCAATGGAATTAAGTTGCTTCTCTCTCTCCCTAAATGCAACAGCCCTTATTGTGCTAAGGCGTAGAAGGGAACTTGTGGCACTCACGATTTGGGGCGGTGTGTGGTCACAACTTCGGATCCCTTTGTTGTTAGTCCTAGCTTTCTAGACGGATGCAGTTATTCCCGGTAGAATATACAAGCAAATAGGTTTTGTATTACTATTAAAGTAAATAATTATACTCATTCCCTCAATGTGATACTTGTGGTTGCTTAACCGTATACAGACAGCTGATCCATGGAAGAATCGTTGATAATAATAATAATAATAATAATAATAATAATAATAATAATAATAATAATAATAATAAATAACAGAAGCTCGACAAATATTCTTGCAAATAATAAGAAAAAGTTTTCGTCACACAGTTCACTTTGCTGGACACACCAGTGTGCCGCGTTATACCGATTGTGGCACACTGGAATATAGGGTATGTTTTTTTTTTTTTTTTCAACTATTCCAACTGCTTCAATTGAAATGGATCTATAATAATAAGAGAGTGAATTTAGTCTTCTTTCCCTTCGATTTAGAAATAAGGTTCGCGAGAATTTCATAAAAGAATAATATACTCAGAATTGTATATAGTAGTTTGTTTTATACGAAACTACATACTTCCTGCAAGTGTTTTTTGATTGAAATGATTTGAAATGAAATCTTTAAGTTCTACGTCCCACGATTATGACCGATAGGCTAAAGGAGACAGTGATGAGAAGAAGTGAATGAAATGATCGAGTGAAGAAAGTGGGATAAAACGGGAGAACCTCGAGAAAACTCACGCACAGTGTTTGTCCAGAACAAGGTTCACTTGGCGCGAGCATAGATCGAACCAAGGACTCCATGCACCAGAGGTGAACGCTCTACCACTGAAACACCGTGGGCTCTGAAATTACTTAAAGAGAAAGGGACTACTTTATGAAAACTTGATGACGAACACATTTGTTAAAAAATACCAGCTTTTCGTGAAATATCGCTTATAGACAGGGGCGGATTAAGGCTTTTGGGGACCTAGAACCGACTGTTTTAAGGGGGCCCTATGTTAAGAATAGTTCCAGTGCATAAATTTTCTTTTCTGCCTTCCACAGCCTCATAGGCTTATGGAACTACCGAGAACTATGCTGTAATATTTGAATGTGCTCCAAGTTTAGAATAATTAGTTTAGTTAAATTCAGTATTAACAATTAAATAATTGCATTCATTATTAACAGGTAAATGCTGCTGATAGAAAGACTTAAATCTAGCGATACCGCGAGCGTAACGAGCGGGGAAAAAAAATAGCATCGGTCTGAAGCCTATAATATAATAAGTTGATTACTATATTTTAGTATTAAACAGAGGGATTTTAAAGGGCCCCCTGAGCTTGGGGCCCCGAAGCCTGGGCTCCATTGGCTCCGCCCTTAATCCGCTAATGCCTATAGATTATAAATTAAAGGGGACGGGCCGGGTCCGTTCTAAAAATTCCGGCCCGTGCAGACCTCTAGCCCCTGTGTATATGCTATCTTTGAAAATACAGTAGAGTTTCGCTTATCCGACATGAAACAGGCAGGCAGAACGCCGGATAATATGGATGTATTAAGGAAAGACCTATTAAAAGTCAAACTATGATATAATTTTACATATTACGCATCTAATTATCATGTTTTGCAAGAAACAAATACAATGCATTGACTCAGTGACGTATCCAGCGTGAGGTCCTGGAAGCTGTCCCTTACCAAACCTCAAGCACTTTTTAATAAACCTACTTTTTCCCTTTTGAGGTTCTTTTATGTCAGATTACTTTGAGTCAGTGTCCAAACTGTGGACAATGCGTTGTTGTTATAATTCTAACAAGTAACACTTCCCAAGTGTAACACTCCGATTTTGATAAAATTTGGCAGGTAGATACTACACATAAAATAAACAAATAAGTGCTTCTTTATTTTTTGCTGAAAAACGGTTTTAGGGGGCAAAAGCCCTCACCCAAAATTTTGAAAGTTGACGCCCGAAAGGCAAAAACAAGTGGACCAAAGTGAACGAAATTGTGAACAGATATTGCGGACATAAAATTAGGAAATACGTGTTTTGTATTTTCCTGGAAAAAACGGCTAGGTGGGGCACAGACCCTCCAAACCTTTAATCATGAAATATCAAAAGTGCTAATAACAGTATGCCAGAAGTGCCTAAATTTACACGAAGAATTGGAACAAAACTTTGTGTTAGTACAATAAGCAAAAAAATAAACAAATACGGCTTTTTTATTTCCTGCGAAAAAACGGTTTTAGGGGGCAAAAGGTCCCACCCAGAATTTTGAAATTGGACGCAAGAAAGGCAAGAAGAAATGGACCGAACTGAATGAAATTGTTCACAAATGTTGTAGAGGTAAGATGAGGGAATACGTGCTTCGTATTTTCCTGAAAAGAGAAAAAAAAACTGTTGAGTGGACCGAGGCGTTGAGTGTCGGAAGGAGAGGACGAAGCGAATGAAATTGTCTGTAGATATTGGATATGAAAAATAAAGCCTCTCGTGTTTCACAAGCGTCTCCATCAGATTTCTTCAAATTTGGCAGATCAACAACAAGCACAAACAGTTAGCGTATTTTGTAGTATATCACGAGGCAACTTTAACCCTTATAATGTTTTTCCGCATAAACAAAAACACGTGCCGATTAATTTCCTGTTTGTTGTTGATGTGCCAAAATTGATAGGGACATCTTAAAAACACGAAAGTCCTTATTTTACATACAGTCTATACAATATCTACACACAATTTCATTTGCTTCGGTCCATTCCTTCCTGCACTTTTACGCTAATATTTACCATTTTTTTTTTTTAGGGGCTCTAGGCCCCAACACTGTTTTGTCGTACAAATTAAAACGCATTTCATTTATTGTTTGGCAAATTGTCCCTATACGAAGTTTCGTTGCAATTCTCCATACTCTTTAGGAACTTCTGACGTATACTTATTTGCACTTTTAATATTTCGTAATCAACAGCTTAGAAGGTCCGTTCCCCACTCAACCGCTTTTTTTCCAGGAAAATACGAAACACATTTACCTCAATTTACGTCTAGAATATCTATGCACGATTTCACAATTTTGGGTGGGGAATTCTGCCCCCTAAAACCATTTTTTCGCAGAAAATAAACCCGTATTCGTTTGTTTTTTGCGTATTGTCCCTACACAATGTGTCGTTCAAATTCTTCATGTTCTTTAAGCACTTCTGATATACTATTATTAGCACTTTTGATATTTCACGATCAAAGTTTTGGAGGGGTCTGTGTCCCACTCAAACGTTTTTCTTTCTTTTTTTCTTTTCTTTTTTTTCAGGAAAATACGAAACCCGTATTCCCTCATTTTTCGTCTGCAATATCTTTCCACAATTTCATTCATTTCGGTTCACTTCTTCTTGCCTTTCGGGCGTCAACTTTCAAAATTTTGGATGGGGGCTTTTGTCCCCTAAAACCATTTTTCCGCAGAAAATAAAAAAACAGGTATTCGTTTAGTTTTTGCGTATTGTCCATACACAAAGTGTCGTTGGAATTCTTCGTCCTTTACACACATCAGACATATTGTTACTAGCACTTTTGATATTTCATGATCAAAGGTTTGGAGGGGTCTGTGCCCCACCTAACCGTTTTTCCAGGAAAATACAAAACACGCATTCCTTCATTTTACGTCTACCATATCTGTGCACAATTTCGTTCAATTTGGTTCACTTTTTTTGTCTTTCGGGCGTTAACTTTCAAAATTTTGGGTGAGGGCTTTTGCCCCCTAAAACCGTTTTTCCGCAGAAAATAAAAAAAACATGTATTCGTTTATTTTATGTGTAGTATCTGCCTGTCAAATTTTATCAAAATCGGAGTGTTACACTTGGGAAGTGTTACTTGTAAGAATATACCGTAATGCCATTGATACCAGGTGGAATTAAAGAACACTTTTAAATGGGATTACAATTTCGTTTCCGTTCTGTTTATAACATTACTGTATTAGAACGATACACTCATTGCCATTTGCTATTTTTGTTATGTGATATACGTAGCAGACAGTTTTCCTTACATGTCTCTAGAAAATATTTTTTTGATGTCGTTTGTGTTAGAATGCAGTTTGACCGGTTCATGAATGAAAAGTAAGAAATGTTTAAGAGAAATACAGAACTGTTGCATTATTATTATTATTATTATTATTATTATTATTATTATTATTATTATTATTATTATTATTATTATTATTATTATTATTATTATTATTATTATTATTATTGATATTTTTGAAACATTAGAATTACGTGCTTACGAGCTTTCGTGTCGGGCCCCCTCCGAAAAGTAAAGCTGGATATGTGCCTGCACTGAATGATAGACATATGAGTCAAGGTATAGACGGGCGTGCTAGGCGATCGAGTCCGGAGCACCAAAAACAGACTAAGACCACAACTTGCAGTTTTTCTTGCCGATTGATGCTGCTTTTTACCTGCTATGATATGTCGGATAATAATGTGAAATAAACGAAGGTCAAGACCATGGCGTATTGGTGTTTCATGCACCTAGACCTGTAAAATATTTGTGCCGAAAACATATTTCACCCACTAGCTAAATTTGTGGGTATGATCGCACATCTTGCCTTATAAAGTATAGTCTTATAAAGAATATATATAGCATGCTAATAACCTAAAGACCAAATTCAATGATTTTCTATAGTTTTCTTTTTTAATAACGGGAAACTTGTTTATTTCATCACGATAAATCACGTTTGATACTAAGATGTCTGTTTCTGTCTATATATATTTTTCATACTTTATTGGAGACAAATTTGTTGGTGTTTTTTTAAGAAAAGAGGATGATAAAAGAAGCTATATAACAGCATAAACTGAAAGCAATGGCTATTACTAATAGTACACTAATTCTAAATAAATACGTCATCAGAGGAAACAAAAAGTTATTTCTTTATTGTATTGTTTCAGTTTTTATTAACATACAAATTATACACTTCTATAATATTTCGTTAAAAAAAATTGAACAGGATCGGATGAGATTCGATCTGGGGTCAAAACAGTATTAGAATTACTAGTCCGTCACTCTACCCACTTGACCACACAGACTTTCTTTCGTTGCCTATCTTTTTCTTAAGAAATAAATGCTCATGGCTATAGAGCATGTCACTTCCAAACTTAAGACAACAGTTTTTCTCTTTGTTTATATATTTCCGTATAACATCTTGGTTACAGAAGCTAATTTATATTTGGCAGACAATTTACACCCTAGATTTAAGCCAATAAATGCAATATTTTACTCCACTTTCCTGTCCCTTGATTCAACTGTTCTGTTAGCAATTCTGTAATTCCCTCTACAGTCGTGCTGTGCTGCTCCAAAAATTCCCTCGAAAACATTATTGCCAGTATACACAAAACCGAACATAATTTTGTTTTTTGCTTATATTTTTATTATTTTATTATATTTTTTGGAAATATCTCCTTAGATGGATTGCTTTCTATTATCTCCACATACTAATAACTGAATTTTACCCATAAACATAAGGAAAATGAAATAATTGAGAAAAATCGTGAGTTACAGTATACGCGCATTTTTTTTTTTTTTTTTTTTTTTTTTGCGCATGGGAGTACATGCATTGTTTCTTCTGTCTGCCGTTAGAAAGAGCAAGCAGCAAAGATAGAGACTATAAAGTTTTTTGTGTTTTAATAAAAACTGAATCTGTACAGTGCAACGGTCTGTGTGAAGAATATTAAGAAGACGCTTGCAACTACGTCCTTATCGTTTGCAGTTGCTACAGGTCTAAAGCCTACAGACTACGGTTTACGTGCGAATTTCGCAAGTGAAATATTGCTGCATAACATGAAGATTTTCTGGATCGTGTCGTCTTCAGTGATAAATCGACATTTCACCTAAGAGCTAATGTGAACACTCATAATGTTTGTATCTGGCCGTCAGCAAATCCTCAGGAGATGGTACACTTGAAACGAGACTCCCGTAAATTGAATGTGTTTTGTGCCATATGGCGGAAAGTTTATGGGCCTTTCTAGCCTATCGACTAGATGTGTGCCGTGTGACGAATGAATCTCACATTGAACACTTGTAGCAAAGACTGTTTGAAGTGCTCTTTTACTTGATGCATTGCATATAATTGTACGTAAAATGTAATAAGTACTACGAAGACTTAAAACCCCAAAATTCATTTTGAAACACCCTGCATTTCTCACCAACAGTGTTGCAACTAAGATGTAAAAAGGAGAGAAAATTTTCCTTATAAAGTGACTGTTTACAACAACGATCTTATTATTAATCGAGACTATAACTACAACAACAACACGAGTTAGTATTCAAAAAATGTAATCAAATGTATACTCGATGGCCCAGGTGGCCAAAGTGGCACACACGGGTGTGTCATTTGTTTAATCCGCTCCTGTGTGAAACTAATTAAGATATCGGGATATTATTCTTGCAAAATATGGTTGGACTATAGTTTATCATATTATTCTTTTTCTTCTGGGGCGAATTTCCTTCTCAAATTTCACCCCAGTCAAAAATTAGTGAATTTTCTAATTTCGAATTTCCTTTACTTCTTTTTTCCTTGTAGCTTCCTACGTTGTAAAAAGAACTCCTTAAGACTTGCCAGATAGATACCTCGGATGGATACCTAACTGTTGACATCAATTAGACGGGCCTGCGCGCAGTGTTGCCAATTAGGGAAATTAAAATTTTCCTAAATTTGGGCAAAAAATTAGAATTTTTTGTTTATAAATCCGTACCTATATGTCCGAGTGCAAGTCAACTTACGCCAATCGAACATTTGTCCTTACTTAACAAACGCAAGTACAGATCGTTACAATGGGGTAATTAGGGAACGCACGAAAAATTCGTATTTAGGTTCTAACCCTTGATTCTTCTAGTTTTTCCCTACTTTTCTGTTTACCGTAATATATTTTTGGTAATTAGAAGTTTTGTTCCTTAAATATCGTCATAATACTTGTAGGATATATTAATGGTGTACAAATGTTTAATTGAAGATAGTTTGCGTTTGTCTGGTAGCAGTGTTACCAGCTACAGAAAATTTTAATTCCAGATTTTAGGGGAAAATTTTGGAAAAAATATATGTTTTGTCTCTTCCCTCTTGTTCGCAATATCGGACCAAACATACCAGTATCTGGAAGTCTCCTCTTTGCATTACACAACGCACTATAGAAAGTTTCGATAGGATAATTAGGGGAAGTACAGTTGAGGTTTACAGTAGACCTTGTTCCCTAATTGAGAAGATAACTGTGATTATTTAAAAGGTAGAATGAGATATTTTTTATTGACATGCTTACTTTATTAGATATCGTCATAATACTTGTAGGATATATTAGAGGGATACCAAAGCTTATTTTTTAGATATTTTGTGTGTGTCTGAAAGTAGTGTTGCCAGCTACAGAAAATTTTAATTCCAGATTTTAGGGGCAAATTTTTTTAAAAAAATCCCTTTTTTATTTCTATTATTTCCTTCCTGTTGGCTACATTCGAACGAACGTACCAGTGCCTAACAGCCTCATTCTTAGCCTACACAGCGCACCATAAAAACTTTCACTAGAATAATTAGGGAAAGTACAGTTGAGGTTTATAATAAACCATGTTCTGGAAATGGTAAGAAAATGGTGAATTTCTGAGGTAGAATGAGATTTTTTTTTAATTTCATGCTTACTTTGTTATATATCGCCATGATACTTGTAGGATATATTCTTGGAGTACTAAGGTTTATTTTCAGATAATTTTCGTCTGTCTGATGGCAGTGTTTTCAGCCAAAACAATTAATTCTCGCTTTTAGGTGAAAAATTCGGAAAATTTCCCTTTTCCCCTCTATTATTACCCTCTTACTGGCTGCATTGAAACAAATGTACACTATCTAAAAGCTTCCTCTTTGCCCTACAGAACGCACTATTAAAAGTTTAAATAGGATAATTAGAGAAGCTGTAGCCCCGGCATATTTGATTTTTGCTTGTGAGACGTAAAAAGTGTCAAAATTTCATGTGTATGACAGATTTTTTTCTTTCCCTCTTTGAATGGAAGCCAGCGACTTCAGGATTTCACTGTACCTTGTCAACACACCAAAGATTTTTTTTAGGTGACTTGAACCCATATAGCAGCAGCGGTACTAGATACAAAAAAATTTGAATTTCGGTTAGGGATTTTTTTTGTAAATTTTCACTCCTACATTTCGTTCAATAATTTCCCACCCATTGGCAACACTGCAATGCAACTTACACCAAAAAATAGCCACATCCATTTTCTAAAAAACAAGGTCTTAACTATATCAATCGAGTGAATGGTTTTTGAGCAATAAGTCACTAACTGGAAATGTAGGAAAACGCCAAAAATGACCTGGGGCCGAAAGGAATAATCACACAATTTTGCTAGTATATAGGTACAAAGAAACAAAAGATTTGTAAGTTACGAGGGCTTCGACTTAAGTTCTGTTGATTATTTCAATAATCTGCAATAAATCAATAAATAATAGTTGCCAGAAAAAAAACAGACATTTGAAAAAAAACATGAAAAAGAACGATGGTTTTTATTGAAAAAAAAACTTCACAGAAAAAAAAACGTTTTTTTACAACACTATTCATAGTTGTTCTAAGATCATTGAAATACGCAATAATCCGAAGTTACCGTGTTAGAGTATTCATAAGTATCGTTTTCACTTTAATGGGGAGTATAGGAGGCTCAGTGGTAGAGCGTTTGGTTACCTCTAGTACGTGACGTCTTTGGTTCGATCCCGACGAAGTAAGTTTGTGGTGGACAACATCGTGAATCTGGGTTTTCTCAGGACACTCCCATTTCCTCCCTCATTCTCATTCCATCGCCATTTATTTGCCTTAATCTTTCGTCTCCCTTAGCTTAAAGGGCATAAACATGGGACGTTTAACCGAAAGATTTCACTTTAAGCAAACATTTTGCAAATCACAGAATGGAAATAGGTCGTGATTAAACTGCCTAATAGTATATTACCAATATTGCTAGAAGAAAAGAAAAAATCTGATGCTTCCTCCAATTAAGTTTTAGTTTTTATCTTTCATTTCATGTAGTATTTAACAATTTCATTTTCGTACTAAGATCTAACAATTAATAATAATAATGGCTAAAGGCACATGCTTCTTCAACATGCACGGCAGTGCATGGCAGCCAAGTTCCGCGGAGAAAATGAAAACTGGCCTGCACTGCCGTAAGCATATTATACACGAACAAGAGTTTTGGGTAAAATCGCCGATTTCGAGGCTTTGTAAAAACGATTCTAGTAAGGGTAGAAACATGAAATTTAGAATTTAAGGAGATATCCGAGAGATGTACTCATATGCGAAATCTCACATTCCCACCTTCAACCATGTTTGAGTACTGGACCCCCAAAATATGCACTTTTCAGGCTCACTGACTCACTGACTCACTCATCAAATTGATAAGATACTTCCCAATGAGATAGAGACACGAAACTTTGCATAAAAGTACCCTAAAATATCTTGAATATGGAAAAAGTCTGAAATCTGAAGAATGTGCTATGGGAAATTTTTTATGGGCAAAAAACTATCCTTAGCCAGGTAAAAAATCGTTTCACTCACTCACTCATCAAATTGATTAGATACTTCCCAATGAGACAGAGACGTGAAACTGAGCACAAAGGTACCTTATGATGACTTGAGTATGGAAAAGGTCCGAAAATTGAGGAATGTCCTAAGGAAAAGTTTTTATAGGCAAAAAAATGTCCTTAGCCAAGCAAGAAATTGATTCACTCACTCACTCATTAAATTGGTTAGGTACTTCCCAATGAGATAGAAAAGTGAAACTTTGCACAAAGGTACACTAAAATAACTTGAGTATGGGAAAAGTCCGAAATTTGAGGAATGTGCTATGAGAAATTTTTTATGGGCAAAAAACTATCCTTTGCTAGGAAAAAAATCGATTTACTCACTCACTCATCAAATTGATTAGATACTTCCCAATGAGACAGAGACGTGAAACTGAGCACAAAGGTACCTTATGATGACTTGAGTATGGAAAAAGTCCGAAAATTGAGGAATGTCCTAAGGAAAAGTTTTTATAGGCAAAAAAATGTCCTTAGCCAAGCAAGAAATCGATTCAATCACTCACGCCTCAAAATGATTAGGTACTTCCCAATGGAATAGACACGTGAAGCTTTGCATAAAAGTATCCTATTACGACTTGAGTATGGAAAAAGTCCGAAATTTGAGTAATGTGCTATGGGAAATTTTTTATGGGCAAAAAACTGTCCTTAGCCAAGCAAGAAATTGATTCACTCACTCACTCATCAAATTGATTAGGCACTTCCCAATGAGACAGAGACGTGAAACTCTGCACAAAGGTACCTTATAATGACTTGAGTACGGAAAAGTCCGAAATTTGAAAAATGTTCTATGGGAAAGTTTTTATAGGCAAAAAACTGTCCTTAGCCATGCAAGAAATCGTTTCACTCACTCACTCATCAAATTGATTAGGTACTTCCCAATGAGATAAAAACGTGAAACTTTGCATAAAGGTACCCTATAATAACTTGAGTATGC
Organism: Thermobia domestica; assembly: GCF_964235325.1. Lineage (NCBI taxonomy): Eukaryota > Metazoa > Arthropoda > Insecta > Zygentoma > Lepismatidae > Thermobia > Thermobia domestica. The sequence goes on along the minus strand of NC_137466.1, from coordinate 45,894,051 downwards.
AAAAAGTCCGAAATCTGAGGAATGTGCTATGGAAAATTTTTATGGGTGAAAACTGTCCTTAGTCAAGCAGAAATCGGTTTACTCACTCGCTCATTCCATTGATTTCGCACTTCCGAATGAGATAAGACGTGAAACTCTGATAAAGATATCTTATAATGACCTGAGTATGGAAAAAGTCCGAAATGTGACCGATGTGCTATGGGAAATTTTTTATAGGCGAAAAATTGTCCGTAGTCATTAGGTACTTCCCAATGAGATGAAGATGTGAATGTCTACACGAAGGTAGCTTATAATGGCTTGAATATGAAAAATATCCGAAATTTAAGGAATGTGCTATGGAATTTTCTATGGGAGAAAAACTGTCCTTACTCAAACAGAGATCGGTTCATTTACTCACTCATCATTGATTAGGTGCTTCCAAATGAGATAGAGAATTGAAACCCTGCATAATGGTACCCACCTTACGTAATGATTTGTGTAAGTAAAGGTTCCAAATTTAAGGACTGTACTACGGGAATTTTTATGGACGAGAAACTGTCCATAGCCATTAGGTACTTCTTAATGAGATAAAGATGCGAAACTCTCCATAAAGGTACACTATAACGGCTTGAAAATGAAATTTGAGGAATTTGCTATGAAAAATTTTTCATTGGCAAAAAAACAGTCCTTACAATCAGAAATCGGGAACGATTCCGCTATTGAACACATCATGTGCATAGTAATAATGTTGACAATCATCTGAGTGGTCGAGTTGGTGCCCTCCTCGCTGGTCTATTGGCTACCATGTGCGCCTTTGGTGTATGGGGTCCTGAGTTCGGTGGAAGAGCCTTTGGAATCTTAACTCTCCTCGATGTTTCTGTGTTCGTGTCCCTGTCGTTCCAGGTTAATAGAAAAACGAGCTAAGGTCACTGAGAAAAATCCGTTATCCGGACAGCGGTATAGTGTACAAACATACGGGATCCTTATGTTTACTACATAAATCAATACTTAATATACGTTATTCATATGGTACATACGTACTGCCCTCTTTCCCGCTTAGATGTTACACAATGTCGTTGCAGGATGTCTGACATATAACAGTCTTCCGTACATTACGTACGTCAGCTATGTTACATACGGCCATCTGTATGTGAGATCCTGGCCGCTCACATACAGGCTTTTCGTTCGTGCGGAAAGTACGTTTATTCGGAACACTTATACGGAAAGTATGTTTAAAATACACTTTTTCAGTTACACGTTTAGTGTACGTTAAGTCCAAAAACTACAGGATTTACACATGTAACCAGCGTTTTTACGTACGCTACATACAGTTTCTTCTCAGTGTGCGAGTAAAATAAGTGAAAGCTAGTAATAAGTAGTTAAGCAAGTTAATGAGTCACGTTCTGTGAATCAGTTAATTTTAAAAACGTGGGCTAAGACACGTACATACTGCCGTAAATTTCGTGGTTGGAAACCCAGAAAAGAAAAGCCAATATTTTGTCTTTTTTCGGTGAAGAATCATGTCAAATTTAATCATTGTAGCCCTACAGGAAGTGCCCTATAATTTTGGGGTGTAAAAGGTGTCCCATATAAATACGTACCATGGGAAAGATTTTTCAGTTCCCCATAAAACCACTCTAAAGTTGGAATTGTTAGTTTTACTGATTTACTTAGGTAATACTAATGAAAACGTACAAGCATACCGAATTTCAATTTTTTATTCCATTTCCAAGTTCCTAAAACATGAGATTATATGTCAAAAAAGACCCATTTAAATAACATGGGAAAATTCTTCATCCAGACCATTTAAATAACATGGAAAAATTCTTCATCATTTCAACTTTCCACGTCAACCGGAAGCACCCCTTTAATTTATGTCAGTTCATGTAGTTTTATATACAGTTAGGATATGTTGGTGGCAAATATTATTAAGTTTACAAGTGATTTGAAAGGTGTATATCATTGGAAGGAAAACCCGAGGCAGTGTGAAACTGCGCAACATGCGCGTCATGTAATGAACTACGTAATTTCGCAATGTGGAAGGGTAGAGAACAACTAAGTATATTGAAACACCAGCCATGTCTAGTGATGTAGCAGCGAGGATTCAGCATCAAGGGTTTTGGGCCCTGTTGATACTCTTCGTATTTAGGTAATGAAAAATGAGATATTAGCGATTGTGATTTTGTAGTTCGGGTAAATGATATAGAATCTCGTTTGGACATAACTCTCTGACAGATATTTAATAGAATAAATCCTCCCTGCTGTTCTAGTGGCTAGCATGTGCGCCTTTCTTGTACAGGGTCTTGGGTTCGATTCCCGGTGGGAGAGCCCTTGGGAACTAATGTTGCATGTGACACATTATGACTCCTTTAAAAATGTACAATTTTAAATTTAAATCCAGCAATATGCCACAATTGAGAATCCCAATATATGATATTGACATAGTGAACTACAAAAAGAAGTGAAATATGAACAAAAACACCAGAGGTGCAAAAAGTGCAGCCAAGTTCGGCAGCCTCAAAAAGTGTTGAGATGAGAATGGATGAGACAAGTTCCTTGGCCACTGCATCTGAAAGGGACACTGGAACTTGGCGCGAGGTGTCAAGGAAAATTATTTTAAGGAACCTTAGGGATAGTGGTGGTGGGTTTAGGACCACCACCAACTTAGGAATATCAACTATGCTACCGCGCTAAGGCACATATACATTATACTGCAGTAAGATTTGATGGTTCGAAACCCAGACAAGGAAACCTTATATTCCTCCACGAAGTGTTAAGGTAAATGAAGTTAACGAGCCTTAAGGATGGTGTTTGCGAGCGTGGTGAATTTGGGAGTCATCACTAGCCTTAGGGCTGAAATGTCCCGGCCGTAAAACTAGGAACAGACATCTTAATGTATTCGAATATGTTAGACACCTCGCGCCAAGTTCCAGTGTTTGTTTCAGATGCAGTGGCCAAGGAACTTGGCTCATCCATTCTCATCTCAACACTTTTTGAGGCTGCCGAACTTGGCTGCACTTTTTGCACCTCTGGTGTTTTTGTTCATATTCATAGTTACCTTGCTGAGCATACTTACTGATTGACAGATAACAACAGCTGTTGAGTAACCTTCAAAGAAAATCCGTTAGATGTCAGAATCTGTCTGTACAGAGAAGCGAAGAGCAGACGACATGAACTGGACGTTTAAATGTTAAGTGCTGTAACTCCAAGTTAATAATTCAAATTTCTTTTATGATTGCAACCAAAAAATAGTATTATGAAGTTTATTTTCTAATGCTGATACTGAATATCATTTTCTTGAGCGAAGCTATTTACTTGAGACGTGAAAGTTCAAAGTTCTCTTCTGGTAAGTTTCAATTTTGGTATTCAAGCGGTTCAATTATTACTGTTGCTTGATGAGTGAAGATAGGAAAAGTTTATCGATCTTCAGGTCAAATACCCTTACACAGGGGTATAGGTACTGTCAGTGGCGTATTTACGATTTTGTTTCGGGAGGGGCTTTGCTAATTTTCGGGGGGGGGGGGCTTTGCCTGAAAATGTGAAAATTCTGCAAGATATTTCATATAATTTACTATAGTAAGTAAGATTTCGGGGGGGGGGCTTAAGCCCGGAAGCCCCCCCCTAAATACGCCACTGGGTACTGTCGTAAAATAAGGACGGGAAATAGGGACCTGGGCCCCCTAAAATGGGTTCGTGTGCTTATTAAACTTGTTTAATACTTACAACATATCATATTGGCGTGCGAGACCCGGGTTCGATTCCCGGCGGGAGCTCATGTGGTTCGGATTCCACGTTAATCAGTAGGTCCACGTCTCATATAGCCTAGCTGCTGACATGGACGCTAAACTAAAAATCAAATCAAATCAATACAACATATTATGAAAAATGCTTAGAATAAAAAAAAATCTGAAAATAATTGAAACCAGACACGTAGCCAAAGGGGGTCCGGAGCTCCCCTTCGAAACCAGAAATGAAATACATTTAAAGAAGAATGAAACAAAAAGAAAGGAGAAAAAGAAGAATTAGCGTTAAAAATAATTTTCAGTCATTGATTCTCTGCAGTATCAAACATGTTATTTCACAAACAGTTTTCTACTGTTCTTTTAACTTGTCATTTGGAACAGACAGTAGTTGATGGAATAATAATAATAATAATAATAATAATAATAATAATAATAATAATAATAATAATAATAATAATAATAATAATAATAATAATAATAAGTGAAAAGAAAATTCTGTTAACATTTGATTCAACTGAGAAAGGAACGCAGATATTGTAAAATATTTTACAAGACATTATTGGATATGTACTTTTTATAATACTGGATATGTACTTTTTTAGTCGAGGTCATGATGAAAGGAAAATTTTTATATTTGAATGAACAAAGGAAGAAATGTACATATTGCGAAATCTTTTTCAATACTTTTTTATATTCTTTTACTCCAGATTTCTTCATAGTTTGTTATTAAAATACTTACAACATATCCTTATTTTATTGTCCTAACAAACTAATATATGTTGCCAATAGAATGGTTTAGAATGATCAATCCCCTATTGTGTTAACCACAGTATTTCATGTCACGAACACCTCCACCCCCGTTACGAAATCCTGGTTACGTGCCTGTTAAAACAATGGACGTTAATAATCTAGTTATTTTCATTTGCCTATCTGAATGCACACAGTTAAGAACTTATTACTATATAGGCTGCTATTCCACAACAGTCATTGTCTGAGTGTGATTTTTTCTTTTCTTAACCATTTCTACCCGTATAATGCGAAGAAAAACAATGGACTTCCATAAACAAGTTCTTTCTTTCCACAAATATTTTACTATTTCAGTGTGGTAGCATACTGGAATAATAATAATATGTGGTCGATGTGAGACGGTATGTGGTGGTATACCATCCTGTCCCTGGTTTCTCCGTGATGAAGGCCTCTGGTTTTCAGTGATCAAGACATACCCTCATTGGAAAGTAGATGTCAAATACCTTTAATAAATCCATTTTTATACACAGTAATTGAGGAATAGCTTTCCACGTATAAAAGATTTTATTTCTTATATAGAAATACTTTCTAAGTTGATAGCACCGACATTTTTATCTTGCTCCTACTTTTGTTTATAAAATGTGTCTTCAAAGAAGTTCAACTAGTTTATATTTCGGTGTGCCATATTGGATTGTTTCTTTCTTATATGTGTGCGTGTCTTGTTGCCTTAATGCACATAAATGTCGTGCTTTAAGCATGGGTAGATTTAGGGGTTGTCTACTGCGGGGATGGATCTTCCGGGGTTTGGAATACCCCTCAGTCGAGTGGGGGTCTGGGAGATTTTCCGCAGAAAATTGTTAATATAAAAACTCGGTTTTTGAGCAGTTTCATGTGTTATTCTCTATAACACAATATCAGGGAGTATTTTTTATTTTTTCAAAACGATGTTGGCGGGAGGGTCAAAGTCTCTTCATGCTCCTCCCCCCGGAACTCAAGAAAAGCTTTTCAATGAGTTTCAGTCTTTATATAAATTGAAATGCAATCTTTTAGGCAACATACCCTCACTGCATTTCAACATTTAGATTGTCGGTATGACGAGTCAAAATCGTAATAAAAGATACCACCTCTGCTCTTTTTCCTCTTCGAACACTGGTGCTGAAGGATGAATTCTGTTTTGATTCACATAATGTCTGTTTATCTCGTAAGATGTGGAACTATATAATAATGAAATAAAGTTTTTGACGTCATGAACTTATGTTTTGTAGATTCAAGGAAACAGATATTGAGTTTAGATGAAAAACGGGTAACAATGTGTAAAAGGAAGTGGAGATGGATTACCCTTTACAGGACGAACGATTCAGAAGCTGGGCGAATAGTTTAAACCTCCATCGCTCCGCTCCTAATTAACCTAGAAAGATGATTTAGGTGTCTATCTCTTCAGAAAGAATGAAAAGTTACAACATTTTGCTCACATCGAGGGTCCAGCAGTGGAAGTGTGGGGGAAAAATTGGATGTTTGTTTTCCTTTCCCACTCATCATTTCGGGGAGGGAAACTCCCCCCAAAGGAGATACAAGCATAAAAAAGTGGTATCAATAAAGATAAATAAACATCCTAACTAATGATACCCTGTGTATGACCATTCTTGCGCACGACAAATAACACGTTGCCAACTTCGAGAAATGTATTTTTTAAAATTTATTCGTCTTCTTTTACGGGTTAGGCACGGGGGTACAAAAGTTACCTCGTTAGAATGTGTCCCATAAGCATTCCAACGAGGTATGGATTATATCATTGTGACGATTAGAGGCGTCAGGGTAGACCAACGTATTTCGAAAAATATGTACAGGGTGATTCTCATGGGAAACGCGTCTGAAGTTGTTTTTTTCTCGTTTGGTATTGAACTTTCGCCCTTCATGTTTTTATGTCATTGTGTCCAATATATGGCATACAAGTTATTTTCTTCCTGCGTACGACAAGTAACAGTGTTACCAGCTTTTCACAAGTTTCCAAAAACAAAAAATCTCATTTTTTTTTTTTACAAAAAAATCTTCTTCTACGGGTTTGGCACAGGGGGCACAAAAGTTAGCTCGTTGGAATTTGTGTTCCATAATCTTTACAACAAGGTATGGTTTATGTCCCTGTGACAATTAGAAGGGGTACTTGGGGCGCCAACGTAAAGGTCTACGATTTTTTTGAAATTCCTATCCGTCCCTTAAAGGCTACGGGAGCAAGGTGTTTAGTGCAAAAATATTTGGTCTTAGGTCGAACCAGGGACTCTTAATACTTTGGATACCTATTCCACTGAGTCACCAATTCATTTGTTGAGGTATTTAATGGGAGTCAAGAGAAAACCTATGGCCGACACATGTTCCTCGTAAAATGACTCGAAAATCTGAATTCCCTATTATTACAACCTAGAATAACTATGTCTTTCCAGACAGCTTTTAGTAGAGTAATATTTGATCAGCTTATCGACCACATCTCGATTTCTGAACTAAATCCGTCAGCTCTTCACTAAGTTGTGTGCAACTTGTTCTGAATACAGGGTCAATATTGAACATTCTATGGTAGCTCTAGCAACCGAACCAGGAACCTTGTATATTAAACACCCGTACGCGTTTTAGGTCGGGCCGGACTCGAATCAATGATCTGCGGTTTTATAATAATTAATTAGTTTCGTTAAACGATAATTGGAATAAAACCAAATCTTTAAGTCTATGTGCACGAAGATATAGTGAAAGGTATTACAAACAATGCAATATTTATCGTTGTGCTGCTTAGCGGCATCTAACTTATTAGAAATCTCCAAAACTTTCCACCCCCGAGCTGGGTTGGACCAAGGTGCATTCAGAGTGGATTGAGATTGGGCCCAAAATTCGGCTTGTTCAGGTCTCGAATAAAGAATCCATTCCCCATAATGATGTTAACAAACTCACTAACAGATTCCGAGAGACGGGATCTGTGTACAATATACCTTGCAGTGTTAGTCCGAAATCGTCTACATATATGGCAAGCACTCTTACTGTCCTCGCACACCTCAGCAAAAACTCTCAACGTAGAACACGAGGATACTTTCTGTTAACAATTGAAATTCAGATGCACCAACATCTGACAGAGAAGAACCCAGACCTTCAAATGCAGTTTACCGAATGGGCGAAAGATGAACTACCATCGAACTCGGATCCCCTCTTTAACATATTGCTCTTCTACGTGGCGTATTTTTACGTGAACGGAGAAGTGAACAAACAAAACTACTGTTACTGGAGTGACAGCCCACATTGGACTTAAACCTCAGGGACAGCTTGTGGACAAAAGGTTATGGTCCAGCGTAGTAATTTTGATACAAGAATCGTTAGAACATTCCTCACGGCACACGCTGTCAATTATGTAGGACTCATACCCATCGTTCTTCTAGCACGATGGATACCCTCCCCATTTCTTACATGGTGCACGGAATTACCTGTATCAGCAGTTTCCTAGGAGGTGGATCGGGAGTTTCACACTGGAGAACTCGTCATCACGCTTTCAGAATCTCACGCAACTGTATTTCTACTTGTGGGGCTATCTACTTTAAAGCCATGATATAGTCAAAATCAGGAATTTATATCATTTGGGGTCATGAATGAATGGAAGATGCATGTACTACTGTGAGTCCAGAGACATTGCTAGCCGTCATGCATGGGGAATGGAAGAGACGTATGGCACACACCATAGTTCCAAAGGATGGTTGTTTAAAGTGTATGTTATGGGGAATCCACATAAGAAACAGAGTGAACAAAGACTAAAGAGTCACCGACATTATCCTCCTTCGAAAATATTTCATAGAAAACATGACGTCGCATAACGACTTTCGTATTTTTTTTTAAAAAAATTGATATTTAAGATGGCAGCCTCCAACATGGAGGCCACAATGGTCACATGGGTATCTGAGCTTGCCAGATCCATAAAACGTTACCTATGACCAATGTGGACCCCAATCTAGAACTCTTTACTGTGTTAGGGCTATCATATGACGGTACAGCGAGGGACACTTCTGGATGGTACAGCCATATGGAGATTTACGGCTAAGGTGCTCCACCAGTTGAGTCCGAAGCATTTGGCGGGAAGTATTGCAACCGAATTAACTTTAAAAGGAGGCGGGTGGCATAATCGCCAGGCACTGAAAATTCCCGTACACTTGGGCGAAATTCCCGCTGTCGTCTACAGCATCATTTCTCCAAACGAAATGAATCTTAGACGTATACTTCTTATGGCAAACATATTACTTGATATTTGTTCTATTTGAGACGAAAAATTGAAACAAAAAATTAAAGTCCAATCCTGTTGCTGTTGGAATGAACACTCTTTCTCTCGTTTGATCTGAAATAACTTTGCAGAGTCTGAATAAATATTCTGTCACTTCAGGAGGGTAGGAAGAGCGGATACCCCCCTCCTTTAGTGTGACAACACATACATTTAATTAAATGCTTAGTGAGAGTGAGCCCATTGGTACGGCACTTTTATGATTTCAAGTTTTGCTCCCAAGCCATCTCATGCCATAGCTGATGACATTGGAGAACAAGAGATGCAAATATGATGAAATAGAGATACAATCACATGCGCAAATTTAGAATTTGAGACAAAATGATCGGATAGCATCCATACTTTGTCGAAAATTTAGACTTGGTAAGAAGACATGTAAAAGCTCACCCAAACCTGAGAGCATCCCACTACCAATTGTTGAATTCAAGTGAAGAACTCAGTTGAGAGCACCAGATGATTACGGAGGGGGAGAAACATCTTCAGATATGGAAAACAAATAATGAAAAAATGGACTGCTCCGAGCAGGACTCGAACCATGGAACTTATCATTACTAAACAAGACTCTACTCGCTCATCCACCGAGCCACACTGAACGCTAGGCAGTCATACGTAAGACGCAGAACGTTTGTTACTTACAAAACGTTTTTGTAAGGGGAAAAGCTAAGGAAATTCCCCGTCCCTAGATTTTCTTTCCATGGCCCTAACTTAATTACTGTTGTCCCAACCTGGGAAGAATATTTTCCACCCTCTAGAAACTTTCCTAACAATTTTCATACATTTATGCATAGCAGCACAAAACATTTATCCATGGCTGTTCTGCACAATTATACATACACAAAAAAATCACTTCCAATTTTATTAATTCCAGTACCACGTAAACAGAAATACGGGATATTAAATTCTATATTTTGTCAATAGTCTTGCAGAAAATATAGAAAAAAATCAATTTTTCTATTCGGAACAGAGGGACCATACACGCAAGTTACGCCCATGAGATTTGTTTTGCGGAGGAGAAGACAGAAATTGCTCCCTCTGTTCCTTCTAGGCTACATTGCGATCTAGAGGTCGACCGCGAGGGTGAATCAGTGGTCGCGATGATAAACAACCGAGTTTGTTTTTACATCGATGTTCAGCGGAAGCACCGCTGTGGCTCATGTTCTCTTTGGTTCTCCTTGAAGCGCTGTAAGGAATAAAGTCTTCATTTGTTTAAAATTTCGTCTCCAGAGGATTCTGTATGTCTATACTCGAGAGGTTTTGCTGCACTGTTAAATGTGATTATGAAAGACATATTAATAGAACTAGTGAGGAATGTTCCAGCAATATGGGATAAGAAACACAAAAACATCATAATAGACACGTTTTAAATAGAGAATGGAAGAAAATAGCAACTGAAATGTGAATGTCGGGTAAGTTATTCATATTTATTTGAGAATTACACTGTAGCTTATTAGAAAAAAAGAAGCTACTGTTAATTATATATATATGCTTAAAAACTCCACTCCTTTCCCCCAATTCCGGGATTAATACAAAAGGGTTTCTTGTAAATTCGTTACTGATATAAGGTAAAGAAATATCTGTAAAGACAGGCACATATCCATAGGGAGAAAATGTCGTGTAATGGAATTGCAGTGACGAAACTTCATTTGCTACAGTTAATACCGCCTCCAAACCGAAACCTGAAGACATACCTGTTTTTCTAAGCACCTGGACGAATGGCAACCCCTGGCCCAAGGGGAAGCCGCAATTTTTAACTTGCCAAAAGCTAGCCAAGAGTCTAAGTTCTTTCCTCTCCAGAAAATCAGTAAACAAAACATTGGTTACTACTGTGTTATTTAAGATTTATTGGAAGAACCGTCTGCTAAAAACTACTACCAAATAATCAGACATAAAACATAGCTAATATTCAAAAATGCCCGAAACATGTAATATTTGTGAAACATAAGAGAGAGAGAGAGAAAGATAGAGAATTAGTCCTGCACATAATAGTGCCCTTTGGTTATCTTTCAAAAACAGGAAGCGGCACTACGAACTTATCTGTTTCTCTGTGTGTTTGTGACTGTCGGTCACTGACATACGTAGTTCATGCTCGATTGTTTCATTCTGAGAAATTCACTTAAAGGAAAGAAACATTTGTTTGGAAACGCGAAAAAAGTAACGCAAACTAGGAACGTTACTTAAAAATTTGTAACGCTTTACCCTTACAGTTACTTTGGAAAAATGTAACCCGTTACTTGCGTTACGTTATTTCCCAAGACTGATCACAAGCTTACTTGCCTCGGAAACGAACCAGGCAACCCACCCATCAGATAGTTCAGTAGGCGGGGTCTCAGTTTCGATTCTCGGTGGGAAAGCCTTTGAAATATTAAATATCGTCGATGTATCTGTGTTCGTGTCCCTGTCGTTCAAGGTTCCTGGAAATAACTGTACACACCTGCTCACAAAAAGCTGGAAACTCGTTCAGAAACTAAGCCTACATCCGTCACAATTTCCACAGATCTATACACAGGGAATTGCATGTTCCCGCCGTTCTTTATATACACACTAGCTACAAATCGTACTGTCATCCGAGCGATGTGAAAATGTAAAAACAAAATCAAACTACTTTTTTTTTTTTAGATTAATATTGATTGCACACCTCATGCACAGTTCCAATATGCAAAATCAACCATTATCTTAAGCAGAATTTGTTGAAAACGACAGAAAATGAATATTTAAACATGCAAGTAGAAACCTGTGCTGGAGCGATTCTATTGTAATATTATAATACAAACGGGTTTGGTCCTGCTATTGACACTTCTGAAACGAAGAGCGACGGTTCGAGCCTCCGTGTGGAAAGTTAAAGATTTTCTTCCTTTTTTAAATATACGAGAACATTTTATAAATATAAATTTCTACTGTGAAGTGACTGGAAACACATTATCCGACAAACTGTCACTTTTCACATCCCTGTCCCATTTACTAGCTCGCCATGTCCATAATTCATATACGAAAACAATAAAAATGAGAAATGTGAACACAGTTGAATACCTGAAACCACACGTCTAAAATGAAAATTATTACCTACTTAACCTTCGTATACTGCAATAATATCTAAGTTTGGTATAAATATTTATTATTATTAGAATGTAAACACTGAAGAATATATATTAACACACAATGAGGAAAAACTCAATGCTCGTAGTAATTAACAGATTGGTTGCATGTTTATTTAAAATTAACTCTCTTGAAATCTAAATAATCATTATTAGAACGAAAGCAAGAGAACCGTTTTGTTAATTTGGACATATTATAAGAGATTAAGGAATGTGTATGTAATCGAACAGAATATATGAAACTAAATGGAATGGCATGTAGAACTGAACTTGAAAGAGGATAGAATGTGTAAATGAAAAATTAAAGAAAGCAATGGTTAACAGCAGTAGTCACTACTTACAGCAGATGACTGAAATCTCCCCCCCCCCAAAAAGTTCAACAATTCTGAAATATAAAGGCGTCACATTTTCTTCGTTTCCTGACAAAATTGAAAAATGGATTTTGCATATTGTTTGTCTATACCCCTTCAATATAGTTAGCTAACAAACCAAGTACGATCGACTGACTAGACGTCACGTGAGTGAAATTTATATAGGAAGTTTCGATACAGCATTAACCGGTGACGTAGACGTGGTGTTGAAGCTTCTGGTAGTTTCCATTTCGTAATGGATTTTAGGTCAGTGAGATTTCTTTATACTATGAGAGGGCTCTTTAACTCCATACTAAAGGCGTGTCGTATGATTTATTCAAACCGTCACGTATTCGGACAACCATGAGCCCAATTCGTTTTGCTTCACTGCTCACAAGTTTAACTTAAAATAAATACTTACTTTTCCACGGAAACACAAACTGTTTGAATGCCCATTTTATTATGGGTGAAATGTATAATTCTGCAAGTAATAAAGATTTTCATGTCCTTCTCCGAGATTCGATCCCTCGTCCTTTGCCTCAGCAGTTCAACACGTAGACAACTAGGCTAATTGTCGTTGTGTAACAGCTTGGAGGAAAATCTGTTTCAACTGCACGAAGGAAATTGAGGGCATTGGTTATAGTTGGATGGAGGCAAATACCGTGTGCTCCCAAGTTGGTAGTGCCACTTGCTGTTTTTGGAAGATGAAGACAGCCTTAGGGAAATCACGTGTACTGATTGCAAGCACCTGGAAGATTTAGTCGTAGACTTGGCAGCTCCAAATCAATACATAAAGTGAGTCAACTAGGAGTGCAATGATACCGGTACTCTATTTTACTTTGATTAGACTTGTTTTTATAAAGATGGAGAACGAAAATATTTTACCGTTCGAACATTTGAAAGAATACTTTATCTTAAGAGCTGAGGATGATGGTGGACAAAATTTAAAAGTAAACAGTCTGAACTGCCCCGGCGGAAAATATTTATCAACAACTAGGGTGCCATAATTAACGATTTATAGTAAGGGGTTAATATGAATAAACCGTGTTCTGATGAGCAGGCCTACTTTATTACTAGAAAATAGTTTGCTGATGGTATGTAATATTGGAGTTCTTTGAGATCAGTTTGCTTATCCTAGAGTCCCGTTGATTATAAAGTTTGAAACTAGCTTTAAAAAGCATGTATCGATTTTAGAGTTACTGGCAAGTTTTGATTCACTCCCAGTTCATGTGTTCTCGTTTTATTAGTTGTAGTGTAATGTTTTTTATATATTGTGTATTTTTAATTTTACATAACAACATTGTTATTATTATATAATTAGTTTAGCAGAATAATAATAAGCAACATTTTTTCTAACGCATAGGGATGAGCACGAGTCAAGCTAAAACTCTACTCGACTCGAATTCAAATTGAGTTTCGAGTCAAGTCAAAGGTAATAAAATCGAGTCGAGTTCCGAGCCGATTTAGTTTTTCGCGTCGAGTTCAGTCGAGTTTGACAAATGGTTCGTTCGTTTCAACTCGTCTTGAAATCATGGCCTGATTACACTGGAAAACGAAAGCCATGAGAAATGTAAGCTAAAGAGTAAAATGGGATACTTTTAGTGTTGCTCACGGGAGGGGACACTGCTCGCATCTCGTCTCGTCTCGAAAGCGAAACCACAAGAGATTTTCCATAACAAGCTCAGCTCGGCTCGGCTCAACTGAGAGGATAGCTCGAGCCGGCTCACTTGGGGTGAACCATCGGCTCGAGCTATCTTTTGATTTGTATTGAAAAACTAATTATAAGCATTGATGATTTCAGAAGATTCTCTCCGTGTAATGTTCAATATATGAATGAGAGGAAATTGATAGAACATTATTAGTCCACTTTGAGCATGGTCGAAGATATGGCCACGAATTTATGTCGACAGGATCTCAAATTCTCCCACAGGTCATGCCCTGAAATCATCACTGTTTCAAAGGTTTCCTTAACAAATACCTAGGTAGAATATTACATTTATTTCTCGTTCTACGTTTTGAAACGACAAAATCATAATTTTAAAGATAATTATAATACGATAAGCATAAAGGTTTATAGAACTAATGAAGTAAATAGTATTGTGTAAGTTATCGGTTTCTAATCGCATTAAAACTAGAATATTCGTTTGTATCGCACTTTAAAGTAAATCCTCTCTCTATATAATTCTTACTGGAAAGCATGTTTAACTCCAATTACTTAATCAATATATTTAATAATATATTTTATTATAATATTTTTACTATTCAATGTCGTATACACTTCATTTCCCAAAGCGAAATCTCGCAAATGTATAGTGGGCTAGTGAATAGTATCAAATAAATTATCATTTAGTTTACGTAAATACTGCATCGCCTGATTTGAAACTTCGTACTTTAACTAATAATAATAATAATAATAATAATAATAATAATAATAATAATAATAATAATAATAATAATAATAATAATAATAATAATAATAATAATAATTTCAGGCTTACTCAATAAATGAATTCAACGTGGTCACTATTAGAAGTTTCATTTATTCGAATATGATAGAAATACAAAGAGAAACTTCGAGAACAGGTAAAAGAAAAATGTTACTTTGGTGGGACTGGAACTAACCTTGAAGAGTTCCTTTCAAGTTACAAATGCCTTAGACACTTTGTTTCTTGTCCTTAAGTTAACTGATTCACTGAACGTATCTGGGTAATTTGTTTTTATTTTCTACTCGGTTATACACGTTTTACAATAATTTCTTTTAAGCTTGAACGACAGGAACACGAATGCAAAAACTTTTAGGTCAATTATAATTCCCCCAGCGGGAATCGAACCGGGGACCCCCACACCAAAGGCACACGTGCTCGCCACTAGATCAGCGAGAAGAACGCATGAAATCTGTTTTGAAATGTCTGTAACTTATGCCTATTTCGCCCTGAGATAATATGTCTACTGATGTTTTTATGTTTACCGTATTCGTTACTTGGAGGAACGATATAAGTTATTTATATAGGTTCTGTTACGTATTCGTCCATAAATACTATATAAATTATCACAATTATTCATGATCTTTCATGGAAATCTCGCTCGTGCATGCACAGTAGACGAACAATGTAATCGGAATGTGAGTTCAACAGAGATTATGTATTTCGCCCTCATTATTTAACAGTCATATAGAAGGGATAGCGAAAACGAGTCTACCTAATGAAGATCGAATTTCGGTAGGAGATGAAATAATGAGGTATATACGGTTTGGGGTTGATTTAGTTGTTGTTGCAGAATCTAAAAAGAAAATTAATAAGATGTAGAAAACTTGAGAAAGGCTTCTGAAGAATGTGGGATGAAAATAAATGTTAGAAAGACAAAATCCATGGTGATTGAAACGAAGCGATCGGTGTCAAATATAGAAGTAGGAGCGGGAGAAAAGACCAAATGACTAGTTTTCGATATATTAGTAGTATTATTAGTGATGATATGATATGCGAACGTGAAATAAAGCAAGCATAGAAATGGCGAAAGAAGCCTTTAGGATGAAGAAAATACTATTTTGTGGGATCTTGAATAGAGTTGAAAAAGACTCATAAAATGCTTCTTGTACCGTATTTTACTGTATTTATAGGCAGAATCATAAACATTTTGCAAAAATGATGAGAAATAATTGATGGCTTTCGAAATATGTGCGTCGAGAAGAATGGAGAGAAATAGCTGCGTCGAGAGAAAAACGAATGACAGGGCGTTAGAAATGGAAGGAGAATAATATTATTAAGAAGAGGAAAAGAAACTGGTTGGGATATTGGTTAAGAAGGAACTGTATCATGAGGGATGTGGTAGAGTGTATGGTAGCAGGAAAGAGAGGGAGGGGATTAATTAGACTATAGCAAAACAGAAAAATCGTATGTGAAGATGGAAAGGTTAATAGAAGATCGTGGAGCATAGCAATTTTTCAGTCGCGGTAAGTGACCCGCTGGTAATGGCGGAATACTTCTGATTTAATGATGCCGATGATGCACAGTAGAAACGGAAAAATCCACTTTACTGTCATTACTAATACGAATCACAATGCAAACTTCTACAGGCTGTCATACGGAAGTAGTGGTTCCCAACCTGAGGACGCGTAGCTAACTCCTGGTTAAGCATGAAGAGGGAGTAAGTGGGCGAAAGCTACTGGCAGAAATGAATTGTGAAATAAATAAATAAAGCACTACTTGTAATGATTCTTTAAAATTTAGCTTGACAATTTTATAATGACCGTTTAAAAAATAATACTGTACTACGAGGGTATGCTAAAGACTTGCTTTAAATAAATACCTGACATTATTATTATTATTATTATTATTATTATTATTATTATTATTATTATTATTATTATTATTATTATTATTATTATTATTGGTCTCCCACTTCTTGGCCGAGATGTGAAATATTCACCACCTTCTTCATATCACTACATCAATTTCATCACTGTTTTCTTGTCACAGCCCATACCCCTAGCTATGTGAATGGCAGTTTGTCCCATAGTTACTCGACCTATGATTTCCCCTCTCATAGTAACAGATAGTTCTCTACTGCCTTTAGAGCAAGGCATTTTGACAGCCTGTAGAAATTTGCATTGTGATTCGTATTAGCAATGACAGTAAAGTGGATTTTTCTGTTTCTACTGTGCATCATCGGCATCATTAAATCAGAAGTATTCCGCCATTACCAGCGGGTCACTTACCGCGACTGAAAAATTGCTATGCTCCACGATCTTCTATTAACCTTTCCATCTTCACATACGATTTTTCTGTTTTGATATAGTCTAATTAATCCCCTCCTTCTCTTTCCTGCCACCATACCCTCTACCACATCCCTCATGATACAGTTCCTTCTTAACCAATATCCCAACCAGTTTCTTTTCATCTTCTTAATACTATTTTTTCCTTCCGTTTCTAACGCCCTGTCATTCGTTTTTCTCACGACGCAGCTATTTCTCTCCATTCTTCTCGACGCACATATTTCGAAAGCCATCAATTGTTTCTCATCAATTTTGCATAATATCCATGACTCTGCCTTATAAATACAGTAAAATACAGTACAAGAAGCATTTTATGAGTCTTTTTCAACTCTATTCAAGGTCCCACAAAATAGTATTTTCTTCATCCTAAAGGCTTCTTTCGCCATTTCTATCCTTGCTTTTATTTCACGTTCGCATCATTCGTTATTATTATCATCAACTACTCAGATATCGAAAACTAGTCATTTGTTCTTTCCTCCCGCTCCTACTTCTATATTTGACACCGATCGCTTCGTTTCAATCACCATGGATTTTGTCTTTCTAACATTTATTTTCATTCCATATTCTTCAGAAGCCTTTCTCAAGTTTTCTACATCTTATTAATTTTCTTTTTAGATTCTGCAACAACAACTATATCAACCCCAAACCGTATACGCCTCATCATTTCATCCAGTGGCGGCGATTGGACGTTAAAAGTATGGGGGAAGGCATGATCTGAATATTTGTATATCAATCTTAGTTTATCTGGTTGTTTCTAACACTTTGTTTGACGAAAGGTTGTATAACTAATAGGATAGTATCTTCTTCGGTTAAAATGCCATATATCATATTTCATATTTTATTAAACAAAGTGACAAGAGCAACGGAAGTATATACTAGCCCTTTGTACTCTTAAACAACGAAGGTGTAAGAAGAGATTTGATTCCTTGCTCATGAACATCTTAAAATTCTGTCTGGAAAATTGTGTGATCAGATTATTTAATATAAAAAAAAACAAGTAAATAGAAAGGATAATATTAATTATAGTAATGAATAATGAGGCTTGTTTTGCAAAAGTTATGTTCAAACTGGAGATTAATGAACAACTTAATTTATAATTCCACACATGACATTACATATATGTTATTACTCTTACAAGGTATATTCGCGAAGTGTCCCCTCGAGATTCGTGTAAAATTGATTGAAATACAAACTTCTCCTCGCCATAATATGTATTGCACTAATTTTAGTGGGCCATACTGGTTATTTGCGTATTTATGAGCCGTCATATATATCCGGAATTCAATCATACACTAGTATAACCCTTGGACACAAAATTGCAAATTTAGTTTCTTAGATGTAACTGAACATGAACGTGGGCATGTGCAAAACAAATTTGATCAAGTACTGCTTCACTGACACATGTTACCAACCCGAGCTGCCATCTTGGATTCAATTTTCGGCTTTTCAAAAGGAAATAGGTGCAAGTGAGACATCAAATTCATGTACAATTTCTCGGAAATTCACTAATGTAGTGAGTTTCATCGTAGCTATTGCATGTTAAATGACAGGCACTTCATGAATATTGAATCAAATAGAAAGTTGTGCAGGGCC
Organism: Thermobia domestica; assembly: GCF_964235325.1. Taxonomy (NCBI): domain Eukaryota; kingdom Metazoa; phylum Arthropoda; class Insecta; order Zygentoma; family Lepismatidae; genus Thermobia; species Thermobia domestica. The sequence goes on along the minus strand of NC_137466.1, from coordinate 45,875,473 downwards.
CACTGTGTATATGTAATGTTTTACGTGATTTATCGTTGACGAAATATTCTCTGAACGTACATAATACAGAAACACAGACGTCAATACGGAAATGGTCTTCACCTAAATATGGTCGTATCTGAATTTACATTAAGCATTTTGACCGTTATACAATACTTCTTTGTTGAAGTATATCATGGAACTAATACAATCACTCACAGAAATGTAATAAGATTATGACACCAATGTTTGTAAGGAGTTTGTTAATACCTACAATATTTTTTTCCAGTTAGAAATTGTTTTTTGATTTGTCAACATCAAAAATATATGTGTAACTGATATTACTCTGTAATGTCTATTCGCGAAATGTCTGGAAGGATTTAACATGCAATACCTTGCAAACGGTACAAGCTACAGTAAAATCCTCTATATCAGTGAGTTTCCGAGAAAATTATACATGAATTTGATGTCTCACTTGCACTTATTCCCTTTTGAAAAACCGAAAGTTGAATCCAAGATGGCAGCTCGGGTTGGTAGCATGTGTCAGAGAAGCAGTACTTGATCAAATTTGTTTTGCACATGCCCACATTCATGTCCAGTTACATCTAAAGAAACTAAAAGCAATCTCATGTCTGACCGTTATACTAGTATATGATTGAATTCTGGATATATGAAGGTACATAAATACCAGTATGGGCCGCTAAAATTTGTACAATATATATTGTGACGAGGAGAACTTTGCATTTGAATCAATTTTACACGAATCCCGAAGGTACACTTCGCGAATGTACCTTATTAGAAAATGAAAGACAGTAAATACTACAAGCATATGCTACGAAATTTAAAGAAATACGCAATTGCAATATTAATTGGTTTGAATTGCAATTAAAACGCAATTACTGTAGCTTGCTTAACTCCACGAGAAGACAACCAATATGTACTCACGCAACGGAAAATATTATATGGCACCATTTTTTTATGAACCAGTAATATATACAAAACTTAACATTTTCAAATGAAGCTATATACATTAATGGGTTACTTCAAAAAAGTGGGGGGGCAACTGCCCCCTTTGCCTCCCCTAATCGCCGCCCATGATTTCATCAATAGACATATTACATTACGGCGAAATAGGCATAAATTTCACACACTTCAAAACAGATCTCGTTCGTTCTTACCGCTGGTCTAGTGGCTAGCACGTGTGCCTTTGGTGTACGGGGTCCCCGGTTCGATTCCCGATGGGAGAATTTTAATTGACCTAAAAGTTTTTGCATTCGTGTTCCTGTCGTTCAAGCTTAAAAGAAATTATTGTAAAACGTGTATAGCCGAGTAGAAAATAAAGACAAATTACTCAGATACGTTCAGTGAATCAGTTAACTTAAAGACAAGAAATAAAGTGTGTAAGGCATTTGTAACTTGAAAGGAGCTCTTCAAGGTTAGTTCCAGTCCCACCAAAGTAACATTTTTCTTTTACCTGTTCTCGAAGTTTCTCTTTGTATTTCTATCGCATTCGAATAAATAGAACTTCTAATAGAGACCACGTTGAATTCATTATTGAGTAAGCCTAAAATTATTATTATTATTATTATTATTATTATTATTATTATTATTATTATTATTATTATTATTATTATTATTATTATTATTATTATTATTAGTTAAAGTACGAAGTTTCAAATCAGACGATGTAGTATTTACGAAACTAAATGATAATTTATTTGATAATATTCACTAGCCCACTATACATTTGCGAGGTTTCGCTTTGGGAAATGAAGTGTATACGACATTGAATAGTAAAAATATTATAATAAAATATATTATTAAATATATTGATTAAGTAATTGGAGTTAAACATGCTTTCCAGTAAGAATTATATAGAGAGAGGATTTACTTTAAAGTGCGATACAAACGAATATTCTAGTTTTAATGCGATTAGAAACCGATAACTTACACAATACTATTTACTTCATTAGTTCTATAAACCTTTATGCTTATCGTATTATAATTATCTTTAAAATTATAATTTTGTCGTTTCAAAACGTAGAACGAGAAATAAATGTAATATTCTACCTAGGTATTTGTTAAGGAAACCTTTGAAACAGTGATGATTTCAGGGCATGACCTGTGGGAGAATTTGAGATCCTGTCGACATAAATTCGTGGCCATATCTTCGACCATGCTCAAAGTGGACTAATAATGTTCTATCAATTTCCTCTCATTCATATATTGAACACTACACGGGGAAAATCTTCTGAAATCATCAATGCTTATAATTAGTTTTTCATTACAAATCAAAAGATAATAATGAAATATGGAACATACTTAATATTTTGTTTTCAGTTTTGGATTTTAAATTTGCAATTCATATAATGTTCCCTTCTAATCGAATTTGAGAGAAAATTAATTGCCAAAGATTTATTCAAAGAAATGTTTTCAGTCCTCTGATGAAAATAAGGAACACACTTTTAAGGATAAAAAACAAAACGAACACTTCCTACAGGTTTTGAACACATAAACTTGTAATTGATAGGCTATTAACCCAAACCGCTCAACCAGTTCGTACGTCTTCATTGAGTTTCTTTAGACTTTTGTGTAAATTAGTTTCCTGCTCCACACTTTTTTTGTTTATGTCGATACCCCTATAAGTTTGTGGTGAATATTTGGGCGTTACAGGTGTTGCAATGCATAAAGGTCTTTTTCGTATAAACTATATTCAATTTTATGTCCTAATAACTTATATGCAACAGGTTTAATCTGTGAAATGATTGGGGGAGTGATCGTAAATGTTTTCATAGTTAGAAGCCCAGATATGCAAACCCGCTTAACGTGGGGATTTAGTATTGTAAAATTTGGTATACTCTTCAAGTATATTACATAGACAGTATAATTATTATCAATGACACTACTACTACTACAACATTTATTATTATTATTATTATTATTATTATTATTATTATTATTATTATTATTATTATTATTATTATTATTATTAATTGTAACTACTCTGTATGTAAACATGAAAGATGGGCGGTTTGTATTTGAATACTAAAAAACTAGTTGAATGAGAACCTCAGTAGTCGTGAACTCTAGGACTCAAGGACATTGTTCACTAGCTTCTGAATTTGGGTTGAGGGTCTAGGTTGAGTATTCGGGCTCGAGCCAAACACTGTTAAAAGTTATAGGGCACTGGCCAAATATCTTCAAAACTGCTCGGTCCGGGTTTAGAATTGTCAACGACTCGAGCAGCTCGGCTCACAGCTCATTCACTATCAACCCGAACCGAAAAGTGAGCCGAGCTAACAGCTCACCCAACGACTCGGCTCAGTTGAGCCGAACTGAGCAGATGACTCATCCCTACCAAGCCAGCTCGAGCCGATGGTTCACCCCAAGTGACCCGGCTCGAGCTATCCTCTCAGTTGAGCCGAGCCGAGCTGAGCTTGTTATGAAAAATCTCTTGTGGTTTTTCGAGACCTGTCTTGTGGTGGAGACGAGACGAGATACGAGCAGTGTCCGCTCTCGTGAGCAACACTAAAAGTATCCCATTTTACTCTTTAGCTTACATTTCTCATGGCTTTCGTTTTCCAGTGTAATCAGGCCATGATTTCAAGACGAGTTGAAACGAACGAACCATTTATCAAACTCGACTGAACTCGACGCGAAAAACTAAATCGGCTCGGAACTCGACTCGATTTTATCTTCGACTTGACTCGAAACTCAATTTGAATTCGAGTCGAGTCGAGTTTTAGCTTGACTCGTGCTCATTCCTATGCGTTAGAAAAAATTGTTGCTTATTATTATTCTGCTAAACTAATTATATAATAATAACAATGTTGTTATGTAAAATTAAAAATACAGAATATAGAGAAACATTACACTACAACTAATAAAATGAGAACATATGAACTGGGAGTGAATCAAAACTTGCCAGTAACTCTAAAATCGATACATGCTTTTTAAAGCTAGTTTCAAACTTTATAATCAACGGGACTCTAGGATAAGCAAACTGATCTCAAAGAACTCCAATATTACATGCCATCTGCAAACTATTTTCTAGTAATAAAGTAGGCCTGCTCATCAGAACACATTTGATTCATATTAACCCCTTACTATCAAACGTTAATTATGGCACCCTAGTTGTTGATAAATATTTTCCGCCGGGGCAGTTCAGACTGTTTACTTTTAAATTTTGTCCACCATCATCCTCAGCTCTTAAGATAAAGTATTCTTTCAAATGTTCGAACGGTAAAATATTTTCGTTCTCCATCTTTATAAAAACAACACCAATCAAAGTAAAATAGAGTACCGGTATCATTGCACTCCTAGTTGACTCACTGTATGTATTGATTTGGAGCTGCCAAATCTACGACTAAATCTTCCAGGTGCTTGCAATCAGTACACGTGATTTCCCTAAGGCTGTCTTCATCTTCCAAAAACAGCAAGTGGCACTACGAACTTGGGAGCACATGGTATTTGCCTCCATGCAGCTATAACCATTGCCCTCAATTTCTTTCGTGGAGTCAAAACCGATTTTCCTCCAAGGTGCTATACAACGTCAATTAGTCTAGTTGTCTACGTGTTGAACTGCTGAGGCAAAGGACGAGGGATCGAATCTCGGAGAAGGACATGAAAATTTTTATTACTTGCAGAATTATACATTTCACCCATAATAAAATGGGCATTCAAATAGTTTGTGTTTCCGTGGAAAAGTAAGAATTTATTTCAAGTTAAACTTGTGAGCAGTGAAGCAAAACGAATTGGGCTCATGGTTGTCCGAATACGTGACGGTTTGAATAAATCATACGACACGCCTTTAGTATGGAGTTAAAGAGCCCTCTCATACGTATAAAGAAATCTCACTGACCGAAAATTCATTATGAAATGGAACCTACCAGAAGCCTCAACACCACGTCTGCGTCACTTCGGTGAATGCTGTATCGAAACTTCCTATATAAAGTTCACTCACGTGACGTCTAGTCAGTCGATCGTACTTGGTTTGCTAGCTAACTATATCGAAAGGATATAGACGAACAATATGCAAAATCCATTTTTCAATTTTGCCAGGAAACAAAGTAAATGTGACGCCTTTATGTTTCAGAATTGTTGAACTTTTTTTTGGGGGGAGGGGAGATTTCAGTCATCTGCTGTAAGTAGTGACTACTGCTGTTAACCATTGCTTTCTTTAATTTTTCATTTACACATTCTATCCTCTTTCAAGTTCAGTTCTACATGCCATTCCATTTAGTTTCATATATTGTGTTCGATTACATACACATTCCTCAATCTCTTATAATATGTCCAAATTAACAGAACGGTTCTCTTGCTTTCTTTCTAATAATGATTATTTAGATTTCAAGAGAGTTAATTTTAAATAAACATGCAACCAATTTGTTAATTACTACGAGCATTGAGTTTTTCCTCATTGTGTGTTAATATATATTCTTCAGTGTTTACATTCTAATAATAATAAATATTTATACCAAACTTAGATATTATTGCAGTATACGAAGGTTAAGTGGGTAATAAAGCAGTTCAAGCCTATATCTTATTTCAATCTGTATCGTAGATTACAATTATCGTTAAAAGAAATTGAATATTCGTATCCAAAATTGATTTTATGTAGGTAGGATGGATAGAGATGCGCGAGACAAGATTTGAGGTCGTCTCGCCACGACAATATGCTGTAAAAGTAATGTCTCGACTCGAAAAATGTATATTTTACTATTGGAAGAGCTGTGTCTCGACTTGAATTAAGTCAGGAAAATTCTGTCTCGACTCGACTCTGAGCATCTCTAAGGATGGACAGTTTTAAGAGCCCAGTATTCTAAAGCTGGCGTTGTAACTAACTACACAATTACGCAACATCCATTTCAGATACAACCATTATTAAACACTTCATTTTCACAAGCTTCTTATAATAACTATATCGATTTCTTACTTAAATTCAATTATAGATAATTGTTTTTTATGTAGCAGCTAATATTCATGCTATACAGTATAAAACAAGTACAAATTCAATGTAAATAAATAAAAATGTAAGATATTACACATTACTGGCTTTGCGATTTAATTTGATTTTAAGCAGTACATATTTTCTAAATAATTGTTCAAATTGCTTTATAAAAATCCAGATTATGAGGTACTCTAAGATTTTGTAATGCAAATATATATATATATATATTAGGGAACTTCGGGGCTTGATCCCCACCAAAGTTTTATGTTTATTCAAATAAAATATTGTAAAGTGAATGAAATATCTTGTAGAATGTTCACATTTCCAAGAATGAAGTTAGCAAAGCCACCCGAAATATTGATATGTGCCTGTCTTTACAGGTATTTCTTTACCTTATATAAGTAACGAATTTACAAGAAACCCTTTTGTATTAATCTCGGAATTGGGGGAAAGGAGTGGAGTTTTTAAGCATATATATAATTAACAGTAGCTTCTTTTTTTCTAATAAGCTACAGTGTAATTCTCAAATAAATATGAATAAATTACCCGACATTCACATTTCAGTTGCTATTTTCTTCCATTCTCTATTTAAAACGTGTCTATTATGATGTTTTTGTGTTTCTTATCCCTGCTTATCTTTGCTGGAACATTCCTCACTAGTTTTATTAATATTCTTTCATAATCACATTTAACAGTGCAGCAAAACCTCTCGAGTATAGACATACAGAATCCTCTGGAGACGAAATTTTAAACAAATGAAGACTTTATTCCTTGCAGCGCTTCAAGGAGAACCAAAGGGAACATGAGCCACAGCGGTCCTTTCGCTGGACATCGATGTAAAAACAAACTCGGTTGTTTATCATCGCGACCACTGATTCACCCTCGCGGTCGATCTCTAAGTCGCAATGTAATCGCAGTGCATACCCATTTGAATCCATGTGTTTGTGCCAGTATCGAGAGTGGCACCTCGACTTCGATCGCGAGGTCTCTTCAGTATCTTTCTACTCTTGGACCTTATTTTAACAATTTGTGCAAATGTCCGGAGGTTCTAGACCTTCTGGCTCCGCTACTGATTGGTAGCATGCATTTCTCTGTTCACTTCTACCTTCAGCCATATTTTTATTATTTGAAGCCAAAGAGAATACATTCGTTCTCCATCGCATTTGGCATTCTTAAAAATAAAATTATGTTATAATTAAACGGGCGATTTTGCCACTTTCAATGTAAATTTTTGTCCCCTCCTCCGCAAAACAAATCTCATGGGCGTAACTTGCGTGTATTGTCCCTCTGTTCCGAATAGAAAAATTGATTTTTTTTCTATATTTTCTGCAAGACTATTCACAAAATATAGAATTTCATGTCCAGTATTTCTGTTTACTTGGTATTGGAATTAATAAAATTAGAAGTAATTGTTTTGTGTATGTATAACTGTGCAGAACAGCCATGGATAAATATTTTGTGCTGCTATATATAAATGTAAAAAAATTGTTAGGAAAGTTTCTAGAGGGTGGAAAATATTCTACCCAGGCTGGGACAACAGTAATTAAGTTAGTGCCAGGGAAAGAAAAACTAGAGACGGGGAATTTCCTTAGCTTTCCCCCTTACAAAATCGTTTTGTAAGTAACAAACGTTCTGTGTCTGACGTATGACTGCCTAGCGTTCAGTGTGGCTCAGTGGATGATTGAGTAGAGTCGTTGTTTAGTAATGATAAGTTCCATGGTTCGAGTCCTGCTCAGAGCAGTCCAATTATTTGTTTCCCATATCTAAAGATGTTTTCACTTGAATTCAACAAATGGTACTGGGATGCTCTCAGGTTTGGGTGAGCTTTTACATGTCTTCTTACCAAGTCTAAATTTTCGACAAAATATGGATGCTATCCGATCATTTTGTCTCAAATTCTAAATTTGCGCATGTGACTGTATCTCTCTTTCATCATATTTGCATCTCTCGTTCTCCAATGTCATCAGCTATGGCATGAGATGGCTTGGGAGCAAAACTTGAAATCATAAACTTAAAATAGGGGGTATCCGCTCTTCCTACCGTCCTGAAGTGACAGAATATTTATCCAGACTCTGCAAAGTCATTTCAGTTCAAACGACAGAAATAGTGTTCATTCCAACAGCAACAGGATTGGACTTTAATTTTTTGTTTCAATATCGTCTCAAATAGAACAAATATCAAGTAATATGTTTGCCATAAGAAGTATACGTCTAAGATTCATTTCGTTTGGAGAAATGATGCTGTAGACGACAGCGGGAATTTCGCCCAAGTGTACGGGAATTTTCAGTGCCTGGCGATTATGCCACCCGCTTCCTTTTAAAGTTAATTCGGTTGCAATACTTCCCGCCAAATGCTTCGGACTCAACTGGTGGAGCACTTAACCGTAAACCTCCATATGGCTGTACCATCCAGAAGTGTCCCTCGCTGTACAACTCATACTTTTTATGTGGATATTGCAGATGGTAAAGTTTGAAGGTGATTTTGCCGAAAGTGGTTTGCTAAAAATCAACTCAAATTTGGTAGTTGATTAAAGCACTGACTTCTAATTTATATTTTATATTCAGAATAGTTACTTTGTCCTCATATGTCAGAAAGATTAATATCGATTTTCTCGAATTGCTTTTTGAGTTTCGCGCTAAGCTTTTTTGGATTTAATAGTTAGTATGATGAGGGCTAATTGATTCTTCGGTACTTGATGGTGGCTACAAAGGCTCTCGTATTAATTAGACTACTTCTCTCAGAATGACGTCGATGTACTGAGAATGGGGATTTAAGGAAGATTAATTTATACATAATTAATTTGTAACCTAGTAACTGTTTAAAAAGTACCTTTACATTGGAAAGGTTTTGATCTAACCGGAATTTTTGCGGTCTTCCTAGTTATGAGCTAGGTCATTTTCATCGAAATCAAGAATATCACTATCTTCGACTGCTTTAAAAAAAGTGGCCTCGTAGTAGCCAAACGATCAGTGATTGGTGGTTATGCCCATTAAGACTCTTTTCTCAGGATCACAATATCTACAACATATCACGGTTTTAGTCATTTTTTTTAAATTCCAGAATGACGTTGTCTTCAGTGGTTTTAAAAAAGTGGTCCTGTAGTGGCCAAACGATCAGTGATTTCTGGTTGTTCTCATTAAGAGTTTTCCTCAGGAACACCATATCTACAACATATCACGATTTTAAGCAATTCCACCGAAATCCAATTTCCGTAACGATTGTGTAGGGTTCTTTGACATTTCAAAATGGACCATTGCCCCCTGCTACCCTTTTCTCGCAAAAACAGCAAAACCCGTATTTCCTACTTTCAAGTCATCTTTGAACCGGCAGAGTTTTTTTTCTTTAAAGTGGTGCTTTTAATCAAAGGGAGCTTATTTTCAATAGGGCTCCTTTGGCCCCTTAACCTATTTTCCGAAAGAAACAAAACAAAACAAAAAAAACGTGTCGATTTATTTTCGGTTTAGTATATGATATACGTGACAAGTTTGAAGAAAATCAGATGAAGAGAAACCCTTGTGAAGCTATGTCCTTTACACTTTCACTTTTTGGACTTAATGGATTTTTACCCCAAAATCTTCAATTGTAATTTTATATATAAATACATTTCCAGTTTTATTTCCATTGTTGCTAATAAATAGCGATTATCCTAGAAACAATAAAATATTATTTAATTTATTTAACTTCATTAATTTGCTTATTATAAGGAAGTTACAAACTGGAAATAACGCAAGAACAGCATTTACATAAAAGAAGTTTGATATAATCGAAATTTGTTTCATTGAGAGAATAACAAAACTTAAAAAAGGAAATGACATCATGTGAACCAAAGCAAAAATCATTAATTCTATAAGGTAAGATTTTCAACTCCTAATATTCACATTTAGGGAGAAGAAGAAACAATGTACAATAATAGCTGTATAGGTAATAATTCATTTATATAAAGACTGTGTCGTATGTGAAAAATAGTCCGTAAATAATTTTGAGTCTGGTAGCTAAATATCTTAGCTACATTTGATGATAAGCAGATTTTCTCTCAGAAAACAATCAAGAGAAAAATACAAAAAATAACCAAATAGTTAAGGCACACAACTCTGGTGCCCGACGCAGTTCCGTTGCTAGATTTTGGTGCTCGGGACGAAGCAGAATTTACCAGAATTTACCCTTTACACTCAGCTTACCAAGCTTAAAAAAAAAAAAAAAAAAAAAAAAAAAAAAAGAAGAAGAGCAGCTTTTGTTGTTACGCTACGCTGATTTTTTTATCAAGCTACTTAGACAGACCATCGCAACAGCTAAAAACAATCATTATGTATTCTTTTGCAAATAATAGCTCTCTGCAAGAAGCTCACCTTGGACTTTTTGTTAAATTTGACAACACTACCTTTGGTTCTATACAAATCCACATGGAGAACAGTTATGGAAATTTACAACTATTTACAACATATTATACTATCGATAAAAAATGAATTTTCAATACAGTAGAATGTGACCATACAGATATCATTTTAATTTCGATTCTTTCAAAGTAAAAAAAAAAAAAATAAATAAATATATTTTGTGAAATGTAACGGAAATTCAGGAGTCTTATTTGTGAATTTCTCTATATTTATCGAGGGAGGTAAAGAATATGTTTAACATTTGTATTTAAAATCCAAAATATAGTTTGGCTACTACGTATCTTTGAAATTATAGAAATTTCTTAATGACTGAAAGTTCTGAATTTAATATTACTTATTACTAATAAAAATATTACAAACACAGTTAAACACGCACACATTCGGATGCTTTAAAAATGGCGCCCATGGACTCTAGAGGCCAAAATAAAGCGAAAATGTTATAGACAGGTGGCCAACTTTCAGAAATTAAGAGTGATTGGTGTATTTTTAGAATAGGATTTCTAGTATGACGTGATTGTAAAATTTTAATAAGCAATGGCATGACAGCTGCTTTTAAGTATTGCATATAGAGTAATCATAAAAATATACGTAATTAACTACCTCATATTAATGAGTTATAAGTGTTTCCCTCGGAGCGAAAGATGTTTTAAGAATATTTTAAGGGAATACATATCTGAAAAAGTCCGCTACCTTTCGACAACCGTCAGTTGCCAGTAGGTGACAACTGAGAGAGTTAGCTTTAACCTTGAGAATTTTCCGGAATTACTGAAGCTTCCCACTGATGAAAGGAGCTGATATAGCTAGCGATTTACAAAAACAGATAGGGTAAACAAATACATACAACCATTTCCTGAAATCCTGTATGTGCTTTTTCTTATTCACATCTTTCTTCACCACTCCTTTATCAGGGTACTGTTCTGTCCATTGACCTACAAGAACAAATCGTGGGAAGCCATGTTCCCTTGTTTCCAGCCACAAATACGGAACATGTGCCTCTCATATGGGAATACAATAGAATTAAGAAAAATAACAAAACGATAGTTTGTGTGGCCAAGATACACAGGTAAATAAATTATTATCATAGGGTAAACATTGCTTCAACGCGACCAACTTCCAAGAGAGACAGGTGGCCAAGTTACAGAATAATAAGTAACGAATGTCTTATGGGAAAAAGCAGGTTCAAGACGAACAAGGCCAAGATAAGCAGGTGGCCAACTTAGAGAGGTGGCCAAGTTGACAGGTTTTTCTGTGCTAAGTATTTTATAACATTTTAGGTATCTATGCAAGACTCAGAACCTAAAGGCATACATGAGTAAGTCTAAAATTACCTTATTAAGTAGTTTATAATAATTAATGGTATCTTTCTTTAGAAATAAACATTTTAGACATCAGAGAAGGGTTATTTTTTTAAAATAGAAGTAGATCATTGCATCGCTATAAGTTTCGTTCCTATTAGAAATACACCCTGCCAACTAATAGATACACATGCAAATGACAAATTTTCAGCATACTTTAATTTACATTTTGAGCCTCGATGGATTCTAGATGCGTTCGGCTCACCTAAAAATATTCCTGTCTTTTTCAGATTATATTACATCCTTTCAGCTACTTCGTTCACTTGTACTTCAGTCTAAATATTTATTTATTGAGATATGATTTCTATGAATTAATATATATAGTCGTAATTTATAAATAAATTTCCTTTTTCAGAATATTAGTCAGGATGAGATAACATTGATAATAAAGGATATTCTTCTTAAGTTCATACTACGGAAAACACCAAACGCAGAATATCTTGTAACATTAAATGTAAGATATGGTAAACGGAAACGCAAGCAAAACAAGGTAAGAATATTTTCTTACTCACGGCTATAGAACATTAGAAGTTACTTCAGGATTTTAGATGTAATAAGGTAAAATTGAATGGAGTCTTCATTCTGTAGTTGCTCATTAGGTTAAGAAAAACGAATGATCAATAAAAGAAATTGATAATAAAAGTGGAGCGGAAACAATGAGAAATGTCGGAAGAATTCCAAAAGAAACCACGGACACCATGTTATTTATTACAAGCTAACGTCCCCTGCGTTTAAAGCAGAAACTCTTCACCATCTTATACGTACACGCTCTACTATTGAAATTAGTGGCTTCCAAGGCAAAACATAGAAATTAGTGATCAGAAACCAGTGGACAGTTTCATTTATTTATTTATTACATTTAATTATTTTTCAATTATACGTAGTAGGAACGAAAGCACGTAGCTAGTTCGGTTCATACTCTTAAGTAGGCTATTTGCTTTACGATTATTTTCCGCCGGGCACCGAAATCTAGCTATTTAACTCGGGACGTTCAATGCCACGTTCACAAAAGCTCTCTATTGACTTCTATCCTTAGCCAACTGGATCCAGTTTCTACTTTTCGTATTTTTGTAAGATCCATTTTAATATTGTCCTCTCATCTGCCCTTAGATCTTCCTAATGATCGTTTCTCGATTGGATTTCCAGTTGAAACTTTGAAAGCGTTCCTACTTTCTTCCATTCCGGCTACATGACCTGCCCACCTGAGCCTTCTAGACGTGATGACCTAGAAATTGTCGTGATCCATGACGGAACATCGTGTTTTCGGCGTTAAAGAAGTGCCAGAATTCGATGTAAAACAGCCAAGAATCTACAAAACCCAAGAAAGTTCGCCTGCAGAAGTCCCACATCAAGAAGATGCTTTTCACAATCTTTGATTCTATTAGTAGCATATAAATCATAAAAGAGTTTGTTCCAAATATACAGACGGTCGAATGGAAATCTTGAAGCATCTGTGGGCACAAATTGGACGGTTCCATCCACTATACCGAAACACGGTACATGTGGGCCCTTTTGATTGACAATGCGCCAAGTCACCGGTATCTGCTTGTCCACCACTTTTCTTGATAATTTCCTAATCTTTTAATCTCTTCAGTACTTCCACTTAACGAAATTCAAATTGACCAAGTTTTATTTGATGTTGTTGCAATCATTGAAAGAGTTTCAACATCAAGGCGTCAAGAATGTTCAGAGGTGTTTTGACAAGCTATACGAGCATCGCTTTCGTTGTGTTGAACCCCGAGAGATTAATGTTGGATAATATACACCAAAGTTTCATTGCGTATACGGTTCCAATTTTATCGTCCTAGTCTGAAAATTTATAGGACACTTTTGTCTAAATAAAAATCCGCAACCTATAAATATTGGTATTCCGTATTAATCTCCGCGGTGGAGAAGAGATCACCTGTTCTTTTATTATTATTATTATTATTATTATTATTATTATTATTATTATTATTATTATTATTATTATTATTATTATTATTATTATTAAAGTATTCTGCCTTTGGGTTGCCTTCCAATTAATTAGTTTTTTTTTTTTTAAGTTTGGGCTTAAGCCTCTGATAAACATTTTGGCATTTCAGCTAAACGAATAAGACGCAAGCTCTGGCGCAACGTTGCTGAGTACTAAGGGGTGTGGCTATGGCTAAGCACACAAATTACAGCGCGATCAGGTGACAAGGGATAGATGTGGATGTACACAAAATAAACGTGGCAATACCGCTGGCCTCTCATTTGCTAGCAGCATTTAAAGGGAACTTGGAGCGCCGCCTTCAAATGCCAAGATATTTGTCACGCCGTTTAGTAATGTTGGGAATGTTTGTTCCGCGTTTCTCGATCTTCAGTTTTCTCTTTTAACTCCCAATATTATCTTTTATTTTTCAAATCGCCAATAATCTGTGTTCTTCTTCTTCCTATTTCTCTTTTTCAATCTTTCGATCTATGGTGGTATGAAGAAACAAATCCTTCGCAAGATGTGTCCAATCCAATTTGCCTTTCTACGAAGGATGCTGGCTAAAAACATCTTCTTCTCTCCTATCCGTTTTAAAACATCTTCGTTTGTTTCTCTCTGTCCATCTTCCTCCGACATCACATTCTCGCCCAAATCTGACCTAGAGGTTAGACCAAATTCTGTAAAATGGGTATCTGAGAGGTAAAAGTATCCAGAGCTGAAGATACCTATTATAATACTGTAGTATTAAGTATAGGGTAATATTGCATATCTTTTCGACAACTCAACTTTACAGTGTACTATTTTACATATATTATTTCAATGCATCAATCCAACCGAAGTGTATATTCTAATCACTGTTCGTTTATCATTGCCATATTACGAACCATAGCTCTCAATGCACAGGGTAGCTCATAATTGCATATATATATATATATATATATATATATATATATATATATATATATATATATATATATATATATATATATATATATATATATATATGGTGTTTCAAAGACTGTGGTAAAGAAACTAGCAACATAACGTAAACATAAAATTAAACATAAACACATTACTCTCATATATTTCCTTGCAAGAATTTTAATCTTTATTCTTCATGGCATGGTTCACCAATACACCATCCAAATCGATATCTGTGGAACTCTTCTGTGATAGCTTCCCGTATTTCGGTCAAATTGAATATGTGATGTTGATATACTTTGTCCTTTAAAACACCCGTTAAGAAAAAAATCAGTTGGTGCCAAATTGGAAGATCGAACTGGCCACTCCACAGTCCCACGGCGACCGGTCCAGCGGTTCGAGAATGTTTCATCCGTTTCGCCTTTCTGTCTGGCATAAACTAACGGTTCTAAGTCCAGTGACCGTTATCCCCACACTCAGGCTACACAGTGTTACCACATGGAAACTTTTTGTCCAGAATTACAAATACTATAGTCAGTCAAATATCCTATACATTATTATGAAACACCCTGTAGGTTCGATAATAAGGCACGTAAAGAATAACACGTTGAAGCATCTGTGTCTAACGTACGAAATCTATGTTCAAGGTTCTCGTGAGCATGGACAGAGTATAACATACAAAATCTGAAGCTCGTGAACAAATACGATAAATGTTTAAATGAAAGTGTTTATTATGTACAGAAGTGAAGGAAGCTTCAGGTATGTAACAGAATAGTTTGCTCCAATGAATATTGTGTTTCTCATTATGTACAGGCCTAATTATGTATATGTAATTAAACGGTATTCATTTTCTGGATGACCCTCGTAGATTACACACAATATTATTTTTCTTTTCGAAATGCAGGTCCGAATCTGTTTTCCGGTTTCTTAAATGGTAGATACTAATGAAGTTGAATTGCTGAAAAGATCAGTTAGTTAATAAGGTCCCGGCCGGCTCAGAACCTCGCCAAAAAGAAAACAGTAATGGCATCAAAGAATAAACAATCGAACAACAACATCCACTATTTTGGCAGAGAATCAATCTCAAAAAACTACAAGAAAGTCATAAAATTGCAGAAGTGGACACAAGTGAAAACTTGTCCATTTCGTAAAGAGAAACAATACCATGTGATTCTTTCTCTACAAATACAGAAGCAATTTCTATTTTTAAATCCATTTTTAAGGAGAGAAATTTCACTGGAAGCGAAAAATACTTCGCCCGCCATCTCATGGGAATATCGAGTCTATAGAAATTTTAACATTTTTCAAATTACAGGCTACTAATAATACAGTATTCAGGACAATCGGGAAAGGAATTGCATTTTATAATAATAATGATGTTTTCTTTATCAATGTACTTGAAACATTTTAGTTGCTGTTGAAAACAACTCGCAACAAAATGAAATGAAATGAAATGAAATCTTTAAGTTTTACGTCCCACAGATATGTCGGCTAGGCGAAAGGAGTCGGTGATGATGACAAATGAGTGGAATGAATAAAGTGGGAGGAAACGGGAGATCTCGGTGTTTGTCCATCACAAAGTTCAGTTGGCGTGAGCGGGAATCTAACCAGGGACCCTACGCACTAGAGGTGAACGCTCTACCATTGAGGCATCGCGGCCCTAGCTCCCAACGATAGGAAGCCTTCTTACGAATAACTTCAATTTTCGTTAATTTGCCTTCTTCAGTCTCTCTTCTTTCTTTCTTTCTTCTCACTTCTTTTTTAAAAAAATCCAGTGCTATGCCACTCTCTTAACTGCCTCTCTTTGTTAAAGTTTAGCCTCTTTTACAGCACCGAGGCTATAAAAAACGTGGATCTACAAGTGGTATTCGAACCATCGTAATACGTTCAATTCTCTCGTACCGAGAATCGAATCTGAGACCACGCTCACCAATGACACGCATGTTAATCATTACAACTAGCGGTGCACTGTACCTTGGGGCGAGATGTAAATCTTGTCACAAGGCTTCTAACAAGTATGTTACTTTTAAATGATTCCATCGCTGTGACGCATCTCGAGCTACGCACGGCGATTTAACATTGTAAGAAGACTGCAGGTAAGGGAATGTTTTTCAGTAAAGAACGAAGCGAGAAAAGTTGTAAGTAGACTCCAATCTAGATGACATGAACTGTAAACTTGTTTATACATGTTAATTAAGACTATTATTCAATCTTCCTTTATGTCGTTTATTAATTCCATATCATTTGTCGATAGTTTGTCAAACTACATGTTCTGCTGCATATAATTACATAGTATAAAATTCATAGTATTTCATATCCTTTGTATTTATTCATTAATTTCTTTAACCATATTTATAGTATATATACTTCACTAGCAGAACTACATTCATAAACATTAACTGCACACATCTTATAAGTTACTAAACAGACATATCGGAGATACATATTTTTGATTGGAGTTCACAGAAATACGAAGGAAGTTAGTTGCTTGGAGCAGAATCAGTTAAAATTAAGAACTCATATTCCAGTAATTCAAACCTACAATATTAAACAGTAAATACACGTTGTTTTAAAATTACTTAATTATGTCAGAATATCGTGACAAACTATAACAAATAAATATTATTTTCGATAGAATTAGAATTAATTATTGGTGAATAATAGTTATAAAATTATTTAACTTCTATCTTTTACGAAATCACCGAGTTAAAAAACCTATCAACAACTTTTTATTTATTTTAAAAGAGAACGAAAGTGGCTCAGAATTTTAAGTCACTCTTGGCCAATACTTTGAAACAAGGTGCAGATAAAGTATAAGTCGGTCAAACTGAATTTGTGAAATATCATAATAACTTGATTCAAACATGAATAAACAAAGAGTTAATCAAAACAAAAGACAATATGTAACGTTCCGTTACAGCGGGGAAAGTTTTTGATTTTTTTTTTTTCATTTTTAAAATATTTCTTCTTTCTAGCTATAACACAGTCTCAACTTTTAATGCAGAGTTGTGTAAAATCGGGGTAGTAGCACCCCAAACATTTTGGTTCTCTTACTTGGTGTACTGTAAATCTAATCAACACGTTCTACGTAGAATTGAACAAAATTCACAATCGTTTACCACTAATGGTCAAATCACTAACAGATGAGTATTTATATCTGCGAAAGGATTTCCTGAATTCTCTAAATTCAAAATCTAAGACAATAAAACGACAATGGTTCAATTAAAATTTAAAGAGATAAAACACTGGGTTATGAAGAACAATTTATTGTTTCTGGGATATTCTTCATGGTTCCATTTGAAAGTTCATCAACTGTTACGCCATACAAGAGCACATATTATTGTTATTTCGCCTTACTCTTAGTTAAACTGATACGTAAGTTAAGTGAGTGTTTTCAGGCCTGAGAATTTTTATTACGATCCTTTTTTTTTTAACTTCCAAGCTAAGCTAAGTGTCTGAAGTCGTAGAACAGCTTCGCAGTCTATCGACAGATATAAGGAGAAACTGTAAAGGAAATCGAGTTATTTCTTGCAATCGATTCAGCGTCCCAACAATAGGTTTCATCTCCTCCGTTAGCCCTCTATTCAAACCGGAAGTGGTTCAAAATAATTTCAGTTTCAACTCTTATCATCATAGAACGAAAATGGAAATAAAAAGCCTCAAGCAGTTTTCTCTAATCAATTGTGGAAGCATATATTCACAACACACAAAACTGTACGGAAACCGAGAGTGGTTATAATTTACTACTACATCCGATTACAATACTGATTTCCATAAAGCCAAAATACAGAGATATCGACATTTTTTTTCAATCGATTCAGCGTCCCCAAAATAGATTCCCATCTCCTCTGTTAACTCCCTATACAAACCAAAAATAGTTCAAATAAACTTTTTCCAGTTTCAACATAGAACATAAATAATAAGAGAGCGAACGAGCTGTTTCTTGCAAACGGTGCAGCGCCTCATCATAAAATACCAGCACATTCATTCAAAATCGAAAGTTGTTCAATTTAGCTATTACTTCCGATTTCAATACTGATTTCTATAGGGGAAACACATTAACAGATCGAGTTTTTCTTCAATCGATTCAGCTTCCCAAGAATAAGTTTTATTCCTTATGCACAGTCTCTATAAAAATCCGGAAATGACTGAAATTAACAATTTCCGGTTCGGAACATTTATCGCCATAGAACAGAAACGATGATAGATAACGACTTTGGTTTTCTCCAACCAACACAGTGTCTGAAAAGTATGTATCATTGTAAACATTAACACTTTAGTACTTCCGGTTTAAAATAGATTTCCATAGAACCAAAGCTAGAAGAGATATCGAGAAGCTGTTTCTTGCAAATGATTGAGCGTCTTAAGAATAGGCTCTATATCCTCCCTTACCCCTCTAATCAAACCGAAAGTGGTTCAAATTAACGATTTTCGGTTTCAATGTTTATTGCCATAAAGAAAAATAGTAAAAGGCTGAGAGTAGACCTAATGGTTTTTACGGATTCAGTGTCTGAGGAACAGGTTCTATCTTTGATATTATCCAATTGGAACCAATAGTTATAGTTTGAGAATTGAATTCGGGTAGTTAGGAAGTCTACCCTAGTTTCACATTATGAAACGAAACTCACTTGTTTTGTCTTTTCCATACTCACTTGTATGCAACAAAATTTTATGACTAAATAATTAAGATATGTTACTATAAACCTAAATAAAACGTTATGAGTTTGAGAGCGATGGAATTGTGCATATTTTAATCTTTACTTAAGAGGATTATTGGTAATGAAATTCTTATTTATGTCTTCGAACAATAATAATTTATAAATTATTTTGAAATTCACTAATAAAGGTAGGAAAAAATACTTTCCTTTTTAAAGAAAATGAACCCTTATTTTTACCGAACACAATTTAGAATTTCTGATAACAATAAATTCATTATGCTACGGAAATCAATACATTGGAAGTTAAAATATACCGAAAGAATTAGCTGTAACTAAACTAATAGTTTGTCTAATTTTAGATTAGAGATTACTATTAGCTTAGTTTACTTTTAATTTTCTGAAAGTAACTTGTTTTGTTCATATGCTGTGAGGTGTGTTTTATTTTAACACCCAGGTGGAGCGAATCTCAAGATTTGATCATGAAATGACTTAACTTCGATTTTTGTTGGAAAATATTAACTCGGCTATGTAACGTGTGTTACAACTGGAGGTGATAACTCATTTTTTCCACACGACTGTATTTTCCTGACGATGTGCTTTTCTTTCATTTAATAAAGTAATTATTCATATGATTTGACTTTATGTTGTAATATTATTATTTGTCTGTTGGTTGATTAGTTAATAGTTTAGAACTTAAGCATGTCAAATTATGACAGTCAAATTATGAGACGTGGACCTGTAGCTGAACGCGGAATCCGAACCACATGATCTTCCACCAGGAATCCCAAGTCTCCCACGCTTACTATACAGCTACGATAAAGCTCATATTATTTTTCTGTGTATAGGCGAATACTGTTATATATATGCCTTACATGAAAATTCTTTTTTCTCAGGAAACAGCCTACCAGATAATTTTTTAAAAACATACTACCTAGACCTTCGCAATTCTGACAGGTCTACCAACAATAAAAAGTAACTTATTTGCCATATTTATGAATTACAGTGATTACAGTAATTACATTTATATTTTATGCACAAAATATAAAAATAGACTTCTTGCACGTTGCCATTAAACAATTATTTACACTTTTCTCGAACATTTATGTAGATTTCGGAATATTCCCTCATATTTATAAACAACAGCATGTGCTTTTTGACGAGAATCATCAAGCAGCCGACACAAGCCACCTACGAAGGAGTACAAAAATTACAAGGAAAGACACGGAGAACCACGAAGGACTCCGACAGCCCCTCCAATGGACGGCCAGAAAAACTAAACAACCAGGAAGAAGACATGACACTACACCTCTGTTGTGAAGGTGTCCCCGTCAATCAAGAAGCACAAGAAGTAAAAGCAGAACTAGAGAGAAACTGTCTTTCCTGTCTTCTTATTTATCCTTCTTTCTTCCCATCTACACATCATAACAGACACGCTTGTAAATGTCTTTCGTTAAAGATGGAAGCCGCGACACACACATTTCTAGGGATGCGCACGAGTCGAGTGGAGTCGAGATTTAAGCCTGTCTCGACTCGACTCGAGAAAATGTGGTCTCGACTCGAAAATATGTTTCTGTCTCGACTCGACAGTCTCTGTCTCGACTCGACTCGAATTCGAGTCGAGACGTCTCGAAATTCGAGTCAAGACAAAATATACGAGTTAAAATACACGCACACATAAGCCAGAATATTATGACTATCTACCTAATTGTCCGTATGTCCACCTTTGGCACGGATAACAACAATGAATGTTCTTAGCATGGACGTAATGATCCTTTGTAGGTTGCTGGAAGGAAAAAAAATGAAATCTTTGAGTTTTACGTTCCACGGTTACGCCGGTTAGACTAAAGTAGACGATGATGATGAGTAATGAATGAAATCGTGGAATGAAGAAAGTGGGAGGAAACGGGAGAATCCCGAGAAAACCCACGCACACGGTGTTTGTCCACCACAAAGTTCACTTGGCGAGAGCTGGGATCGAACCCGGGAACCCGGCCCTGTCGCTGGAGGGAGTTGGCAACACATGTGCACACACAGGTCACCTAATTCCCGTAAATTCCGGGGAGGGGGGCGATGCGCTCTGACGTCACGTTCAATCACATCCCAGATGTGTTCAATTGGGTTCAGATCCGGCGAGTTGGGAGCCAATACATCACTTGGAACTCGCCCCTGTGTTCCTCGAACCACTCTATCACACTCCTGGTCTTGTGGCATGGTGCGTTGTCGAAAAATGCCACTAACGTTGGGAAACATGGTCATCATGAAGTGGTGTACGTAGTCTGCAAAAAGTGTACTTGGCCTTCATGGTGCTTTACCAAAGCTCCACTAGACACATGGATGCATAAGGGTAACATTTGCCCATATCGTTGGGGGTGGGGCAAAACATTGGTGCACAAACACACACACACACACACACACACACACATACATACATATATATATATATATATATATATATATATATATATATATATATAACCTTTGTCGACCCACTTCTGGATTGAAGGTCTCTCCAATTCTTTTTACACTATCTATTTTCGGCAGTCTGTTTCCACGTTACCCCACACTGCTTCCTAATTTCGTCACACCATAATGTATTACAACGTTTTCTGGATCCTTTGTGTTCCCTTAGGATCCAGTCAAGGATTACTTTTGTCCACCTATCATCAGTTCTTCTTGCAATATGACCAGCTCCCTGACACTTGAGTCCTTTTATTTTCGCGATGATATCGGTCACTCCTGTCATCTTCCTGATCCATGTATTTCTTTTTCTATCTCTTCGGGTTATTCCAAGCATACATCTCTCCATGCTTCTTTGAGTTGTATATGCTCTCTCCCTATGGAAGTTTAAGAAAGAGCATTATGCATTAACAACTGATCACAAAAAGTTGTGAATTCAACCAGGCGTAGATTTTAGTTCCTACTTTAGATTGGAAGCAGCAACATATTTAAAATTATTGCCTTTGGTATAAAAATCGATTATAAAGTTTGAATTTCCGGTGGCAGCTACATGGCATGAGTGTGAACTGCGATTCTTCTTTTCTTTCATTATTAAGAGAGTTTTATTTATTGACTTTAAGATTCACAAGCTGTAATTAGACGTATATAATATACATTACTTGTGCACGTTAAACTTTTCTTTGTTTCGACAAAAATATATTCACAAATTTCCACTTGGGCAGGTAGTCTTCGACCTTAAATTGTCACTTTTTGAAACCAACCATACATTTGCTTCTAATGTTTTAACCAAATATTTAGTACCGTAGCTTCGAGAAACCCTCCTGATTTTGGATCACCATTGTGTAGTTGGAGTGTGGGAATTATATAAATACTACTCAGGCAGATATCCAGCCTAACTTTACATCAGTTTTTGAGGATGAGACCTAAAATTAAGCCTTTTCCTCTGTGCTCAAAATTGTTTTAGTCAATAGCTGGAACGCCTTTCCCTAGAATAATTTCGCGAAACACAATGACGCAGAACGAAAAGTTCTAGATTAGTTCTTTATCGTGCTTTAATAGGATATTAATCTGCTTAAAATATGACAATAATAAACTGAAAAGATACAAATTTGGAGCGAGACAAGTACAGCACAGGAACTGAATTCGGACACCACATTGACTTACTGGAACGCAGAACTGGTGCGTTCCGGCCCATTTTAAGCCCCGCTTAGCCAATCTTTCCCTGATCTTTGCCCAATCCCTCATATTGACCTGAGCCTTAAATGTTGTTAAGGAACTACCTGGAACAACCGATCAGCACAATATGCACATATTCGTTTACCCTAGCTCATTAATAGTGTTTCTTTCAGAAAATATCCCCAAAGAGGGTATTTTGAAAGTAAAGAGAGAAATTGTAATTAAACATATGTTTCTTGATATCCTGATTTTCCATTCTCTGAAAATTTTGTCTGAAGGGTATTTTGCACTTGACTGTGTATGTATGGAGGGGAAAGCTTCGGCTCACCCACTGAAAGAAATACTGCTTATCAATAACACAAGAAAATCATAATATTAAGAAATCCAAACAGTAGCCAGTAAATATTACATTTATAATTTTGATTTAATAAGTTAATATTTCACTTACCGCTAAATGTAATGATATGGAAACTGGACTTCAACTGTTAATGGAGCTGGAGCCGCCTTCCTCGAAGTGTTGCTTCTGAATCAAATTTGTCGATAATCTGAGAAACGTTAATGTCGTAAGACCTTTCTGTGCACAACACAGCTAAACTACGAAATTTTTCTTAACCCATAGTGCTACGAACGTGTGTTTCTAGCCGTCTCAGGCACGAAAAGGAACGTTCACTGGTTGCGGGACTGACAGACACGGTTAGAAAAATCTTATAAACTTGGTTCAAGTTTGGGAAGCATTCGTAAAGATTCAATTTTTAAAATAAATTTAGAAGTGATGAAAAATCATTTTCAGTCTGTCTCTCTGCACACAAATTGGAGAAAACTGTTAACTCTGATGTCAGCTCAACTTTGGGGATTGTGTAGGTGTTGCTGACAATTGTGATACTTTCTGTTGATGGCTTGTGTTGATTCAACACGTCGTGGAGGGAATGAAGAACCTACATATCATTTTCTTTGAACTTTTATTGCTAATATCTGCCACAAGGATGTTAATAACGGAATAATACACTTCGCGTCTGTAATATTCAGCTGCTGTCTCACACTCGAAGAAGTATCACCACCATCCAATTCTCTTGGGATTCGTCTTCTTCGTAGAACGTTCGGTGCAGTGCATTCAATGGTTTCTGCAGTATCTTCTGTTTTTGTCCACATCGTTTTGAAACTTTTCTCACTTCAGTAAGGACTGAAGGCTGCAGTTATTGGCTTGCGACAAATTTTTCACAGTAGAAAAATTGGCACGTGTATTCTGTATGTGCATGGACAGTTGATTCGTGTATTCAAGAACACGTCTCATCAGTTTAAGACGAAACAAAAATAAAAAGCCATGAACGTTTCTTAACATTGAATGCGCATCTAGGCCGTGATAGTGATCTGCTATTTCCTCTAAAGTTTAAACTACAGATCCAAAATGTTCTAAACTGCACGAATAGCTTCCAATTTACAGTTCCATCTAGTGTCGCTCAAAGATTTTAATGTTACCAAATGCCCTAAGTTTTCTCCTTGACGCTTTCTCAAAAATAGCGTGCTTTTTCGACGACGCTTCTATGAAGGAATGCAAACTACTCAGAACACCAAACATGTTTCGAATTGCAGAAACTTCTCGGCACACATCAACAATGCATAAGTTCAAAATGTGAGCGTAACAATGAATATAAATGGCTAAATCGTTCACGTTCCTGGTCCTCTTTGCAACGCCAGAGTACTGACCACGCATAGTGGCTGCACCATCATAACATTGTCCTCGGATGTTATGTACGCTCAGACCCGCTGATATTAACAAATTTGTTAAAACTTTCGCCGTGTTTTTTCTGTGTTGTAAAACCCGATAAAACTTTCGTGAACGTTTAATGTTTCACCACAGTATCGCAAAACAATTGATACTTATTCATCTCGCTTCAAATCTTAGTTTCATCCATGATGACACCTATATATACCTACAGTCTTCACACGATCAATTATTTTTCACAGCACATACTCAAACATTAAATCTAGAAATTGATTTTGGTATTCGGGACTAACATATCTAAATGTTTTCTCTTTGTTAATATAATACCGAAAAATCACGTCATTGTCTTTGGATCTTAGCGATAACAGTTCTAGTAAATTGCCTTTATTTTCACTTTCGTTATTTTCCCTATGGCCTCTAAGAGGAACACATTGGCGAGCACAATACAAAATACTATCTAGAAGTGCTTCTAAATATATTCTATTGCCGTTAACTACATATTTGGTTCGTCCGCAAATCTAATTTACGCGCAACTGATCCGTGCAATAGTGCGTTTCGAAATTCCGCGGCCTTAGAAATACGAGTCTTATTAGCGTTACTTGCCTCATGAATACCGAATTTATCTACGACCTTCTTCCAGTTACGGAAACCCTCCTTAGTAAAGGTGTCTTCAGATTTCGGAATATTTTCGGAGAATGCGCAACAATAAAAGCAAAAAGCACCATCTCGAGAAATGCTATATTTTAACCAACTAAATTGCCTATACCACTCAGATCGGAAACGGCGGCCATTTTGATTGGGGTATGTTTTCAATTGTGGTTGAAAGGGACCTTGACCTACTGCCAGAAATGTCTTTGCCTTTTCACAACCTTTGACTGCATCACGATCTTCTGAAACTTCATCTTGTGACACTGTTTCCACAGTAGTACCGGCATTTGAATTCTTATATTTTGAGACTTCATCTTTTGACACTGTTTTCACACTAGCACTCGAATTCGTATCTCCTGAAACGCAAGAAGTAGATTGTTTAGTCACAATTTCATTATCTCCGCTAGCACTGTCAATATTGCTAAGTTTCGGCTTCTTACTAAAATATTCCAACAAAGTTTTCTATTTTTTTTGAGCACTGCATATTAGTCACAACAACTTCCTGTGAAACTTGAGAAATGTTCAAGTACCACAGATAAAATATAAAAAATGAAACCATTATACACCGATACACGTGAAGGCTATATATACACAGAAAAATAACTTCAAACGAACTGTTCACTGCCAAGGGCACCGATTTCTCTGTAACTTTTTTTTTTGGGGGGGGGGGCAATCAGATGTGAGTTTGTATATTCATAAAGCAATACATATAACAATACAAAATACATATTCAGAAAAATACATGGGGGCCCATATGAACTTTAGGGGGCTCGGCCCCTCGGCCCCCCAGGATTGGCGTCCTTGCTCACTGCAAACAAAAACTTCAGAGTAAATCAAGCGTATTATTTTTGGTTTGGGTGCCAGGGTGGCTATTAGTAAAAATAACTTGTTGTTTTAACCTTACAATTCTCCCTTTCCACTTTATAATTCCAGATGTTGCTATTTTTGTGACTTACAGGGAAAGCCAGAATCAGTAAGGGAGAAGGTATATGAACATCTCTGGACATGAACATTTTTTTTTTTTAGATATAGTTCAATCACAATTTTACACTGGC
Source organism: Thermobia domestica (assembly GCF_964235325.1). Taxonomy (NCBI): domain Eukaryota; kingdom Metazoa; phylum Arthropoda; class Insecta; order Zygentoma; family Lepismatidae; genus Thermobia; species Thermobia domestica. The sequence goes on along the minus strand of NC_137466.1, from coordinate 45,849,203 downwards.
TCTGTGATCCTCCTCCTCCCCCCAAAAAAGACATGCTCAGAATAAGACCTATCTATTCAAATTACAAGCATTTTTGATGTAACAGAAAAATAAAGAAATCCTGAATTTGACAATACAGTTTATAAATTATTATTACCGCCGTAAAGGAACATGTAATGTCTAAAAATGAAAAAAAGCAATAAAGTGAGGTGTGAACCAATTCAGATCACATGCATCGAAAGTGAGTGACAATTACCCAGTTAGTAGTAGAGAGGCAGTGTTAGGGATTAAAGTGAGCCGGAACGCACCAGCACTGCGTTCTGGAAAATCAGCCTGTTGTCAGAATTTAGTTCGTGTGCAACACTTGTCACTTTACAAACATTGTAGATTAATTTTTAATTAGTATTTTGGTTCCGTCTATGAAACGACTATTAATATGATTTATCAAACCAGATCAGGAACATGGATAAGGGATTTTTTACATTCATTGTTGACTGTGTTCTCGCAAATCATTGAGGATAAGCATTCTGGCGAGGTAGCTATTCACTGAAGCTATTTGAAGCCCTGGGCAGTATGCATGCCTAACGAGCACCATTTCAAAGGTGGAGCATGGCCACGAACTCTGTTCCGACTGGCCATCCTGACTGAGTGACTGAGGTTTTACCTGGTACCTTTTGTCAGGCCAGGGCCGCTGTCTTTTCACTTCCTTGCCCCTCCTTTCTCTTGGCCTCGTTAGTCGTCTAAAGACCTTAATGCTGTGAAACAAAAATATAAAATTAAGCAAAATGATGTTGTATACTCTTCAGCTCAGTTCATTGATAACACTGGATGACTATCCAAATAAACCTCAGAAATGTGGGGGGAAGTTGCCTCCTGGCCCCTAAGTTACGTCTATGCATAGATGCTTACTTGAATTAGTTTCAAGGCTGTTTGTGAGTAAATACTTTCTTCAAAATAATATTAAAAATTATAAAAAGATTTTCGAGACATTCGAGTCGAGTCGAGATTTTTACGAGCAGTCTCGACTCGACTCGTGTCTCGACTCGAAAATTCGAGTCGAGAGAAACGTTTGTCTCGACTCGTCTCGAATTTTACAAAGTGTGTCTCGACTCGTGCGCATCCCTATACATTTCCCTTGAATACTAACTGCATGTGAGGAGACAAATGGTTGATACCTTACTCTCTGTCAGGACGTGGGCTTTCCTGAGGGGCGTTCTTATTTATAACTTTTCTCTGTCTCTAGTAATCATCAGTTCCAGCTGATAACTCCTACCTTTCTTTTCGCGCTGGTCTGCACAGGAGAGACACTCTAACCTCACCTCTGCAAGAAGCATCAACCCACCTCCGCGTTGCACTGGGCAGGAAACACCAACCCACCTCCACGCTGCTTAAGGGAAGGAGGTTCATCTCCGCGCTGCACTGGACAGGAGACACCAACCTACCTTCACGCTGCTTGGGAAAGAGGTTCATCTCCGCGCTGCACTGGATAGGAGACACCAACCTACCTTCACGCTACTTCGGGATAGAGGTTCATCTCCGCGCTGCACTGAGCAGGAGACACCAACCCACCTTCACGCTGCTTAAGGAAAGGAGGTCCATCTCCGCGCTGCACTGGGAAGGAGACACCAACCCACCTTCACGCTGTTTCGGGCAGGAAGTATAATTTCTTAGAGAAAAGAACTGATATAAAGAGGAAACTACTTATTTGTAGCACATTACTTGTATAGAAGTTTTGTAAAAAAGGGCTAGAGAATAAACACACTCATGTACCGTCTCTACCATTATATTACAATATTCTTTTCAACATGCACTCCTATATCTGAAACCGCAATATTTCAGCTGTAAGGAATGCGCAGTTTATTGGAAATAATAACCCTGCACAAAAAATTATAAGGAAGATTTAAGAAAAGTATAAAATATGTATCACGGCTATGCAACAGAGTAAATTACATGTAAAAAAGCTTATCAGAATGATGGAAACACCTGGAGCTGGAAACACGCCAGATACGCATCTGGATTGGCAACGATTAAGGGTCGATCGCAGCGTCGTGCTGTTGGTTGATGGTATGTTAGGGCATGGTACTACGTGAGGAGCTGTAGAACGGCAGTGTGTAGTAAACTCAGCAGATACCGATACTGTTAAGTGGTCAATTTCGCTGATATAAAGATGGCAAATTGTTGGCGCTGTGTTGCTTCATGTGAGCGAGACGAAAGTGGCAAATGTGTTGGATTTGTCTTGAGAAACAGTGTCGAACGTGATGACGGCTTACAAAACTCACCGCAAAACTACATAGGCAAATAGGAACAATTGAGGCGGACTACGTAAAAAGGATACATAGGCTTATGTGCCCTTTTTATGTAGATTACATATTCTTGTTTTCCTGTACTAAAGCTTCAGTGCTGCAAGTTTTACGTCAATATCCCCCCCCCCCCAAAATGACGGCGGTACACCTTTTTTAAGTCGACATGCCATATGCAGAGATCGTATTGTAACGAAATGTGTTTCTTGAGCCTGCTGCAAATTAAAGCAGCCGACTCTGCACTGCGTTGTTCTTCACTGTGGCCGAACTCGCTAAGAAGTACACGAAAATTTAGCCACTAGCTACTCGCACAGCGATATGTCAATACTTTTAAATTTTGGTGATCATTGCACAGGAAACACACCAAAGTAGACAGCAGAGTTTGACTATTCCCAAAACTATCCCATTTCCAAACTACGTACATATGGATAACTGATTTTATAAAAGGATGTTCTGGCCGTATTGCTTTATGTATGTAATGAGGACTTGAGTTACTGTCATACATTTACTGAATTTGACGGTTTAAAAAAATGTAAACTCTGTTGTTTGTTTATTGCATGGTTATCTGGAAAAGCAACATCAGAAATGTCCTGATATTTCCACGATTGTTTTGCTTTCTGACCGCCACAGGTGGTCAAATGGAACTTTCCTGATGACTATGTTTAATTTTTGGTTTGTGAAAGTTTATTTAAAAAAATGTGCTTAACTGTTTCCGGTGAGCTCCCAGTGCGACAAAACTTTTTGGTCTGATCAAAAGGAAACTTTTATAAAAGAAGCTGATAGGTAATCCAAAGCCTTATTAAATGGCAATGGTGTTGTGTAAGGAAACCCATCACTTTCTGAAGTTCTAATGAACGCAGAGCTATTACATTACTGGGGGCCATTTCTGAATAATCTCTTTCTTAAAAAAAAAACTGTCTCAAAAAATTAACATTCCTTTTATTTTAGTGAAATATTTTATCATTGAATCATTACAAAATGCTGCGTTGCTGAGTCCAAAAACTTATTTTGGATAGTGTGATGTGTTTACTTAATGGCGACTATTCAGGAAATTGGAGATTTTTGCAATGTGAGAATTATAAGATGTCCTTACCCGAGGTGAATGAATTATAAGTCAATGATATTAAAAGTTTGCATCGCTTTTTACAGGAGAATGATATTGACTTATCGAACATATCATTTCACGATCTCCATAACTATCAGTTTCAATCCAGTTTGAGAAATAAAGGTAGCTTCCGCAACATTAATATTACTTTCAATTATCCGTTCTATATTGCAAAGAGGTCACCCTGCAAACTATGTTGCACATTTGTATGTATTCCTCATTAGTAGACAAGTGCAATACAGCGTTATCCGTTTCACAAAGTATGTATAATTTGTGTGATTGGTTGCAAACTCAGTAACCGTTATAGGTTGCTGCAAACTCTTGCCAGTTACAGGTAGTCGTGGAACTATGAATAGCGTACCTGCAAACTCACCCGTGATAATCTCTACCACTTCTTTATTGTCAACGTCAGGCTTCTCGAACAGTTGTTTATGACTGTTCATCCGGTTTACTGAGAAAGAGAGCCAAACTACGACGTTACAGAGCACCAAGATTGAATTGACTGTTCATCTAGTTTACTGAGAATGAGAGGAAACTACGACGTCAAGGTGCACCAAGATTGAACTGACTGCTCTGATGGACGCTGACCAATTATAGAAAACAATAAAGAAAGATTTTCATATATTTCACAAACCAGTACTCCAGTTTCTTTTCAGCGTGGGTTCTTATGTAAGAGAATAATTCACCATTAATGGACATTTCCATTGATTGTAGTAAATAAAACTTCAGACCTACCTGATTGCGTAGAATACTTCCTTTTCCTCGTTAGATGATTCTAAGTAGTCAAAATTTGCGATTGAATTCCGGTCTGCTTCTCGGGCGCTTAAAACAATGACGACTATGTTTGTATATACATGTTAATAATGCACAAGATAATGATAATACAAAAAATTGCAAAATATTGTTATTGCAAGTATGTGAGTGTTTTCTTACAGGAAATGGAGATTGATGCCGTTATATTTGTTCACCATTTCAGCCAAGCAGGAAACTGCCTGAGCCAACTGATAGGAACCTCTAAAAAATAAGTTTTAAGTCTCTCTCTGTCATCTTCCGGAAGTTTGTTTTCGGTAAAATTCTCTGTTTTTGTTTTACCGGAAAATGTTCCGTCTTCCTTTTCTATTTTTCGGTTTCCTGGAAATGTGGCCATCCCTAGTCAATACTCCACTGGACTTACGGCTGCCACACGTTTTCTTTTCTTCCTAAATATCTGTAGGCTCTGGTTCTATCTTTATGTCTTAAGTAAACACGCTGGCTTTCCAGATGTGTGGATGACTGCAGGTTCTGTACCGTTGTTTACAAGAAGAGAGGATAATGTGTTATCTGCCAACCAAGTATTGGAGGTGTTTTTTGGCGCAATTTGGACGCATCTGTCTTACCAGTCCGTGTCCAAAGTATCTGGTATACCTTAATTTATATTAACCCTTTACATGTTAGACTGTATCGTGTTCAGGTTCAGCTAAAACCATATTGCAAATATTGTGAAGCATCAGAGAGCATAATGCGTCGTTTTCTTGCTGATGTCATATTCGTTCTACGATGGACATTATAACGAATCTACCAACGGCCTACTGCAATATTCCCTAGTATTATTTTAACGTATCCTGGATTTCATTGGACCTCTCGGCCACAGAATTCACTTATTGTTTGAATTACAGGACATATGTTGGGGTATATTTATTATAATTATCCTGGATGCTCAATTCAACATTACAAGATCTATCTTCGATCTCACACGGGAGGCTCCCACAAGTTGTCGCTAAAATCTGATTGCTACATAGCACATCTGATAGAGGATCATGAGAAATAAACATGAGCAAAATGTAAGGTGCTATGAACCAGAAGGATATAAGTGGATGGTTCCCTTTACTTTTTGTCATTTATTATATCCCCCAAGATTTCGTCTCGTATGGAATGATGCTCTTGAGTTGGAGCGCAGAATTTTCGTTAACAGCACTTTTCTTGGTAGCACAACAGCACTCTCTTTCGTAGCACCCAGCAGAGATAATCAAATAGGCGTTGCCGTGTCACACCCGAAACAAAGATAGTATGGTGACGTGAGTAAGAGTAAGAAAATAATCCCTAAAGATCAATCATCATCTTAAGTGAATTGAAGATTTTATGTTATGACAATTTCTTAAATAAGTGAAAAACCGTAGTTAAATTGGATTATATCCATACACTGTGATATTAAGTTTTTATTGGTAATTTAATATGAATCGGCACTATGTACTGGTGTGGGAGTACAAAAGGTGACATAAGCTAGCCCGCGAGAAGAAGCGTGGTTCACTCCCAAACAATGGTGTCGTACGACGATTTTCAACCAGTTCTCAGATATCTAGTTAAATAATACATTGAAAATATGAATCCAACGTTGTAATGATAAAATATTAAGTACAGATGTTATGAAATAAACTTCCAAATAGAATCATCCAACGATTATGTGAAATTGTCCCAAAGTGAACACAAAAAGCTTAAATTTATGAACGTTTGAGCATAATATCATGAGAAAACATCGAATAGAAGAAAATTCTCATTATGTCGTTTTGAAAATAATAGTGCTGCAACAACATATGAATCTATAAAGTGGATATTATTATCTAGAATTCCCCTATTGCCCGAATAGTTATTTGTGCGTGTGAATTAGTGAAGTAAAAATCTAAAAATTTAAAAAGGGCAAAAGCCAAAGTGAAATGTGTGCAAGTGCTATATACGTGTCAAAAATAAAATGAAAATAAAAAAATAAAATAAGGCGGCACTTCAATAAAATATCAATTTTGTTATTGAGCAATGGTTTCTTTTATAATATGGGCTATCGTAAACGTAACAGTTTCAATATTCATAAATATGATAACGTAAGTATTTCATAAATATGTTAATTAAAGCTTTTGCAAAATAAAATTGTCAATTTATCCCACGTGTACGCATTTGATTCAAACAGAGCAAAATCTCATTTCAATAAATATATTTTGAGTGATATCATTATACATATGTGTTAAAGGTAAATATTGAGTGATTAATTTTATATTAGTGTTTTCGTAAATTATTTCTCTCTTCAATCACGAAGTCGAAGATATTAATCATACAACTGTGCAATGGTTCAAGTCTTGAATTTCATATGCAGCATGCACAGATTTACGTTAAGCGAACCATCAGTGGTAAGTAATTAGTGCATGGTATAATGTTGGATTAACCTGTTTAATGCTATATTCCGAAACCACTCTGGTTAGAGAAACGCTGCACTAAACAGGAATCGAACCGAATCACCTTAAGAGGAAAGCGTACCGAACAAGACACGAACCCGTACCGGTTAAAGAAATGGCGCCCGAACTGGGACATACAAAATAGAACCGTTCAATTAAAGAAATGGCGCACCGAACACGAACAGAATTTCCAAACCGTAAATTTTGAAGTTGGTGATAATGGTTTCGAAGCGTGATGGTGAAATACAAAAGTGACTCGCTACCATAGTAGTTTTCTTTTTGGTGTAAAGTGTTCTCTTTAATTGTAACAAAATGGATAAAAGCGTTGTGAAGTTATTGTTGGATGCAATTAGGGCAAATAAAGAAAAAAAAGCAAACCTTGCGTGAATCATTGGAAAGTAAAATAGTAGAAATAAGTGAGTGTAAAACAAAAGTGATTGTTGCCATTATAATGTTTTGGTTATGAAACTTTGAAATTTGTAGGTAATTTTTTTAAATGTGATAATTTAGTTTAAAATGTCGTTAAATTTGTAAAAGTAAGTGAACGCAGAAAGGTGTTCCGAGAAGTGCAAGAAATCCGGAAAGAAACGAAATATTTATTAGCAGAAAAAATGTTTAAATGGAAAAAACAAGGTTTTCTATGATGTACAGAATTCGTTAGGCATTCACAATGAAACTTGTATGTATCGGAGAAAAGCTATACGAGCACTTGCAGAAAGTATCTTTAACCAAAATCTAGAATGTAGAAATAAAATCGAAAATGAAATCAGGTCAAAGATGTTTGAAATCAATAAGACTGAAAATTTCCAAAAAATTGAAAAGAAATGTATTCATAAACAGAAACCTGTTTCGTTAAGCTACATTGAAGATAAATTCCAAGTATATTTGGAAAACTCTGAAGTTGAGCGTGAAGCAAAGAAACGATTAGCCCGGCAAATTTATCAAACGAATTTACGAGTTCAAGCCAAGAGTAGTAATGAAACTTTAAACACTAGTCACAAAGTGAATAGTAGCCCATGTAATGTAAATTAAGGTAAAATTGTAGGTCAGGAAAGCAGTCCTGTAAACACTTTAAATAGTAAAAATGTGGGAAAATTGGGGACAAGAGTAAACAAAAATGTAGAGTCAAAGAGAAATTACGTTCCGCAGACTTCAGAATACGTTAAATGTGAGTATTTGCTTCCACTTAGGGTTAAAATTACAGGATTTGAAAAAGGCGATAGTTAAAGTAGTGCCAAAACAGTGTGTAGAGCAATGTAAAGTCAATGTACCTATAGTCGAACACGCGCTAGCCATTAATGTAAAGCAGGGTGAAATTAATTACGTTAATTTTATGTATGAGCAAATTGAGAATATGTTTGTCGATGAATATAGAGTAGTTCAAGTAAATATCCAAGAGCCAACTGAAAATTTTTGTCGTGAAGATATAGAACAAGGGTGCCAAGAAGTTGTACTTGATTCAATTGTTAGCGCTTGCACTTTTAAATAAATGAGTAGTCAGCCAGTGTCAGACAAAAGTAAAAGTTCAGTCAGTCAAACTGTTATGTCATGTATGCCTAATGTTCATTTGAAGTCTAAACAGCAGATAGTCGTGTTGAAAACAAAGTATTTGTATGTCATGGAAAAAGGTGCACTGATACGGTTTGTGCCTGCTATTGTACTAATGTAGTAGTATTAAGTAATGGAGGCAAGGAAGTGCGCTCTTTACTCATTAGTCACATTTTGAATTTAATGGAGCTACAATGCGTTGCGAGCACGTTAAAAACAGGTTAGCATGTATTCCAATAATGACATTTTTTCGTATTTCGTGAACATAGTTGGTTCAGATAGACAATAGGCAAAACAGCGGTAACAGTTGTAAGTTGGGAGTAACGAATGTGTGTGTAACGAAAATAAAGCGAATAACCTTTTATTGTTTTCTATGTACCCAAGTATGTGTAATGAATGATAACATCAGTTCAGGCACATGTAGCATTAATGAGAATAATGTTGGTGAATCATCATGGCACAAACAAATTGAAATTTGTCAAAATAGTTTTGGTAGGCTGGAATACATATCGAATAAATGTGTTAGGAAGTATAAATATTGGTCTCGGCGCTGTAAACAAAAGCACTGTAAGAAACAAAAGTTGTGTAAACTGAAACGAAAGATAAGAAGCATGTACTACTGTGAGCAAAATAAATGACGCGTCTCTTTATTCTGACGTTTTTTAAAAATATCTCCGTTTTCTTTATATGTTCGAAATTTTGGAAGGTTTCCCCAGCAGGACAGGATAATAATAAACCCGTTTTTAATATTTGTGTTAGATATTAGCTTAAAATAAATAAATTAGAAGCAAAAACATTAAATCGACAGAACTCTCGAGAATTACCAACTCTGCTAAAGTGGGAGTTTCCAAGAACGCGAGGGAATTCAGCAGTTCAACACGAAACAGCGACATCTATGTAATTGAGAGAGACGTGGATTAGATCTACAAACGAAATATTTCTAATATGTCGTATTACATGCATTATCAGCGAACTCCAAATATATGAATCTATGCTAAGTATTAACGTATAGATAGAGCAAATAGTGGAATTTATCTATGGAAAAAGACGAATTCTTAGCACAATCGTAATGAAAAATCGTCTTTACCGTAGAACAGGTTCAATTCACATTAGCAAACAATTAGCTCAGTCAGTTAAAGCAACTAGTCTTTATGCCGAAGGTAGTGGGTTTGAGCCTCATGGAAGTGCTGTTGTCAGTTTTATTAGTATGGTTATTTTATTATTTTTTTATGTGGGAAAGAATCAAATTGCAACATATATGTAAAACTCATGATGATACCAACAAAAGGGAGAAAATGTCGTTGTCGCACTTGCAATAGTGTATGTAATTTTTGTTTGCAAACAATTTTGTAATTATTTCCCCTGTGCTCACTGCTCGCTACATGCTAGGTAAGTAACCCGAAGGAGGAGAACTGAAGTAACTGATATTCTACGTAAAAGCAACCTATTGTAAAATTATTATACTTCTTACCTTCAGCACAAAATCTTTACGTTAGAGAGTCAGACAGAGAAAAATCCTGTTTTTTCTTCCCCTATGACCACTCATCTTAAAGGTCTACATGTAATGATTCGTGTCACATAATTTCGGCTCTCCAAAGACATTCATATTTATTATTATTATTATTAATATTAATATTCCTGAATATGCCACCCTTACATAAAGTAGTAACTATAGACATCTTAGTTTAAAGTGCTTTCTTTAGTAATAATTTGAGCAACCATGTAACAAAATTTAAAATGAATGAGGGGGCACGACGTTTTATTTCCCCCTCTCTTTTCAGCACCGTCCCAATAGAAAGTCATAATTTCTGACAAGCAGGACAGACAAAATGAATAAGAAATATATTTAGAGTATCCTTTCCTCCTTCGTGAATGAAATATCACGTAGCATTTTTTATTCTACTGAAGACGACCCTAGGCCGTTATCGTTAGGTAACCAAAGAAATACCTAATATATTTATTGCGCCCCTTGACTGTAATATTACCTCTTCTTTATTTGTTCGAGGCCGTCCTACACAACCAAGGGTGACAAAAAGAATAGGAAAAGTGTCTAAAGATTACAAAGTACTTTATATTTTGTCAGAAACAAGGTGGCGTATACATATCATTGCTTGCGTTAACAAATGTTTCAGTCTTTAGTCGCTTATAAAATTAGGCAGAATAAATTTTGCCTATGATTGTTCTAGAGGGATTTGTCGAGGATGGTTTTGTGTCGCGCTAATAACGATAAGTATGTATATTTGCATCACCGTTAAAGAAATAGCAAACTTTCTGAAAGGAACTGACTTAGGAAACATCAGATCCTCCTTCTGGCGTTCTGAGTGAAAGTTCTATGGGACTATTAGAAAAATATATATTTCCGTTTCCACGCTGATGGTAGAATTTCTCAAGCAGTTATTGAATTACGTTCGAAGCATAGGCGTAAATAGCGCCCCCGCAACCCTGTGGCGTGGGGACCGCACAAGTTGCAAGGCCAAAAAATATATAAGTACGCAGGGGCGGACCAGGCCAAATTTTCACCCGGGCAAAGTGACTTTTTGTTTCCCTTCCACCAGTACTAGCCTATATTTTACATTTTATCATAGTGTTTTTAATATTTTAAACCCATTTTTCAAAAAGACATTCATTACCTAGGAAAACTTCACAAAGAATATGGCCCGCTATAAACAATACGAACCCCGCCCCTTTTCGCTTGGTCTAGTGGCTAGCACGCCTGCCTTCTGTGGTACCGGCTCCAATTCCCGGTGGATTACTGTTGAACGATAAAAGTGAATCGGATTCCACTATAATTAGTATCCACATCTCGTTTGGCCATTAAGGCATAACCGTGGAACGCTAAACTCAAGCAAACAAACAAACAATACTTACTCCCCCGCCACTCTTTATTCTACATGCCACCTCTCCATTTTTCGATACAGCCTTCTTAGTACTATGAAACTCTCCTCTTCCATGGTTATGTAATTGCCACTACTTTACAAGAATATAAACAAAAAAGTCAGTAGAAAACATTATAAAATTTACTTTTTGAGGCTCTTTGGCGCCCCTCTTTCTCTGGCGCCCTGGACAGGCGCTCGGCCCTTGGTACGCCCCTGAAAGTACGGACGCATAACTAAGGACTGGGGGGAGATGTTAACCTTCATGTTATGCCACTGGTTTGACGTGTTTGAAATGTTCAGGGACTGATCGGTTAGTGAAATAATTTCGATGGTTACTGATGTTTAAAGTTTAGCTAAGACAAAGTTTACCTATGCATTTGATATCGCATTGTGACAAATTGATTTTTCCTCAAATAAAAAAGATAAAAAACAATAGTAATAAAAACCCTTACTCGTACTGAGCTCAAACTAACAACCTCATTCGTACAGACTAGTCCTCTGACCAACTGAGTTCGATTTCTTACGCGAAAGAAGTCTGTTATATTACGAAGCATGCTTTTCATTATCAAAACTGTTCGAAGTAATACGAGCATGTCTTAAGAGCAGAGACGAAACTGAATTAACACTCGATTGACCTTAAGGGCAAATCACCAAAGGGTAGCTATAACCGTAAGTTCAGCATGCATTTCTATGAAGTTCTGTTCAGTATTCCTATCTGCCAATCACGCTTGTACGTAGCAGTAATATTTTACAAACCTAACCTTTCGATAAAGCACAATGGCAGAGAACCAAAGGGAAAGAATTCTTGCCCTTGTGAACCTGGGATACTACCATGTGCAATAAAACTGTCGCGTCTCCTTGAAGTGATATTTTATCGATAATAATTGGTTTTCCTTTATATCTCAGAAGTTTTTGAGGGTTTCAAAATGAGGAAACGTTACTGACGAACAAGGACGCATTTAGGGGTGGGTCTAGGGGGTCCGAACCCCCCTCTGAAATCCAATTTTTTTTGTAAATTTTGGGGATTATCTTTTAAAATTTTATTATAATTTATCCTAATATTAAAGTCGGACCCCTCCCGAAATAAATTACTGCATACGTGCCTGCTGACAATTTTCAATATATTCGTTAAATAATAAAGTAAAATAACTAAATTAGGAGCAAAAAGCTTCAACACGGGCTAACCTTTGTCCACTGCCGATATTGTTAGCAGGGATATTAATAGCAAAAACTGCTAGGCAATGCAGAATCTTGGAACTTCACTCCGAACAGCAAGCGTATTATTGAGAACTACATATGAAACATTTTGTCAAAACTTATCTAGCTTTTACCTGGCATGAAATTATTATATACACCAAAATGCACTCTCCTAAAATGTGTATCTAAACATTGCTCTACGTATCTACGAAGCAATGAAATTTTTTTTATCGAAATATGTGAGCAGGAAACTCTAGCAGGCAGCCATTTTATTTAAATCGTAATAGACCATGTAACTGTGCGTTAACGTGAAGACAAAGCTTGGTCCATTGGTAAAGTGTTGGAAGAATGAAAACTCAATGTTCGTAGGTTCGAATCTATCCACTCATCACAACATTTTATTCTTATGAGTAAGGAGGAAATAAGAAAGAAAAAATGTAGGCTATAACCGTTAAGACAAAACTTCAACCAAGTCTGAAGAGAACAATACTGAAATAGTAACACAATGACGTCAACCGAGAATTATTTCATGTAGCGTTTGGACGAAATTACAGCTGTCAACAATTGCAGAAGTAAAAACAGGCTGATAAGCGTAATACAGTCTAGACTTCTGAATGCATTTACTTCCTGAAAACTTTCGTCTCGTCATTGGTGTGCCGTTAGTCATTGTAAAACCTTTCAATTGGAAGTGAAATGACGGTGAAATGACACAAACTAAAACAGTTTTAAATCAATAAATATCTATGTGTAAAAGTAGGTGTCCCTTATCTGTAGTTCTGAGTTCCTTTTACTATGAAGTGACAAATGAGAGAAGAAAGTATGGTGATCGAAAAAAAATCAAATTTGAGATTTCAACGAATTTACACGTATTATAGTCCCTAACACCAGAAAAGTTATTTTTCGATACATGTCCATCCGTTTGTCACTCCGTGCGCTACACTTTTCTGTGCACTCCCCTAGAGGCCATACCGTTCAACTTATCTCCACCAAATTTTAGTTTAAGATTTTCATAGTATTTCCTATAGTTTCTTTTATTTCCCTCCTACTCCCAAAACAAGGGTAGTTTCCTGTACGATGAAAATAGAAAAAAGATATTTTCTCATAACTGGCTATATCGATCTTGTTTTCTTTCTTTTTTTATAAATCAATATTTAATTAGCCTATTTTGTGGTATAAGACATTTATCTGAGAAAAATCTACAAAGTGTAGTTTATACTTATGGGTGAGTTTTTTCTCAGTGATTTTCTCAATATGGACTCAAGTGTTTTCGTTCTAAATTTAAAATAAATATTTCATTAATAATTTAACAATATGGCATAACTCGTTTGTCCTAAAAAATTCGAGGGGTAGTTTATTCTTGGTGAAGTGTGTTGTCTGGGCGATTTTCTCAAAAACGACTCAACAGAGTTGAGTTGATTTTAGTTTAGCGTCCCTTTCAGCAGCGAGGCTATATGAGACCTGGACCTACTGATTAAAGTGGAATCCGAACCACATGAGCTCCCGCCGGGAATCGAACCCGGTCTCCCACGCCAAAGGCGCGTACGCTAACCAATTAGCCACGAGAGAGCTCCAACGACTCAACAGAGTTTACTCATATTTCAAAAATAAATATTTCGTTAATAACCGAACAATATGGCAAAAGTCGTTTGTCCTGAAAAAAAATATTCGAGGAGTAGTTTACTCTTGGGGGTGTTTTTCCTCCACGGTTTTCTCAAAAATGAGTCAAGCAATTTTGTTCTTACTCAGAAATAAATATTTCATTAAAAACCTAATAATATGGAATAACTCGCTTACCCTGAAAGAATCCTCTAGAGAGTTTATTCGGGGAGTTATTTTTCTCTCACGATTTTCTCAAAAATTACTCGGACAATTTTATTGATAATTCATAAATAAGTATTTCATTAATAACCCTATATTTTAGAATAAGTCATTTCTATGAAAAACAATTACGACGTATAGTTTATTTTGGGGGTCAATGTTATTCCCGACAATTTTCTCGAACGAAGGCGATTTTGTTGAAATTTCGCAAATAAATATTTCATTAATAACCAAAAGTATATCTTAACTCATTGTTCGAAACAATTCACAAGAGGTAGGTTACTCCTGACGCGTTCTTTTTGAATGACTTTCTAAAAAATTACTCATTTGATTTTTTCATATTTCATAAACAATTATTTCATTAATTGCTCTATTATATGTCTAATGAAATGTGCTCAAAGTGTGAGTTAGTTTTGTAGTGTGAATTTTCTTCAATCGAAATTTTTTATTCGGTAATCTGACATTCGATGTATTTGAATAATACGATAATTTTATTCGTATTATCCAAATACACACTTCAGTAACAACTGCGGCCTAACACAGTTAAGAAATTGAATTGAAAAAGTTTAGTGCGGTGGCCCTGTAATTGAATATTTTTTGGTAAACTCCCTAGCTTTTTCTGGTAAACTCAGGCTTTACTTTTCGAGCGACAAAAGAGAGAAGAAAATATGGTGATTGTGAAAATAGTATATCAAATTCAGATTTCAACGGATTTACATACTTCATGGCGTCTACATACCGAAAATATGATTTTTCGATACCCGTCCTTCCGGTGCGTCCGTTCGGTACACTTTTTTGTGCACTCGCCTAGAGGCCATACCGTTCAACGTATTTACACCAAATTTTAAACTTAGGGTTTACATAGTATCCCTACAGGAGATTTTCCAATTTTTTTTCTACCGCCTAAAATAACTGTGGTTTACTAACAGCCGAAAATCGGAAAAACCTATTTTCTCCAAAATAGTTTTAACAATTTTGTTTATTTTTCATTAATCAATATTTAATTAACAGCCCTATATTGCAGTATCAGATATTTCTCTTAGAAAAATTTACGAGGGTTAGTTTATTCTTGGAGGTGACTTTTTGTCGACGATTTTCTCAGAAAAGACACTGGCAAATTTTGTACACACTTCATAAATAAATATTTAACCTTACAACATGGTATAACTCAATTGACCTGGAAAATATATGAGTAGTAGTTTATTCTTGGAGTTGAATTTATTTCCAGTGAGATTCTCAAACACGACCAGTTGGCAACCCTGTATCTCGACAACGAAGCTGAATTCGAAAACTGCAAGAGGACCATTTGTCTCCTTTTGATGTCACGAATCATCTCCCGAAGTTTGTGGACAATTTTCAGGTTCACCCTTAATGAAGCTTCTAATCGAAAAGTTAACTATTAACTTTAGGCATTGTTTATCTTTTTTAAATCACAAGTGCCGTTATTAATATTAAGGCACAGAGCTACTTCCGTGAGAATAGATCTTGAAAAATAATTTTAAAACTTAGACTTTTGTTTTAGAGACATTCCTGACAAGACGAGACATTTTAAAAGCTTTCTCGTGTTCTAAACATTTGTCACGTCTTATTTTGGATGTCACAAAGCGTGTCTCGTCTCTTTCTCGAGACATGTCTTATCTCATGCGCATTCGTTAACACTTGAAAAGGATTATCTTTCTACTCAAAGCATTGTTTTTATAATGGTGCGTATTTATGATAATTGCCGTCAACATAAATTACAGTCCTTTCAGTTGAATTAATTGTTTATTATTATTATTGAAATTAAAACTAAATGGAATATCTAGTTTAACGTTGCACTATTATGCACCTACGCTAAGGGAGAATGATGATGAATGAAATGGTGAAATGAAGAAAGTGGGAGGAAAATAGAAAATCCTAGGAAAACCCATGTCACGGTATTTGTCTACCTCAAATTTCACTTGGCGCGAAGTGGAATCGAGCCACGGACCCCATGCACCAAAGCTGAATGCTCTATTATTATTATTATTATTATTATTATTATTATTATTATAATTATTATTATTATTATTATTATTATTATTATTATTACTAATAATAATAATAATTTTGATAATTGAATCAAGCTTAACGAGTTTCAACCGTCCGACTCAACCAGTGTTTGGGTGCCTGTTCGTTCGTCTGCTCCATGACAACTTCTCATAAAAGACATTTCATTTTAATGAAACTAGTAAGTGCCTTCTTTTAGCTTTGAGAAGTAACTATTGCTTGGAATTTGAATCTGTAAAATATAAGAGGTAAAATTAACCAAATGGTTCAAGTTTCCACTCATGTATACAAAACAATTTTGCAATATCAACTACGTGAATCTTGTCCCATAAAGAAGCCGAAACCCCTACACCGAAGAGTTCTCCGAGATTTGATCATTGTCCACACGGACTTAAATTGTCATTTGAAGCCAAGACTTTAATATGAAGCAGTAGCGGCTCGATACCATAATCTGAGGTAGTTCTGCACAGTGTGTTTTTTGTATATTAAATTTCCCGTTTGCAGTAATTAATTATAAAATCTACATGAACCTCTCTAAATACGCCACCGTTGCGTGTAACAAACTTTAAAAATACCATACCCATATCGTAAGAAACACTGTTTTCAGATACCATAACAATTTCGGATTCACGTAATGTCTACAGGTAGAAATTGTATTAATACTGCTGAATTATAAATATTTCATCGTTTGTAAATAGTCTATCCGACGTGTCTTCTGCTGTACAAAATGTCCTATTACTCTATCATTAAAGTTCGGCATGATGGATATGAAATCACGCTCGATTGATAAGGCAGCCAAAGCATTGATTCTTTCCTGACATATTGTGCTTCCCGAAAATGTTTTAACTATTTTAAAATTAGAGAAGTAACGTTCTGCTTCAGCTATTGTCGTTGGGGTAATTGAAGAATTTCCAAAAGGTTTACGGTTTCCTTAAAATTGTCACACAAATTGTGTTTGTTCAGAAAATTTGCACAAATTGAACATGGAATACTATTACTTTCAAAGCGCACAACAATTACAACACCGTTATCAGAAACAAGAGAAGGGAGTCTCATGTACATCACGTCGTGTGTCTTCGGCTTCTTCGGAAGTATTCGTGAGTTCTGAGCTGCTGGGAGTGCAGCTCTAGTAAATCCTATCTAAGAGACAAGGGAAACGTAATACAGTGCGGCTGGTGAAGATTTTGGTTTCAATGCTAAAGAATAGGGCAATCCGTGCACAGCTCTTGCAATATTATTAAGCTTCAGAAGGTGTTTCCAGTAATACTACGATATGTAGCATATCCAGCAGTACAATTTCAGGACACCGTTAGACCAAATATCACCATTACATGTTATTACCTTGATTAAATTAAACACAATTAAACTCAATTGAAAATATATTTATGCCACTAAAATAACTGGTAGTTCTGCAGCTCTGCATCACTTATAGGCAAGCCGCCCCTGATATGAAGCCAATAATTTCTTTAAAATAGACGAAAAATTCGAAAGTTATAAGCATTTTCATATTTTTGCCTTTTCCCATAAGGGAACCGTAGCCCCCTATACTGAAGAGACCCGATCAGGATTTGATCATTGTCCACTCGGACTGAAATTGTCATTTGGAACCAACACTTTAATACGAAGCCAAACATTTCTTTAAAATAGACGAAAAATTCGAAAGTTATAAACATTTTAATATTTTTGCCTTTTCTCATAAGGGCGCCGTATTACCCTACACTGAAGAGCCCCACGAGATTTGATCATTGACTACTTGGACTGAAATTCTCATTTAAAACCAAAATTTTAATATGAAGCCAAAAATTAAACTTTCACATCAATTTAAACTGACTGGGTTCCGGTTCACCCCACTATTATGTTTAGTTTAGTTAAGTGGTAATTTGTGACAGCTTCACATCATCAAAAGAATCTTTCACTTCCCCGCCTTCCCAGGAATTCGTGTTGGATCCGCCACTGGAATCAATAGACACTTTTCCTATTCTTTTTGTCACCCTTGATTGTGTAGGGGCTCTCTCGTACAAATAAAGAAGCGGTAATATTACAATCAAGGGGCGCTATATATTAGGTATTTCTTTAGTTACTTACCCGTAACCGCACAGGGCCATCTTTGGTAGAATAAAAATGCTACTTGATATTCCAATCATGAAAGGGGAGAGGATGCTGTAAATATATTTCTTATTCATTTTGTCTGCCCTGCTTATCAGAAATTACTTTCTGTTGGAAGGGTACTGAAATGAGAGGGGTAAAACAAAACGTCGTAGCCCCTCCTACATGGTTGCTCAAATAATTACTAAAGAAAGCATTTTAAACTAAGATATCTAAGATTTAAACTAAGATATCCTTACATTATGTAAGGATGGCATATTCAGGATTATTATTATTATTATTATTATTATTATTATTATTATTATTATTATTATTATTATTACTACTATTATTATTATTATTATTATTATTATTATTATTATTATTATTATTATTATTATTATTATTATTATTATTACATGAATGTTTTTGGAGCACCGAAATTTTGTGAGACGAACAATGGTATGTAGAAGTTTAAGATGGGTGGTCATAGGGAGGAAAAACCATAATTTTTTTCTGTCTGACTCTCTAGCGTAAAGATTATGTGCTGAAGGTAAGAAGTATCATCACTCTACAATAGGTTGCTTTTACGTAGAATATCAATTACTTGAGTTTTTCTCCTTCGAGCTACTTATCTCATGCGGTGAATTCAAAACAATTTCAATTCAATACAAATACATTGTAAAGCTTTTCCGTAATTAAACATCTAGGGAAAATTAAACATTTAATATTGAAATCGGTTATCAAAATATCCAAACAAGTAGATAGAAGACTATCTAGTGAGAAATATTGTGAAACTTTATAATATTCTCCAAATTAAAATTAACATTTACTGGGAAACATTCGTTATGCGCCAGCGAGCATAACGTATAGTGAGCAGTGAGCACAAAGGAAATAACGAAACTGTTTGCAAACAAAATTAGGGACGGTAATGCAAGTGCGACAACGACATTTTTTTGGTATGGTCATGAGTTTTACACATATGTTACAATTTGATTCTTTCCCACATAAAAAAATAACCATACTATAAAATTAACAACTGCACTTCCGTGGGAGTTCGAACCCACTTCCTTCGGAACACTGCCCCGTTGCCTTAACTAACTGAGCTATTTATTTTCTTACGTGAACTGAGCCTGTTCTACACTAAAGGCGATTTTTCATTACGGTCGCGTTACCAATTCGTCCTTTTCCATAGATAATTTCCACTTTTTGCTCTATCTTTTCGTTAATACTTGGGATATATTCATATATTTGGAGTTTGCAGATTATGCACGTAGTAAGACATATTAGAAATATTTCGTTAAAATTTTCGTTTGTAGATCTAATCCACATTTCTCTTAATGACATAGATGTCGCTGTTTCGTGTTGAACTGCAGAATTCCCTCGCGTTCTTGAAAATTTCCCACTTTAGCAGAGTTCGAGATTTCTGTCAATTTGTTTTTAGCTATTTATTTATATTTTTTAAGCTAATATCTAACACAAATATTAAAAACGGGTTTATTATTACCCTGTCCTGCTGAGGAAACCTTCAGAAATTTCGAACATATAAAGAAAACAGATATATTTTCAAAAAACTTCAAAATAAAGAGACGCGTCATTTATTTTGCTCATAGTAGTACAGAATATTGCGATCTTTTAAAAAAAACTTCAAAATTTATTCGTAGTATTTAAGAAAAGCCAATGTCAGCGGAAACGCGATTGCATGGTGGCAAGCATTAATGAAAAGATAAATGTAATCGTTGTAGAGAAACCACAGTCAGAAAAGTTATTTGAAAAGGAAAGTAAGAAGTCACAATTTTAAGCGTCGTAAGTTGTTCAAAAAGTTAAAAGGAGACCACACGCTGACATTAGCGGTTAAAAATCACGAAAGTTTCCGTGAAAGATATAATCAGGTGAGAAAACCGTGTTGTAGCAAAGCGTTGAAAATTCAAAACAAATCTGACAGAAAAACCAAAGCTAGGTTAGTCAAACGAATTTGTGCTAGATGGTCCAAACATCTGGTTACAGTACCAACGTGTAATCATACAGGGAAAATGAAAAAACAATTTGATCAGGCAAATGAATTCAGTGTTTCATTCAAAATCAGGCAAAAAATTTCCTGCAATAAAATTTTGAAAGGAAAGAAATACTGTGAACGAAATTACAAAATACGTGGAAATCGCAAGATAGTGAAGCAATGTGGTAAGTCGAAAGCTAAAGTTTCTGCCAGCATACAATTTGGTGTCGTTATTGTTGAAAAATCATATGAGTATGCAAAGTTGATGTGTACCAAAGTAAATATATGTAGCAGAAACCACACAGGTAATTACAAGGAAATGTTCAGTAAGTATTTTGGAATAAAATTCAAATTTTCTGTTGCGCTCGAGAAACCAAGAATGGGAATAGGATAAAAAATGTTTTCAAAAAACCGGCCTATGTACATTTTGAAACTTTGACCATAGGCAAGTTTAAAATTTTCGAATATTATTAGAAAATTAAAATTTCTTTTTGAACCGTTTAAAGTTTGACAAATTTTTTAAGTTGTTAGATTCATTAGCTAGAAAATTTGGCTTAACTTAGCAGTTAAATATATTTCAGAAAAGTATCACAATGTAATTTCAAATGAGTTTAAAGATTCAGATATGCAAAGTACTGTTGAAACTGTTACTTGCAATGCATTAAGTGCAATATCTGCATGTTTGTCCCAAAACGTAAAGTCACGTGTCAATGATAGTAGAGTAATTAAAATTTTAGAAAAGCTGTTAGATATCGATCAATATTTGAATTTCTTGTATTGTAAAAATATAAGTTCATCTGATGTGTTGGAATTTTCATTGATTAATCTGCAAAATCCTTATATTTTGTTGAATAAGTATATTTAGGCCAAACAACATCATGGTAAACAAAAAGAAAATATGTCAAGTTTTTAAAGTTATTTGAACAGGCATCTGTAACCAGCTATGCGACATCCAGATGGCCGTTGATGTTGTTTTCCTAAGGGAATGGTAAAAACAGCGAAGCTGTATGCTAAGACATTGCGATGAGGTTCCCTCCAACTATTGGGTAATATTATATTTTGTAAAGCCTGGTGCAGGCTATTTTCTTAAAATCCCCATCTTTATTATTCTAAGTTTTTAACCTTATGCTCTGTCATTCATCCTCATCTCGGGAAGGGAATAAATAATTTTAATGTGGGTAGGTATCTTCAAATTTAGCAAGACAGACCCTGTCGAGTGGTGAGAGAGAAGCACAACTGAATTATTACTTGTAAAAGTTTAGCTGTGAAGCTCGAATGCGCTGAAAATTTTTAATTAAATCTCTACAAATTATATTATAAAATGCTACTCTAATAATATGTTTGATATGCAATGTGTTATAATGTCTTTATTTAGTTGTAAGAAGAATTATTTTTGTAATTCTTGTGTTATTATGGATTTGTATATTATGTGATGTTTATAAATATGATAATGTTTATGAATATGAGTAATATAACTCGAATTGAAAGATTTTTTAAAAAAAAATTAAATGTCAATAATATCTAAGAGAAAATTTGCTTGATAATTTTTTAATTATAAACATGCATATACATATATATACTTGTTGAATTTCGTATTTTTATTTTGTACAATGTTGTACTGAAAAGTAAATTTATATGACCATGTGTAATGAAAATGTTTAGTTTAAGATTTTATGGCACGAGTCACAGAAACGTAACAAATATAAAATTGAATAGTATGTCAGTAATATAAACTCAATTTATATTAAAATAATGTAGTATATTTGAAGTATTGTGTTCTAAAGATATTATTAAAAAAAAAGGAAAAATAGAGAGAGCCCAAAGGTATTAAATAGCCCATCTATGTTTCTACAAAACGCAAATGAACTATAATGTATTCTTTGGAACTCATGTTATAAGGAAGAAGAGGAATAATAACCAAAAGACTACTTCTTCGTGAAGTTTGAACTCATCAGGTTTCCAGGGTTCTGATAATCACCGTTGAAGATCATTGTCCCTTTTCGCACGCCATTTATATATGGATGTCCCCTCTTACATTTGTCATTTATTATATCCCCAAGATTTCGTCCCTTGGGTCTCTTTCAAGAGTGATTAATTTTTATATTAGTGTTTTCGTAAAGTATTTCTTTCTTCAATCACGAAGTCGAAGACATTAATCATACAACTGTGCAATGGTTCAAGTCCTGAATTTCTTATCCAGCATGCACAGAGTTACGTTAAGCAAACCATCAGTGGTAAGTAACTAGTGCATGGTATAATGTCGGATTAATCTGGTTAACTATATGCCGAACCCACTCTGGTTAAAGAAACACTGCACTAAACAGGAATCAAACCGAATCACCTTAAGGAAAATGCGTACCGAACAAGGCCCCGAACCACTACCGGTTAAAAGGATAGGAGCTATTGGGCTTCAAAATTTGAATATCCAAAAAAATTATATCATGGAATTATTTACATTTAAAGTAAATATCTTGAAAACCGTTAAAGCAATCAAAACAAAAGTTGCACAATATAATGAGAACAAAATGCCCTATCAAAAACCATAAACAGTGTTGTCATAAGTGAAGCAGTGTTGCCAATTTACCATGAAATATTTTGTTCGAAATAACACAATATACAAGAGTGCACAGTTTTAAAATGCACTATTATCACTAAATATAACAGTGAAGTGTAGCGGTACAGTGTTACACACAATTTTACCTACATGTGCTGAAAGTTTACAATAGAGAACTCTGATATGTGGCAACACTCACAAATGTACAGATGGTAATAAAGGAATCTGGGTCTCATACTAGGAATTTAGTTCAAATGCATAACACAGACAGTATAACATAACAAAATGTTAGCAGTGTCACAAAATATTGATGCATTTGAAAACGAAATTGAGTGATACTATTTTTACGTCCTGTGCCAACTTCGAATCTATATAGGAGTGTAAAGTGGGATAGGAATCACTATGAAAGAGAAAGATTAATATGAAATGTAAGATGAAAAATTACAACAAAAACATGTCCGAGTCGGGATTGGAACCCGCGATGTTAATATGTCGGTTGTCTAATCTTCTAGACCTCAACCTTCTGCTATTCAACCTTTTTTTCTTGCGTACCCCTAGACACAGTTCGCCATCCAATTGTGTGCCCCTGAAGCTGTTTAAAAGAAATTAAATCGAAATTAACTTATTAAACTTAATACGCATGTTGTCTTGATTAAAAAGGGGGCAAGTCAGGCCCGTATTCACAGGGGCTATGGAGGTCCGGCCCCGTAAATTTTTACTGTCCCCCTAAAATTTTCACGGTAGGCTTGCAAACGAAAAACAATATGATGATGAACTATAATATGCTTAGATCGGGTTCCCCTAACTTCTACGCTCCCCCTAAATTTCTGGACTGGCTACAAGCCTGGGGCAAATAGAGACCCAACAAATGGACTGTGTGAGAATCAAAAGACGATAAAATGCACATCCGAAAAAATTAACATGGGAAATTTCAAAACATATGAGAGATATTCAGTTCTACTGAGGAGGATTTTTCCCTCATCCTCCGTGATAATTTGTACACTGAGGACAATGTTAAAAATTGAAGAAACTAAAAGTAACTTTAGAACTAACCTGTTAATGAGATGACTGAGCTTGCTTCCGGGGGGCAACTCCTCGATTCTTGGTTGAATCTTCGAGAGTGCGATAATCAGAGCTGGTTCTGGGTTCAAGCAATTTCTGTGCTTCGTTTTTATTGATGTTACTGCAGAGAAACCCTGTTCACACAAATACGTTGATGAAAATGGAAGAAGTTGTGAAATAGCACTGTCAGTAATTTCATTGTACTCTTTTCAATCTAAAAGTCACAAACTGACAAGTTATCAAATTTTATTTGCCGTGAACTGTCAACAGACATTTCCAGCAGACATCTAGGAGCAGCATTACGTATCCTCAGAAACATATTCGCGTACCCCAGTTGAATAGCAGTGTTCTAGACCACACAGCTCTCCTGGCCGACGAAAAACGAAATGAGGTATTAATAAAATAATTATATTTCCAATGTGAATATGGTAATATTACAGTGTACAAACATAATCGTATGGTATGTAGGAGAAGAAATAAAAGAATATGTCACTTAACACGAAAGACAGAAACCAAGAAAGTACTGTTCCAAATATTGGTAAAATAACCGAGAACCAGTTTACAGAATTATAAAACGCGTGTTCCTTTCCTCGCGTGTATCATTTTGTTTTCGCGAATTGTCTGCTTATTCATCGGGGCTACAGAAGTATAATGCAAAATCTTCACTTGTTTCTAGTGCATTACTTAAATATCCTTTGTTGCCACATATCAGACTTCTCTATTGTACATTTTCAGCACATGTAGCTCCAATAGTGTGCAACACTGTATAACTACACCTCACGGTTATGTTTAGTGATAATAATGTTGCATACTTGTATATGGTGTTATTTCAAACAAAATATTTTTATGCTGAGTTGGAAACACTGCTTCACCTATGTTTATGGTTTTCGGTAGGGCATATTGTTCTCATTATATTGTGTAACATTTGTTTTGATTGCTTTAACGGTTTTCATGATATTTACTTTAAACGTACATAATTCCATGATATCCTATAATTTTTTGGATATTCAAATTTTGAAGTTGTTAAAAAGTACAGACAAGGACCCAGTAGATATAGGAGCATACAGACCAATCTGCTTGCTAAAAAACATTAGTAAAATGTTTGAAAAAATAATAGCCAACAGAATAAACAAATATAGGAACCTAAAAGAGGACGAACTGCAGTTTGGATTTAGGGCAGGCAAATCAACAGAGGACGCGCTAAATGCTTTTAAAGAACAATTGCAGACAAGTAGCTTCCAGAGGAAATATGCCCTAGTGCTATTTGTAGACATAGAGGGTGCCTTTGATAATCTTTGGATACCATCGCTAATAGATAATTTAAAAAGTATAGAGCTTCCACAATACCTAATAAATGTAATCAAAAGCTATTTCTGTAATAGACGAATATTAATACAACTAGAACAGGGGGATATAACTGTGAATAACGAAAAAGGATGTCCACAAGGCTCAATTTTGGGACCACTCATGTGGGACATACAGTTGCAACCATGCCTTCATAAAATGAATAATAGCGAACAAATAGACAAAATAATAACTTTTGCGATGATATCGCCATAATAGTATCAGCAAATTCTAGAAGAGAATTAGAGGTGAAGACCAACCAAACACTAAACGAATTACAAAATTGGTGTACTGGCTGCAAACTAAAATTATCAAATAGGAAAACTAAATACATGTTATTCGGAACAAAACTGCAGAGATCCACTAATTAAGATCGAAGATCAGAAAATAGAAAGAGTAACAGAGTTTAAGTATTTGGAGGTCAATATTGGTGACAGACTAAACTTTGGAAAGCATATTGAATATATTATTGAACGTGGAAATAGAGTGACAAATAAATTACTCACAATTGGCATGAATACTTACAAATTACCCATCCAAACACTCAAATTATATCATGAAACTTTACTCTGTGCGACGATGACTTACGCAGCAAGTGTATGGGCACATAGAATTATTAACAATAAAAGGATAAAAGAAAGTATAAACAGACCTCAGAGGAACTTACTTATAAGGTTATGCGGAGCTTTCAGCACTACACCAAACAACGCTTTATGTATACTGCTAAACGTTAAACCTTTGAATCTCATAGTCGTACAAAGAGCCTGCAATTATTGGCTAAAGAAAAATAATCAAGAAAAAATAAAAGAGTTAATTGGCAAGGAGGCCACAATCAAGAATGACATCGAGGTGGGCTATTGAAAACATATGGGATCAAGAATGGAGGACCTCGACTAAATCTAGGAGGTTATTCAATATAATACCAACAGTGGAGACGAGAAGAGAATTAAAATACCTTGACCCAGCATCAGGATTGATACACTTCCTCAGTGAACACGGACTATACGAAACTTACCTACATAAGATCACAGTAAAAGACAACCCGTTCTGTGAATGCGGAGAACTAGGATCCCCTGAACATCATGTTCTTTGGTGCCCAGTGTTGGAAGATGAGTTACCAGAAAGAGATAGTATAAGAACAAAAACGCTGGAACAGATAATCAGCAGCGAAAGGGATTGCAAAATATTAAGCAAAATCACACAAACATACTCAGAAATTAGGAGAAAAAAATATTACAATGGAAACAAGTAGGGATCAAATATGGATAAAGTGAGATGGATGCGTGTTGGAGAAAATGGACCCCTCCCCACGACCGAAGACACCGGAATTCCGTGCTCCCCGGGAAAGAGTGAATGAGCCAGTGCATTCCCGGGCTAAACCTGGATCGGAACTCCGAATGCGCTGGATGCGTGTGTGTGAGTGTTTGTGTTCACACTAGGCGTTTCCTGTGTGCGCGCGTGTGTGCTACGGGAACTGTTACCTCGCTAGGGACTGGATGGCAGGAGTATCTCAGACTGGAATAAGGTTAGCCGGTGTGCAGATCTCAGTTCGTAGGACACAACGGACCAGGGCCTGCACTAAGTGTTCTGAGTGGGCCCTGGACCTCAAACCTGTATCACTGAGATTACTCGACAAGGATACTTGACTGAGAACACTCCTCCATTGGACAAGCATAAACCACTAGGATCAGTTAAACTAATGTAGCCATAGGGAAATCGTCTATGATTATAACTATATTGGAATGTGTTGAAATAAGTGAGAAGAGTGAATATGTGCAAAAATGAATGTGATTGTAGCTAGTGGTAGTGCTTAGTGTTGTTATTCTAGTGTTAATCAGTGTTTACGGTGAAATTAGAAAAGACACACAGGGAAAAACAAAGTGAAAATCGATTAGTAAATTAGTGCATTTTCTAGTGAAACACAGGAGAGAAGCACAAAACCATACAGGGATTAACCAAAAATCATACAGGGAGAAACCGAAGAAAGAAGAGGAGACCAAAATAAATAAATAAATTAAAAATAACAAACTGAATAAATAATATATAATAACATATTTAATGAAAGAAGTATAAATATGGAGAACTAGTACACAAAAGAAGGGAATGAAATGGAAACTAAATAAAAATAACTGATATTGTAAATAAATAAATAAATAAATGCGTAAACAACAAATAAATAAAGAAAAAGCTAATAAATAAAACCATAGAATAATTAAACACAGCAAAAATAAAGTCATGCTAGGCTAGGCTTAATTAGGTAAGATAGTTTAGTAAATAATAAACATTAATAAATGTTGATAAACTATTAAGATAGGAGTAGGAAACAATTAGGAACTAAGGTAGGCAGTTAAGAGACATGCTAAATGAATATAGCACTTAGGGAAATTATTGTTTTTTGTTTTCTTTTTGTGTGTGTTGTGTGCTGTGGTTGTTTTCCTTTTTCCCTTTTTCCTTTTCCCTTTTCCTGAAATATAATGGATAATGAATAAAGAAAAGAAAAAATGGCAATGATGATAACCCGTTCCGGTTTAATTTTTCAGATACCGGATCTGAAAGACGGGCCTGAGACATCATCAAAATAAAAAAAATAAATACATGCCGAAAGCCCAGAAATCTAAGTCCTAACTTCTAAATCAAACATTTATCAACTAACTGAAGATACTTCAATTTACTTAAGAGCAAAGAAGATAATTATGGATTTAGGATTGAGATTCTGGGCTTTCGGCACCTGTGGTCATTTAGCCTGCCCGTCCCTTGGCGAGCACACTATCCGTGGAAAGGGAAGGAAGAAAGGATCGGAGAAAGAAGGAAGCGGTCTGGGACTTGTAAGTTAGGTACCACCCCGGCATTTGCCCGGTGTGAATGAGGAATACCCAGGAAAACCTCATTCGTAGTGGCTGGCCTGAAAAAGCGTTTCACAATTTTTCGACCGAGTACCCGCACTTGGAATCGAACCCGGGACCGCTCGCACCGAAGACGAGAGCGTTAGCGACTACGCTACGCGGGCCCAGAAAAAGACAATTAGTATAATATAAACAAGTGAGTTTCCAGTGCTTCTTGATATAATTACTACTAGTGCCCAAAATTTATAGTGTGCTTTTGATTAACTATGCATATTACATGCAGTAAAACACCTAACCGGAAAGGTAAATGTCTATAGTATAAGCAAGAAACAAAAACGAACCTTCTTGATTTTATCAAACGGTGCTATCTTTGCGAATTACTTATTATTTGATTACGTCAAAATGGTTTGCTGGGAACAGTGTTACAAAAGTTTAGAATTTATCGTTTAAGCTGTTTGTATTGTGGAAATATTTGATTACTTGTAAATATAAATCAGTAAATATAGTAGTGAGAGTAATGCAATGTTCTCTTTGCCTATGTGGAATTAGACTGGTTGTTATCGACGGAAGCAGATCTAGCCAATATGATGCTGTATTTGAACGACCCTATTAGTAAAAATTATGGTTAGACCAAATGTCTAATTTTTCATAGAAATGGAAAAAGGCTATTAATATAGTTAGCTTCAAGCAAAGGCTGGAACATTTGAACTTTTGCCGCCTTATGCAGAGTCGTTTTGACATAGGATTAACGTCATACTAAAGGCCTGACTACTGCAGGAAACATAGGTTAGTCGAACTCTTTAGTATGGCACAAATCACTCGTCAGAACGACTCTGCATACGTCCCTTGATGTTTAACTGCTTCTGCTTGAACTACTAAAAATTTCCCACCTTATGCAGAATCGTTTTAACGTATGCTTAGCATCATACTAAAGTCCTGGCTACTGCAGGAAATATATGTTAGTAGAACTATTTAATATGACACTAATCATAATTCAAAACTACTCTGCATAAGGAGTTTCGTGTTTTGAACATCGTTTGGCTTAAGTCCACTTTGAACTCTTGTTGGCTTTTGGTTGCACTATGTTTCTGATGACTTTTCCAAAGAATTATATTAAAATTGAATAACTAAAAGTTATTTTTAATGTTTAATTTAAACGAACAAATTATTCATATTATTATTACGTAGAAGTCATAAATCACTGGTTGAATTCATAAACTTTGTTTTGTCTGAGTCTCGGACTTTGCACAATGTACGTTACAGCCGATAATAGGAGGAGGAGGAGTCAAATGGAAAACACGAAACATTAAATAATAGTTTTTAATTTATATACAAACTAATGTTCATTCTAGTTGTAATACTATAAATACATTAGTATATTGTAGGTTAATAACCTCCGTAACTACCACCAAATCCTCCTATAGAGGCATGGTTTCCAAACGCTTGAACTGCTGGCTGTGAGATTCCACAATAAGGATAATTGGGACACTGTTGAATAGAGACACCAGCTGGAACGCGTGCAGGTGAACCAACAGATGCACCATAACCACCGGTTAATTGTCCACCGTAGTAGTTACCATAGCCTCCTCCGAGTCCCAAACTTCCTAAAGCACTTGCAGTGTTTCCGAAAGCTTGGACTGCTGGTTGACCAATGACACAGTAAGGATAATTAGGACACTGTTGAGGAGAGACACCAGCTGGAAATCTTGCAGGGGAAATGGCATAGGCACAAAACAAGAAAGCAGCGAAGATCACCTGGAAAGAAGTACTAAGTCAATTTTGTTTTAAATAACGGATTCAGTATTAGATAATTAAATGGGTGTGCGTATGCTTTGTTTCTTAAAACTCAGTTTTGACAAGCTACGGGTGCTAAAATTTACCGAATACAATGAATACTAAAATATAATTTCCAAAATTTTGTTTGTTACTGCCAAGGTGATATGAGGGTACTGGTCCCACGAGACCAATACAATTTCTTCTTACCTTTGGCTTGATTATGATTAGTTATCACACTTTTGTGGCGATAATTTGTTTCTCCCGAAAATGTACCAATGAGAGCCGAGCTCGATATGTGATGCTCATGGCCTCTTACAGTAATTTGTGACAATGAACATCATATATGATGCTCAAGAACCTGGATAAGTTAGTAATTTGTGATATCATACAAAAGCATGATCTATGGTGCTTATGGTCCCACAGAAAAATGAAGTGAGCACAACATATGATGCTCATGGCAGTCATCCTGTTAAAACATAGACACAGCAACAGTTAAACAATAATGATGCAGTCCAAGGGTATAGAAAGATAAAAGTCACCCTTACAAAACAGAAAAAAACTAATAAAATGGAATTTACTTAAGATTTTGAGTTTGAGTTTATGAGAACGCTTCATAAATGATTGGTGGAAGAAATATTCCCGTCATTGTTTCGCAGCCAGTGAGCCAATATGAAACCGGTGAGAGCTAATGCTGTCATCTGTGCAATGCTTAAGGGTGTGTGACCTAATGAAGCCGATAGAAGAAAGATAATTCATGTAACGTACACATTTAAAGAAAATGACTGACGTAGGATAATTAGAGTTGGTTAACGAGAATTGATACGACATTTAAATATAGGCAATAGACTTAAGAGAGTGGCAGAATGGAATTTGGATAATAAATGTATCCCACAAGAATTAAGTTTAGAACCGCTCGTCCGATATTGTACATTACACATTTGTTTACTATCCTATCTATGAAACTTTACCCAGTTAGGCTTTCTCTTCATGATAAAACTATTCTTTTATTTATTCTAAATGAATTATTACTGTATATTGATATATGAAACAAACAAAATCTTTACAATCGTTTATGAGAAAATGGTGGAAACACGTGTAAAACACCCAATTGTATCTGTACATTCCGAAGATACTTAAATAGCGACATACCAGTTAAAAGTACATACCAGTAAAAATTAGTAAGAAGTCATCGTGATTTTGTTAACATATCATCATTATATATATTGTTTCCTATTCATGTTGGGGGGCGCGGTGGCTCAGTGGTAGAGCGTTCACCTCTGGTGCTTGGGGTCCCGGGTTCGATCCCAGCCCCCGCCAAGTGAACTTCATGGTGCACAAACACCGTGCTCGTGGGTTTCCTCGGGGTTCTTCCGTTTCCTCCCACTTTCTTCATTCCACCATTTCACTCATCTCTCATCATCACCGTCTCCTTTAGCATAACCGTGGGACGTAAAACACAAAGATTTCAATTCATTTTTTTCCTATTCATGTTAATGAAGTTAGTCAATCATATATATTGTTCTTGCTACTTTAAATGATTAGTTTCTTTTGTTTTTGCACACAAAGAAACAAGAAATAAAGTATATATATATTGAAATGTAGGGAGGAGGTTATTAGATGGTTTTAGCTTCAAGAAGTGTTTTAAGAAAGTTTATCACTACCTGCCATCTAGCAGAATGTTTGAATATTCTATTTTGAATTATAATCCATTTGGTTTAGATGAGCGGTACGTAAATTATTTTAAAGTTGGTTATTGGTTTGGATCTTAAGTGTCCTGTTTGGCACTGAGGCCATATGAGACATGGGTCTACTCTACAGCTTAACATGCTATTCGAATAACATGAGTTCCCACCGGGATTCGAGCCACAGTTTCGTGGACTGAGTTATTCTAAGAAATATTCAATTGACATATATATATATATACCGGGTGAGGCATTTGAAACTGTTTTTTTGAATATCTGGAAAACTACAAATCGGATTTTGAAAAAGTTGTAATAAAAGTTGTTCGTCTCGAAGGGGGTCATCCAATGATACCACACTCGACCCCCTGCCCCCACCCCCCGGGGGCAGGAGGGGGGGCAACTTTAAAATCTTAAATAGGAACCCCCATTTTTTATTCCATATTCTGATTCCCCGTTAGAAAATACGTAACTTTTGTATTGAACATTTTTTTCTTTGCGTGATAGATGGCGCTGGAATCGACAAAAATCAAAATGGCTCACAAACATTTGAAAAATGAGGCATTTAAAACTGTTTTTTTGAATATCTGGAAAACTACAAATCGGATTTTGAAAAAGTTGTAATAAAAGTTGTTCGTCTCGAAGGGGGACATCCAATGATACCACACTTGACCCCCTGCCCCCACCCCCCGGGGGCGGGAGGGGAGGCAACTTTGAAATCTTAAATAGGAACCCCCATTTTTTATTCCATATTCTGATTCCCCGTGAAAAAATACGTAACTTTTGTATTGAACATTTTTTTCGTTGCGTGATAGATGGCGCTGTAATCGACAAAAATCAAAATGGCTCACAAACATTTGAAAAATGAGGCATTTAAAACTGTTTTTTTGAATATCTTGAAAACAACAAATCGGATTTTGAAAAAGTTGTAATAAAAGTTGTTCGTCTCGAAGGGGGACATCCAATGATACCACACTCGACCCCTGCCCAACCCCCCGGGGGCGGGAGGGGGGGCAACTTTAAAATCTTAAATAGGAACCCCCATTTTTTATTCCATATTCTGTTTCTCCGTGAAAAAATACGGGTGCTTGTTTTAGGTGAGTCCTCTTGAATCTCACCATCGGGGTGCTTGTTTAAGGTGAGTCCCCTTGCCTCTCACCATCGGAAGCTCCATATTTTACCGAAGCAAATGTTCAAAATGGTGTCCGTTTTCTGCAATACACATTACAACTCTGTTTCTGAAGAACAATTCTACTGCTCTAAGTGTCTCTTCGCTAATGTTTGCACATGCATTGATTATGCGCTGCGACATATTTTCTGGGGTTGTTGGTTCTTCCGTGTAACATTTTGCTTTTAGCGTTCCCCACAGGAAAAAGTCGGAAGAAGTTAAATCAGGGGATCGTGCAGGCCAATTTTGAGAACCACCTCGTCCAATCCATCGATCAGGATATTTTCTATTCAAAACCTCACGAGATATCCGTGAATAATGCGCTGGACATCCGTCTTGTTGAAACCAAATATTCATTCTTGTTTGAAGTGGGACATCTTCCAGTAGTGTTGGCAAAATATTATCTAAAAAATCGGCATACATTTGACCATTCAAATTCCCGTCTATGAAGTATGGGCCAATTATTCGAGTACCTAAAACACCGCACCAAACGTTCACACTCCATGTACGTTGACGCTCGGCTTGCCTTAACCAATGTGGATTATCTACTGACCAATAATGCATATTATGCCGATTCACTTGACCAGTATTCGTGAAAGTTGCCTCATCAGAGAAAAGTATCTGTGAAATAAAATCATCATTAACTGCTAATTGCTGTTGTATCCAATTGCAAAAGTTCAAGCGGTGTTGAAAGTCGTCCCCATGTAGTTCCTGATGCAACGAAACGTGATATGGATGGAATCTGTGTTCATGCAGTATGTGCAGAACACTTCTTTGCGACATTCCAGAACTTCGTGCGATTTGCCGAGAACTGATGTGAGGATTTGCAGCAACTGCAGCTAAAACATTCACTGCGGCATTTTCGTTCGTCACAGGCCGTGATCGGACTCGTTGTCTGGGTTGAATACTTCCAGTTTCAATAAATAATTGAATAATACTGCGAAAAGTCGTTGCAGAAGGAACATTCCTATCAGGGAACAGGTTAGCATACCTTAAACGTGCTTCTTCTACTGTCTATTTGACTCAAAGTATTCCTTAACTTCGTCACCTAATGTTACTGATATCTTCAATTGATCCATAATAAGAATTTTTCTGTAACTAATGAACAACTATTTTCATCATTATTGATCACAGACTCTAACTACATAGCAACGTCCAACTTCATCATACGATACGGACTATTGTCTTGTTGCCCATATTCTTTTCTTTCAGTTAACATCTCATTAAAAGTGAAATCCACAATCGAACTGCACTCAATAGAATTTCATCAAGAAACTAATCCTTGAAACTACATGTTATTCTCACCAATACAAACAACGACATAACCCTGAATGACATGTGAACGTACTTTGTGAGTACGTTATGTAACATTGTCTTTCTTGGCGCTGTCTAATAGATAGCGCTCTAATAGACAACAATCAAAATGAGTAAACACCGCTGACAAGTGATAAGAAAATGTTCGAAATTGTGACTATTTTTTGCGATATATTTTGCATTATTCAAACTACCGTCTACGAAGCAAGAACTGCTATCACGCGTAGCAGTCCATGGTTAGATTTCCTGTAGGTGTAACACTTGCAATTAGGGATGGGCACGAGCGAGTTCGAGCAAGTTTTCTTTGAAACTCGACTTGAAAAACTTCCTCCAACTCTACTCGAAATTCTACTCGAATTCGGGTTAAGTTTCGAGTCGAGTCGAGCCAATTCGAGCTAAATCCTGTGTGTAGTTCCAAATACTCTTTTCAAATATCCTACGTAGATAATATAATTATCAATGATATTACTAGTAATATACTACCACTACTACAACTTATTATTATTATTATTATTATTATTATTATTATTATTATTATTATTATTATTATTATTATTATTATTATTATTATTATTATTACGCGGTTTGTATCTGAATACTAAAAACTAGTTGACTGTCTATCTGCGTAGTCGACAAGTCTTTAGGAGGCAAGGACATCGGTCATGAGGTTCTGGGTTTGAGTTCCGGAGGAGCAAGCCAAAAATTGATAAAAGTTATAGGGCGTCGGTCAAACATGTTCAAAACTGCTTGGTCCGGGTTTAGGGTTGTCATCGGCTCAAGCGGTCGGCTCACAGCTTATTCACTATCAAGCCAAACAGAAAAGTGAGCCAACAGCTCACCGAAGCGAGCCGGCTCAGCCATAGGCTCAGTTAAGATGAGTCGAACCGAGTCGATGGGCTGCTTTTAATGGAGCTGGCTCAAGCCGATGGCTCACATGAGTCGAGTTGGTGGCTGATCCGAATGGAACCGGCTCGAGCCATCGGTTCAATTGTGCCGAGTCGCTGGCTCGTCCCAACCAAGCCGGCTTGAGCTGTTCGCTCAGTTGAACCAGCCGAGCCTATTGACATCACTGCACGGATTGGGCTTCTTCTGGGGCTCAAAAAGTCGACGGTGTAGGTCTAAGCCTAGACGGTAAGAACTACAGTATATACTTATATTGGTGCTCACGAAATTTGAAGCTGTCTCGTTATAAAAATCTATTGTTGTCTCGTTTTCGAGACGAGATGACATATACTAAACGTACCCCCACCAGATGTACCTCTGTCGTGAGAAATATTGAAAGTATTCGACATTACTGCTTACATTTCTCATGGCTTTCGCTTTCCAGTCTAAACAGACCATAATTTAAAAACGAGTTAAAAAGAGCTGAATGTGCGAGCCATTTATCAAACTCGACTCGACTCGAAACTGGAGCTCAAAACAAGTCGAGAAAATTACCTTTGACTCGACTCGAATTCAACTCGAGTCGAGTTTAAGCTCGACTCGCGCCTACCCCTGCTTGCAATGTGTAGTCTATTGCAGAAAAGGGGGACCATTTCGAACGTTTGTTCGTTTGTTCAGTAAACAATGAAGATGTGTGAGAGGCAAAGAGACAACCCCAAAACAAACACCCGAATGGTAGGATGCAAGAGGCTCAACTAAAACAAACACCTCGATGACGAGACTCAAGGGGACTTACCTGAAACAAGCACCTCCTTAGTGAGAGGCAAGGGGACTCACATTGAATCAGCAAACAAAAGGCAACAAACTAATAGATACTACGTCCACGTAGTCCAATTGAAGTAAATTTCACCTACATCGGTAACAGAAATTACACCAAAAATATGGGCAAAGTAATGAATTATGTTCTGGAGAATCAAGTGTTTTGCTTAAAACATTACAGTTTCTCATTAAAGATTTTAGAATAACCACCTTTCAGAATAACTGAGATAGCGTTACGGTAGTCAACTATGGTGTCATTTGATAGTATTTACAAAGATATCAAAACTATCTACTTTAATTTTCTTAATCTGATGCGTATTTCTTGGATATTTTTCAATTGTTCGAAACAAATTTTCGTCGATTACAGCGCTACCTATCACGAAACGAAAAAAATGTTCAATACAAAAGTTACGTATTTGTTCCCAGGGAATCCAAACCTTTATTAAAAAATGGAGGTTCTCGTATAATATTTCAAATTTGACCCCCTCCCGACCCCGGGAGGTTGGGCAGGGGTCGAGTGTGATATTGTTAAATGTTCCCCTTCGAGATGAGTGATTTTTTTTTACGTTTTTGTTTTAAAAATCCGATTTTTAGCTTTCCAGATATTCAAAAAAACAGTTTTAAATGCCTCATTTTTCAAATGTTTGTGAGCCATTTTGATTTTTGTCGATTACAGCGCCATCTATCACGCAACGAAAAAAATGTTCAATACAAAAGTTACGTATTTTTTTCACGGGGAATCAGAATATGGAATAAAAAATGGGGGTTCCTATTTAAGATTTCAAAGTTGCCCCCCCTCCCGCCCCCGGGGGGGTGGGGGCAGGGGGTCGAGTGTGGTATCATTGGATGTCCTCCTTCGAGACGAACAACTTTTATTACAACTTTTTCAAAATCCGATTTGTAGTTTTCCAGATATTCAAAAAAACAGTTTTAAATGCCTCATTTTTCAGTTTGTGAGCCGTTTTGATTTTTGTCGATTCCAGCGCCATCTATCACGCAACGAAAAAAATGTTCAATACAAAAGTTACGTATTTTTTCACGGGGAATCAGAATATGGAATAAAAAAATGGGGTTTCCTATTTAAGATTTCAAAGTTGCCCCCCTCCCGCCCCCGGGGGGTGGGGGCAGGGGGTCGAGTGTGGTATCATTGGATGTCCCCCTTCGAGACGAACAACTTTTATTACAACTTTTTCAAAATCCGATTTGTAGTTTTCCAGATATTCAAAAAAACAGTTTTAAATGCCTCATTTTTCAAATGTTTGTGAGCCATTTTGATTTTTGTCGATTACAGCGTCATCTATCACGCAACGAAAAAAATGTTCAATACAAAAGTTACGTATTTTCTAATGGGGAATCAGAATATGGAATAAAAAATGGGGGTTCCTATTTAAGATTTTAAAGTTGCCCCCCCTCCTGCCTCCGGGGGGTGGGGGCAGGGGGTCGAGTGTGGTATCATTGAATGACCCCCTTCGAGGCGAACAACTTTTATTACAACTTTTTCAAAATCCGATTTGTAGTTTTCCAGATATTCAAAAAAACAGTTTTAAATGCCTCATTTTTCAAATGTTTGTGAGCCATTTTGATTTTTGTCGATTCCAGCGCCATCTATCACGCAACGAAAAAAATGTTCAATACAAAAGTTACGTATTTTTTCACGGGGAATCAGAATATGGAATAAAAAATGGGGGTTCCTATTTAAGATTTCAAAGTTGCCCCCCTCCCGCCCCCGGGGTTGGGGGCAGGGGGTCGAGTGTGGTATCATTGGATGTCCCCTTTTGAGGCGAACAACTTTTATTACAACTTTTTCAAAATCCGATTTGTAGTTTTCCAGATATTCAAAAAAACAGTTTTAAATGCCTCGCCCGGTATATATATATATATATATATATATATATATATATATATATATATATATATATTCATTTCAAGAATGGTAAGATTAATGGAAAGAAGCGAGTAACTTGAGTTAATTGTTTACGGAAACTAAAATTCGACGCAGTTCGCGACCATTCTGAAAGTTTCTACGAAGCCACGAGTACACATATTTTTCCTATCCAATTTAACTATTTTATCTACTAGAAATCCATAGTGGGCCATTTTAGAATTGTGACTGAACATATAGTGTTACCAAAAATATGTGTGCACGTATACATACGTTACATCAGATTGTAGCCAGAACAAAACGACATTGGAAGATAATGTTTGAGGGGGCTAACTTCAGTTAACATTACATTCATACATACACATCAATAAACAATTGAGGGGCCAGGGTGGCTTAGCGGCAGAACTTTCACCTCTGGTGCATGGGGTCTTTGGTTCGATCCCAGCTCACGCCAAGTGAGCTTTGTGATAGACATACACTGTGTGCGTGGGTTTTCTCAGGATTATCCAGTTCTCTCCCTCTTTTTTCATTCCACCTTGTCATTCAGTTCTCATCATCACCTTTAGCCTAGCCGGCATAACCTTGGGACGTAAAACTTAAAGATTTCATTTCATTTTTCATGAACAACTGAAGGGAACTGAACTGAGATTTTGCTGGAGGGTGGAAGACAGTAGGAATTAACGTTTTTCAATATTACATTATACTATTACCCCTAAGAGATATGGGGGAAAGATATCCTTTGTAGACTTTTAAATGTTAAATGATTTATGCACAGGGTTGTTATTCAAATATTTATTTAGGGACACACTGTGGTTCAGTACTATAGCGCTTACCTCTGATGCATGAGATCTCTGGTTCGATCCCAGGCAAAGTAAATTTGTGGTGAACAACATTCTGTCCGTGAGTTTTCTCGAGGTATTTCTGTTTTAACCTACATTCTAATTCCATCAATTGGGGCTGTGGTGGCTCAGTGGTAGAGCCTTCACCTCTGGTGTATGAATTCCCGGATTCAAACCCTGCTCCCGCCAAGTGAATTTTGTGATGGACAAACACCGTGTGCGTGGGTCTCCTCGGGGTTCTCTCATTTTATTCATTCCACTATTTCATTCATTTTTCATCATCACCGTCTCCTTTAGCCTATCCGTCATAACCGTGGAACGTAAAACTCAAAGATTTCATTTCATTTTAATTCCATCAATTCTTCTACCGTCATTCTCTTGCCTTAATCATCCGTCTCCCTTAGCATAAAGGGCATCGCGGAGACGTTAAACAGGAAGTTTTTTTTTTCTTTTTAAATATTTATTTCCGAAATAGAAACAAAATTGCTGGATCGTTTGGGTAACAATTATCATTTTGAAAACACCTTTAATTAAATAACTCCTTCTCAATTTTCGTACAAAAATGACAAAATTTATGTTATAAGACTGTTAATGAAAAATTCATTTCTTAACATTCTAAACATTCATGTCTAAACAAAATTGTTAGAGCAGTTTTTGACAAAACTTTTTTTTTTCAATTTTCACTCCAGTA
Organism: Thermobia domestica; assembly: GCF_964235325.1. Classification (NCBI taxonomy): domain Eukaryota; kingdom Metazoa; phylum Arthropoda; class Insecta; order Zygentoma; family Lepismatidae; genus Thermobia; species Thermobia domestica. Next base: position 45,810,218 of record NC_137466.1, on the reverse strand, counting down.
GATTACTTTTATTTTGGGGGGATAGGAAGAAAATACGAAAAGTTCTCGTGAATGTTATACAACCCAGGGCTATGAAATTTGGCCCGGATATTGCTATGCGTTTCGCTATCACAGCTTCGTATCATGACAATTTTGAATTATAAAACAATCTTCAGATGCTGTTACTTCTGGGTCGCCACCACGTAGATATTAACGTGGACAAATGAACGAATCTGGCTGTATAACATCCGATCAGGAGAATCAGGTAAGTCTTGAGGAAGTATAATCAACTACAACGGAATAAAGATCACATTACATGGGACATGTAACACCGTGATTTTGTATTTTCTATGTATGAGAAACGATATTGACAAATTAAAATATTAATTTAAACAATTGAAATTCCATATATGTCATTCTTATTGTAACCAGTTATCATTGCAATAATGTAGATCAAATAGATACATACATATGATGTTATTTTTTTTTAAAAACCCATAAATTTATTCATTGCATACGTAATGACGAAGTTTTATGGTATTTGTTATTATTAACTAACTCCAAAATATTTCTTTGTTGCTAACAAAACCTTACCAGTAGAATATGATTATGAACATTATCGGGTAGAATTCCTGTTAACATAGCTGTTTGACGGAATACCGAGAGAATATCATATACATTCTTCCATTTACTAAAATTATGCATCTTACTGTTAATAATAATCAGCAATCTACAAACTCTACACCTAACTACACATCATGAATAGGGTATATTATTTGAGAACCCCAATTCGTCAAGTTTACTTCAACTACGTATTCAATTCATTATCATATTACATCAATATATATCTGAAGCATAAATATATTTTCATTAAATTACTAGCAATCCATTTCTTTAAGAGACATAACATAGAATGATGCTTCCATATTCTGATTACAGGATTGAAATTCAGTACAGAGTATGCTTCACTGATATTGATAACTAAGGAATATAGTAAAAGGGATGCTACTTTGGTAACTAACCGTCGAATATATGCATTCATACTGATAAGGTGATAGCATATAAATTTTGTGTTTATATATAATTCTAAGTTGTACAGGAATTTTGACATTGCATGTTGGTTAGATCATATAAAGTTTCGAATCATTGTGTAGTGCAGAACGAACCTTTTAGCTGTACATATTAATTTCTTTCATTTTCAACCTTCAAAATATAATATCTATCTTTTTCTAATATTTTTATAATAAAATAAACTAAATTTTGTCAACTCCGTGATATTTTCTCCTGTTTAACTCCAAACATCTGGAGGATGGACTTATTCGCTATTTTTAGTTATGAAGTTAATTTGTTCTATACACACACACACACACACACAAATTACTAGTTGCATTTTCCATCATTGTTACTCTCATTATCCTTATTATTTATTTCGTAAAGTATATGTAGCAACCAGCAAGTAATATGTACTTTACATATGCAAATTGACAATGTTATATTTAAATGTAATCAAATATAACTGGTAGTTGTGGCAAAAAAATAAAGATGTAAAAGATTATATTCCATTACATGCTATATATATATCTTTAAAACAGTTATATTTCTTCTGTAATTGCGAAGAAGGGAGGTTAGGAGTAAAAACAGGCATCATTGGTGCATCAATTTATGTAGCAACCGAGCAAGGAGTATGGAGAGACAGCTCACAGTCCATAAGTTTATATGTAAAATTACGGCATGAATGCTGTACCGTACGTCAAGACAGTGACATAACATTTCAGGTTGGAGCCTTTGAAAGCAGAAGATTTAGTACTACCTGCCGAACATTATGGGAACAAAGTTCCGAAGAATAGATATTTACTGTTTCATTTTAAATTTTCATTATAACAGTTTTTTAATAATCATTGTTATTTTAAAAATATAAAAATGTATAACAATATATCTAAATATAAAATTTAAAACAGTTGTAATGTTGTCGATGATTTCTTTGTAACTCGCTTAAGTTTACTAGTTTTCCAAATGTTATCAGATTATCTTAATTAAAATTACACAAACAGTTATTTTTAAAATCAATTTGGTTCACAATATATACATACATATATATATATATATATATATATATATATATATATATATATATATATATATATATATAAAGGATCTTATAAAATAGAGGATTTGTTCTTACAATAAAATCTTGAAGCCATACGTCACAGTTTCCCCACCCCTACTCTGCCCACTCCGCCCAATAGGATCGCAATGTTTTGAGCCAACAATCATGGCGGAAACGAAAGTAGTCAATCAGACACGACCCGCTCGGGAGAGTAATACTCCCAGAAGTACGTTTTTCCGCGCGCTACCCTAGCCAGCTGTTTTACGCGCTATCCTAGCCAGTTGTTTTAAGTTGGTCACAAAATTTATATCATGAAGTACAAGGGGAACAAAACGAGCCCTATATCATGGAGTACAAGGGCATAAGTACTACAACTACTTATCTGCACAAAAGTAAATAAATCACTTTTTTAAGTATTATTTTCATATTATTTTAATTTAATAAGTGTTATAAAAATGTAAAAGAAACTTTCCTCGGGCCGGGTTTGAACTTACGCCAAAAGAGAACTTTGTTAGTAGCATATAGCGCTAGCCCACTCGGCCACAAAGGCCGACAGCAGCAGTCGTTTGATTTCTGCTATTTTAATGCAACGTGGCAAGAAGTGGATAACGCCAACCAATCAGAACTGTGTTTCTCGTTTCTACTTCCGGGAGCATTACTCTCCCGAGCTAGTCCTAATCAGACGATGGTAGAAACGACAGTAGCCAATCTGACGTGCCGATGCTCGGTAGCTTTTAGGCTTCACCGATTTAATAGGATGAAGATACATATAGGCAGATCCTCTATTTATAACATCCTTGATATATATTCGAATAATTTCTTTTCTTTTTTAAATTCGAGATTTCTTCTTCTTCTTGTAATAATGTAATATAAATTTCCATTTGTTCGTTTTTCATTTTGTTTTGCTGCTTTCATCAGTGTAAAAGTTTTAGGATTTGCTAGATTTACCTACTGTGTTGTTAAGCTTAGACTAAAAACATTGTGGACAGAATATTTGTAAAATTTCGTATTTTGGAGAGTTTTACTGCAATATGAAACAATTAATTATATAATATAATATAATAATAAATTAAAATTGTTATTTAAATTTCCTTTAAATTGGAAGTTGATATAAAATATAATAATCCGGTACAGATGAAGATTACAATAGCCAGTTAAACTAGGAAAATTCTAAGTTTAGAAATTAAAATAAGCAGTAATCGTAACGAATCAGTAACACATTAACCCATTAAATATAACAAAAGGATTAGCTAAACAAGATTATAATTAACAAATTTGGAAAGAATCTGTTAGGCCCAATGGTGGGGCATAAAAGTATGTTTAACATTATAGCCTTCCGGCGACTGTACATGTGTCGGGACGAATGGACGGACGAGTAACGTCAACTATTTGAAGAAGAATCGTATCTTAAAATTTCCCTTTTTCAAACATAAGGAATGAAATATAATTCCATAGACAAGAAAAGAGATAAATATGTAAAAACTGATCATATGTGGAGTAGGGAACGAGTTATTACATTACATATTCACATATTCAACTTCTTTTCTGTCCTATTTTTTTCCTTTATTTATGAAAAAAATGAGATTTTGGGATACGATCCTTCGTCAATATCTTTGTTGATATGAAGGGACTGTGAAACATCAAAGCGAAAAATAATCGACTTGACAGTCATTCAGGAAAAAGCAGTTTAATTATAGTTGAAATCAGGCTTTCTATTCTATGGTGAACCTCGCCCACCTCGTCGACAGAACTGCTAACAAGCAGCCCTTTGTTAGATAATGTTTTCCATAATTTGATACTTAAATCTGTTGCCTATTGTCCAACAGAGCAGTAATGCATCCCCTAATTTTAAGGTAATGAGAATTATCTTAGTAATTCAAGAAAGTAACTAGGGAGTTAGTCAAAATTTTCAAAAGTTTAGTTTTTGAGGGGTGGTCGAAACGGAAAGTGTCGAATCTACTTCAACTACTTTCTTACAGGGTTATTTCAAACCAGAATTTCAATAGAACAAAGTATTTTTCTATAATGTTACTTAAACAAATGTTCCTCAAAATATAGAAGTTTTCTCTAATTTCACTATTTATATGCATTTAAAATATTGTATTCAGAAATACTCTTTAACCTCTATCTTACAAAATACTGTATAGTGTAATTATTTTATTGGAACTTAAAAACTGTAACTGTTCAATCTAATTAAATTAAAAAAAAACGAGAGCCGTAATTGGAACTATTGCTATCGTATTTAATTGTAACTATTGATATCTCTGAAACCGCATGTTTAGACGCCTAATAACTTAATTGCACGTATTTAGTATAGATGTGGTTTAGTTACTACAACCACTCTAATTTTGTTCATGAATGCAGAACTGGGACAATATTTAATGTATTCTTTGTGCACGTACCTATTTTTATGTGTCACACTTTGATGATGCAGCGTGTTGAAGACGGAACAATAAGTAATAATAAGAATGATGGCCCGAAACTGTATTCTTGCAGATGTTTTGGTGCATCCCTTTGGCGACGTTGATGACAACGTACAACTTCCTACAGTTCATTTAACATACACTTTCCATTTCGAAAATCCTGTGCGAAAGACTGATGCGTGTTAAATTTAATAGGAATTATTGTTATAGCCTCATATTACCTGACCAGGATAGCAGGGCGCTTTTGGGAGGATGGCGCTGCTGTTGTGTTTACATCAGTTTCTTGGCAAGCGCGGTGAGACAAGGGAGCGGAGAGTTTCACTCTGCAGTGTATCCAACGGTTTTTAAAAGTTGCAGTTTAGATGTTATGCATAGCCTAATCTCTTTCCACTTAATAAAGAACACTGTAAGTTATGTGATTGTAGTGAACCATTCCTGCAATAATGCAGATGTATTGTGAATAGTGATATATGAATAGAAATTACCAATTTAAGAACAACACAGCACAATTGACAATTCAGTGAGCTTCTACCGTGTATTAAAAAGATTGTATAAAAATTGATTACGTTTTATTCGATGTCATTATAAAACAGGAGCAACCTATAAAACGCTGCTCTCGTTAGTTTGTTCGCAAGTTAATATAGAGTTATATTTTTTGTTGTTGATGTTTTTTCGTGTTACTTAAGATGTTCTGCAAATAACTTCAATAACTTGTGAAACTGTTTGTCTTAACTTAAGCCAAGGGCGGATACAGGCTGAATGTTTGGGGGGTAGTCGTTCGAAGTCAAATCAAGATAAGAGTGTATTGCAAAAAAAAAAAAAAAAAAAAAAAAACTTTAGAAAAGGAGAAGTAGCTGTTGTCTGCAATTTCTAGAACAGAAATGGTCACCTGCGATTTCGAAGGTGGACACTGTTTTGAGCAAGAACGCCAATGTAAGTAATTTCTTGGTTCTGCAAAGTAAAACAAAAAAAAAGTAAGGCCTACATATTTTAGGTTTTATTTTACATTTATAATACAAAGGTGAAAATTCTTAGGTTTTATTTTTAAAATAAAAAATATCATATTCTCGGGGGCAATCGCACCGATCGCCCCACCTGGATCTGCCCCTGACTTCATCATATGCGTGAAGTGGTTTATTACGAAGAGGACAAAAAGAACTGTGATACAGTAGATTGATTACAAGTAATCCGGTTAGAAACACTGCTGTTTGAATTTTAGTTCCAAAACCGGCCGTCTGCACTCGTTCGCTGGTCAGGTAATATCTACTCAGAATGTTTTGAAAACTCGTCACAGGATAAACTTATTTTAAAATAAATATTTTTAATAACTTACCAGCTTCATCATGATGTTTCTGGCAGAAAATAATGAGGAAATAATCGTAAGCGTTAACAAAGTATAACTGATGTCTTTCCTTTCTAAATCTTATCTTATATAGATACTAATTCCTTTTCGTGTTACGTAAGCCTTCAACGTAATTGAAGTTCATGCATTGGTGACTTTATTTAAAGTATTTTTCATACTACTGCACCCGATGCACCGGAAGAAAAGTGAATTCTTCATATCAGAGCAACTAATAAAATGTTGTGTAAGGGAAGATGCTTATAAAATATTACACGCATTTCAGTTGTACTTTTATCAAAAATAAATGAAAATATTGGAGAGTAATGATACATGAACCTTTTAACTTAAATAAAACCATGTCTCTGTTTTACCAGAGGTTGTGTTGTTCAGCTATCTATTATTAGGAGATTAAAATTACTTTCTTTTAAATATCAATATAACTTGGGACCTGAACTACATGTACTTACGCCTAAGAATGAATCCACGTCACCTATTCCAAAGGGAGAGCTTCTTCTTGGCTAAGCGGTTAGCGTACACACCTTTGGCGTCGGAAACCCGGGTTCGATTCTTGGCGGAGCTCATATTGTTCGGATTCCACGTTAATCAGTACATCCTTGTCTTATAAAGACTCGCTGCTGAAAGGGACTTTAAATTCAAAATCAACTCAACCATTCCAAAAGGAATAAGATTGACCATTTCCCTTCTATAGATGTTTATCTCACGGAGCAAAGTTGACCCAATCTCCCTCTTCATCAAAAGTGCTTTAATATGAAATATTAAAAGAATGGAGATTACAACCATAAGTGATGTTTTAAGAATTATGATTACAGATACAACATAAAGAAGAAGTGAATAACGGTTTTGTTCTATATTCCACACAATACTTCAAATTCATGTGTTATATCTTGTGGCTAAGAGGATAGCATACGTGCCTTTGGCATGGGAGACTCGGCTTCAGTTATCGCCAGGAGCTCATGTGGTTCTGATCCCACGTTAAGCTGTAGGTCCACGCCTCATACAGCCTCGTTGCTGAAGGGGATGCTAAACACAAAAATTCAATCAATCAATCAATTATATATTTTTCTTCATCGTATTTCAAGCTGAATACCTGTTTGTATTGTTTCATTATTCAAATCCAGGTACAGTTGCTCATTGGTAGAGCACTTACCTTTGGTGTATGGGGTCCCTGGTTCGATTCACAATCAAGTAAGTTAGTGTTGGACAACATTCAGTCCAAGGGGTTTTCTTGGGATACTCCCACTTTCTCATTCCACCAATTATTTCATCATCATTCACTTGCCTTAACCATTGTCTCCCTTAGCCTGAATGACATAATCGTGGGACGTTAAACTGAAAGATTTCATTACAGTTTTTATTCAAATCCACAGTGTGTCTCCATTTCGGTTGAAATGACTCTTTGACCGTGGAACTTGGATCGGACCTGGTTTCTATTATGTTATTTTCGTTAGGATGTGTATCTTAAATGGGGAAAATGTTAAAAAAAATAAATGTAAAAGAGCTAAGATTTCACGATCCGTCAGGTTAGAAAAATGAAACGATATATAAACTCCTTATTAGACACGTACAGTTCCTTAACCGTTTGGAGAATTGCACTACTATCAGGACGAAATTAACACAATTTCCACAATATATATATATATATATATATTAATTTCCCATTTTGTAAAATGTATAAAATAAGGGAAGGGTTGAACCTAAAATCAATTATTGCAAATAGTTAATACTTGAGTCGAGTTGAGGTTTTATCATTTTATTTAATTTGAAATAGGCATCCTAATGAGGAGAAAATGTGTGTTAAATTTTATTCTGCCCATTTGAAGAAATGACATTTCAACTGGTATACTCATATCAATAATGGTACCAAGCCAACTGGCATGTTCCAAGTGCCATATACATTTTCTATTTTGCAATATTGTGTAGGCGTGGGCCATTAGTTCTATTAGCTCAGATGTTAGTCTATAATTGAACAATAAATTATCGGGGATGTGAACTGACAACTCACACGCAATTGCTATAATGGAAGGTTACGCTTCAATGCATAAATGAAACACAACCGTTTCGAATTGATAAAATAGCAACTAGATCAGATAGAAGGTAAAAGAGGGAGAGAAGAAAGGATAGAAATGAGCACTTGTCTTAGTTTTTCTTGGTTCTTGTTGCTATCATGGTCGTGAAGAATGATGATTAGACTCCTCGAAGTACTTTCCCACTTTGTGGCTGGCAATTTTAGAAACCAAATGGAGTTGACGATTGGATTCTTATAATGTCAAATCTGTTAGGACAACGAACGCAATTCTGCAGTAGTTCGATGCTAATCCCTGGATGATGGCCTAGGTTTCCTTCATGGAATGTTTCTGCTGCGTTGAAAATTCATCGTTTCTAGATCCGCGATGCTGGCGTGAAGACAGCCTATGCCTTGAATGTGACTGGATGTTCTACTTCTTGTCGCATATTTGAGTTGTAATTCACGACTATTCCACTGAAACGTGTCTCCAAGAGTTTTGTGAAGAAAGGACGTTGACGTTGGAGATAATTCAACTATTAGGCTCGTGCAGTTTAGATGGTCAATGTGTTATGATGGTAAAAGGCAGGGACGGCAATTAGGAGGGGCAAGAGGGATAGTGAGTCCCACTTTTTGAAGTGACACTTAATATATATAGTTTCATTTGGAAATGTAAAGTTTTTGTATGTGTTACTGGTTCATACAAAAAATGGTGCCATATTGTATTTGCCGTTGCGTGTGTACATATTGGTTGTCTTCCCGTGGAGTTAAGAAAGCTACAGAAATTGCGTTTTAATGGCAATTCAAAGGAATAATTATTACAATTGCGTATTTCTTTAAATGTCGTAGTGTATGCTTGTATTATTTATTGTCTTTCATTTTCTAAGGGTAATAACATACATTTAGTGGCATTAAAAATATAAATTGTTCATTAATCCCCAGTTTCAATGTAACTTCTACAAAACAAGCCTCAATGTTCATTACTATGATTAATATTATCCTTTCTATTTATTTGTTTTGAAAATTTGTTAAACAATCTGATCACAATTTTCCAGAGAGAATTTTAAGATGCTCATGAGCAAGGAAACAAATCTCTTCTTACACTTCCGTTATTTAAGTCTACAAAGGGCTAGTACCTACTTGCGTTGCTATTGTCAATTTACTTAATAAAATATGAAATACGATATACGGTATTTTAACTTAAAAATATAGCATCCTATTACTTATACAACATTTTGTCAAAGTGTTAGAATCAACCAGGAAAACTAACATTGATATACAAATATTCAGATTATGACTTGCCCCTCTACTTTTAACTTCCAATCGCCGCCACTGGTAAAAGGACTCCAGTCTTTCGTTTATTGGTTAGTTTACACAATGAATAGGTGAGTATAATGATTTTTCACACATTTGTCTGACAATGTATATCCACAGTTAAAAGTTCTATGAGACTGAATAAATAAATTTAATAAGATTTAGAATGATTCGATTTTACCAATGATTTAAATAGTGCAATGAATTAAAATTAGATCTCCTTTTTAATTATGTCACAATATAGCAGTACTGTACATCCTTTTGGGATACTGTACAATATTTATACCGGGTGTTTCAGATAAAACACCAAGTGATTATAGATCATAAACGATTAGATAAAAGAATGAAACAAAAAAGTTATGTGGAAAGCTGCCACAAGTCACATCGAACTGATTGCTTTACAGAGTTTCATATCAAGGGACCACAGGTGATCACATGAAAATTTTAAATACCACATGATAGGGGGTCCTGTCATTCAAGCAGTGGACTTTATGATATTTTCCTATTTCTCTTTTTGTTCCATTATTTTATCTATGACCTTTTCTGTTACAAGCGTTAGATATTTTATCTGAAACAGTTGATGTTTCTGGATGTTGATGAATTAATGAATAATGATTATCTAGTAATTATGATATGAGAATAAATGTATATTTATGACATAACTTGTTATTAAATATTGTATTTTCACGCAATTTCAGAGGGTTTGCACTAATTGTTCTCATGGTGCTCACCTTCCTCACACACACACACACACACTGAATTAAACAATACAAAAACGTTCGCAAATGTAATTGACAATGATATAACGTACTGCAAAAGTCTCTAGATTATCCTCTCTCTTGATTGAACTACTGTAAGTCAATTAACTTACACATGATCTCTATGATCTCTTTCAGGTGAAGATAAAGTTTTAGTAATTGGTCTGTTAACAGTTCCTGTTTTACACTTCACACTCACTACTCTCACTAGTCCATCTTTTAGGGGAAACACTTGTTGAATTACACTTAACTACTATGACAGTGGTAGAGTATAGTCTTTTTATTATTATTATTAGGACCACATCTTTTAGAATATAAATATTAGGTTGTCTCGATGTCCATTTTCTTCTTTGCTGGAATTCATTTAGGTAAACCTTTTACCATTGTTCCCAAAAGTGGTGCTTCATCCTCTAAAGGTTATTCCTTCGTGATCGGTTGCTCGGAATATCTGCTAGGTATGGCTCGGGAATGCTTATTAAAGGTTTTCTAGTGAGGAAATATCCAAACAACAAAAATGATCCCTGAAAGTTCAAGTGATTGGTCTTGAATTCAAACAGGCTTCTTTTTTTTATGCTCAGGTCCGTCTTTCAGAACCGGTATCTGAAAAGTAAACCCGGCACGGGTTATTATCATTACCTTTTATTTCTTTCCTTTATTATTTTTCCCATTTTGGTATAGGTAAAAGGGGATTTGGGTAAGGAAAGGGAACGAAACCACGAACAGAAAACAAAAAGACGAAACAAAACAAACAAAACAAAGAATAAACTATGTTAAACTCAACTATTGGCTAATATAATTTCCGAAGTGCCATAACCATTGAGCTTGACCCTAACATATTCTAATACTAAACTATGCAAAACTCAACTGATGCAATTTCCAAGGACCCTAGCATATTCTAATACTAAATTGATTACTAATCAAATCAAAATTATCTACATTCCATTTGATCTACCCTATCATTTCCTACCTCTGCTATTTTTATTTATTTAATATATTTATTCTATTTGTGTTATGACTGCGTCCAGTTCTTCGAATATTGTAATAGTGCCACCTACGGTTTTTCTTAAATGAAACTTTAATAAATTTACTGTGGTTTCCCAAATCCCTGCAAAATGACTCGTGTGGAATGAAATCTCATGCAAACTCTTCTTGCTCCGAAACCTCTTGAATTGACTTTTGAAATTTCTGTGGATGAGCAATTGTTGAAGTTTCTTGAGTTCTCGCTTAGCTATAGATATTTGTAAAATTTACCTCCTCTTCCTACAAACTTTCGAAGAGCTTCTAAAAATACTTCGCTGCTCAGATCACTCACAAACTATATATTGACGATATGCCTTAATGGCACTGTTATAGGGATAAAGGTAGAGCTTAAATGCTGCAATATTCAGTGTCATAAAGACATACGTAATTTATCAATCTCGTATTGCTAATCTTATTTTCTTTTAGTAGAAATGAATCACTTGACACAGAATTATGTTTTTATACTGAGTTTAATAGTCTTTCATTGAACATATAGGAATGTAGAGTGTTTAATGTAGTGCAATGAATCTCTGTATGCAAGGAACATACTTTTCTCGCACTAACCTGCTGTTGATGACAATAGATTTCATCTACTTTGAACCTGGAAGCGACTTGTTCTTGTAGATCGATGAATAAGACTAGATGCGAAGTTGATTGGATTCACTACTTATCCAATGCAACATTGAATTAGGATAGTTGGTAATTGTACAATTTGAATGTATATATTTGTAACTTCACTAAAGTACAATAACAATGCTAATAACAATGTTCATACTAGTGGACTGTAAGGCTTGATTCGTACACCACATGAATGCAACCAAATATAAATTCACTGTATTTAATGATTACACCTTCAGTTTGCACACAAAAATAATACACGAGAATAAACATATTCACAAGGTCTTTAGTTGTAAATGTTTGTAATGCGATGGCTTACTGTTTGTGCTATATTGTACGATGTTCTACCATGATATATGGTCCACCAAACTGTATGCTCTTGCTGCCTCCACATTCACACACTCCAAACAATAGAAAAGCGTTAAGCCACTTGAACACTGTTGCCAGCTAAAGGCACACACACTGTTAAACACACAAATAATCCCAAACATACTCCCCCCTGTTGGTCAGCTAAGGTCTGACCAAATAAAACAAAATGATACATATAAAAAACGAAACAAACACAAAACTTGAAGAACTGTACTTATTTTTAGATTACTCAAATCTCAATTCTAATCCTTGTTATATGGTAATGCAACTAGTCTGTTGATGGAACGTTTATATGTTCCAGTTGTAGTACGAACCGTCACTACACGAACTAAGAAATCCTTTCCTGGGAACACCTTTTCAATGATGCCCAATTTCCATTGCAATGCAGGAATGTTGTCTTCAATCAGCAAAACTACATCTCCGACCTTGAGATTGTGTTGCGGTGAAGTTGTCTTAGAGCGTTGTTGAAGACCATGTAAATAATCTCGGGACCATCTCTTCCAAATGTGTTGTTTTAGTTGTTGTATCTTCTGCCAACGAGATAAGCGGTTGTGTGGTAGATCGGTGAGGTTAGGCTCTGGTAAAGCTGTAAGTGCTTCTCCAATTAAAAAATGTCCAGGGGTGAGAACACTGATGTCGTTAGGCTCACTTGATAGCACTGTAAGTGGTCGAGAGTTGAGACAGGCCTCAATCTGTGTCAGTAATGTTGCAAACTCTTCATATGTTAACACTGCACCCTTTGTAATACGAACTAGATGGTATTTTATTGATTTTATACCGGCTTCCCATAGTCCTCCAAAATGCGGCGAATTTGGTGGTATGAAGTGCCACTGAATTCCTTCGGTCGATGCAAAATCATGAACTTGAGAACTAAAAGGATCTGATGAAAACAGCTGATACAATTCTTTCAATTCGTTGTTGGCTCCAACGAAATTTGTACCATTGTCACTGTATATATTGAGACATCTTCCTCGTCTTGCTATGAATCTGCGTAAAGCTGCTATGAATGACTGCGCACTAAGATCTGTTACCAATTCCAGATGTATTGCCTTGGTGGATAAACAAACAAATAACGCAACATATGCCTTACGTACAGATCTATTTCTAACTGCTCCTGATTTTATGTAAAACGCTCCAGCGTAGTCCACGCCTACGTTTAGGAATGGTCTGGCTTGCTGCACACGAGCTGCTGGCAACTGTCCCATAAGTTGTTTTGAACCACTGGTCTTTAACTTGAAACATGTGAAGCAATGATGGATCACTTGTTTTACTACCTGTTTGCACCTGATGATCCAATATTTCTGGTGTAGTGATGATATTAATAATTGGGGTCCAGCATGAAGTAATCTTAAGTGTTCTGCTTCAACTATAAGTTTTGTCAAGTGTTGGTTTGAAGGCAGAACTATTTGATGTTTGGCGTCAAACGGAAGCTGACTATTCTCCAATCTTCCTCCAACTCGGATCATGCCTTCACTATCTAAAAATGGATGTAAATTGTTCAATTTACTTCTTGATGGAACAATGTTTCCATCACGAAGATGCTGTAATTCGCTGTGAAATCCAATTTCTTGTGTCCATTTGATGCAAACATGGAGCGCTGTGTGGAGTTCTTGTACTGAAAGACCTTCTGTTAGTTTGTTTCGCTTGTGTCTGATGTTATGAACAAAACGTCTACAATATGTACAACAAAATACTTTGGTTTGTGTAATATTTACCTGTACCTTGGGCAGAAAGTACTCATACATATGCACTATACTTAGTAGAATGTTCATTTCATATTAACAAAAGAAGAATGTTTTTAATATATGTATGAGATTATTATGGGATAGTTGTTGATATGGACATGTTTTATGGTTACCTAGTCAGTGAATTTGTGTACTTAACAGTTTTAAGAAAAGGATATTTAAGTTATATCAAATAATAAACCAGTTTAACACTGTTTATAGACATTGTCATTTTTATTAAAAAGGTGAGATTAATGGTATTAAAATATCGAAGCTAATATTTTTATGCCAAAGAATTACTACCACTTCGAATTTTTATCTCAGCAAACGAACCAGGTTTACGACTATCTTTTTGATAAGTCGTTGTAAAAATTTGGTTTACCTCACCCGGGACTTTGTAAATTCAGTTCCCGAAGAAGAAGAGTAAGGTTGAATTTACTTTTATACTACAGTTAATGAATACGAACTTAACCATATTGCGAAGTGGTAAAGTAATCATAAGAAAAATGGACAACGAAGCAATGCAGCAGGAATTAAATACTAGTGACCAAGGTGAAACTAGTGTAACCCCATGTTTATCATCAGAGGATCGACTCTTGTTAGCTTTACAGCGACAATTCAGGCAGATGTCTACCGAGATAAACAAGCAAAATGAAGAATTAAGTAGACGAATGGAACAGAAGTTGGACGAAGCTAACAAGACCATGGAACAGAAGATAGAACTGAAGTTTGACGAAGCTAACAAGCAAAATGAAGAATTAAGCAGACGAATGGAACAGAAGTTTGACGAAATGGAACAGAAGTTTGACCAAGCTAACAAGCAAAATGAAGAATTAAGTAGACGAATGGACCAAAAGTTCGACGAATCTAATAAGCAATATGAAGAATTAAGTAGACGGATAGAACGGATAGAACAGAAATCAGATGAAACGAAACAGACAATTGTCCAGGTGGTGAATGACATATCCTCACAGTTCGAGGAAAAGTTAAAAAGGATATCCGATGAGTGTCAAGAAAAGCACAATCACCAAAATCAAGAAATTAGTGCTGTAAAAAAAGATTTAGAAGTAATAGAATCTTCCATTAAACAGCAAAAGATCCAGGTCAGCAACAACTCTAATAACATACGTGTAAATACACAGTTGTTAGCTACTATTCAGGAAGAGATTAGAACGTTACAGGCTAAAGACAATATTTACCGTAATAACCTGGGTAATGATCGCTTTGAGTTTCCCCACTCACCAGAGATGAACTCGCCTTCGCCGGGGTCTGATGAAGATATTATACTAGAAGAAAGTTGTCCGAAGAGCACTGATGAGCGAAACATAGATGGTGTCACGACACAGCACGTCACGGATAGGAACTATCACTCAACAAGAACAAGGAATGAGAAAAAGAAGGTAAAATTAAGTGTTAAAATGAGTGAAATCCGAGCTATGAGCAAATTCAGTGGTAAGTGTAATGAGAATGCTACTTCTTTCTTAGAGAAATTCCAAGACGAATGCAATATAATGTCAATCGATCGGTCACAATATATGAAATTAATACCCCATGTATTACTCCCACCTTGTTCCTTATGGTTTAAGGCAATACGTGATCATATTAGTATATATGAGGAATTCAAAGCGGCATTGATCGCAAATTATGAAAATGACTTTTTGCTGGCAAATAGAGATGCCACCCTTAGAAATCAACACTTCAATCCTCGATTGCACAAATCTGTTGTAGAATTTGTTGTAAATGTCTACAACGAATTAAAGGTCGTTAATCCTTTGCAATCGGAATCGAGAATAATAGCATCGATTCGAAATTTGCTTCCATTTAAATTGCAACAGATCTTATTTTCCACACAGTGTATGAGTTTCAGCCATTTATTGATGCTTGTCCAATGCTACGAAACTCAATACCATGCCATGAATCCACAATCAGGAATAGGTAAAAATAAGAATAATTCAGATCATTTGATGCCTGTTCGGAATTTAAATATTCGGAGTGTGAATAATACAGAACCTAACCTAAGCCGAGTATACTCTAGCAATCAAAATGACAAAATAGACAAAGTTATGTAGGGACTCCGCCTAACCTAACTAATCATGGTAATTATGATGTCAGATCACTCAACCGCAATAGATATAAAAATAATCGAAATACTGAGCGAAATTCCAGAAACGCAGCGAACTACGTGTATAGACGTAATTGGAGATCAAGAGATGGGACTTCATATCAACATCAAAATCACGATGAAAGACATGTACAACATAATGTAGAACCTAACCATGATAGCGCAATACAGTGTACTCTATTAGAACCGTATGCAAGTTCGAATGTAACCTGATTACCGTTACTGAAATTAGGTTAAATTCATGTTAGTTATAGATTCTTGTAAATTTCATTTTAAAGTTTATGAGTTAATATCAATAATGAAAACGATTCTTAAAATTACTTGAAATGCTTAAATAGAGTTTTAAGTAGACTGGAAAATTGATTTTCAAATGATTTTTATTCTTTCTTGTTAATATGAGGAATTATAATTCGTTTTATAATTAATTAAAAGCAAAGATTATTTATATTAGATTGATTTGTGTTGAAAATTTAATTGTCAAAGATTATGTTAAAAAGAAGCTCTATTCTATAAAATTAATTATTCAACGACTACCTTGAAGGAAATTCTTCTTTATTATAACATCTTAGTGCTACGATGTATACCTTTAAATGCAACATCTGATTTATTTGTTATTTAATGCGCCCGCAAAGATTAATATTATTTGTAACCCACGTTTGTCCTTTACATTTTTTGAAATCGCACACTTCGACGACGAATTAAATGAGCGACGATATTTTAATAAAGAAAATGTAATGATAATATAGTAGATAATAATGAAATAAATATAATTAATGTAATTAAAAATAAGTATTGATGAAATGAAAGATTTGTTATGAATGTATTTATATATATGTATATGTATATGTGAAATGTAATGAATAGATATACAAGGTGCGATTAAAATATGAGGGACATAAGCAATGTAAAGAACACTAATGTAAACGGACCAGTGGTTCTTGAAGATAAAAGCCAAGCCTACTCATGACTTTTATATTCAGTCCCTTTGTCGAGCGACATTTTTATACAACAAAATACTTTGGTTTGTGTAATATTTACCTGTACCTTGGGCAGAAAGTACTCATACATATGCACTATACTTAGTAGAATGTTCATTTCATATTAACAAAAGAAGAATGTTTTTAATATATGTATGAGATTATTATGGGATAGTTGTTGATATGGACATGTTTTATGGTTACCTAGTCAGTGAATTTGTGTACTTAACAGTTTTAAGAAAAGGATATTTAAGTTATATCAAATAATAAACCAGTTTAACACTGTTTATAGACATTGTCATTTTTATTAAAAAGGTGAGATTAATGGTATTAAAATATCGAAGCTAATATTTTTATGCCAAAGAATTACTACCACTTCGAATTTTTATCTCAGCAAACGAACCAGGTTTACGACTATCTTTTTGATAAGTCGTTGTATATGCTATTGTCCTAACTAACCTTGACAATTTTGAGAATCTTGTTATGGTTTCATTGCACCAATTGTCTAAAGTGACTGTCAATGTTATGGTTCCCTTACTCTCTGGAACTTGATCTGGTTGCAGTGAATCCTTACTTGTGACTGACCAATTAGATTCTAAACTAGAAAGCCATTGTGGACCGTGCCACCATAATGAATTGTCCTTTATGGAAACTGCATCTGTTCCTCTTGAAATCAAATCTCCAGGGTTGTCTGAAGAAGTTACATGTTTCCAACAGCTAACGTCAGTTAAGTCTTGAATTTGAGCTACTCTGTTGGCCACGAAAGGTTTCCATTTGTTGCACGGAGAAGCTAGCCATGCCAACACGATTTGGGAGTCAGTCCATAGATGGACGCTACTTATGTTCAATTTTAAATTCGGTAAAGTCTTGTGAACTAATTTTGCCAAAACAACTGCTGCACATAACTCCAGACGTGGGAGAGTGATTTTCTTGACTGGAGCCACACGTGATTTAGCACATAATAACTTGACTGATATTTCTCCCTGTTGATTGATCGATCGCATATAAATGCAGGCTCCATATGCTCTTTGAGAAGCATCTGAAAAACCATGGATCTGAATCTCCGCTATGTTTCCTTCAACGAGTACATATCTGTCGAATTTAATCTGATTGATTAGTGGAAGTTGCTTGTACAATTTAGTCCATTTCTTTGCTAATTCCATTGGTATACTGTCGTCCCATTGAACCTTTTGCCGCCACAATTCTTGCAAAAATATTTTGTATGAAATGACAACTGGTGAAATTATTCCTAATGGATCGAATATAGTGGCAATGATGGAAGCAATCTGGCGTTTAGTAATGCACTCTTGAATCTTCATTGTTGACGTCTTGCTTTCAACGAGAAATATATCCTTGTCTGGATGCCATGACAATCCTAATGCCTTGACGCCTTGGCCTTCGTGGAACTGGATTGGACGCTGCACTTCTCGAAGCTCTGGCGAGATGGATTCTAATAACCTTGGATCATTCGAACTCCATTTTCTAAGTGTAAAACCTCCCTTTCCCAGTAACTCTATCAATTGCTTCTGGACCTCTAGAGCTTGCTGTATGTTGCTCATGCCACTACAAACATGGTCAATATAGAAATCTCGACGTAATATTTTTGCTGCTACAGGGTAATTATGCTCTTCTTCGTCTGCTAATTGCTGTAGGCATCTTGTGGCCACAAATGAAGCACATACCGTACCATACGTTAGTGTTTTCAACTCAAAAACTTGAATCGGTTCATTTCTAGATCTTCTCCACAATATACGTTGTAATGGCGTGTCTTCTGGATGAACATTGACCATGCGATACATCTTAGCGATATCTGCAGTGAATACTATCGAATGAGTTCTAAAGCGCAAAATGATAGAAAACAAATCTTGCTGTATTGTAGGACCAACTAAGAGAATGTCGTTGAGGCTTTTTCCGCTGTCAGATTTTGCTGAAGCATCAAATACCACACGGAGCTTCGTTGTAGAGCTTGTGGGCTTAAAAACTGCATGATGTGGCAAATAGTATGCAACGCTGACGTCCTCCTTTTTACGCTCATCTATCCTTACCATGTGACCAAGGTCTTCATATTCTTGCATGAATTCCGTATATTTCGCTTCAAAGTTCGGGTGTTGATCGAATCTTCTTTCCAATTGCTTTAATCTAACCAATGCCTGCTGATAAGAATCGCCTAAAACTGTACGGTATTCAAGCAAAGGCAATCGTACAATGAAACGCCCTGTATGATCTCTTGTTGTATTCTGAACGAAATGTCGCTCACATGCAAGCTCTTCGCTTGATCTAGGTGTAACAGTAATTTCTTCTAGTTCCCAGAATTTTTGTAGTTGTTGCTGTAGATCTATGTTTGTCTTCACAAAACATGTTGTTAATGGAATATGGGGGTCACGTTCTTGAGGAATGCGTCCTGCCACGATCCATCCCAATTCTGTCTCCTGAAGCACTGGAAATTCACCTGGCCGTGTTTTGTGTCCTGACTTCATAATTATATAGAATACTTCCGCACCTAAAAGAATATCTATGTCTCCAGGCGTATTAAAAGTAGGATCTGCTAGAACAGTGTCCTTGGGAATGTTCCAATCGTCATAATTAATTCTTTCTTCCGGTAGTTTACTTGTAATGTGAGGGAGAACTGAACAACTTATATTCAATGAAAATGTGTTAACACATGAATGGACACAAATATCTACAGAGTACTTTGTATTAGATATCGCTTGATTTATACCTTGAATTGGAGTATACTGTCTATACCGTTTGATGTTCAATTGTTGCACCAAATTCTCTGTTACGAAATTGGTCTGACTAGCACTGTCTAGAAGCGCGCGACAAGGAACCAAATTTCCCTTGTTATCCCTTACTTTTACTATTGCAGTAGATAACAACACTCTTGCGTTAGGCCTAGCCTTTAATGCACAATATGACACTTGCCCTAAATTTTCACTGGAATCTGAGTTGTTACTACGCTCTTGCACCACGGCACTGCTTACACTTGGAAACCGCACTGATTTGTCTTTTGTTACATTTACATGCAATAATGTATTGTGCTTTTTGGAACACTTTTTACAACCTCTCGATTTACAATTCTTCAAAAAATGATTACTTTTCAAACAATTCATGCATAATTTATTTTTACGAATGCACTCTAATTTTTGGCTGTGTGCCGCATTCACAAAAGACGAACAAGAATATAAGGGATGCTGGCTATTACAAAATTCGCATGCATTTGAAAATGTTGATAAATAAGTCTTTGATGACTGAATACTTTTTGCTTGTTTGTTTTGTACGCTACTACCCTGCTTCACACCATCAATACTAGTTCTCATGTTCTCAAGCACCTGACAACGTTTCTCGAGAAACGAAAAGAATTCTGATAAAGCAGGAAAATTAGAATTCGTATTTTGAAGCTCCCATGACTTCCTAGTAGTTGCATCTAATTTTGATACAAAGTGTTGGGCCAAAATTACGTCTGTGAGGTTTACGTTTGGCTCAAGTGCTTGTAGCGCATTTATATTACTAGTAGCTGTATTTATAAAAGCGCGAAATTCACTTACATTTTCTTTATACACTGGCTTGATTTGTAGTATTTCGTGAATGTAAGAAGAAGCAATTAGCTTTTTATTTGAATACCTGTCAACGAGTAATTGCCATGCTACTGAATAATTTGTTTCGGTAATTGGTAAATTTTCAATTAGGTTTAACGCTTCGCCCTTAAGAGAAGTTCGGAGGTACTGAAACTTCTGTACTGTGGAAATGTCTTTATTCTCGTGAATAAGAGATGTAAAGGTGTCCTTATATGATAACCAATGTTTACAGTTTTCGTCAAATGCAGGCAACTGTATGACCGGTAATTTAACTTGTGCGCTACTGCTAGTGCTATTATTAACAGCTGATTCTTTATTTCCATGTTTTAAAACAAGTGCTTGCATTTGAGCCTCTAAAGAAAAATACACATTTTCAATTTCTGCACGAACGTTTAATGCTTCCGCTTCGGGTTCGATTTGATCAATTTCAATAGTATCTTGCACCTCCTGCAACTTTGACCAGACGTTATTTAGATGTTTTAAGCGTGCACGTATTTCTTCTATATTGCCTTCATTTGGATCAAAGGCCTGAACAAAAGTGTTTATTCTTGTTAACTGGCCTCTGTATGCAGATCTTTGCCTTAAAAGACGCTGGTGTGATTCACTCATGATTAAATGCTACGCAGAAATATGAAGAATAAAAAAACTACTGACCTGAAGATGATGTTTTTTCTTTCTTTTTTTTTACCTATGAAATATACTCCAGAAGCCTGGTCCTGGTACAACAGCTGTCCGCCTACACAAAACGTGATTATTGTCCAACGTACGTGATAACACCACATATAGGTCGACACAAACACATTTCTCTTCACAACAGCACAGAACAATTCTCAGAAATCTTTGCACTCATGTGGCCCGGATAGGACCAATGTACAATATGAATGTATATATTTGTAACTTCACTAAAGTACAATAACAATGCTAAAAACAATGTTCATACTAGTGGACTGTAAGGCTTGATTCGTACACCACATGAATGCAACCAAATATAAATTCACTGTATTTAATGATTACACCTTCAGTTTGCACACAAAAATAATACACGAGAATAAACATATTCACAAGGTCTTTAGTTGTAAATGTTTGTAATGCGATGGCTTACTGTTTGTGCTATATTGTACAATGTTCTACCATGATATATGGTCCACCAAACTGTATGCTCTTGCTGCCTCCACATTCACACACTCCAAACAATAGAAAAGCGTTAAGCCACTTGAACACTGTTGCCAGCTAAAGGCACACACACTGTTAAACACACAAATAATCCCAAACAGTAATTGAGACTGTTATTTTGTAAGTGTGCAAGCCTGTTATATACAAAAAAAAAAAAAAATGTTTTAAATCTTAAACCTGTACGGAATGAGGACATCTTCTGGTGAACTACAAGACATTCTGTTTCGTATAACCTGTGGCAGAACTTGTGTGAACATGTGTTTTAGTGTGAGTAGATCTTCCGGTGCAAAATCATACACTAATGTGGGGAAGGTATGCATTAAGATACCGTGAGTGAACTTGTGAAGGATAAAGACGCTTTTTTGTAAAAAGTAATTCCTATAAATCATCAATCATCGTGTTGCAATAATAAAAATATAAAAATTAATTACTCATTTCTTACACTGAGAAAAATCCATTATCCGGACAGCGGTATATTGTACAAATACAAGGATTCGTTATGTTTATTAAGGAAATCTGTACGGAGCGTACTTTATCCATATACTACACAGGTACTGCCTTTTACCCGCTTAGATATTACATCATGTCTCTGCAGGATGTCTGACATCTAACAATCTTCTGTATTTTACATACGTATACGTATGTTAAATACTTCAGCTATATGTTATATACGTCCATCTGCGTGTGAGATCCAGACCGCCTATAGACACTCTTTCTTTCGAAATGGCTGACGTCATTGAACTACCGTCTTTTGCTTGCGAAACGAGGTTGTTTACAAACGGAAAAGAAGAGAGGAAGGAAACAAAAGCCTGTGTAAGTACAATAGTTAACTATTACTTTAGTTAAATATTCCATTAATTATATATTCTTTTAGTGTAACTTGCTTTAATATAGTACTAAGTAAGTAATATAGTTTATGACTACAATTCTTACTATTGTAACTCGTTAATGATTGAGGAGAATGGAATGGATGAATCTGAATTTTGAGAAATCTTTGAATATTAATGTTTTGAAACATTTTACGTTTCAAGGTATGAAAATGAATGTTATGTGTTTATTCATTCCGTTTTATATGTGACGATTTAGTGCTTGGTGCAGAGTTACTACAGGACTGCTTATCATAATTGCTAAGAAACCGTTTCCAGCGCGAAAATTTCCTTCTGTAGTGAAGATTTAGGATTTAGATTTCTGGGCTTTCGGCATCAATGGCCTTGTTAGTCCGTCACACATGAGGGATGACTTCCCTCGGTGAGCACACTATCCGGGGAAAGGAAAGGAAGAAAGGATTTGGGAAGGAAGAAAACGGCCTGGGATCTATATGTTAGGTACCACTCCGGCATTTGCCTGCTGTGAATGAGGAAAATCCAAGGAAACCTCATTCAGGATGGCTGGACTTAAAATCTTTTGATACTTTTTCGACCGAGTTTCCCCCCGGGACCGTTCGCACCGAAGGCGAGAGCGTTAGCGACTACGCTCCATGATTGTACAACGCCCCATGATTGTACATAAATGTAAGTGAGAAGGTGACGATGAGATACATGATAATGGTGGAATCAAGAAAATGTAAGGAAACTGGAAAGTGTTAAGAATAACCATACCTACAGTGTTCACCAAAAGCCTATTTGTCGGGAGCAGGAATCGAACCAGGGACCTAACGGGTCAGAGGTAAGCGCTCTACTACAGAGCTTTCTTTTGTTTAAAGAACTTGTTTACATTGAAATATATATATTTTACGAAGATATTGACATATTTTACAGCCTCACGGATTTTTTAAAAAAATAAAGTAGTCAGGGAGAGCTTACTTGTCAGGTTTTTATTTTTTAATTTAATTTGATTTTATTTTTATTTATTTATTTATTTTTGCTTGTTATGTCCCCTAGTTAATCAATGTTTAGGTTACTGAGAATTAAAACCTTTTTTAGTATCATTGTTATGTCATCACTTTGGAACCAAAAAGTTAGAATTTTTTTTCTTGTGTTTTCATATAGGAAGTTGGTGAGTTGGTGCCTTAGCGTTGGTTTGGTTTCTAGAACGTAATTGAAGGTTATGTTGAGTTGAATCTTGGCAGGTTTGAGTTCGTGAAGTGTCAGGCACTGTTTGTGCCCCTGTCTTCTGTCTGTGATGTTTCCTGGCTTTGGGCTGTGACGTATTTATGTTGAGGAGTACCAACGCAGGCCGCGTGATATAGCTACAACAGCTTCAACAGCTACGAGTGCCAGGGGTTTGAATTTCACCTTTCGTTACGGCGGTATAGTACTAGGTTCAAATTCTATGGCTGGTAAAAACGGTATATTACTTTCGTGGTGTGGTAAGAAATACAACGTTAATAGTTATTAGTTTAATTAGTGTTTCTTCATAGTATTGTTTCACTATTTCTATAAGGAATTAAGTATTAACGAAGTAATGAATAAGCAAAAGTACACTTTGATTGACGTTTACTATTTCTCATACTCCATTGAGAATGTTTTAATCCTCAGTTGCGCAAACATCCAGTGTTTTTTGTTGTTGTTTTTGCTTACACTGCCTTACAGATGAGTTCCCTCGTGGCTAAGTGATTAGTGTACACGCCTTTGGCGTGGGACACCCGGGTTCTATTCCCAGTCGGAGCTTATGTGGTTCGAATTACACGTTAATCTGTAGGTCCGAGTCTCATACAGCCTTGCTGCTGAAAAGAGCGTTAAAATCAACTCCGCACTGCTTTACAGATGCAATTGTTCGATTCCGAGTCCGGGCAGGGGGCGACTTTTATATATACAATCCAAGCATTTTAGTTATCAGTCAGTGATGCTATATATATATATATATATATATATATATATATATATATATATATATATATATATTACAAAATTGAAAGTGACTATGTTTGTGATTCATAATCTCTTAGGGCCGCGGTGGCTCAGTGGTAGAGCGTTCACCTCTGGTGCTTAGGGTCCCGGGTTCGATCCCAGCCCCCGCCAAATGAACTTTGTGGTGGACAAACACCGTGTGCGTGGGTTTCCTCGGGGTTCTCCCGTTTCCTCCCACTTTCTTCATTCCACCATTTCATTCATTACTCATCATCACCGTCTCCTTTAGCCTAACCGGTATAACCTTGAGACGTAAAACTCAAAGATTTCATTTCATTTCGGCTCTTCCCGCAACCAGTGTTGCCAAAATGTTGACAATAAGTTTGCGAAACGAGAGGTGACGACTCCAATTTTGGGTGAAAAGTCGCTATAAAAAATAATCGAGAAATTCATTGTCTATAAGCATTGTTTTAAAGTTGTAGATGTAAACTAAACAACATGTTCTACTCACTGGCGCAAATCCCTGGGGGGGGGGATGACGAATACATGCCCCCTCCAATCTTGGAACTGAGGGGGACTTCTCCCCAATAATCCGATTTGAAATGTGTTTTTTGGGAGAAATTTGATGATTTTTGTCCGATTGCTACAAAGGAACGTGAGATAAAATAGACGTCTCCCAGAATAAGACTCAAATCTGCAGCCTCCCAACGCTGAAGACAACTCTGATCCTCCACAACATTGTTTTTCAACTTCATAAGTATTTTGGACATCGCAAAAAAAAAAAAGTATGGTAACGGTCTTACCCTTCCCCCCCCCCAATGTTGAAGACAGATTTGCGCCGCTTGTTCTACTCACATCTTTGTAAACAGAGTGCAACCAATCCTTGAATTCAGGGGTCATTTCAGATTGTTTCGGGTACTTTTGTTCATATTGTGGAGTCAAAATAGTTCCGAAAGAATTAACACTACAGTACTTACGTTAAGCAATTTTTTGTAAAAAAAAAAAAAAAAAAAAAAAAAAAAATGCAGAATAATTAAAAGACCCCAAAGGACAAATATAACAAACACCCACTTCGCCTTTATTCACGCATTTATAGCTAATCTTGTTGCTATCGGTAACGATGTATTACGTGTGTGTCTCAACGGAAACTGCGAACTAAACGACATCAAGTTTGTAGTTGTTCTTCGTTAGAGGGTAAGGGTAACATAACAATGCAGGATTGTGGGGCAGTGAGTACGCTGTATTTCCAAACTCATCACTTGCGCTGATTAAAACAAACAAACAGAAAAAAAGAACGTAAAAACGGTTTTGAACTAATAATGCTTCTCTACAGATGAACATTTTGTTTGCAGCAAAAGGTCGCTAAATGTGCAAGTAACTAAATCGTCATTTAAAAATCACCGAAAAAAAGTCTCCAATCGGAAAAAAAAATTGTCGCTATCGTAGAGCGACCATACGTCCCGTTTTGACCGGGACAGTCCCATTTTAGGGGCGTGTCCCGGCTGTCCCGTTAGTAGATGGAAAAAAGTAGTATTCGTCCCGTTTTATGCAAATGAAAGAAGTAAATAACAAACCCAGTACCTTTACTCCTTTTAAAAGTAATTATAATTAATAACAACAAAGAAGCAAAAATTGAACTGAAATTCCCTATATTAAACATACTATATAGTTCGCAGTACTGCT
The DNA here is from genome assembly GCF_964235325.1 of Thermobia domestica. Lineage (NCBI taxonomy): Eukaryota > Metazoa > Arthropoda > Insecta > Zygentoma > Lepismatidae > Thermobia > Thermobia domestica. Next base: position 45,784,222 of record NC_137466.1, on the reverse strand, counting down.
CGAAAGGCAGCATAGGCTTTAGCAGTTTGTGTGTTGAACAAACTTCAACGTGTCTTTCCTTTTTCATAAGTGCCCGCTCTGTAACAACTGGGGGAAACTGATATCAAGGCAGGGGGCGCGGTGGCTCAGTGGTAGAGCGTTCACCTCTGGTGCTTGGAGTCCCGGGTTCGATAACAGCCCCCGCCAAGTGAACTTTGTGGTGGACAAACACCGTGCTTGTGGGTTTTCTCGGGGTCCTCCCGTTTCCTCCCTCATTCTTCATTCCACCTTTTCACTCATCTCTCATAATCACCGTCTCCTTTAGCCTAACCGGCATAACCGTGGGACGTAAAAGTCAAAGATTTCATTTTTTGATATCAAGGCACTGATAAGAACAAAGGTAGACCTAAAAGTCTAGGGTTGCCAGAACTGAAAATTTTATGGTCACCCTACGCTATCGTGGAGGTCGAATTCTCCTGATTTAGCGACTTTTCCCAAAATTGGCAACATTGACCCCCACCGAACAACACCCCCGACATCTTTAGCCTAGCCAGCATAATAGTGGGACGTAAAACTTGAAGATTTCATTTCATTTCGAACAACACCCCCAGAAACCTACTGTTATACCATTCCCAAAACACCCTTTTGTACAGTTCTCCCTATTCGAAAAACCTGTAAATAGCAGGGTTCATACATAAATATGGAACTCAATTTTCCTGAATTTTCCAGGTTTTCCAGGTATTAATTTTGCAATTTCCAGGTATAGTGGAAGAAACTAACAATATGAGAACACATAAATTTTAAGAATAATATATTTATATATTTGAGAATGGCCACCCTTCTCCCCAATGAACGATTGCAATTAAATATTGAGTCACAATAAACTAAATAATTAAAATAAATAAAATTTAAGTTGAAAAATATTAAGTTGAGAAGCCTACTAAGGGAATTAATTAAATACTTTTGTTCCGTACTTGAATACATTCAAAATATACAAAAATATTGGGAAAGAAAAAAGTGCCCGCGAGATTTTAACCGATTCTTGTAGTACTCGACGACAGAAATCGATTACTGAAAGAATTTTCAAAATCGGCGCAGGCAAACATGGAGAAAATCGTATTTTCATGTACCGGTTTAAAATGGGGAAGAAAAAAGGACCGCGATATTTTAACTGATTCTTGTAGCATTCGACGACAGAAATCGATTACTGAAAGAATTTTCAAAATCGGCGCAGGCAAACATGGAGAAAATCGTATTTTCATGTACCGGTTCAAAATGGGGAAGAAAAAAGGACCGCGATATTTTAACTGATTCTGGTAGTATTCGACGACAGAAATCGATTACTGAAAGAATTTTTAAAATCGGCACAGGCAAACATGAAGAAAATCGTATTCTCATGTACCGGTTTAAAATGGGGAAGAAAAAAGGACCGCGATATTTTAACTGATTCTGGTAGTATTCGACGACAGAAATCGATTACTGAAAGAATTTTCAAAATCGGCGCAGGCAAACATGGAGAAAATCGTATTCTCATGTACCGGTTCAAAATCGGAAAGAAAAAAGGACCGCGATATTTTAACTGATTCTGGTAGTATTCGACGACAGAAATCGATTATTGAAAGAATTTTCAAAATCGGCGCAGGCAAACATGGAGAAAATCGTATTCTCATGTACCGGTTCAAAATGGGGAAGAAAAAAGGACCGCGATATTTTAACTGATTCTGGTAGTATTCGACGACAGAAATCGATTACTGAAAGAATTTTCAAAATCGGCGCAGGCAAACATGGAGAAAATCGTATTTTCATGTACCGGTTCTAAATGGGGAAGAAAAAAGGACCGCGATATTTTAACTGATTCTGGTAGTATTCGACGACAGAAATCGATTACTGAAAGAATTTTCAAAATCGGCAGGCAAACATGGAGAAAATCGTATTCTCATGTACCGGTTCAAAATGGGGAAGAAAAAAGGACCGCGATATTTTAACTGATTCTGGTAGTATTCGACGACAGAAATCGATTACTGAAAGAATTTTCAAAATCGGCGCAGGCAAACATGGAGAAAATCGTATTCTCCTGTACCGGTTCAAAATGGGGAAGAAAAAAGGACCGCGATATTTTAACTGATTCTGGTAGTATTCGACGACAGAAATCGATTACTGAAAGAATTTTCAAAATCGGCGCAGGCAAACATGGAGAAAATCGTATTTTCATGTACCGGTTCAAAATGGGGAAGAAAAAAGGACCGCGATATTTTAACTGATTCTGGTAGTATTCGACGAAAGAAATCGATTACTGAAAGAATTTTCAAAATCGGCGCAGGCAAACATGGAGAAAATCGTATTTTCATGTACCGGTTCAAAATGGGGAAGAAAAAAGGACCGCGATATTTTAACTGATTCTGGTAGTATTCGACGACAGAAATCGATTATTGAAAGAATTTTCAAAATCGGCGCAGGCAAACATGGAGAAAATCGTATTCTCATGTACCGGTTCAAAATGGGGAAGAAAAAAGGACCGCGATATTTTAACTGATTCTGGTAGTATTCGACGACAGAAATCGATTACTGAAAGAATTTTCAAAATCGGCGCAGACAAACATGGAGAAAATCGTATTCTCATGTACCGGTTCAAAATGGGGAAGAAAAAAGGACCGCGATATTTTAACTGATTCTGGTAGTATTCGACGACAGAAATCGATTACTGAAAGAATTTTCAAAATCGGAAGGCAAACATGGAGAAAATCGTATTCTCATGTACCGGTTCAAAATGGGGAAGAAAAAAGGTCTGCGATATTTTAACTGATTCTGGTAGTATTCGACGACAGAAATCGATTACTGAAAGAATTTTCAAAATCGGCGCAGGCAAACATGGAGAAAATCGTATTTTCATGTACCGGTTCAAAATGGGGAAGAAAAAAGGACCGCGATATTTTAACTGATTCTGGTAGTATTCGACGACAGAAATCGATTAGTGAAGGAATTTTCAAAATCGGCGCAGGCAAACATGCAGAAAATAGCATTTTTATGTACCGGTTCAAAATGGGGAAGGAAAAAGGGCCCGTGAGTTTGAACCGCTACGACGTATGTCCACGAATGTGCCCGTCTTCTCAAATTTAGTTAATAACTGTGACACTGAAACATGTGGCACAGAGTCACATTGTGGATGAGTCTGCAATCGGCAACCACTGGACACATGCTCCTCCCGCCCTACAGTTTGATTATTTCGATCCATTCCTCACGTGCTAATGGCATCTGCAAGAAAGATGTAAGTGTAACGTTCAATTGGCAATAGCTTTTCACCAAATTAAGCTGCATGAAATCTGATTGCATATTTGATATACTGAGAAAATTCTAACCCGTGGCCATATGTATCATATATCCCACCAGTTCATAATAAAAATTTTGAACACAAAATTACTGTCGTCCGTGTGACGTACTCCCAAAAGGCCTAATGTGTATCACCCACCTCACATTCAACGTAACCACATCCGTGTAGAATTTAGAAAGGAACTTCTTATGATGTATACAGGATGTCTCAAAAGTTCCTTAACATAGGGTAACTCTGTTATCAGAGTTACAACAAAATGTAAAAGGAAAAAAAATCTCGAAATATGACGTTTTCAATCTAAAGTGAACACTTAAAAAAAAAATCGGACGAGATGTTTGTGCTGTATACTCTTTATGCACCCAATTTTAAATGAAAATGCAACGTTGCCATTTACCTGAACCCACAACATAAGTGAATGAAGTTACTGTTTGAAACGGAGGCTGGCCATCAACATGTTAGCGTAAAAGACAGTAACTTCACTCACTTATGTTGTGGGTCCAGGTAAATGGCAACGTTCCATTTTCATTTCACATTGGGCACATAAAGAGTGTACAGCGCAAACGGGCCATCCGATTTTAAAAATTCCTTCACTTTAGATTGGACACATCATATTTGGAGATGCTTTCCCCTCCGACATTTTGTTGTAACTCGGATAATAACAGTTACCCTATGTCAGGGGACTTTTGAGACACCCTGTATATCTTTTTTAATATATGTTTGATGTCACTATAACTGTAGTATAATTTAGTTTGTTTAAATTTACAATTTAATACAAGTAGATTCGGATTTACATGCGTAGAATTTTGTATGCATCTAACTAATGAATTCTTTTATATTCATATTTAACTTAGTGACTTCGCTTTGGACTGCAACTGATTATTGTAACCCATTATTGCTTGAGAAGAAACAAGATATCCGAATCTTCGTTTGGAGAAATCAAAGGTCTATTGGAAAGCTGGGAATTACAACCATTAATTTCTACATTTCAAGGTGCGTAAATTATATGTTCTGTGTTTACTATTACTATTATTGGGTTTAGAATTAATCAAGCACTTCATGATATTTTAGGGGGATCAAGATGGGTGCCGGTTAGATAAGTATTTGCGCGTCAGGCTCTTATTTCTTTTCAATTTAATATTTAATCAATGATTATTTTTCTCCCTCATTATTCCACCAAATCGTATTCCAAGATCATAAATTTTCATTACTCATTTGTGACCGTCAGCCTACATAACATATTCGTAGGACGTAAAACAAAGATTTCGTTATTTTTTGTTTCTATCTCTTTTCTCCATAGCTGTGAAAAATAATGCCTTCAACATCATAAATTTGTATGCCACTTGCCTGCTTTCGCCTTCAGTCGTCTTACTCTTCGGACATCACGAAGCAAAGCAGGTAGTTTGCAGTTGGCATAGTTTTGAAAGGATGTGACATAACATAATGATGTTGGTGTTGCGATGTTCAGTACCGTAGATAATTAAACAATGCTAGTAAACAAATCGAGTAGCAATTGTAATTTTTTAGCTTACATGCCTTTCAGACCGGTCATTTTTTTTACAACATATTGTTATTTCTACTTTATATGAAATATATTCTGAGGTTGTGTTTTGGGGGACGTGGTAGCTCAGTTGTGGAGCGTTCACCTCTCCTGCGTGAAGTTCCTGGATCGATCCCAGCACGTGCTAAATGGGCTTTGTGTTGGAGAAACACTGTGTGTGATTTTTCTCGGGGTTTTCCCGTTTTCTCACACATTTTTCATTCTACTATTCTATTCATTCTCATCATCATCGTCTCCTTGAGCATACCCGGCATAATCGTGGAACGTAAAACTCAAAAATGTCATTTCATTTCATTTCATATAAACTTTGTTGCAAAGTAACCTGATAGCTGAAGATACTTTGCAACACATACAAAAAAGTATTTTCAGCATACGAACATAATGTTTCTGTGCAGTGTTTTCTCTCCTGTATGGATACATTTCACTTCCTACACAAAACTGCATGCAGTCTACAAATATTGAGGTTGGACTTACGGTACCGGTGTCAGTACTTAGTCCGAATTATTGATATTTGTAAAGAAAATTATGTATTTTCTGGTACCGACATAGGAATCACATTCTGATAGTTTAGTATGTCCCACAAAAATGGCAACTCAAGAACAGCAAAAATCTTCGAGATCTGATTTCCCTTGGTTGCTCTTTATATCCAAGAATATCATCCCAACCGTAATCAGTGGAAGATTTACGGGATTTGAGGCTTTCAGGCTGAAGCTCGCCCAAATTACAGGATTTCTTTTTTTAAAAAAATCTGATGTTAGTCATTCCTATGCGTCTACGCTTCAAGCCCTTCAAAAAGTCTAGTCGTTTCTAAATAAAGGAAGTCTTTCTGTGTGAAGTCCCTCTCAAACTATTTTTCTGAATCCGCCGCTGTTCGTAATTTATTTTCCAACAAGAAATCCATCCCGACATTTACCTGAATAGGAAATTTTCCTAAAGTTAGATGGCAGGAGGTACCCGTAGTAATAATTTCCTATCTGAGGGGTTACGTTTGATCGGTGCAAAGTAGCCCCGATTAGAGGCTGAAACAACCTTCTCCCAGTTTTATTTTTCTATGACTTTAAAACGTTTCACACTTCAATTTCAACTATTGTCTCAAAGTCCCATTATACACAGAGTATTCTACGAAACTGACTTGACTTTGACGAAAATTCTTGTAGGTGATATCTTTCAAATTTTGTCGGCCTTTACAGTGACTGCTTTCCATACCTCTACAACAAACCCTTCAGGTAATTAGAACTGATGTTAACCGCCAACCAAATAGTCAAAACCCAGTTAGATGTTCTATCTTACGGTGACAGTTGAAACTTTCTCTTTACAGTCCATCATTTTACCGACAGAGGACTGTGAATCTTTTGCCGTATTTTGTGCAAAGTTAATCCTGAAGTGCAAAATAATCCCGTCTTATGGTACTTACAGAAGATTAGTCAGCAATTTTCACATTAATTTTAAAGATGACAACAGTTGGAGCCTAGGGCTGTGTGATATTTAGATCGAACGGTTGATATTTTCAAATATCAAAACATCGATATCGAAATTTTTGATCGATATATCCATATTTTTTTTATCTCTTTCGTATTTCTATATTTTCGATTTTTGATATTGTTTATATTTCGATATTGCTGTATTTTTCGATATTTCGAACAAGTTTCGATAGTTTGTCGATATCGATTATCTATATCTAAATTCGGATATCGCAAAGCCCTATCGAACCCTTCGGAAATGAAGTTTTTGGCTATGGACCTGATTAGGGATGCACACGAGACAAGACGAGACAGAATTTTTGTTACGAAATTCGAGACGAGACAGAGCTCTTCCAATAGAAACGGATCCAGTTTTCGAGACGATACATACCTTTCGCGGCACCTTTTCGAGAGGAGCAATCTCAAATCTTTTCTCTTGCGCATCCCTAGACTTGATCATGAGTTATCAAAAAAAAAAATGTTAATGAGAAATAACATGTAAATACAATATAGGTAGCTAAAACATTTTTGTTTTTATTCTTCAGTAATGCATTGTTATTAATCTCAGTATTTTATAGTGTATTCTTAAGCTTAAGGTGATGTATAATTAAATTTTGAATTCAGTGAACTTATTTTGTTTCTCATATTGTTTTTAAAATGTATGTAGAAACGTTTTTCATTCTTGAGTGTTTAAAGTGACGTATGGCTATTAAACATAGTATTTAATATTGTACTCTTAACGTGAAAGTGATATACAGTTAACATTTTTCTTTTTAAAATTGCTTTAAAAAGTATGTAAAAACGTTTTTATTTTCTTTCTTGAGTGCTAAAAGTGATGCAAAGTTATTAAGCTTACTACTTTATATTGTATCCTTAACCCTAAACTGATACACAGTGCGTTTTTGTTAAATTATGTCAAGTTATTTGAGTGACGAACACTGGTAGAAAATCCTGACTACTACTGGAACATTTTGATTTTAAGGTGACGACTACTGGTGCAAGGATTTTAAAATATTGTTTTTCCTTCAACGGCTACTTCTTTTTTAATTCTGACTACATGGTCATTATAGGAAGGATCAGTGAGTCTTTCCAACTATGGTACATCTCCGACAGATGCACGATGCTCAGAGAAGAGACAAAATAGTATGTTTTCAACCTTAAAGTGACAAACACTGGCGTTTTTACACTGCTATGCAAAAGTAAGTGGGTACTCCAATGGGGTTCCAATGCGGTACCTAATTTCTGCATTTTAGATATTTGGAAATACATGTCTCTAAAATGTAAAGAACTGATTATTTTTTAACTGAAAATTGCAACTCGGTAAGCCTTATGGATACCGATATATGGGAAAATAAAGAGCGATACCATAGGTATGTGGGGCTTGCATACTTGACGCTACAATTCGGAAAATGGATTAAAATATGACTAACGGCTATCAAGATGTCAAATAAAGGGAGGACCAACACAGTTACGAGGGTTTCGTGTTAGATGCTAAAATTTCCGAAACCAGTCATGGAAAGTTAATAAACACAAGTAGCAATTTCACCTTAAAGTAATTAGATATCTTCATGTGGTGTTAGAACATCATGGAGTCTACCAAAATTAAATTTTAAAAGCTTTTGAAAATATAATCTGACATTTGTAAACAGTATTTGAAATATGTGTTTACCCAAAACTTCCAGCTACTACATCTAACATCTGGAGAAACACTGTGAAATAAATGTGTATGAGATCTTGAAATTTCGGAAACAATTATTGGTTGCAACAAAATTAAATAAGATGGTACTTCTATGGGTTGAATGAGTACCTCAGTACAATTTCGATCGAAAGATTAGTTCAGTCCTAGGTTTTCTTCAGGCAATTCCAAGGGTTCATCGAGCTGTGGAAAAGAATGAAAATTCGCTGTCAATATCTAAGATAGTAACCAAGATATAAGGAATTATATATTTTATGCCGTAAAAATAGAGATCTTTATGGATTTGTACTTTTAGGTCTTTCCTATAAGAAAAAGATTCAGAAAACTACTGTATATACCTTAATAGACAATTCAATGGGCGGGGACACAGTAGCTTAGTGGTATGGTGTTTAACTAATCTTTTTGCAGAAACTATTGGAGTATTCACTTAACCCATAGAGATAGATCATACTTAACTCCCTATTTAATTTTAAAATTAAATAAAAGGAAATATTTCAGAGTAGCGACCCACGATTATGCATTTTAGTCTCAGGGAGATTATGATTAAAGCAAGTGAATGTTGTTGACAGAATTGATGGAATGCAAAGGTGGGAGAAAAGAGAGTACCCCGAGAAAACCCACGAATACGATGTCCAGTACAAACTGACGGCCGCGGATCGAACCAAGAACCCAATACACCTGTGGTAAGCACTCTACCACTAAGCTACCGTGCCCCCCGCCCATTTATTTGTCTATTAAGGTATATACGGTTGTTTTCTGAATTTTTGTCTTCTTACAGTAAAGACTCAAATGTACAAATCTATGTGGGTCTCTATTTTTACAACGTCATAAAATACACAATTCCTTATATCTCGCTTGCTATATTAGATATTGACAAAAAAAATTGAGTCTGTCTGAGGTATTCACTTAACCTATAGAAGTACCATCTTATTTAGCTTTTGTTAGGATCAATAATAGTTTTCTGAAATTTCAAGATCGAAGCTAATATCAAGATCTACGCTTTTATTGTATGGTGTCTCTCTAGCTGCTAGATGTACTAGCTGGAAGTTTTAGGTAAATACATATTTCTAATCAGTGGCGTATTTACGATTTTGTTTCGGGAGGGGCTTTGCTAACTTTCGGGGAGGCTTTGCCTGGAAATGTGAAAATTTTGCAAGATATTTCATTTATTTTACTATACTAAGTCCGAAAGCTTAAGTCCGCTTAAGCCCGAAAGCCACCCCCCCTAAATACGCCACTGTTTCTAATACTCTTTAGAAATGTCAAAATATATTTTCCAAAGCTTTTAAAATTTAATCTTGGTAGACCCCATGATGTTCTTAAACTCTATGAAAATACCTAATTACATTAAGATGAAATTGCTACTGATGCTTATTAACTTTCCATGACCGGTTTTGGAAATTTGACCACCTAACACGAAAACCCCATAACTGTATGGATCCTCCCTTTATTTGACAAAATCTTGATAGTCATATTTTAATTAATTTTCTAAATTGTACTGTCTAAAATGCAAGCACCACGTACCTATGATGTCGCTTTTTATTTCACCGTATTTCGGTAACTGTTAGGCGTACCGACTTGCGCTTTCGGTAAACACACATCTCTAACGTTCTTTAAAATGTTATTAAGACATATTTTAGAATGTTTAGAAATGAGAGTTCTGCAAATGTCATGGTACCCGAAAACCCCCATCAGGGCGTGTGTGTAGTGTATTTAATTGAAACTACTTTTGAGGTTGTTGTAAGCCCTCGTAATTACGTTTCCGAAACTGCACCATCTAGTACGCAAACTCCACATTTCTGTAGTGTAGCTCTTTATTTTCCCATATCTCGATATCCATAAGGCTTACCGAGTTGAGATTTTCGGTAAACAGATGTCAGTTCCTTACATTTTAGAGACATATATTTTCATATATCTAAAAAATACAGACATTAGGTACCCCATGGTACCCCGAACACCATTGAGGTACGCACTTACTTTTGAATAATAATACATTTTGAGTTGTTGTTCAGCATCAATAAACACTTCATAGTTTTTCTACGTGCAACCCAAAAGTCCATACCTGACCGAACAGATTTTGTCCATTTAATCTCAAAAATGTTAAGATACTTTGTATTGTTAAGTACAATCAAATTAAGCACACTGAATGTAACATTTTAAAAATTTTCTGATTTTTGTTTCAGGTAATTCGTGCATCAAACCAGGATTCTACTTGAAAGACAGTCAAAAGAAGCAGTGTAGGTTGTGGCTAAAAGTACGTCCTTTCTGAAGACAGACCCAATTGTACTTACATTCTTTTGTACGAATATATAACCCTAATAAAGATACTGTACTACAAATTATTTCTTTCTTCCATAAATTAGAATAAAATATTTTCTCTGTTTAAAGAAAATGTTTGTTAGTGTTAAGTCATTTCAACTCTTTTTCTCTGTAATAAGAACATTATCCCTCTCAATATTTTTTATCTTTGTGCTATTACGATTGGATGAAGTAAAATTCTATACGAAGCACTATTATTTCAGACATGCATTAATAACTAATGTATTGTTCTGTATGTAAGACAATGTGTATACTGAACATGTCTAGCGAAAGTGTTGTTTTAATACAGAATCTATAACTCAGCTTTTCAGTAGTCAACTTTATTGGGAATTCGAAGAAAGAAGTAAAAAAAAAAAAAAATGTTGGACTTACCAACGTATTTGTTTCGAATTCTGGAGTAATCCAAATTATCCAGAGAAATCATTATATATTTCTTTGTTGCTATTTCAGATGTATCCTTTATCCAAGTCGTATGAAACGGAGACTTCATACATCGCTATACTTTGTATGAACTATGTTCCGTATTTACTTAATCACTTTGTAACTTTCTCTAGTGTTGACAAGGCCGCAGGTGTCAATCGAACAGTTTAGTGTTTCACTCATGTCACCTTGTGACTAAGGTACGTCCTGTCGGTATATATATGGTACTGGGTTCAATTAGCGATAAAATACATTTTTAGCATTAAACAAATGCAAAAATCTACACGAAATGAGATACCATAATCTCTGACTTACGGATAACACCAAGCAACTAATGGTACTGAGTGTGATTGAGTTTACTAGTTACTATCTGGCTAAAATTAGTGTTCCTTTAGCTATACTTCTTTTCGTGCTCTAAATTGCAAAGTTTGAAATAACCGTTTTAAATTATTGTATTATCTGTCAGGAAAGTAAATGTACACCTAATTTTCGAGTCTGGCATTTCTGCTCTCTATCCGTGGAGAGTATGAGAATTAAATCAATCAAATGTTTACTGAGCGGCAAAAAGAAAAGTTTAATCTGAATAAGACATTGCAGAGGGACACAAGCTGTGAATACGAATAGTGCATAGTGTAAATAAAGGACGACACCAAAAGAGAAAGCCAGAAACAGCTGTTAGACTTAGAAAAAAGAGTAAAAATTGTTCAAGTCGGACATAATACACAAATACAACAAATACGCCGACAACTAAACGATCACCATGCCTTGATCTTGGTGTAGTGGTTAAGGTGCTGGCTTACAAATGCAAAGGTCGCCAGTTCGAATCTTCGGTGAGGACATTTTTAAAAATTTTTGTTAATAATACATACAGCTCATGAGAGATGATAAAAGAGGTCGTATTTAGTCTTACGTAGCAATTATTATTGGTAATGTTTAGTAATGATATTATTTTTTGTCTTTGTGTATTGCTTTTATTCTTTTCTTCATTTCAAAAGAGAAGAATATCCGAACAAATGCCACCAAAATTCCTCATATTTTGAATGTAAACACCATTTTCAATTAGTAAAGAATAAAAATTGAAAGTTCCGATGTAGCTGCAAAAAGTAAAAAGACAAACATGGAAGTAGAGTGTTCGAATCCATACTCATGGTTATTAAAAATACAATTTCTACATGCCTTACACCTCCCGACCACGTTTCCACGTTAGCAAATAAGAGGTTTGTGTTTAGGTCAGGCTGGTCAATACGTTTTACAAAGGGGCCCGGTTTAGCTCTGACGCACCACAGGTGCGAGAAGGGAGCAAAATACTTTTTCTCTCTCCCTCTGTGTGTCTATTTATCTATCTATCTGTGTATATATATATCACGCTATTTGTGAATGCCATAACCACCCTAATTTTCAGCGGATTGAGATTAAACTTGGCACGAACATTAATTGTTGAAATATCTTCAGTTCGTTAACCAGAATAATCAGACGAAAATGTTCAAAATGGCGGCCCTTTAAACTCTTAAAAACTTCCAAGGGAACCAAATGTCGCCCATAAATGGGTATTCAGAAAGTTTGAATAACTTTTCCTCTTTTACTGAAATATATGTGTGCAGAGACTTATTGAAATATTGGACCCGATTAATCGCATAAAGAAGGTTCACGCCCTTTCGCTACGGTCAGGCTTTTTTTTTTTTTTTTTTTGCAGGAGGGGGTTATTTTCGTATCGGAACAAGATGATTGTTAGTGATGATATGAAATTACAACATTGAAGGTGAAGTAACTTGTGAAACGTGTTATTTGAAAGAATAATATAATAAATGTGCTTTCCTCTAACACAGAGAACTGTAAAGCATGTGGGAGCGTGAATGGCGAGGAGTGTTATTTGATTTGCTTTTTAGTAACACATTGCATTGCAAATAAAGGTAGGCAACATTAGTGGTAAGTAAAACAATAATAATAATAATAATAATAATAATAATAATAATAATAATAATAATAATAATAATAATAATAATTGGTGTTGTTTGTGGCAAGGCAATATCTTTCTCAATTCTTCTTCAAAGGTAATGATTGTAACGCCATATCTCCCTTACAAACAAATATTAGCAATTTATATCGAGAGAACGGGAAACTGTTGAGTGATGGGAGCAACGTTGGACAGTATGCACTCATAGTAATCAGAAAAATAAGCGATTTCAATGCAAAATGAACGAAGAGTCATTGCCATGGGTAGTCATGGAGCCAAGCAGAGCCCTCTTTAGGCAAAATGTCGATAACTTATATCGAGAGAACAGGAGGTGATAGTGAGATGGGACCAACGTTGGACACCGTGGACCCATAAGGCGCATCGAAAAAATAAAGGGGGCGGGCGCCAGCTAGCCTTACTTATTTCCACATAATAATATAAAATTATATTGTCGAAATACACACACGAGTTAGCTAGTAATATTTCATATTATTATTATTATTATTATTATTATTATTATTATTATTATTATTATTATTATTATTATTATTATTATTATTATCGACAGCGTCTTTTCATTACGTGTGCATGTTTGACATGAAGCCAAGGAAAAGATCCATCATTCGTAGAAAGAATAAGAATAACCAGTTACTTTAATTGTGAACGACGGCGAAAAATACGAAAAGAGTGACAACCTTAGCGAAAAGAAACAATACTTTCTCTCAAATGGATAAAAAATCAAGCCGAGATAGATTCGAACTCGCATGGACGGCGCAAACAGCCAGTTCATTGTCCACTTTTTTTTTAACTGACTCACCGAACGTGTTTTAGTAACTTACTTATTGCTAATATTACTTGCTTCACTCGTTTAACTTGCTTTTTCTAATAACTTATAACGACAGGGACACGAACACAGAAACATCGAGGACAGTTAAAAATCATAGATGCTCTCCCGCCGGGAATCAAACCCGGGACACTATACACCAAAGGCGCGCGTGCTAGCCACTAGACCAGCGGGGAGGGCATTGCTCACTTTCTGTGTCGTTAGGGATTACGACCACTGTATTGCCAGCTATCACTTCTGTGGGTTGTATACTATGATCACATGTTTCTTCTTTGCTGGAAGAGTTAAACCTACATTCTATGTAATACATGAGGTATTTAGACCTACATGTTCTTCATATAATGTAATAAAAGGGTCATGCTGGGAATAAGAAAAAGAGCATTCCTTGGACAAAACGGAAACTATTGGCATCATAAATATTTGTCTACGAGGCATGCGCAGTAGTATATTTCAGAATAGTTACTGTTTAGTTCAGTAAACGAAGAAAGGGGTATTAAAAGCAAATATGTCGCGTCAACGAGATCGACCAGAGTTGACAGGCGGAAGCAGATGTTTAGTAATACAACAACTTGGTTAAATTGATAATTGGTTCTTTATTCTGTAGAAGATCATATCACAACTTTACGGGAGAGCAGAGAAAGACTTACTAACGCTGTCATATAGTAAGCTTTAGTAACACGATCATACAGACACAAATGGATGTAACTGTGAGTACTACAACTTGGATTTAACGAAAGCCGTTTAGATATTCAGTGGTTTGCAGGGTTGTATAAGACACAAAAAGTTAAGACACAATACAATTCTTCATACCTCAGCTTCCAGTAACTAGATACATGCAATTTCTGGTTAGATACTGAAACTGCTGTCGGATTTTAATACATGACGTATTGCAGGATACAAAGTGCTTTGCATTACTTGTTTGTTTGTAGATAGCTACTAGCTTAGTGTTCCGAAAGGTTGTGTATAAACTAGAGATAGCCAATTCCGGAATTATTAGTTTTCGGACTCCCGAAAGTAAAACCGGACAAATTCCGGAATTCGGAAAATTCCGATTTTGGAATAATTCCGGAATTCGGAAAAATCCGGAATTTAGAAATTTCTGATTTCATTTACATTTCGGAATTCTGATTTCGTTTACATCCGGATTTTTTTCGAAATCCGGAGTTTTTCTCAATTCCGGAATTTTCTAAATTCCGGATTCTTCCCGAGTTCCGGAACTCTTCTGAATTATGGATTTTAACTGAATTCCATAATTTTCCGAAATCCGGAAAGTGAAAGTTCCGCTTCCAAAAAATTAATTTATTTTGGTTAATATGAATCGTGGTGGAAATAAGTCTTTGACCAGGTAATGGCGACTGCTTTGAAAGAAATATAGAGTATGAGAATTCAATCTGTCATATTTGTAGTTTCGTGTGGAGAAAAAACAAACTTGTGAACCAACGATTTAAGAAAAACTCAAGTTATTAATTTAAACATTTCCGACATTATAAAAGAAATACGAAAGACATTTTGAATCGAAGAAATATAACATACAAGTTTGCAAGCGGAGACAAAGAAACCTAACGTAACCAGACTAAAGACGAATCGTTTACCGCGTAGCGATCAAGGTCAAGCTGTTTTCCAGGGCGAGTTTCGAGTTGAGTCGAGTTTGATAATGGCTCGCTCGCTCGTTCAGCTCGTTTTAACTCTTTTTTAAATAAAGGCCTGATTAGACTGGAAAGCGAAAGCCATGAGAGATGTAAGCACTAATGTGGAATAATTTTTAGTGTTGCTCACGACAGGGGTTCGTCTCGTCTCGTAATTTTAGTGCATCTCGTGGGGCACTTTTTGTGTATCTCGTCTCGTCTAGATAACGAGAAGACAAGGTCTTTTTTTATTATTACGAGACAGCCTCAAATGTCGTAATCACTAATATAAGTATATACTGTTGTTCTTAAAATCAAGGCTGAGACCTTCACTGACGAATTTTTGAGCCCAAGCAGAAGACCAGCTCGGGTAGCGATATCAACCGGCTCGGCTCGTATCAACTGAGCGAACAGCTCGAGTCGGCTCGGTTAGGAGAGCCAATGACCCTCTGAAGACTTCTCGACGACCGAGATCGACAGTTAATTAGCTTTTACTATTCAGATACAAACCGTATATCTTTTGAAGATTATACACGGTGTTGATATAATAATAATAATAATAATAATAATAATAATAATAATAATAATAATAATAATAATAATAATAATAATAAAAGTTTTAAGCTTGCCGTTGAAATTTGGCAAAACTTACTTAAAAGTAGAGATTTCGGGGAAAGGGTTCCGTACCTTCAAGACACTGGCGTAGAGAAGGGGGGGCCCGGAGGGGCCGCCCCCCCAAAGAGGTCCGACAATGTACTTTGGTACTTTGATGTTTGTAATTTTTTATATATTTTTATGTTTATATATTTTTTGTTTGTAATTTTTCTATATGTGCCTATAACAGCACTTGCCCCCCCCCCAAACACACATCCTGGCTACGCTACTGCTTCAAGACACACCTCTGCAACTACCAACGTTTTAGACTACAACGTACCATTGAAGTTTCATGTAGAAAGTATTCTACTGTATGTTTTAAGGAAAATAACTGTAATAAATATAACTGAATATCACGCAACAGTAAGGCATATAATAAACTAATTTTTAGGATATGCAGAGGTAAATATAAAAGCTTTGCTACAAAATACCTACACAGAGCATAATTCAATGAGCTCTGAAATATAATGTAACGAAATAGCCTATGAGATTCAGTCTACATAGCAATTGTTACTTAAAGAATGGACATACACTATTTCGAGAATCGAGACAAGACGGGAAATGTTTATGATGCTTTTCGTCTCGTCTCGATTCTCATCTCCAAAGCGAGACGAAAATTTTAAGTTAGCCTTGTCCCGTCTCGAATGTAAAATGTTAATTCTCATGTTATTTTGTTTGTTTTAGAAACGAGATGAGAAATTCCTCTTCTCGTGGGCAACATTAAACCAAACCGAAATATTCTTTCCAAATGTCACGTTTCTGCTTGTAATGGTATGACCTGAGCCATAATTAGCTCCTAGCTTTTAATCTTCTACGAGATAATAATAATAATTATTAGTTTATTATTATTATTATTATTATTATTATTATTATTATTATTATTATTATTATTATTATTATTCCTGAAGATTTGATAGTTCAAATATTGAAACATCCGAGTATTCAAATATCTGAATATAATAAAACATATGTTATCGCTGATCAATCGCCATCAAAAATCCTAAAGTAAAAAAAAATTACAATGTGCATTCGCACAAGCACCTTAACCACTGAACCGCGATCGCTACGCGGTAAAAGATTCGTTTTTCGTCTGGTTACGTTAGGTTTCTTTGTCTCCGCTTTCAAACTTGTATGTTATATTTCTTCGATTCAAAATGCCTTTCGTATTTCTTTTACGAAGTCGGAAAAGTTTACATTAATAACTTGAGTTATTCTTAAACCGCTGTTTCACAAGTTTGTTTTTTCTCCACACGAAACTACAAATATGACAGATTGAATTCTCATACACCCCATTTCTTTCAAAGAAGTCGCCATTACCTGGTCAAAGACTTATTTCCGCCACGATTCATATTAACCAAAATAAATTCATTCTTCGGAAGCGGAACTTTCACTTTCCGGATTTCGGAAAATTATGAAATTCAGTTTAACTCCGGAATTCTGAATAATTTCGGAACTCGGAAACAATCCGGAATTTAGAAAATTCCGGAATTGAGAAAAACTCCGGATTTCGAAAAAAATCCGGATGTAAACGAAATCAGAATTCCGAAATGTAAATGAAATCAGAAATTTCTAAATTGCGGATTTTTCCGAATTCCGGAATTATTCCAAAATCGGAATTTTCCGAATTCCGGAATTTGTCCGGTTTTACTTTCGGGAGTCCGAAAACTAATAATTCCGGAATTGACTATCTCTAGTTTATACACAACCTTTCAGAACATTAAGCTAGTAGCTGTCTACAAACAAACAAGTAATGCAAAGCATTTTGTATCCTGCAATACGTCATGTATTAAAATCCGACAGCAGTTTCAGTATCTATCCAGAAATTGCATGTATCTAGTTACTGGAAGCTGAGGTATGAAGAATTGTATTGTGTCTTAACTTTTTGTGTCTTATACAACCCTGCAACCACTGAATATCTAAACGGCTTTCGTTAAATCCAAGTTGTAGTACTCACAGTTACATCCATTTGTGTCTGTATGATCGTGTTACTAAAGCTTACTATATGACAGCGTTAGTAAGTCTTTCTCTGCTCTCCCGTAAAGTTGTGATACGATCTACTACAGAATAAAGAACCAATTATCAATTTAACCAAGTTGTTGTATTACTACACATCTGCTTCCGCCTGTCAACTCTGGTCGATCTCGTTGACGCGACATATTTGCTTTTAATACCCCTTTCTTCGTTTACTGAACTAAACAGTAACTATTCTGAAATATACTACTGCGCATGCCTCGTAGATAAATATTTATGTTGCCAATAGTTTCCGTTTTGTCCAAGGAATGCTCTTTTTCTTATTCCCAGCATGACCCTTTTATTACATTATATGAAGAGCATGTAGGTCTAAATACCTCATGTATTACATAGAATGTAGGTTTAACTCTTCCAGCAAAGAAGAAACATGTGATCATAGTATACAACCCACAGAAGTGATAGCTGGCAATACAGTGGTCGTAATCCCTAACGACACAGAAAGTAAGCAGTGCCCTCGCCGCTGGTCTAGTGACTAGCAAGTGCGCCTTTGGTGTATGGGGTCCCGGGTTCGATTCTCGGCGGGAGAGCGTCTATGATTTTTAACTGTCCTCGATGTTTCTGTGTTCGTGTCCCTGTCGTTATAAGTTATTAGAAAAAGCATGTTAAATGAGTGAAGCAAGTAATATTAGCAATAAGTAAATTACTGAAACACGTTCGGTGAGTCAGTTAAAGAAAAAAAAGTAGACAAATCACTGACTTTTCGCGCCGTCCATGCGAGTTCTAATCTATCTCGGCTTGTTTTTTTTATCCATTTGAGAGAAAGTATTGTTTCTTTTCGCTACAGGCAGAGACGGATCCAAGACCGACTTCTGGGGGGGGGGCGGTGGGTTGTCATACTGTTACTTTTAAGGGCTCCAAACTTTGAGATGGGTTTTATTTATATATATAAAATGAAAAAAGTTCCCTCTTCTGAGGGAACAATCGCCCCGATCGCACTCCCCCCTGGATCCGCCCCTGGCTACAGGGAATCACTCTTTTCGTATTTTTCGCTGTCGTTCACAGTTAAAGTAACTGACTACTCTTATTCTTTCTACGAATGATGGATCTTCTCTTTGGCTTCATGTCAAACATGCACATGTAATGAAAAGACGCTGTCGATAATAATAATAATAATAATAATAATAATAATAATAATAATAATAATAATAATAATAATAATAATAATAATAATAATATGAAATATTACTAGCTAACTCGTGTGTGTATTTCGACAATATAATTTTATATTATTATGTGGAAATAAGTAAGGCTAGCTGGCGCCCGTCCCCCTAATTTTTTTCGATGCGCCTTATGGGTCCACGGTGTCCGACGTTGGTCCCATCTCACTATCACCTCCTGTTCTCTCGATATAAGTTATCGACATTTTGCCTAAAGAGGGCTCTGCCGTGGCTCCATGACTACCCATGACAATGACTCTTCGTTCATTTTGCATTGAAATCGCTTATTTTTCTGATTACTATGAGTGCATACTGTCCAACGTTGCTCCCATCACTCTACAATTTCCCGTTCTCTCGATATAAATTGCTAACATTTTGTTTGTAAGGGAGATATGGCGTTACAATTATTACGTTTGAAAAAGAATTGAGGAAGATAATGCCTTGCCACAAACAACACCTATTATTATTATTATTATTATTATTATTATTATTATTATTATTATTATTATTATTATTATTATTATTATTATTTTACTTACCACTAATGTTGTCTACCTTTATTTGCAATGCAATGTGTTACTAAAAAGCAAATCAAATAACACTCCTCGCCATTCACGCCCCCGAACTCGAAATACATGATTTACAGTTCTCTGTGTTAGGGGAAGGCACATTTATTATATTATTCTTTCAAATAACACGTTTCACAAGTTACTTCACTTTCAATGTGTAATTTCATATCATCACTAACAATCATCTTGTTCCGATACGAGAATAACCCCCTCCTGCAAAAAAAAAAAAAAAAAAAGAAAGCCTGACCGGAGCGAAAGGGCGTGAACCTTCTTTATGCGATTAATCGGGTCCAATATTTCAATAAGTCTCTGCACACATTGAAAGAAAACGTCTGTCCGTTGCCATAGAAACCGCCGTTTCCAGGGCAACAGGTCCTGTCACGGTTAGCCAATGCTGAAAGAAAACAAAGTAAACGAAGATAAGGCGCAATGTAAAGGAGAGGAGTCGCTAAAATTAATTCTCTTTAACGAGGACGATTACGAAAGATCACTTACTGATTGAAATCCAGATTATTTTCCAATAGAGTAACTTCCAATAAACCTTTTGTTATTGTTAATTATTCCATATCGGACTCCCGAAGAAAACTCATCTAAACAACTTATTGACCGTGCCAATAGCGACTACTCTCAATCATGACTCCGTTTTCTTTCATTTAGAAATAGGAAAGAAAGAGAAGAAAGTAGAAGGGTAAAAGAAGGAGGTAGGTAAAGAAGAAAGAAAAGAAATAGGGTATTTTAATAAGAAACAGATTACTGGATAATTCCGGAAATATAGTAAAAGGTCGGGAAAGTCGTTGAAAGATGAATCATTCTAAATGTTATTAACAACTAATCAATTTTGGAATGCTTCGGAATAGACACATGTTCCCTCATACCACCCAGACCTAGCTCCAGGCACCACGATCATGGGGTTGCCCAGACCTAGACCTGGAAATGAGAAAAGTGAAATTTAATTCTTTGTACTGTTACTCTAACCGGTGATTGATAACCATCCAGCATCTGAACTCTGTTCTCTAGGATCGACCACACATATGAATTAGCCAAGAGGAAAAAAAAAAACTTATTAACTCAATATAAATTTATGTATCGTATCAATAAAAGGTTCGACTTCCTAGAAGAAAGATGTCGTATTTAGGCTTATACTGCTATTTTTGCTTCACTCCTCGAGCCGATTTAAACCGTTAGTGACGGTCCTTCATGACCTAGGTTATTTACCTTAACACATATATTAAAACATGACACATATATTACAGATGTTAATATGACAAATGATATCACTAGAATTGCTTATATTAAATCTATCATGCATTCACTCGCTCACTCACTCAGGACAGTGTATATATGGTTAAAGGAAACCAACTAACTACAAGGGTACAAATAGTTTATTACATTCATAGTGAAAAAAGAAAGACAAACATATAATTATGAAGAAAATATTAAAAGCACAAGTTCTTGGTTATATATTAATAGAGTACATAGTATTATATTTTAGTAAATTTTTATATATTCAATCATATTGACAAATGGGGAAAAAAAATAATTACATGTATCATATCTTAGGCATGCTAAAACAAAATTATGATTTGCGACATACGCAAAGAAGACACTTATTTCACTAAAAAAAAAATTGGACAAAGAGGAAAGAAAAAAAAACTTCTTGGTGTATTAGAACTTATATGAGTCTCTACCTCACGTCGAGATATTAAAATATTAATAATTTCGAGCGTCCAAATCACAACTCACGCACTAGTCGTAGTGTCCAAAACGTTTCGCTCCATTTAACTTAATTTGTGTTTATACATATATATATCTATATATATATATCTAGTGGTTTACGAAAAAAAAAAACATTCATCGACTATATTTGGTTTATAACTCTTAACAGATTGTATCTGCAATCGCACACTGCTACGTTTATATCCATCTAGGGATTTCGAGAAAATCACTTTCACTAGAGGAAGTTTCTCCTCTTAGACGGTCTATTTCCAAATTTATTAATCGAATAATTTCAAGTTATTTATCCAACACTGGGACACTTCACGAGACCTTTCATTAGGATCACTTTCGTATATGTTTATACATGGTTCGGATTTAAAAAAAAAATGATCTTCCACAGGTGTACGGAGTATGATGGTTCAAATTGAGGATAAAAAAAAACTGGTCAAGTCACAGGATACATATGAAGGTGAGACGGATTCAAGGTACACTTTCCACAATGGTTTTAGGTTAATTGTTCAGGGATAATATTCGTTATGATGTGGGTTACGTTTAGACCTGCCGATATTTTTTCAATGCATGCCATTATATAATTACAGAGGTTATCACTTACATTGATTCAGAAGAAAAGGAAAATTACTTAAGTGCACGGCGGTGTTCTTAACAAAATCTACATTCTTAAATTCGTCGGAAGACTTCTGGTAAACTATAGCAACCAATACACGTCTAGGGGGACAGACACGAGCGCTCTTACATATATTCATAATACATTTAATATCAAACTTTTACTTTAACATCATATTCACATACTAATTACACATACATTTCGAAGTATTTATTTCTCTCTCTCTATATATATATATTTATAATAAATGCGCACACATTTAAATTAATCACCCCTACAATAAATTCTAAGAAGGTTGCAACATTGTCCAAGAAAACAAATGACTTCCAACATTACATTTGGAAACAAATTAAATTTTATCTGATACCGCGCGTCTATAAATTTTTAACTTTTATATAATCAATTCGTGTTTAAATCATGAAGGAGAAAAAAAACTTTGTGAGGCAGGCACGTAACACAGAGCATTTCTAGATATAACTAGGTAAATCAAAATACAATTTCTGGGCCCAGATTAACTACAAAGTAATCGAAAACCAAAACAGAAAAGAAAGTGACCAACGGATTACAAAAAAACAACTTAAGAGGAACGACGGTGAAAGAACGTAATCGAAGTGTCGTCAAATACTAAGTCTTTGTTCATTTCAGCGATAGGTCAAAATGTGATGGAGGACCCAATCATTATCTACTCCATTCATGAATCGTGTCTTGCAACGTCTCAGCTGGTAATTTCAGATCAGAGTTGTACGTTAAATAAATCGTAAGTAACAAGTTCAAAATCTTGGGGGGGGGGGGAAGGTTGAAAAAATTAAAAAAAAAACTTGAAGAAATGAAGACAGAGAGAGAGATAGAGTAGAAGGAAGACGAAGAATAGGGGCGCCAAAGACTTAAGTGAGAAATAACTAACGCTACAAAGTTAGAAGTCGAATTTCGCTCTCAACAAAATCCATAGCCAAAATATTCTTAACATGCCAAAAAGGGTGGTCTACTCAAATACGTAGACTCAAAGGGCGCCCTGCTGCCAAGGATGCAAGTTCTGTGTCCATCAGATCCCAATCCCACAAGAGTTTGCTTGTAAGATTGAAATCCGATCCCCGTATCCGGCCCAGACCAGCAGGAAAAAAGGAGAGGGGGAAAGGGACCAGGTAACTGCGTCCCCAATTTTGAACTCTCTAAGTAAAAAAAAATATTCGACCCCTTAGAAAAAACTAAGAAGGTTCGAGGACAGTAATGAAACTAGAATAGAAGTATTATCTAAGATATCCCTAACTAATGATTTGCCGAAATAAAAAAAAAATTAAATAAACTGAATTTTGGATCGGTGATTTCTATTCCAAACCTCACCGATAGCTACCCTGCGCAGACACGCCACAGTCTGGGATGTCGTTAATTTCCCTCGTCTAATTAAACTAAGAAAAGAAATGAAAATACTTAAAGGGACTAGGGGTCGACATCCGGGTACGCGAAAATAAATTTCAATAATTAATTGTTTTGATTCTGTAACCCTATCAGAGCTGTCGCCTCCATGAACATTGTAAGCTAGCCTGAGTAGGTAACGTGAAGGAAAAAAAAATCTCACGGAGCAGGATATTCTATTTTAAAACCGACCAGAAAATATAATTCACTACAGCCCTGTTGTATAACTACTACTGTCTTTTCATAATTTATTATTCAATATGTCTAGTCAGCGATTATATGATGCTACCCATTCTATCAGATGGTATTACTATGGTTGATTATTATTATAACACATTAAACTACAAAGTATTACCATAGTCCGACTATATATCGCCCTCCGGTCCGCGTGATATCATGGTGCAGGGGTCAGAACTTGAGATGTTTGTAGCTACACATATCTATTCAATATCTATATATCAACACACGGCGAAGTATTCACTGGGCTACTATATATTTAACTATATGGGTGTTCTATATTCTATATTCATTTACTACAATATTCATATACTTATTAATATTCATATAATATTCATATCATCCTTTTCATTTACTACGACGCTATAAATTACGAACACCCTGTTTCCTCTATCTACGCCCAGCCTATATATACATTTCATCATGACACTTTAAAATCTATAATCACTACAAACATTTCCCGCTCCGATCACCGCACGACAACCTCACTCGAACCCAAGACTCCTTCACACACACACAATACTATGTAATACCTGGTAGCTTTATTAAGAAGAAAGAAAAAAAATCCTACGTATGTTCACTGAAAATAGAATTATCCGCGATAATATTTAATGTTTATAAAATTTCTGCAGCAACAATTGACTTCTGCAGCCACGAAGAAAAATGAACATCTAATATAATTCCAAAGCGAAGAACTAGCATCATATCGCCCGACTTCTGTTAAAAATTTACGTATTGTTTATTTATTTAAATATCTCGATTTCTAGACTATGCAGAATGTTGAAATTTTCAGAATATATTAATTTTGGGTCACTTGACCTAACTGTACATTCATATGGGCTGTGAATTATACCTTCTAGGTTTTATTTCGGAAAGAAAGGTCAATTTCATGAAAACTAAATCACTAAGCACCTCGACGGAAGAATGGCGGTTAGTACTGACTTTTGACACTAGGGCTAGCGACGATATAATCAACCCTTGAACAACGGAATGTGACCTTGTACACGGAATTATTATACTATATTACGTTCACTTAATGACGGAGTAATAAAATTTATCGCATAGCAAACACTACACTGTCCATGTTTAATTATCTCACACACTCTTTCATCACTTAACTATCACAATTACTACTACTACATTACAAATATACACATACATGCCACTACACACCAATCATCACTATCATTAATACATGTTATACTAATAAATATACACAGGAAACATTCATATTTTACCATTTTAAATCGGCTCGAAAGGAAAAGGAAAGAAAGGAACAGGGCCAACTGGCCCTTATATTTACTAAATCACATTCTTTACTTAACCTGTTTAATCAATGCCCTGAGGGGACATATCGAAGTATTAGCTAACAATAGGACCCCTGCCCTGAAAGGGCAGGAACCCGGAACAAACTACATGTTCAACTCATCCCGCTGGAAGCCGTACTCCCAATTTGGGAGTCAGATAGGAGCCCTTACTGTAAATTTACACGTACATTGTGACTACTATTCTAACTACAACAAAATTAAATACCGCCATGTATGCTAAAAAAAAATCACGTACTAACTACACAGACAGATTACTGAACGGACAGGTCTGACCGAACTTACACTGATTCAGGAGGGGCAAGAGGGAAATTTAACTATTCGATTCACTGAACTGGAAACTGGGTTTGGGAAAGGAGATTAAATGCACACACTATCCTGAATTCTGTCCATCACGAACTATATCTGCACAACACGGCGTCACCGAGTTATGCTTCCTATTTCAGCTTTTAGTTCAGTTTTTACTACGAAATCTAATAGTTTTTTGGCTCCTCGAGACTTCCAGAGATTTTAGGTATTAATGAAATCCAAATGTTACCTTGTTTGCAGCTTTTCTCGCTCCTTTTCGACGTTTTTAAGCTAGACGAACAAAACCAGTGTCTTCAGTAGCACTTTCCGATGTGGAATGGAATAATTGCGCCCTAATATCATAGCGTGGGTTTATCAGCCAATCAAGACTAAGCATTTTGGCGGTGGGGCTTTGAAACGAATAAAATTTGGTAAAATCTGGATTAAACTAGATTTTAGAAGGACCTAGGTATCTAAAAGAGAGGTGAAGGGTGGTCCTGAAAATTCTGTCGAATTTTAGATTGGTTATTTGATCTGGAAAGTTCCGTCCAATAGTGGATCTATATTTTCGGATAGCACAGACACCGTAAGAATTGTAATAATCCATATACACATCCATATACAAGACTTATAACTAATTTAAAATATAAATAAAGATATTGATTCCCAAAACTATAATTCCCAATATTTTTTTTTTTTTACAGTTTTCCATGTTAATTTGAAATAGAATAATGAACAATATTACGAATTATATGAACAGCCAGAAATTTTTTGTTAAACGTCAGGTACAGTCGGTGCAAAAAATTTCGGGCACCCTCCTATTAAAAACATAATCTCATTAGACTGTAATGGCATATTACAGTTCCCCGGCGTCGTTAAAAAAATTTTTGTTTGAATAACAAAATTTTGTTGAACAGAATTAACATGTATTAATACTAATAAACTAACTACTCACTCATACACTCATACACTCAAATGAGACAGTGTAAGTTTCACTTTGGGTATTGAGATAGAAGTTCCCGTTTTTTGTCCTCAGTACAGTTGAAAAGCTTAAGATTTTGGAAATTGTGAGTTCCGATACTTTCACCTTTTAGATTGTGTAATACAGCGCAATTTTTCAATAATTTTACTGCTCAAATGTTCACAAAGGAACAGAACTGACAGGAGTTCCAGCTGAGATATTGAAAGAGACAACTCATATAACTATCCTTCCTCATTTCACCAGGTAGTTGTGGAATTAGTTCGTCGATTTGACAGCGGTCTCGCGACTATCAATCCCTCGATTCGCTAGAATTCCATTTCCGCCATTAGTTGGTATTTGCGAAGGGGCAGAATTCTGAGATCTACTTGCACAGTTATTGTTAATATTGCCGTTTTGACCATTACCGTTTTCTCTTCTCCGGTACGCCCCGTTAAAGTTCCTCCTATTATCGTCCCTATTCGGGTTCGATTCCCCCATTGTGCGGTCATAGGGGCGATAACCCCGACGATTGTTAAACATCGGTCGGTTACGGAACAGACGTCGACCGTTATATTGATTGCTTTCTGAGCCACTCCCACTCGGATAGCGAGATCCAGCTTGGGTGTAACTCAGAAAGTCCGTTTGGCAACTTGCCGTTGCCTTGCTTTTCACGGGTTTCACAACTTTTGCTTGTCGGGCGAAATACCTCTTTGGTGGGCCTCCAGTTTCTTTCCCACACAGGGCAGCTAGGCGTGACGTAACTTCTCGCACCGTTTGGCACAAGTGGGAAGCAATAGCCCGCGACTCATCTGGTGGAAGAGCGTTCACTATTATGTCTACTAGCTCGGCTTGCGATGGATTTTCCGCGATCTGATAGTACAGTTTGATGATCTTCCAAGCATAGTCCAAAAGGGACCCATACTTGGCTCGATCATATCTTAAGGATTGGAGGTTGCGTTTCTGAAGCCTCTCTATATGTTCGTTGCAGTATTCTTCCTTAAAAAGGATCAGGAAATCATCAAACGTATGAATTCTATATTTAATAGAAGCAAACCACGCGCCTGATGCTGCAATTAAAAGTTTTTCAACTATTTGTAAACGTTCTCTATCGGTCAGCCGATACATTTCTAAACACTGCTGCAATCTACGCAGAAAAACACGAGGCTGTCCATTGGTGATATTCCCGTCAAAAGTGGGAAAACGTTCGATGTCCCTCAGCGAAACCTTGGAACCCATACTAACATAAGCAGGGGAATAGTTACTGGGAATTAACATATTATCCTGCACAATCGGAGTCGTCACCGGATTTACCACCGACGACGTCGTAGCGGTGTTATAACTACCCATGTAAGTGAAAGGGATTCTGTTGGTCGTATTGAGTATGTTGGGCTCCATCCCCGGACCAATCGCACCCATGAACAACGACTCAGAATGGCACCCATCTCCTTTTCCCGGCAACACGCTATGTGATTGTATACCTCCATGTAAGGAGGGAGCACTCACGCTAGTGACCGTAGTCGTCACAACACTCGACTGATTCGGCACACTATTGGAATTGAACCACGACTTGGGTTCTGACTGATGCATGGGGTAGTGCGTCGCAATATCCCGTGCATCAACTGACGTTAAATTTTCTTTTCCTGCGCCACGGGTAGTTGTTATAGCGGGTAATATTTCTGAGGAATCGCTACCGGGGAAAGGATAGGTTACCTCTGATTTTTCGCGACTAGATTTTGTCATTTCTTTTTGAATATTTGCTATCTCGTTTTGGATTTTCGAAATTTTCTGGTCAGTTACTTCCAGTTTGGTTTCCAATGATAAGTCTGACAAGGTTGACTTTAAACTATCAATTTCGGCCTGCTGTGTCTCTAATTTATTGTTGATTTTATGCAATTTGGTATCCATTTGTTCAATTTCAGAATTTACATGATCTAATTTACCCTCAGTCTCCTGCTCAAATTGCTTTAGGGACTGTTGAGCCTCGCATCTGACCAAATCAATTTCAGTAGACGTTTGCTGCCTCAATGTGGTTATTGAGGAAGCAAAGTCCAAACATATGTTGTCGATTTTCTGGGTTAATACCTCGAATCGAGATTCGGTTTCTCGTTTCGAGGTGTCAAATTTTTCATTTATTTCGCGTCTTATCTCCCGGCTATTTTCATTCATTTCACGTCTCATCTCCAGGCTATTATTATTTATTTCGCGTCTCATTTCCAGGCTATTATTATCTATTTTCTCATTTATTTCGCGTCTCATTTCCCGGTTATTTTCATTCATTTCTTGTAGCATTTGTTGCAATGAAAGGAGGAGAGCGTCATTATTAGATGACACAGTCTTCCTTTGCTTTTCTTTGGGTTTATCACCAATTGGATCCCCATCTTTTTCATCATCATCGAGGTCAGATATCTCCACTGGAGATATTTGGCCTCGGTTCTTCGGGGTACTATACCATCGCTCACCGTCCGAATCGGGATGTTCATTTTCTTTTTCACAGGATAAACTCATGGGTTCACGCGACTGGTGGAGCTTCCCCTCACATTCTTTGCAGTATTTAACTATTTCACCAGCCCGGACCTTTTCTGCATTTTCCGCAGTATCCTCTAAATTAATACAACTGAAATGAATCAATTTCAGCCCACATTCGTGACACCTCACTAGCCTACGAGAGACGCGAGCTCTTTTCTCACTACTTTCTAAAGTACATTGTGTACATGAGACTTCCGCGTTCTCGAGTGATACTACTTCCCCTATTGGTTGCCATAGTTTCCATATAAAAAGACACAATATAAACACGTGCAATTATATCCTTATAAACTAACAATACTTATTAATCAGGTACTATTCATAAATTAAGGGACTCCTATCTAATTCCCTCCTTGGGTCAACTTCCAGCATTTTCAAATTTTAGAAGTCACTTTAGCAAATTCCTTCATTTCCCCCTTTCTACAGAGAGAGACAAAGATAGCAGAACAGCCAATGACTATAATTATTTAATCTCACTGTAACTTTTTAATTATGCACCTTTTGTGGCCAAGTCAATATGTGCTCGATCCTAAACAATGTTTAATAAATAATTTCAGATCCGTTACCAGGGAAAACAATTGTTTCCATGGTAACTGTCCTGTCACGGTCGCCAATATTGAAAGAAAACAAAAATTAACGAAGATAAAAGAGCTAATGTAGAGGTTGGAGAGGAGTCGCTAAAATTAATTCTCTTTAACGAGGACGATTACGAAAGATCACTTACTGATTGAAATCCAGATTATTTTCCAATAGAGTAACTTCCAATAAACCTTTTGTTATTGTTAATTATTCCATATCGGACTCCCGAAGAAAACTCATCTAAACAACTTATTGACCGTGCCAATAGCGACTACTCTCAATCATGACTCCGTTTTCTTTCATTTAGAAATAGGAAAGAAAGAGAAGAAAGTAGAAGGGTAAAAGAAGGAGGTAGGTAAAGAAGAAAGAAAAGAAATAGGGTATTTTAATAAGAAACAGATTACTGGATAATTCCGGAAATATAGTAAAAGGTCGGGAAAGTCGTTGAAAGATGAATCATTCTAAATGTTATTAACAACTAATCAATTTTGGAATGCTTCGGAATAGACACATGTTCCCTCATACCACCCAGACCTAGCTCCAGGCACCACGATCATGGGGTTGCCCAGACCTAGACCTGGAAATGAGAAAAGTGAAATTTAATTCTTTGTACTGTTACTCTAACCGGTGATTGATAACCATCCAGCATCTGAACTCTGTTCTCTAGGATCGACCACACATATGAATTAGCCAAGAGGAAAAAAAAAAACTTATTAACTCAATATAAATTTATGTATCGTATCAATAAAAGGTTCGACTTCCTAGAAGAAAGATGTCGTATTTAGGCTTATACTGCTATTTTTGCTTCACTCCTCGAGCCGATTTAAACCGTTAGTGACGGTCCTTCATGACCTAGGTTATTTACCTTAACACATATATTAAAACATGACACATATATTACAGATGTTAATATGACAAATGATATCACTAGAATTGCTTATATTAAATCTATCATGCATTCACTCGCTCACTCACTCAGGACAGTGTATATATGGTTAAAGGAAACCAACTAACTACAAGGGTACAAATAGTTTATTACATTCATAGTGAAAAAAGAAAGACAAACATATAATTATGAAGAAAATATTAAAAGCACAAGTTCTTGGTTATATATTAATAGAGTACATAGTATTATATTTTAGTAAATTTTTATATATTCAATCATATTGACAAATGGGGAAAAAAAATAATTACATGTATCATATCTTAGGCATGCTAAAACAAAATTATGATTTGCGACATACGCAAAGAAGACACTTATTTCACTAAAAAAAATTGGACAAAGAGGAAAGAAAAAAAAACTTCTTGGTGTATTAGAACTTATATGAGTCTCTACCTCACGTCGAGATATTAAAATATTAATAATTTCGAGCGTCCAAATCACAACTCACGCACTAGTCGTAGTGTCCAAAACGTTTCGCTCCATTTAACTTAATTTGTGTTTATACATATATATATATCTATATATATATATCTAGTGGTTTACGAAAAAAAAAAAACATTCATCGACTATATTTGGTTTATAACTCTTAACAGATTGTATCTGCAATCGCACACTGCTACGTTTATATCCATCTAGGGATTTCGAGAAAATCACTTTCACTAGAGGAAGTTTCTCCTCTTAGACGGTCTATTTCCAAATTTATTAATCGAATAATTTCAAGTTATTTATCCAACACTGGGACACTTCACGAGACCTTTCATTAGGATCACTTTCGTATATGTTTATACATGGTTCGGATTTAAAAAAAAATGATCTTCCACAGGTGTACGGAGTATGATGGTTCAAATTGAGGATAAAAAAAAACTGGTCAAGTCACAGGATACATATGAAGGTGAGACGGATTCAAGGTACACTTTCCACAATGGTTTTAGGTTAATTGTTCAGGGATAATATTCGTTATGATGTGGGTTACGTTTAGACCTGCCGATATTTTTTCAATGCATGCCATTATATAATTACAGAGGTTATCACTTACATTGATTCAGAAGAAAAGGAAAATTACTTAAGTGCACGGCGGTGTTCTTAACAAAATCTACATTCTTAAATTCGTCGGAAGACTTCTGGTAAACTATAGCAACCAATACACGTCTAGGGGGACAGACACGAGCGCTCTTACATATATTCATAATACATTTAATATCAAACTTTTACTTTAACATCATATTCACATACTAATTACACATACATTTCGAAGTATTTATTTCTCTCTCTCTATATATATATATATATTTATAATAAATGCGCACACATTTAAATTAATCACCCCTACAATAAATTCTAAGAAGGTTGCAACATTGTCCAAGAAAACAAATGACTTCCAACATTACATTTGGAAACAAATTAAATTTTATCTGATACCGCGCGTCTATAAATTTTTAACTTTTATATAATCAATTCGTGTTTAAATCATGAAGGAGAAAAAAAACTTTGTGAGGCAGGCACGTAACACAGAGCATTTCTAGATATAACTAGGTAAATCAAAATACAATTTCTGGGCCCAGATTAACTACAAAGTAATCGAAAACCAAAACAGAAAAGAAAGTGACCAACGGATTACAAAAAAACAACTTAAGAGGAACGACGGTGAAAGAACGTAATCGAAGTGTCGTCAAATACTAAGTCTTTGTTCATTTCAGCGATAGGTCAAAATGTGATGGAGGACCCAATCATTATCTACTCCATTCATGAATCGTGTCTTGCAACGTCTCAGCTGGTAATTTCAGATCAGAGTTGTACGTTAAATAAATCGTAAGTAACAAGTTCAAAATCTTGGGGGGGGGGAAGGTTGAAAAAATTTAAAAAAAAACTTGAAGAAATGAAGACAGAGAGAGAGATAGAGAAGAAGGAAGACGAAGAATAGGGGCGCCAAAGACTTAAGTGAGAAATAACTAACGCTACAAAGTTAGAAGTCGAATTTCGCTCTCAACAAAATCCATAGCCAAAATATTCTTAACATGCCAAAAAGGGTGGTCTACTCAAATACGTAGACTCAAGGGGCGCCCTGCTGCCAAGGATGCAAGTTCTGTGTCCATCAGATCCCAATCCCACAAGAGTTTGCTTGTAAGATTGAAATCCGATCCCCGTATCCGGCCCAGACCAGCAGGAAAAAAGGAGAGGGGGAAAGGGACCAGGTAACTGCGTCCCCAATTTTGAAATCTCTAAGTAAAAAAAATATTCGACCCCTTAGAAAAAACTAAGAAGGTTCGAGGACAGTAATGAAACTAGAATAGAAGTATTATCTAAGATATCCCTAACTAATGATTTGCCGAAATAAAAAAAAAATTAAATAAACTGAATTTTGGATCGGTGATTTCTATTCCAAACCTCACCGATAGCTACCCTGCGCAGACACGCCACAGTCTGGGATGTCGTTAATTTCCCTCGTCTAATTAAACTAAGAAAAGAAATGAAAATACTTAAAGGGACTAGGGGTCGACATCCGGGTACGCGAAAATAAATTTCAATAATTAATTGTTTTGATTCTGTAACCCTATCAGAGCTGTCGCCTCCATGAACATTGTAAGCTAGCCTGAGTAGGTAACGTGAAGAAAAAAAAATCTCACGGAGCAGGATATTCTATTTTAAAACCGACCAGAAAATATAATTCACTACAGCCCTGTTGTATAACTACTACTGTCTTTTCATAATTTATTATTCAATATGTCTAGTCAGCGATTATATGATGCTACCCATTCTATCAGATGGTATTACTATGGTTGATTATTATTATAACACATTAAACTACAAAGTATTACCATAGTCCGACTATATATCGCCCTCCGGTCCGCGTGATATCATGGTGCAGGGGTCAGAACTTGAGATGTTTGTAGCTACACATATCTATTCAATATCTATATATCAACACACGGCGAAGTATTCACTGGGCTACTATATATTTAACTATATGGGTGTCCTATATTCTATATTCATTTACTACAATATTCATATACTTATTAATATTCATATAATATTCATATCATCCTTTTCATTTACTACGACGCTATAAATTACGAACACCCTGTTTCCTCTATCTACGCCCAGCCTATATACACATTTCATCATGACACTTTAAAATCTATAATCACTACAAACATTTCCCGCTCCGATCACCGCACGACAACCTCACTCGAACCCAAGACTCCTTCACACACACACAATACTATGTAATACCTGGTAGCTTTATTAAGAAGAAAGAAAAAAAAATCCTACGTATGTTCACTGAAAATAGAATTATCCGCGATAATATTTAATGTTTATAAAATTTCTGCAGCAACAATTGACTTCTGCAGCCACGAAGAAAAATGAACATCTAATATAATTCCAAAGCGAAGAACTAGCATCATATCGCCCGACTTCTGTTAAAAATTTACGTATTGTTTATTTATTTAAATATCTCGATTTCTAGACTATGCAGAATGTTGAAATTTTCAGAATATATTAATTTTGGGTCACTTGACCTAACTGTACATTCATATGGGCTGTGAATTATACCTTCTAGGTTTTATTTCGGAAAGAAAGGTCAATTTCATGAAAACTAAATCACTAAGCACCTCGACGGAAGAATGGCGGTTAGTACTGACTTTTGACACTAGGGCTAGCGACGATATAATCAACCCTTGAACAACGGAATGTGACCTTGTACACGGAATTATTATACTATATTACGTTCACTTAATGACGGAGTAATAAAATTTATCGCATAGCAAACACTACACTGTCCATGTTTAATTATCTCACACACTCTTACATCACTTAACTATCACAATTACTACTACTACATTACAAATATACACATACATGCCACTACACACCAATCATCACTATCATTAATACATGTTATACTAATAAATATACACAGGAAACATTCATATTTTACCATTTTAAATCGGCTCGAAAGGAAAAGGAAAGAAAGGAACAGGGCCAACTGGCCCTTATATTTACTAAATCACATTCTTTACTTAACCTGTTTAATCAATGCCCTGAGGGGACATATCGAAGTATTAGCTAACAATAGGACCCCTGCCCTGAAAGGGCAGGAACCCGGAACAAACTACATGTTCAACTCATCCCGCTGGAAGCCGTACTCCCAATTTGGGAGTCAGATAGGAACCCTTACTGTAAATTTACACGTACATTGTGACTACTATTCTAACTACAACAAAATTAAATACCGCCATGTATGCTAAAAAAAAATCACGTACTAACTACACAGACAGATTACTGAACGGACAGGTCTGACCGAACTTACACTGATTCAGGAGGGGCAAGAGGGAAATTTAACTATTCGATTCACTGAACTGGAAACTGGGTTTGGGAAAGGAGATTAAATGCACACACTATCCTGAATTCTGTCCATCACGAACTATATCTGCACAACACGGCGTCACCGAGTTATGCTTCCTATTTCAGCTTTTAGTTCAGTTTTTACTACGAAATCTAATAGTTTTTTGGCTCCTAAAGACTTCCAGAGATTTTAGGTATTAATGAAATCCAAATGTTACCTTGTTTGCAGCTTTTCTCGCTCCTTTTCGACGTTTTTAAGCTAGACGAACAAAACCAGTGTCTTCAGTAGCACTTTCCGATGTGGAATGGAATAATTGCGCCCTAATATCATAGCGTGGGTTTATCAGCCAATCAAGACTAAGCATTTTGGCGGTGGGGCTTTGAAACGAATAAAATTTGGTAAAATCTGGATTAAACTAGATTTTAGAAGGACCTAGGTATCTAAAAGAGAGGTGAAGGGTGGTCCTGAAAATTCTGTCGAATTTTAGATTGGTTATTTGATCTGGAAAGTTCCGTCCAATAGTGGATCTATATTTTCGGATAGCACTGACACCGTAAGAATTGTAATAATCCATATACACATCCATATACAAGACTTATAACTAATTTAAAATATAAATAAAGATATTGATTCCCAAAACTATAATTCCCAATAATTTTTTTTTTTACAGTTTTCCATGTTAATTTGAAATAGAATAATGAACAATATTACGAATTATATGAACAGCCAGAAATTTTTTGTTAAACGTCAGGTACAGTCGGTGCAAAAAATTTCGGGCACCCTCCTATTAAAAACATAATCTCATTAGACTGTAATGGCATATTACAACATATATTTCAGTAAAAGAGGAAAAGTTATTCAAACTTTCTGAATACCCATTTATGGGCGAAATTTGGTTCCCTTGGAAGTTTTTAAGAGTTTAAAGGGCCGCCATTTTGAACATTTTCGTTTGATTATTCTGGTTAAAGAACTGAAGATATTTCAACAACTAATGTTTGTGCCAAGTTTAATCTCAATCCGCTGAAAATTAGGGTGGTTATGGCATTCACAAATAGCGTTATATATATATATATATATATACAGATAGATAGATAAATAGACACACAGAGGAAGAGAGAAAAAGTATTTTGCTCCCTTCTCGCACGTGTGGTGCATCAGAGCTAAACCGGGCCCCTTTGCAAAACGTATTAACCAGCCTAACCTAAACACAAACCTCTTACTTGCTAACGTAGAAACGTGGTCGGGAGGTGTAAGGCATGTAGAAATTGTATTTTTAATAACCATGAGTATGGATTCGAACACTCCACTTCCATGTTTGTCTTTTTACTTTTTGCAGCTACATCGGAACGTTCAATTTTTATTCTTTACTAATTGCAAATGGCGTTTACATTCAAAATATGAGGAATTTTGGTGGCATTTGTTCGGATATTCTTCTCTTTTGAAATGAAGAAAAGAATAAAAGCAATACGCAAAGACAAAAAATATTATCAGTACTAAACATTGCCAATAATAATTGCTATGAAAGA
The DNA here is from genome assembly GCF_964235325.1 of Thermobia domestica. NCBI lineage: Eukaryota > Metazoa > Arthropoda > Insecta > Zygentoma > Lepismatidae > Thermobia > Thermobia domestica. The sequence continues at coordinate 45,748,147 of NC_137466.1, read as the reverse complement.
CTAAATACGACCTCTTTTATCATCTCTCATGAGCTGCTTGTATTAATAACAAAAATTTTTAAAAATGTCTTTACCGAAGATTCGAACTGGCGACCTTTGCTTTTGTAAGCCAGCACCTTAACCACTACACCAAGATCAAGGCATGGTGATCGTTTAGTTGTTGGCGTATTTGTTGTATTTGTGTTTTATGTTCCCACTTCAACAATTTTTACTCTTTTTTTCTAAGGTTAACAGCTGTTTCTGACTTTCTCTTTCGGTGTCGTCTTTTATTTACACTATGCACTATTCATATTCACATCTTGTGTCCCTCTGCAATGTCTTATTCAGATTAAACTTTTCTTTTTGCCCCTCAGTAAACATTTGATTGATTTAATTCTCATACTCTCCACGGATAGAGAGCAGGAATGCCAGACTCGAAAAATAGGTGTACATTTACTTTCCTGACAGATAATACATAGACCTATAATTTGTAGTGAGTTCCGAACACGACCAATCACCCTGAAATTTTAAAAAATCTAATGAAATCTTTAGTTTAACGTCCTGCGATTACCCTTCACGCTAAGGATGATTAAGGTAAGTGAATGATGATGGAAGAATTAGAAGAATGAGAATGTGTGAGGAAACAGGAGAATCTCTAGAAAATCCACAGAGACGATATTGTCTATCACAAATGTACACTCATGTCCAAAATGATTGTCGCATATCTATAATTGTCTTCCCGTAAGAATATAATTTGATAATGATTTTGCAAGGTACTTTTAATACTGATATTATGTGTATAACCGGGAAATGTATATTTGTGGTCAATGGCGTATTTAGGGGGGTGGCTTCCGGGCTTAAGCCCCCCCCCGAAATCTTAATTAGTATAGTAAAGTAAATGAAATATCTTGCAAATTTTCACATTTCCAGGCAAAGCCCCCCCCCCCCCGAAAGTTAGCAAAGCCCCTCCCGAAACAAAATCGTAAATACGCCACTGTTTGTGGTAAATTTCATAGGAAAATAATTATAAATACAAAAATGACAATGAGTAAAATAAAATGTTGCTAAATGGACAAGAAAGTTCTTTTTCGTTTTATTGTTCTTATTTACTGGTCTTTTGACATGAAATTTACCACATACATGTCTTTGCCGATTATACTCATACTAACATTGTAAGAAATACCGGGTGAATTCATTATCAAATTATATTCCTACAACATATTTATAGACATGCGACAATAATTTTGGACATGAGTGTACCTGACCCGCGATCGAACCAGAAACCCCGTGTATCAGATGTAAGCGCTCTACTACTGAGACACCATGTCCGAAGCCTTGAATCCAAGATGAGTCTTCCACTTTTGAAACAAGAACCGTAGCCAATTATTTATGACCGTGGAATATCCTTTCCTTGGCAAATGCAATGGAAGCTGAAAATGGTCAATTTTCTTTCTGTGCATTTGTTTCCTTGATAAAGTGAAAACAAATGTCAATGAAATGTAATCTTTCAGTTCAACATCCCGCGATTATGCCCTTTAGGCTAAGGAAGACGGGTGATTAAGGCAACTGAATGATGATGGAAGAATTGGGGAATGAATTGTGGTAGGAAACGGGAGTGCCCCGAGAAAACCCACGGACACGTTGTTGTCCACCACAAACTTACTTGATCGGAGATCGAACAAGGGACTCCACGAATCAGAGGTAAATGCTTTACCACTGAGCCACAGTACCTACATACAGTATAAAGGAAACAACATACATTCTGGTTGATTAAGTAATGGTAAATTAACCAACTTTGGTTAATTTCATTATTTGCCTTATGTGATTAAGAAGTAGAGACTGTTTAGCGGAAAGCAAATCAAAGTTTTCAACGGTGAATGCATCCAGAATTATCAAAATATGAGGCTTGAACACATCCACCTCTTCAATCATAAAGGAAAAGAGCACCTTTATTAACTTCATATCATTCGTATTTTCCCATGTTAACATATTTTATAACCCCTTGAAGAAGCTGGTTCTTTAATAATTCAATGTGACAAATATGGAAAACAAACAATATTTTCGCAACCACAAGCAAGGGCAGAGATGAAGAGATATAAAAGGCACACGCAGTTCGTTCATATAGCCTAGCTGGAAGACAAATACAGAGAGCATATATTAGTCTCTAATTTAGCCCAGTCGTATCAACCTCTAACTCGGGATCCTAAGAATCCTGATAGGAGCCAGTAGGACGGTATCATGCGCAACGGAAAGAAAGAAGACAAAATTTCAAAATAATAAGAACCAGGATCTTGTTTCCCGGAGGATGCAGCACGGAAAGCAAAGGAAAAGGAAAAAAAAATGAATGAAGAATATCTTAAAAGCAGTACTTCAAAAAGGCTGTAGTTTAATTAGTATAATACTCATTTAGTTTAACTTCCCCACTTAAGTTAGTATTTAAATGTTAATTAATCGAAACAATGTTCCGTAAAGTTTACATTTATTGTTTACTAACACCACACTCTTTATTACAGAATCTAATTATCACACTTGGGTTAACACAGATATTTGCAAATGATGGAAAGAAAGAAATCAATTACAAGTTACTAATTTTGATATAAACTCTGTGTGTATTCCGCTCGGTTAGTTTCAGTCCAACATTTTAACAGCTTTCCATTGGTACAGTTTTTCCCTTTACATTAATAATTATTCACCGATGGTATAATTTCAAAATAAACACCAAGAATTTGTCGTTCACGAATTTCTAGTTACACTTTGCTACCTAAATTATTCCCAACAATGTTTAAATATCATCACGTTATTCACAATAACAAATTTTAAGGTTCTCCATACAATATTACATCCACATTTAATATCAAACAGGATCAGATATTCCGCCGAGACGCGTATCGGGACCCGGAAGTGAGAATAATTCACAAATCTAGCTCAGGTGTCACCGGAACAAAATTAAGAGGAAACAGAGAACATCAATGTATCTTAACATAAATCGTCTCTATCCCAAAACAACGCAATTTCAGCAACGTTACACTATTATTTAAAATGAAATGAAATCTTTGAGTTTTACGTCCCACGTTTATGCCGGTTAGGCTAAGGGAGACGGTGATGATGAGTAATGAATGAAATGGTGGAATGAAGAAAGTGGGAGGAAACGGGAGAGCCCCGAGAAAACCCACGCACGCGGTGTTTGTCCACCACAAAGTTCACTTGGCGCGGGCAGGGATCGAACCCGGGACCCTAAGCACCAGAGGTGAACGCTCTACCACTGAGCCACCGCGGCCCCCAACACTATTATTTAAATTGGAGACACACCCGAAGCACAGAAACAGCTTCTTCCATTCATTTATAGAATCCTATTTACCTTTAAAACTCGCAATTCACCATTAAAAAAAGGAATGAAATCTTTGAGTTTTACGTCCCACGGTTATGCCGGTTAGGCTAAAGGAAAAAATGAAATGAAATGTTTAAGTTTTACGTCCCACGGTTATGCCGGTTAGGCTAAAGGAGACGGTGATTATGAGAAATGAATGGTGGAATGAAGAAAGTGGGAGGAAACGGGAGAACCATGATGAAACCCACGCACATGGTGCTTGTCCACCACAAAATTCAAGCAGCGTTTGAACCCGGGACCCCATGTCTCAGAGGTGAACGCTCTACCACTGAGCCACCGCGGCCCCAATTCGCCATTAAGTTTGTAGTAAAAGCTTTCATAATAGGCAGCCAATGCGACACCCAACCGGACGACTGAAACCATGGTTTAAGAACCTTCAAAGATACTATATCACAAATATTTATTTACTATTCATTTTAATCAGGTACTCAGATTTACGAATTTTTATAACGTTACTCTTAACGATTTTAGTTTCTGATAGAATACTTATAAGATGTCGCTACGACGACAGATGGAAGACATGACATTTCCATAACGAGTTTCCGTAGAGAATTGATCGTTTATCCAAATCTCCTGGTTAACATCCGATCCAAAATCCAAATGGACAGATCTGTACATATTTTATCTATAGACTAGCGTTGCCTGAACTGCTGCAAAGTTAGACTCCAACATATAATTCATGGACCCACACTACTTCCAAAAGCTGCCATGTGACTACAAACTTTCGTTCACTTTAGGCATCACACTCCTATAACACGTCAACAAACCGCTCCAACAGTCATTTATGCAGCGCAACAGTCTTAAACTTCCTTAGGAAAATACTCTCCATTTACAATTCAACCGATAACTTCGGATGTTCTAAAATCTCATAAAGAGATTAAAACCGTCTTCCTTATTACGACATGTTTCGAGATTTTGTGCATAATCACACACTACTCATAAACCGACGTACAATCGAAGTCGATCTATCGACTATTAAACTTTCCTGTAGAAAGGCTATTTATCTTCAAAAAATGTTTTTAGAACACATAAATAAGGGATGAGTTACACAATATACTTACTAGTCTAACATAAAATATGAAAATTATTAAGTAGGAAGTCAAAAGAAGAATGAAAAAGGAAAATAACACAAGTACAGAATACCGTCTCATTCCGTACAAGATATGGTCTCATTCTGTTCTCTCTCCTCCCCATTCGAATACTCAAGAGGGTGCAACTTATTTCTGTTTAACAAGGTACGACCCGCTCGGGAGAGTAATACTCCCGGAAGTACGTTTTTCCGCGCGCTACTCTAGCCAGCTGTTTTACGCGCTATCCTAGCCAGTTATTTTAAGTTTGTCACAAAATTTATATCAAGTACAAGGGGAACAAAACGAGCCCTATATAATGGAGTACAAGGGCATAAGTACTACAACTACTTATCTGCACAAAAGTAAATAAATCAATTTTAAGTATTATTTTCATATTATTTTAATTTAATGTGTTATAAAAATGTAAAAAAAATGTAAGGAAAAACTTTCCTCGGGCCGGGTTTAAACTCACGCCAAAAGAGAAGTTCATTGCTAGCATATAGCGCTAGCCCAGTCGGCCACAAAGGCCGACAGCAGCAAGCGTTTGATTTCTGCTATTTTAATGGAACGTGGCAAGAGGTGGATAACGCCAACCAATCAGAACTGTGTTTCTCGTTTCTACTTCCGGGAGCATTACTCTCCCGAACTAGTCCTAACAAGGTAGCTGAATGAAGAATGAGGATGCCAACTAGTAAATAAAAGAACGTCAAACAGCGGAACTTATGAATTAAGATACTTCATACGCAACTAGAGAAGACAATATAAGAAGACAAAACATTTAAGTTAGAAATAGACATTAAGTAAATGATAAGACAAGAAAAACAGAAAATCCTTAACTAGATCATCTTTCAGAAACAAATCTGTAACGAATGAAGTACGTTACAAGCTTCATGCAATTCATCACCTCTTTTCTGACCCCATTAACTTCCCTTATATTTAATGGATTGCTATGGACCGTAGGACTGAGTTGATCTCCAATACTATGAATATTTTGGAATTCCCTGTGGGAAATTAAGGCTTTCGTTTTACTTGCAGTATTATATCAAGTTAAGTCCTCCAGTACCATATGGTAGACATGAAATTGGATAGAGTACTCGGAAAACCATACCTGTCCATACAAACTAGTTACCAATAATGGTGAACTTCTGAATGTGAGTGGTGTGCAATCCAAATCTTCTGGTTAACATCCGATCGGCAACGGCAAACTTTAAGAGATGTACTACACGTTGCAAAAGATGTATGTACAGTATTCACCAAGTAGACATGATATATCAACGAGTGGTGGCGATATATATGCTGATGGAAAACATATCAAACTTTCAGAGAAACATCTTTAAAAATTTTTTTGCCATACTCTTATGCAAATTGCAGGTAACTTCCATAACCTTCACTACTTGCGGAAAATGTATATATGTATTAGTAGAACCATTCCTAATAGCATGAGTTTAGTTTTCAGTCGATTAAGAAGTACAACTGACTGTTTAGAATGCTGTTGATCGCAATTTTCAACTATTGCTAAATCCTGTGGATTACGAAGAAAAACATACACTTGGATCACGAAGGAAACTACTACATTAAAAACTTCCAAAAAGAATGTAATAAGCTAATTATTCTCTCATCATCAGCTCTGGTTACACAGCAAAACATGATGGTTTTAAAACAACATAATTCTAACACAGGGTAATGATCCCATAATGACTACCACTTTAGTATTTTACTTCAACACTACGGGCCTTATGCAGAGTCATTTTGACGTATGATTAGCGACATACTAAAGGCCTGACTACTGCAGGAGACGTATGCTAGTCGAACTCTTTAGTATGGTACTAATCAGGCGTCAGAATGACTCTGCATAAGGCCCTAAAGGTTCAGTGTTACTGGTAACACAGGCCCGGTGCTACCGATTTGACACGTAGGGAGTGTTGAGCGGTGTGAAAAATAACACAGCGACGGTGTTAAAGAACTAGGTGAATAAAAGTAAGAACGCAGAGGAAAGCACCACAGTAATGCTTTTATATATTATCAAGTGTTATTAGTAACAAGCCAACTAGCATGGTGAGCGAAGGCCAACCGTCTTATAATCATGTGCATCATACTCTATTTTTTTTAAATTTGTCTTTCGTCCGGTTTAAAGGGTTGTGCCCTTTCTTCGGGCAACTGCAACTTCAAGAATACCATAAGTTTCTAGTAACTAATTTGATAATTTATGGTTTTGTTTTTGTTATGAGTATAGCTTTAAGCGATATATTTGATATTTATACCAAATAATGAACAATGTATTCTATAATCCTGTAATATTTTATTGAAAATAGTATTAAAACATAAATTTTTAACACTCTTCACATGACTGCAAGTGCTGCCATCTTTTGTTTCTATGTTCGTTATGTCCCTTTTCTGAGCTGACCAAATGTTTTCGTACTTCGTAACCATTTATAAATAGATTATGCCACATTTTATATTCTTATAAAAGTTATAACGTAACCACACCCATAACACCTCAGTTCGTAGATATATTGGTATATTTTTATAGGTTACTAATGTTAAAGATAATCTAAAGAAACATACACCAGTCTCAAAATTCTCAGAACACTATACTTGACGACATGGGCGGCGATTAGGGGGGCAAAGGGGGCAGTTGCCCCCGCCCACTTTTTAGAAGTAACTCATTAATGTATGTAGCTTTATTTGAAAATGTTAAGTTTTGTATGTATTACTGGTTCATAAAAAATGGTGCCATATAATATTTCCCGTTGCGTGAGTACATATTGGTTGTCTTCTCGTGGAATTAAGCAAGCTACAGGAATTGCATTTTAATTGCAATTCAAAGCAATTAATATTGCAATTGCGTATTTCTTTAAATTTCGTAGCATATGCTTGTAGTATTTAATGTCTTTCATTTTCTAACAAGGTACATTCGCGAAGTGTACCCTCGGGATTCGTGTAAAATTGATTCAAATACAAAGTTCTCCTCGTCACAATGTATATTGTACAAATTTTAGCGGCCCATACTGGTATTTATGTACCTTCATATATCCAGAATTCAATCATATACTAGTATAACGCTCAGACATGAGATTGCTTTTAGTTTCTTTAGATGTAACTGGACATGAATGTGGGCATGTGCAAAACAAATTTAATCAAGTACTGCTTCTCTGACACATGCTACCAACCCGAGCTGCCATCTTGGATTCAACTTTCGTTTTTTCAAAAGGGAATAGGTGCAAGTGAGACATCAAATTCATGTACAATTTTCTCGGAAACTCACTGATATAGAGGATTTTACTGTAGCTTGTACCGTTTGCAAGGTATTGCATGTTAAATCCTTCCAGGCATTTCGCGAATAGACATTGCAGAGTAATATCAGTTACACATATATTTTTGATGTTGACAAATCAAAACAATTTCTAACTGGAAAAAATATTGTAGGTATTAACAAACTCCTTACAACATTGGTGTCATAATCTTATTACATTTCTGTGAGTGATTGTATTAGTTCCTTGATATACTACAACAAAAAGTATTGTATAACGGTCAAAATGCTTAATGTAAATTCAGAAACGACCATATTTAGGTGAAGGCCATTTCCGTATTGACGTCTGTGTTTCTGTATTATGTACGTTCAGAGAATATTTCGTCAACGATAAATCACGTAAAACATTATATATACACAGCGGGCCCTGCACAACTTTCTATTTGATTAAATATTCATGAAGTGCCTGACATTTATGCAATAGCTACGATGAAACTCACTACATCAGTGAATTTCCGAGAAATTATACATGAATTTGATGTATCACTTGCACCTATTCCCTTTTTGAAAAAACGAAAATTGAATCCAAGATGGCAGCTCGGGTTGGTAACATGTGTCAGAGAAGCAGTACTTGATCAAATTTGTTTTGCACATGCCCACGTTCATGTTCAGTTACATCTAAGAAACTAAAAGCAATTTTGTGTCCGAGCGTTATACTAGTGTATGGTTGAATTCCGGATATATGAAGGTACATAAATACCAGTGTGGGCGGCTAAAATTAGTACAATACACATTGTGGCGAGGAGAACTTTGTATTTGAATCAATTTTACACGAATCTTGAGGGGACACTTCGCGAATGTACCTTGTAAGAGTAATAACATATATGTAATGTCATGTGTGGAATTAGAAATTAAGTTTTCATTAATCTCCAGTTTGAACATTACTTTTGCAAACGAAGCCTCATTATTCATTACTGTAATTAATATTATCCTTTCTATTCACTTGTTTTGTAAATTTTTTTATTAAATAATCTGATCACACAATTTTCCAGACAGAATTTTAAGATGTTCATGAGCAAGGAATCAAATCTCTTCTTACACCTTCGTTGTTTAAGAGTACAAAAGGCTAGTATCTACTTCCGTTGCTCTTGTCAATTCATTTAATAAAATATGAAATACGATATATGGTATTTTAACCGAAGAATACAGTATCCTATTAGTTATACAACCTTTCGTCAAACCAAGTGTTAGAAACAACCAGATAAACTAAGATTGATATACAAATATTCAGATCATGCCTTGACCCCCCTTGACCAATATGTTTTTATTTCTGTAATTTTTCCTGGATTGTATGTTGTTTCCTTTACTAGTGGGTACTAATTTCTCTCTAGGTCATCGAATAAATGAATTTCGTTGTGCACTTAGATGCAAATAACCTTACAGGAAGAAGCTTGATCGTTCCAAAGATCAAGGCTAAAGTAAGTAATATTTCGGTTTTAGTTTCAGTTGGCATGACAGTGTAGCGGTAAAGTAATGGAGTTACGATTAATAAAGCTGTCAGGCGTTGGTTCAAATCCTGTTCACACCAAACTTGCATTTTTTACAAAGTGATAGTGAAGAATCCAGTTCTCATATTAGACGTGAAATGTTTAAGAATGTGGAGGCAAACACCTTTAATATGATACAGACGATTTACGAATGTTGTTTGAGAAAGTGCAAGATATTTACCAGGATATTCGAAATACTTCATTGATCTGCAGTAATCACTTTTCATGTTATCGTTCTCAGAAAGAAATATTCCAGGATTTGTTGGAGAAAATTTGGGTAAAGCAATAGGTGGTGTAGTGGTAAAGTACCAGACTTCCAAGCGAAAATCTAGGTTCGATTCCCCGTCAGGTGATGCTTTTTTGCATAAAATAATGCAAACAGAGATTTATCTTCTGTTGAAGAACTTACAAAGCATCACTGGCAAGAATTTGAATAAGTAATGTGTGTGTTCATCACCATACACTGTAATGATAAGTATGTTTCATATTTATATTCGTCTCTCTCGCTTTCTTGACGTTTCCCTATCCTGTTTTTGAATCTTTCACTTCTCCCCCTCTCTCTCACGTACACACGCACATCATGTGCATGTGCCTGTTCCAAAGTTAAAACGGAGCAAGAAACCGATATGTAATTAACTGCCAACTTCAGCGTCGAGTTTTTGTGCTCTGTTGATAACATCTCCAGTCCTGGTCATGTCTGAAAGAAACACTGTTTAAATGCAAGGAAATAAGCAAAATATCTTTTTTATCACCTGGGTTACCGAGTCTCAGTCGAATTACTGGGTCACTACGGTTTTGAATTCTCGACCAAGTGGTGGCCCATAAGTTAAGTGGTGGTCCAAGTGGTGGTCCATAAGTTATATCCGCAAGAAATGAAAGTGATGCTGGATGTTCGGAACAGATAAATCTTCGGAAAAGACTAGAAAATAACAACCTCTTTGCTTACTTGAAAACAAAATTGTATTTATACTAGTTCGAAACAAATTTGTTTCCATCCTATAATTCAACGTGATTTATTCACGTTGAAATTTGAAATATGCAAGGTTTGCAACGTCTATGAAGAACATCCAATTTTCCACTTGAACATTTGTATCTTTTCATAATGATACGGTTTGGACTTTAATATAGGATATTTCTGATAAAAGTTTACCAGTAAAATAGCACTCATTCAATTTTATCTTTCTTTCTTTCTTCCTTTTTCTTTTTCTTCTTTTTTTATTGTTCACTTGGCATTAGTAGTCTGGAACGGAAGATATACCTACGCTACCTACTGGGTTTATTAGAATGTGGTTTGCATCAGTACGTCCAATGAACACTATCGAATTTACAACTGAACCACGCGGAAACGAAGCATGTGTGTTAAACTGTTGACATTATCTTAGATGTGTCTGTGAGATCTACAGTTCTACTGAAAATTGAGTATGCTATCCTTTTTGAAAGTGACTTAATGGATGTTTCATGCATCCTCTATATATTCGAATAGTCCTGAAAAAATAAAAAGAAACGTTATTTCTATATTACTGTTGGATTTCTGGTAACGGAACTTTATAATGTTAGGTTGTTTTCTTACTAAGTTTAAAATTCCACATTTTTATCTGTTCTTCCTTTTCTTTTTCTTCTTCTCTTGCCTTCTCTCTCTCTCTCTCTCTCTGTCTGTCTCTCTGGCTTATTTTTGAACCCCTGTGTAATATACATCAATTGGTTTCAATTTTTCATTGTGTGTGTGTCAGTTTCTCTCTAAATCGACTTATGAATCTTGTTTCGTCTCGGTTTTGTTATTTCATTTTATTGATATTAATTCATGTGTAGTTTGAAATTAGAATTGCGTTCATGTTGTTAGCTAATTTTAGTTATGGAGAGAAGAAAGGAGGAGAGAGAGGGGGTCTCTTTACCAGACACGATTATGGGATAAGAAGGTATATGTTGGGTGGCCTAGCTGCACGGCGTTAGCTGTTCCAATTTTTTGATGCGGAGTGTACTACTTAAAGAGCCCATTTCTAGAGAGAAAGGTTTCTAGTTCGACCCCTAAGTTACGTAAGTTTGTATTGGAGAACTAGATGTACGTGCGGCTTATCTGAGTTTCATTCTCTCCTATTTCATAGCCCTAAAAAATCACCAATATGTCACTTGAATTCGTCATTTGGTCTTCTCGTAGCCTAAGAGCATGCGAATGAAAGTTGAGTGATAGGGTCTATGTCTTCCCATTGGGAATTGAGTTTGTCTCTCCTGTACAAAACGTGACTGCAGATTATAAGAACTATTTTCACATTTAAGACCGGTAATCCATTACATAGATAACTAGCTCTATCATGTGTACATCACTTGAAGTAGTTTAGTATATATTGAGAGTTGCCACTTTTTGGGTGGCCCTAAAGCGTGACACATTTATCTAGCATATAGAGATCACTATAAAAAAAACTTGTAACGCCCCTTCCACCCGGTATCTCTAGAAAGCCTCCAGTTTGAGAACTATTACTATTCACGATAATAATAATAATTCTCAAACTGGAGGCTTTCTTGAGATACCGGGTGGAAGGGGCGTTACAAGTATGAATAACAAGTCAAGAACTTTTTTGTTTTTTTAATATTTAGTTTAGTGTTATAGTTGTTTATTCATTAATATTCATTAATAGATCTCAGTCTTTTACATTTTCTTTCTGTGTATTGAAATTATAGTTCAAAATAATATTTTGAATTAAATTAAATATTTTTGGAGTTTGAAATTAGAAAATTTTCCTCCAATGTTATAGTTCTACCAATATTTTTTTTGAAATTTGAATACAGAATTAAAAATAGATTTATTCTTTGATGTTTATAGTGACTCAATCAATTTAAATTAATTGAAATTAAAATATTTCTCTTTGAATATAAATATATGTCAAAATGTTTCTTCCGGTCTTTTGAAAAATTTGGTATATACTTCATAATTATTGGAATATTGGGACAATTTCTATTTTGCTTCCAGCTTTATTGCTTTGGTCGTGTAGATTTCCATCTTATTATTATAGTAGAGTAGATAATAATAGCCTTAGTATATGTTTAAATATAGTATTCTATTCTTATACTGTTTTGTTTTTTATAATCTTGTGTGCTTAATTTTTTATAAAAACACGTAATCTCGACAAGATTATATAAGTATAGACATGTCGAATGCAGATTATTTAACAGTAGACGCTACTGGTTATCCTAGTTTAGATCGAAACTCAAGTTTTGTTCGTATTAGCATGGAACTTAATCCTCCCTTAGCAAACACTTTTAATGTAAGATCTTTTAGTGCTCCTGTTAATAATAATGTAGTTAATCAATCATTGATGAATTCCGTTGATTTAGATAGAGCCAGTCGAATGGCTAATCCATCTAGTAGTCATGATCCTAGAGTGACTTTTTCAGAACCGCTTTTATGTAGGAACATTCCGAATATTTCTTCGAGTAGTAACTCAGGAGAACGAGTTGGTATTCAAAATAGATATCTTAACTTAGGTAACTATTACAAAAGAGTTTCAAACGTAATGAGTTCGACTCCTAAAATAGGTTTACATAATCCTAGTCTGGGAATTCATGATCGTAATCCGAATTTTAGGAATCAGAATATATCTGAAGGTGATAGGGTTTTCAACTTTCCTGTCAATAGACAAGATCATGTGCATTCAGATGTTAATTTAGAACACAAGCTGATGATTAAATATACCCATCAGAAATCTTTAACCTATTTAGAGAATAAACCGTCCGGTTTTAGGAACATCAATGGAAATGATAGCTTTCAAACTTTTGAAATATTATTTAAATTAGAAGAAATATTAATGGATACTAGCTATTCATTTAATATGGTTCTTTCGGTACTTCTTCCTAAATGTGATGGTTTAATATTAAAGGAAGTTACATCAGCCTTAAACAATAGCTTTGATTGGGTTTATTTTAGAAATAATATTGTGTCTACATATATTACACCTACGGTTTTGCATTTAATAGTTAGTGATAAAGTCTATTGAAAACAGGGGTTGACTGAATTAATACTAACTATGTTAAATCTGTAATGATATCTATGAATATTTTACAACTTGGTTTAAATGAAAGTCAATTAGTAGGAATCATATTGAATGGTATGAATCCGATTCAGCGATTTCGGATGTTAAACTATTATAGTCCAGCTAATAGACAGGAACTGCTAGAGATATCCGAACAATATGTGTCTCATAACAGGGAACAATTAGAATACATTATATTGTTGAGGAGTAATAAAAGCAAGGAAAAAATTTCTTGTTCGAACATTGGTTATTCAATAAAAAAGAACGAACATTGTAATAGTAATCTGAATTCTCATATTACTAATGTACAATCGAGTCACATGAAGAATAGTTTTGGGGTTTCGGATGCTTCAGGATTTTCTGAAAAGAAATAGGAATCGATTTGTTCCTCCTGTTAAAAAGAATAATAGTGTCCCATCGGAAATGGACGGATTTGTTGCAACATTCGTCGTTGGTAAGATAAATGACATTTTAACAAATATTTGTGTCGATGGGGCTCTAGTTTCAATTTGGTGAACAGAGACTTAGTGAAACGATGTAAAGTGAAAGAACATGTTCGCAAGGTGGAAGAAAGAACTATCAATGCGCCTTCTGGTCTTAACTTTGTTACAGATGAAGAGGTGACGTTGGTAATTAACTTATCCGGATTTTTCCAGTCCATGATTTTTCGAGTAACTAATAAACTCCCTTGCGACTTCTTACTAGGAATGCCATATCTACGTTCAACGTCAGCGTTAGTTGACTACGATAAAAATCTTTTGGTTTTGTGCGATGGAAAGAAGTGTGTGCGATTGAATTATCGCAGGGACTATTTAGATTCACTTCGAAAAGGATTTAGGTCTGGAGAACAGGTTAGTCAAAAAGTATGGACTGGTGGAAAGTTTCGAAGGAAGAACTTAGTTTCGAAATCAATTGGGATATCTTCTATGTTTATTAGGGCAGTTTCTTATTCAATCCGACATAACGAAAAAGGTGTACAATGTGATCTCGACCTTCAACATCTAGAAAAACAGCTTTTGACCATAAATACTCCTGATGCTTCGCAGCTTCTCGGGCTACGAAATTTAATCGAAGGAGAGTTGTCGAGAGACTGTAATAGTGTGGATTAGCAAATTCGGAGGCTGGATACAGAACAAGTTTGCCCAGAAAGCTCTTCCATTATTCATGAGTCAGTGGATAGTGGTCAAAATCGTCTGCATCGTAGATCTTCCGTTGACTTAGCAATGATTTCTACAAATGTGGGAGAAATAGAAGATATGAATAATGCAAAGGATAATTTGAAGTGCGACACTAATCATCGGACTGAGTCAGATTTAAACCATATAGAGGGGGATCCTAATGTTAAACAACAGAAAACTTTGAGGAAGAAGAAGCCAAAGAAGAAGATGATGAAGAAAAATAGAAAAGATCGTGCAAAAGAAAAACAGACTAAGAGTGATCATAGTGCTGTGATTAAAAAGGAAAAGAAAAATGTTGTTTCAGTTCCTTCAGTGAATTCGCATGTTAACAACAGGGTTCCATCGAATTCTTCGGAAGCATCTGACGTGGACGTCGAACAGTCAGAAAAATTCCACACGTTGATAAAGAAAAACAAAAAGTATATTGCGGAGAATATAAATCGAGATTCGGTTAATAATTCTAATCGATTCCCAGAGGTGCAAAATCCAGAATACATACAGGTGGAAAACTCGAATCGAGAATCATGGAGTTTTCGGGATCCTGAAATAGATTCTTTCATAAGTTCGATTAAGGATCAATACTCAGATGTAATAACTAATAGAATAGGATGTATTAAGGGTTGTGTAGGCAAACTTTATTTAGCTGAAAACAAACCTTTTAAGCAAAATCCGTTCCTTGTTCCTAGAAATAAACAGAAAGAATTTGATGATCAAATCTCAGAATTGGTTAGGCAGGGTATTCTAATTGAAGTTGACCATTCGAACTATGCCAGTAGTTGCTTCTTAGTGAAGAATAAAGACAAGAGTTATAGAATAGTTGGGAACTTCGTTAAAGCTAACGAGTTGATTGTAAATGGTCCCTTTCCGTCTCCGAACATTGAAGAATGTTTGGCTGGTTTATCAGGTAAGCAATTCTATACGAAAATAGATCTAAAGAAAGCATATTTCCAAATTGTTTTGGATCCTAGCTCACGTGACATCACAACAATTGTTACTCCGAAGGGCTTTTTCAGTTTACGAGAGTCCCAGTTGGTATTAAAACAGGTAGTAACATTCTTAACCGTGTAATGCACAAAATACTCGGAGATTTGGAAGGAGAAGGAGTAAGATCATATTTCGACGATGTTCTTATATTTTCCGATACTATGGAACAACATAAAGATACTATAATAAAGGTACTTGAAAGATTCAGAGAATTTAATGTCACCATATCTCCGGATAAATGTTTGTTATTCCAATCTAAGATTAACTATCTAGGGTACATTATTTCCGGAGATCAGATGGAAATCGACCCGGCTAGAGATTCAGCTATTAAAAACATACCACCTCCACGAAATAGGAGATGTCTTATGAAGATCTTGGGGCTGTTCAGCTATTATGCAAAATTTGCTCCTGAGTTCCAGGAACTAATGGGATCTCTCAGTGTGAATTAAAATCTCCTAAGAATAAATTTGTCTGGACTCCTGAAAGGATTCTAGACAAATTAAAAGAAATATTAGTGGAAAACATTGTATTAAAGACCCCAGATCTAAATAAA